>NC_136061.1:899317698-899977698 GCF_964261635.1 Lissotriton helveticus | reverse complement strand
ATTGGCCACCAATTTGCAAGGACCTCGGCACCCTTTAAGTCCCTAGTAAGTGGTACCCCTGGTACACAGGGCATGGGTACTGAAGAGGGTCCCTAAGGGCTGAAGTATTTATTTTCCCACCCTAAGGGACCCACAGAAAAAAACATCCAGTAACTACAGTTGCAGAATGTGTGAACTGGTGCAAACCAAATTGAAAACTCAACACTGCACATTAGGAGTGCCATGCCCACAAACACTGCATGCAATATATGTAAACCACCCCTACAGCAGGCCTTACAGCCCTAAGGCAGGGTGAATTATATTACACGTAAAGATATATTTGAATGCCCCTGTGGTGACTAGGTCTATTTCTAGACATGCAAGCGAACAGGGTAGCGATCTTAAGTCCATGTACTGGGCACTGGTCATTACAAATTACCCAGCTACATGATGGCTTCACAGAAACCAATGGTGTTTGGTACCAAACACATGGTCTTAATACATACATACTGAATCCAGTATTTGATTTATTAGGACATGCATCCAGAGGGCACTGGTGAAGATTATTTCACCTAGTAGTAATTTCTGAGTGCCCCTTCCATGCCTCGTCACTCAGTCTATTTGTAGGCGTCATTAAGCACATTTGACAGATGACAGTTGAAATCTAGCTAGAATGGAACTAAAGCTGACGTTGATCTACTCAGCAATAGTTGGAAAGCCTCTGAATAGCTGGAGTAACTTTTTGCAGTAAGTTTGCCAGAGTTTAGACACTTTATAGGTTTGCTGTGAAAATATATTTCCATGATCATGACGTGGAATAGTGCTTCCAATTAGTCAGCTGCCTTATAAATATCTTCTTTCCAACTTCTATCGCTGGACAGGATTACAACAAAGTATGGGTAGACAGCACCCTCTTCTAAATGTGCTCACACCCAGTACGAATTTCCTTTCCCGCTGTCAGTAACTGATAAGAAATATTATCCTTGATTTCCGTGAGCTGATCTTTAAGCAAGTTCTCACAGTAGTTCTGCATAGCTCAAAACTGTGCTTGTAGCCTTTTTATCAATTTGTCTACATGGGGTACAGAAATAAGCACTTGCACTAGCAGGTGGTAGGGGTTTGACACTTAAAAACTGCATGACACAGTAAGTTAAACTTAATGGGAAGTCCGAGCTATCACCTCTTTGAAAACTAACACTAAGAATAAAAAAAATAAAAAAAAGAAGAAGAGTTACAAAAATGATTTAAATGAATTAAATGAAAACCTAGAAGGTATTAGCTCATTATATACCAACAGTAAACATTCAAATGTTTCCAACAATGTCTGAACACTAGGTGCTGGATTTTCTATAATACAGGTCCTATGGCCAATGTTATCGTATGGGTCTTCACTCAGGTGAAGTCTGCGAACTTAAGGACTTTACTACAACACTGACAAAGTCGCAGACAACAGGACAGAGGTGCTATTCAAAAAAATATCTACAGCTTGGGCATGTTTGCAACTTTCCTTCAGTGATTTCTGGCTCTGGGCTCACTAATGAACAACTCCAAGAGCTAAAGACCCAGCTGCTGGGTTTAAAAAATACATTTCCCTAGCCTTAAATCCAACAACCCATGTAACAACAGTCCCATCAAGAAAAAGATGATGGCGCCATATTAGAGTGTCGCAAATCTATGTGTGAACAATATTCGGCACCAGCAGTCAAATAAGTAGTGTGCAGGAAGCACACAGTTTCAGTTCTCAAGACCACTTAAGGGCCCAACTGGTCTTGCCGCTTTTTCAAAAGAAGCAGATGTAGTAGTGAGTCCACACTCACTGACAGGTCTCCAGGAGGGAACCTGCTTTAACGGTCATATCTCTAATGTGGCTAATTGAAGTCTAGATTTTCCATTAGCAGAGGTTTGACTAAAGCAGGGGACACCTACACTAAACAAAAGGAATGGGATTGCTAATTTCCCAAGCCAACAGATGAAAATGATGACAGAGAAGAATGTCCCGAGCATAGAGGCAGGCAGGTTGTCAGTTGCACTATGGACAAAAGCAGCCTAAAGTACAGCCATCATCTTGCACAGCCATGCACGTGGTGGCCAAATGGATCATAAAACTCACTCAAGTACAGCGAACATGAACACATGCAAATGGCAAAATATCAATATACATGGAAAAGGGAGAACTGTACCAGTCCAAGTAATACATCACACTGCTGCCAACACCACCAGTCCCCCCATAACTGGAGAGAAGGGGGCTTGTACATTCAGTTTAGGGGTTCAAATGGGGTGACTTATCTGTCGACAAAACAGGGAGCAACTTACAATCATCCATCGTTAAAGGGCAGAGAATTACCAGTCAAATCGCAGACTGTCAAGCTCAGTAGAGAAACCCATATGGCAATGCCAAGAAAAGTGCAGGGATCACAGCTTTTAAATCAAAGTATAGAAATGCTGTCCCAACCACATGAGGGTCATAGGACACACTAACTTGGAGTCACTACAAGTCAGGAGATACTTTTGGTCACTGGACTGATAACATCTCTAGAAAGGCAGTCTGCATGTACATGAGATGCCCCTGTCTCAGCAAGCATTGTGTGGTCCAGCCCTTGCAGAGAAACAGACTACAGAAGAAGCTTGGGATTTACACTCTTCATATCTATCCACATGTGAGGGACTAATGGGTTGTCTGGCCCGCAAACTTGTTTCAGCAGGAGTAAGGCCAAAAGGTTCAAACAATGGATTAGCACAGTTTATCAATCCCAGCCAAGTTCTCTCTTGGCACATACCTGCAATTGATGAAGGACCCCAACTGCTCATTGTCTTACTCAATGAATTATGCCATGGCAGGTTTAAATCCGATGACATAAGCTTCAGACTGACCTGGACACAAAGACAGCCTCCCTAAAGAAATCACAGGGCATCTCGCACACCGACCAATTGAATTTATTAAGCTACTTTTTTTTTTAGATCAGATCTGCCCAGGATAGGGCAACAGTTGGTGGTGGGGTGGAAGGACTGAACAACTACGGTCCTACAGTAGGCTAAAGATATTATGTAGTATCCAGTGAGACCTAGTAAATGTCTCAACAAGTTCTGGGTTGAAGGGGACATCAGTTCAGCACAATATGGGTTTTGATCTCAGATGGTGAATATTCCCCTACCCATTTGGGGTACAAAGCAGAAAACAGACAACTCACCAATCTGGTACTTTTTGGTCGTTTTGCCCTCTACAGTACAGTCAACATCCCAAGTACTGTTTCCATCATTTAGAGACGCAAGAGTGATCCAAGTACCAGACAAACAATGCCTCTAAACAGTTCACCCGACTCTGTAATATGACTGGGGCATAATGCAAATGACCATCCTCGTCCGTCTTCCTCGTCACAGTCACAAAGGAGCACCCCGTGTTCCAGACACAGCATTTACAAATAAATTAAACAAGCATTTACAATGCAATGGTCTCGGCTTTGTTAAAGTTCGAGCTATTGGCATTGCAAATGGCATTTTTTGTTTTTTTTAAAACATAAATAAATGGTATTGTAATTTACAATGGCAAAAGGTGAGCATTAGAGAGTAGTAGAGAGTATTAGCGGAAACAGAGAGCCACACACACACAGAGCCACACACACAGAGCCACACACACAGACAGACAAACACACACACACAGACCCACACACACACACGCACACAGAGCGCCACACACGCACACAGAGCGCCACACACGCACACAGAGCGCCACACACGCACACAGAGCGCCACACACAGAGCGCCACACACACACATACAGAGCGCCAAACGCACACACAGAGCGCCACACACACACAGCCACACACACACAGAGCCACACACACACACAGAGCCACACACACACACAGAGCCACACACACACAGAGCCACACACACACACAGAGCCACACACACACACAGAGCCACACACACACACAGAGACACACACACACAGACACACACAGAGACACACACACAGAGGCACGCACACACAGACACACACACACACACACACACACACACACAGACACACACACACACACAGCCACACACACACACACACACAGCCACACACACACACACAGCCACACACAGAGCCACACACACACAGAGCCACACACACACACAGAGCCACACACACACACAGAGCCACACACACACACAGAGCCACACACACACAGAGCCACACACACACAGAGCCACACACACACAGAGCCACACACACACAGAGCCACACACACACAGAGCCACACACACACAGAGCCACACACACACAGAGCCACACACACACAGAGCCACACACACACAGAGCCACACACACACAGAGCCACACACACACAGAGCCACACACACACAGAGCCACACACACACAGACCCACACACACACAGCCACACACACAGCCAGAGCCACACACACAGCCAGAGCCACACACACACACACACACAGAGCCTCACACACACACAGAGCCACACACACACACACACACACAGACAGACCCACACACAGAGCCACACAGCCACACACACACAAACACACACACAGAGCCACACACACACAGAGCCACACACACACACATAGAGCACCACACACACAGCCACACACACACAGAGCCACACACACACACACACAGAGCCACACACACACACACACACCGAGCCACACACACACACACACACCGAGCCACACACACACACACACCGAGCCACACACACACACACACCGAGCCCCACACACACACACACCGAGCCACACACACACACACACACACACCCCGAGCCACACACACACACACACACACAGCCATACACACACACACACACACACACACACACACAGCCACAGCCACACACACACAGCCACACACACACAGCCACACACACACAGCCACACACACACAGCCACACACACACACACAGCCACACACGCACAGCCACACACGCACAGCCCCACACACACACACACAGCCCCACACACACACACACAGCCCCACACACACAGCCCCACACACACACACACAGCCCCACACACACACACACAGCCCCACACACACACACACAGCCCCACACACACACACACAGCCCCACACACACACACAGCCCCACACACACACACAGAGCCACACACACAGAGCCACACACACAGAGCCACACACACAGAGCCACACACACAGAGCCACACACACAGAGCCACACACACAGAGCCACACACACAGAGCCACACACACAGAGCCACACACACAGAGCCACACACACAGAGCCACACACACAGAGCCACACACACAGAGCCACACACACAGAGCCACACACACAGAGCCACACACACAGAGCCACACACACAGAGCCACACACACAGAGCCACACACACAGAGCCACACACACAGAGCCACACACACAGAGCCACACACACAGAGCCACACACACAGAGCCACACACACAGAGCCACACACACAGAGCCACACACACAGAGCCACACACACAGAGCCACACACACAGAGCCACACACACAGAGCCACACACACAGAGCCACACACACAGAGCCACACACACAGAGCCACACACACAGAGCCACACACACAGAGCCACACACACAGAGCCACACACACAGAGCCACACACAGCCACAGAGACACACACACAGCCACAGAGACACAGGTCAGCCGGTGCGCTGGCGTCGATGCCCTGGGCACCCTGTGCCCCTCATCACACGCCCACCTCTGCCCAGTAATGCCCCAGGGAACAGAGGCAAAAAAATTAGCACAACTAGGGGACAGAGGCAAGAAAAAACGAGCACAACGAGGGGGCAGAGGCAAGAAAAACGGGCACAACCAGGGAGCAGAGGCAATTAAAAACGGGCACAACCAGGGAGCAGAGGCAAGAAAAGCGATCACAACCAGGGGGGCAGAGGCAAGAAAAGCGAGCACAACCAGGGTGCAGAGGCAAGAAAAGCGAGCACAACCAGGGTGCAGAGGCAAGAAAAGCGAGCACAACCAGGGGGCAGAGGCAAGAAAAGCAAGCACAACCAGGGGGCAGAAGCAAGAAAAGCAAGCACAACCAGGGAACAGAGGCAAGGAAAAACTTTAACAACTAGGGAACAGAGGCAAGAAAAAACGGGCACAAACTCTCCTGCTGCATAATTCCAGTGGCCATGCTTATAACTAATACCTCTTCCACTGTCTGTATCCTACCATCATACTGTAGCATCTCTAGACATAACTAAACGTTATACTTTCTTCCCCTTCCTATGTGCCTCTACAAAATGCCCTAGTACCCTCCCCTATTAGTCCAGCCCCTTTTCCTCCTCGCTTACTTTTAAATCGCCAACAACGACCCTGGCACACACTGTAATTAATTTCCTCATGACAGGATGGCAAAATTTCTCTGAAAAACTTCCCTGCACGAGGTCAATTCAAATAGCACATTTAGACAAACCGGAACACACATCCAACGTTCAGTTGAAAGACAGTTAAGAAAAGTTTTATTAAGCACAACAAGAGACCAGAGGTCGAAAATTACCCTCATTAGACAACCAGGGAAACAACGCAGGACATGGGACCGGATATACTGAAGGGGGCTGCGGGGCTCAGGAAGCCACAGCCTGCTCTTTTAATTACAATATTTATCTACTGTTAGAGGAAGAGCCAGCAAGCAGTTGTAAGTGAGCGCGCCCCCACCCCCGGGCAGAACTAGTATAGGTTTGAGACAAATCCACTGATAGTACACATGGCACTGGACATGAACAGCAGTTCAGTATTCTGTGGAGAATAAGGGCACAAGTGCGGAGGATAACATGCAAGTGGCACCTTCAAACAAAGTTATTAGCAACAAATCCTCAGGCAGGGCGCATTTAGTGGACATCATCCAGGGATTTGTAAAACACCCAGATATCTTGATGGTCAGAGGTCAGCTGTGGCTTCAATGTACAGAGACCATGATAAGGTGTGGTGGAAGTAAAGGGTTCAATTAGATAGGCTATGTGATAATAATCCAGAGTCGCAGGACCAAATTAAAATAGTAAACCCCCCCCTTCTCAAACACACAGTTCACTTGTAATCCCCCTGCACAAACACACAGCTCACTAGAAACCCCCAGTGCACAAACACACAGCTCACTAGTACCCCTAACCCCCTGCAAAAACATGCAGTTCACTAGTAACCCCCGTTGCACAAACACACAACTCACTAGTAAACTCCACCCTTCTCATACACACAGTTCACGAGTAATCCCCCTGCACAAACACGCAGCTCACTAGTAACCCCTAGTGCACAAACACACAGCTCACTAGTAACCCCTAATACCCTGCACAAGCACACAGGTCACTAGTAACCCCCCCGTTTGCACAAACACACAACTCAAGGCCCTGAATGATCACATATCTCTCCCCCCCCCCCCCCCGCGCCAGGAGAAGTTGTACCTGTGGCCGCGATCGTGAAGAAGATGCCAGGAGGAGCCTCGCAGCATTGAAGAGCAGTCAGCAGCAGAGTAGCGGTCCGGAGGAGTCGGCGGGAACCAGCTGCAACAGGATCCAGCGTCAGTGGACTGTGGAGTGGCCCAGCTGCGGAAAGGTTGGACCAGCGTACGAACCTGTGGAGCGGAGAGGAGTAAAAACTGGGAAGGAGCTGGCGTTGGGCTCCAGACCGGTAAAGAACGCAGGAGAAACGGCCCGGTGACACTAGCAGACCAAGTGAGGAAGCCGCGTCCAGGAAGAACACGCACCGAAAAACTCAGAAGCAAGAGGTGGGGCATGGCCGCAGTCTCAGGCCTGCCTTAAGGGCCCCTAAAGGGAAAGCACATCCGCCTTTTTGGAGGACGGGTAAGTGAATAAAGCGAACAGTGGGGGCTGCAGGATTTGGGAAGCCTTTGCCTGGTCAAGGAAATAGGTGCGGGGTCAAGAAGAACAAACCCCTGGTTTTAAGGCCTAACAAGCATCACTAGAGGGCATATACTTACCCTCGGTAGCTCCTGCAGGAAAGCGGACCACGCCATAACACCAACCATCTTTCTCCGAGGTCAAGAAGAAATGCCTCGGAGAAAGGCGACGCGATTTTGCGACTGGGGGCGTTTTTTTTTCTCTCCTCTTCCCATTGGCTGGAATGTAAAATTCCAGCCAATGGGAAGAGGAGAGAAAGAACCTAAAAAACACCCCCCCGAATCCAGGCTTGAACGGAGTGTCGCCCCTCTCCTCCAATGGCTGGCCTCCGTTTAGGAAGCCAGCCAATGGAGAAGAGGGGCGGGTTCAAGCCCCCATACTGAAAAACAAAATGTCTCGCCAGGGAGACTGCGCAAGCGCAGCCTACGCAGGCCGAGACCTAAAAAGGTCCTCATTCGATATGGCCGCCTGACAGGAAGTGCCTGTCACCTGGCCTATAAGGGTGGGACCAACACAGGAAACATCCTGTTTTTTTCTCTGTGTTCCTGCAGAACACCCATCTTCTGAACGAGGAGGTCAGTCATTTTTCCGGCCTCTAATGTATATTTTTTTATTTTCTGGGGTCTGCTCTAGCATCCCCGTTTCCTTACGACCGCCGCTCCCCTCCTGTTTCTGTTTAAACTGTATGTTTCATTGGGGGCGGCGTTTTTTGTTTGGCGTCGCTCCCGCGCTGAGCGATGGGGGGCGGCTGCCTGTCAAATTTGCCCGGCATATTTGGATGCCTTTGCACCGCCGCTCCCGCGCTGAGCGTCTGGGGTGCGGCGGTGCAGGGTTACTGGCGTTTTCCGCCTCCATGCATTTTTTTGCGCTCCCGTGCTTGTGCTTTCAGGTGCGTTCTTTTACTGCCTCTTGGAGGCTAGATGGTGTGCGCGGTACTTCTTTTGCAGTACTTGCGCTGGGTCACCTTTGATGTCGGGACTGCAGTTCTGGAATTGTATTTCCCAGTTCCTTTTCTGCTGCGCGTCAAACGTCATGCACTCTCATTCCCCCTGGGTGGGAGAAGTTTCCGACAGGCCTTCGAATCCCGCCTCTGCTTTCAGTATCTGCTGCATTCTTTTCAGTTCCCCACTGGCGGCTGTGCTGCTTGGGGTGGGGTGTGGGCTCCTCAGATGTAGATTTGTGGTGGGCTGTCTTGCCCTTCTCTTTCACTGCCTGCTCTGTCCCACTGGGGATCTGGCTTGGTTTGGTGTGTTTAGTTGCGTGTCTAGCCGTTGGCGCTTTGGGTCCCTGGCAGCTTCTCACCTGCCAATGTTTCCCGTTATGGTGGAGGTTTCTCACGGGGCTTGGGTCCGCATCCTGTCTGTGTGAGTGAGTGCTGCCTGTCGGTTTCAGCGAATGTCCTCTCCCTGGAGTTCCGGGTTCGAGTCTCAGCATCGGCACTCAGCTTCCTGTGTTTTGGACAAGTCACTTTACCTCCTGTGACTTTGTATCCGATGTTGATTCCTTTCCGTGTCCGAACGATCTCTACTGTAGATCCACAGGCTGTGTGTTCCAATCCGGGTGTCTCGATATTTCTGGATTTGCTTGTACAGCGCGCGTTCCCCAGGATGAGGTGTCATGCACTCCTTGTGCGCTATTTTTCGTCTGATGTCATGCGGTTGTCTCTACCTCTGGGGTTACTTCTCCCAGTCCATTTCCACCGGCTCTGGGTGTCCGCTGCTTCTTCTTTTCTCTTTGTGCATTGTTGCATGCTTCACGGCTAGCTTCGCCTCACTGTGTCGCCGTGGCCTTGTTTCTGTCTCTTCCCCTTTTGTTACATATAAAGCGCTCTGGTACCCGATGTCTCGGTCTAGTTTGCGAATACCCAAAGCAGCCTTGCGGCTAGAGCGGCCGCCCTTGGACCCCGGATTAGATTCTCTGCAACGACGCTTGACATCCTGTGATTCTGCTTAACAAAAACAGTGGTTTTGTCGCGTAAAGAACAATTTCTTTGCTGCACTGTACTTAAAACATTATGTATCAACATGGAATGTATGGTACACAAAGACACACAACACCCAATTTAGTACAAAAGGTATCTCTTTTGTAAATACCTTGCATGTATTAATCAATAGACAAATGGCTGTCCGAGACAAAATGACAAAGAACACATAAAGTGTGAAATGCTAGGTACTAGTAGTGAGTGGTGATGACCGTGCTGTACAAGGATAAGGAGGGTGACATATATTCATACAAATAAACAAAACATCAATTCTTGTGTGTCCACTTTTGAATTTAATAGTCACAACAGTTTAAAATTTTTCTTATTTGTGTTGCGACTTTGCATGGACGGATTGACAAACAACGTCGACGTTTCGACCCTATATTGTAGTGCAGACTTAATCGCATCTGTGTTGGATCTTTATCAGGACAGGGGATGTGTAGGACAGCCTGAAAACACGTGGAAAGCTAGAATTAGGCCTTCAGTAGTTCCTTTGGCGGGGGTGTCAGCCGACACCCTTGTGCGGTTTCCTTTGGGCAGGATAATCTTATGCAGTTAAAGCGAACTTTCTTCACCAGCCGGTGGAGAAATTAGGGGTATGTGCCGCCGTAGCGATCACTTTACAATGTTCGTTGAAGACTTCTGTGTCAGTCTCAGCGCTGCGGTGATTCTGGGCAAATCACTTAATCTCCCTGTGCCTAACAAAAACCTTTGCTGTGTTTTAAGACCGCAGATTCCGTTTGCCTCTCTCTCTGTATGGAGCCGGTCTGGTGGCACAAGTGGACTCATGATCCACTGTAGGGCCCTGTGTTCGCCTTCATGGTCACAGGTTCTACTCCCGGTGGGTCCACTCAGCCTTTCATCGATCTGAGATCGATATTATGAGTTCCTTTGTGTTGGGTGTCAATACACTTCTGTTATTCTGCACTTTGTGACCCTTGGGTGATACATGCACTTTTCAAGTGCACAGGTTATGTTGGACGGGCCCTTGGTCCCACGGGGCTCTTCCTCGTTGGTGGTGATGCATGCGGGCGTGCCTTTGGTCAACCCCCATCTTGTGCGGGGTTCCTCCCAGCCCTTTCGGGGCCCCTGCTTTGCTGTCTCCCGGCTTCTGCCTTCTGGTGCTACCCTTCCGGTTGCCTCTGCCACTTCCTGCCTCTCTCATGGGCGGCCGGATTGGTTCTCGCTCCTTCTCCGGCTCCTGGGTCCTTCGCCTGGTGGTAGTTGGTTCCCGGGCCGGTGTTGGGTCTGGGTTGCTGCACTCTATATTTCAGGGTTTCGGGCCTGTCAGGTTCTCTGCCCTTCTTGGATCTCTTGGCATTGGTCTTCTTTTTGCTTCCGGACAAGTTGGTGTGTTGCTGCGGCTTCTGCCTCTTGTTTCCTCTGGGGCCCTTCTGGCTTCTTGGCCCTTTGGTGCCTTCTGCCGTGCAGGCCTGCACATGCTTGCTCTTGTCTGTTTTCGGTGGTCTGCATGGTCGAGCCTGGTTTGTTCCTGGTTGAGTGGCCGCCAGGTTATTCCTAATGCTGTGGGCTTCCTGTGCATCCCCTCTTTCAGGGGTGTTGCGGTTCCTGCCCTTGATCAGCTCCTCCTTTTTGTGTCCTCTCCTTTGGGTTGCCCTCTGTCCCTCGGGTGTTTCCTTCGGCCTTGGTTCCCCTGGGGGGGGCGGGTTTAACATGCTCTTGGGGATCTTGGTTCTCCGAGGGGATTTCGCTCTTTGGTAGGTGTTGTGCCTCTGGTGGCATCGGCTCTCGCTGGACACTGGTTCTGTTCCTGCCATTGCTGTCGGCTGGTTATTTCTGGTGGCTGTGGCGTTGATGTGGCTTGGCCTGGCCGTCTACTCCCTTCTCATGTACATCAGACTTTCGGCTCTGGGTTCTTGGTTCCCCGTGATTCGCTGGGCGTCCTCGTCTTGGGTGGTGTCTGCTGTGTTCGCTGCTCCTATGCACGTTGGCCTTCTACTGTCGACGTGTGAGGTTTAGGTCCGCCCGGTCTTCATGTGACACGATCCGCCTTCGCCTTTTGAGCGGCGCTCGCTCTCCTCTTTTTGATTTGGCGCTGTCGGTTGGCTGGCTCCCCTTCTTCGGTTTCTCTTCAGGGTCCTGGCAGGGTGATTCAGGTGGCCCTGGTTGGTTCGCTTGCATCCCCTCAGGTTGCTCTTCTGTCATGGTTTCCACCCTTCTTCCTTGCGTGGGGTGTTGGTGCTTGGTGCCTCGTTGGCCTTAGTGCCCCCTCCGCCTTCCTGGCGGTTGCTCCTCTGTGGTCGTTTCCACTGTCCCCTTTTCCGCTCTGCTTTCCTCTCCTGTTTCGTCTGGCGCTCAGCCAGTGGGCGTTGGGGGTTTGGTAGTTGATGGTGGTACTGTTGTGGCCTAGTGTTCATGGTCCACAGTTTGTGTTCTTTTTATGGTGTTTCCCTGGTTGTTGTTCCTGGTAAATGGTTGTGGCACTGTTACTACCATGGGGCTGTCGCTCTTTGGTGAGTCTTGTGTCTCTGGTAGCTCTGGCTCCCGCTGCACTTGGGTTCAATTCCTGCCACTGCTTTCAAGGAGCAGGGCCTGCGGCCTGGCGGCCAGTACTGCTACCTCTGGAGCTGAGGATACAACGTTCAAATCCCAGGGCCGGCTTTGCAATTGGATTGCGTTGCCCTTGCATCATGCAAGGTGGCGCATGGGCAATGCAAGTCTTAATTGATGTTTACTTTGATGTGGCATCTTACTTCTGGAGTAATGCGTTGCAAGTCTCTGCTTTAAGGTCTGTACCCTTGGGGTCTGCGGCCGTCACTGGCCGGTTTTCTTTTTTCTTCGCGGGGTTTCTCCTTGTTCCCTGTTAAAGGGTTCTGAGCTTGTGTTCCTTCGGTGTGGTTTGTGCTTCTCTGCTCTCTGCTGCCGGTGGTCTGCCATTTCGGCTATCCGGGAGTGCTCTCTCATCTCTCTTGAGTCCTTGGCTTCTTGCCTTCTGCGCTGTTTTGTCTACTGCGACGGCCTGTCGTTGCTTCGCCAGTTGCCCCATGGGGGTCTTCCTTTGTTCCTTCATGCTTTGCATTCTGGAATATTCCGTTTGGCCCCGCCTACCTGGGCCTTCGTCCTGTCTAGTCCTTTTATCTCCATAATGTCCTCGACTGCCCCTCTTCGGGTGGGGATACGGCTCTGTTCCCTGGTTTGCCTTGGGCTCTGGTGATCTGCCTTGAAATACGACCTCCTTTTGCCTGTTGGATTTTTTCATGTCGCCCTTTGGGTTGCCCGGCAGGGCTGTCGTCCTACGTTGGCCTCTGTTCCCGTTGCGTTCGGTCCGCTTCTTTGCCCGCTGGCTCTGTCGGTGGAGCATGTGCCTCTTAGCCTCAGGGTCAGCATGTGCCTCTTACTCTGAGGGTCGTGGGTTCGTGCCCCAAGTGGGGCGAATTTGGCCATCCTGCTTCCGGGGGTCTCTCTTCCCCCAGTAATCAAGGGTCGTTCCACTCTGTGTGTGTCTTCCTCCTGGGCTTCTTCTAGGGGCCTCCTTGTTGGTACTTTGTGCTTTGGCGTCTTGGGCCTCCCCAAGTGCCTTCTTCTCTCGTTTCTTGAGGTTGGAAGTGCATCTTCTGGGGAATTTGGCTCCGCCGTCCTTGCGGCTGTTCACTGGTTGCGCTTGTCTGTGTTGTTTTTTCCTAAGCATCCTCAATGTCTGTTTCTTTGTTCGTCCGGCGCTTGGGTATACGCTCCTTTGTGACTGTGACGAGGAGGACGGACGAGGACAGTAATGACTCGGTTACTTACCGGTAATGTTCATTACTCCGAGTCATAGTCTTCCTTGTCACCGTCATGTTCCCTTACGCCATTGGAGGGGGGGGTTCACAAACAAATTTCTTGTCTTTTCTTTAGTTTCTACTTTTGTTTTTCAGGATGTTTCCTGTGTTGGTCCCACCCTTATAGGCCAGGTGACAGGTACTTCCTGTCAGGTGGCCATATTGGGTGAGGACCTTTTTAATTTATGGGTAAATGCTGTGTCTGGAACACGGGGTGCTCCTTTGTGACTGTGACAAGGAAGACTATGACTCGGAGTAATAAACATTACCGGCAAGTAACCGAGTCATTAATAAAGTCGTTCAGGTCTTAAGAATGGAGTTATCCACTTGGCCACAGGAGATGCTCCCACATGATGGATGAGTTTGATAGAGGACAGCAAAGACATGCATCCTTAGTTGCTTTTGCAGTGCATTTATCATCAGTTTGACCTTTTTTTTTTAAATGCAAAGGCCCTGTACATAACACTCTTTTTAATATGTGGGAAACCTCAGGTTTGCCCTTCGAATTCCTTCACAACAAAGCCAGGGGACCATGAATGCGTATCATGAAGACGTTCAAGGCGGCAGAAACAATTTACCACATCCTCATCAAAACTAGGGACTAAAAGGCTCATCCTGCTTTTCAAGATCGTATCTAAATTTATATAAACGTATGTGTTATTTTAACGAATCAGTGTAGGATTTTATTTAGTGTGTGTCTCATTTACTGCCTGTGTGTGTGCGTGTATAAATGCTTTAGCACTACTGTCTGATATGCCTGTGAGAGCGCATTTGGAGTGTCATTTGTGTCTCTGTAATTAATTTTGGTGTTGCCTGGACACACTGCACAGTGTTCCTCGATATGGTGCAACATACATAGAGGCAGCTTCCTACAATAACCCAACAAGCATTTACAATGTAATGGTCTCGGCAATATTATAGTTAGAGCTGTTGGCATTGCTCTTTTTTTTTTTTAAATGTTTATCCCTAAATAAATGGCATTGTCATTTCTATTGGCAATAGCTTAATTTTTTGCATATGTGAGACTTATTGCATCAGCAGAGAGAGAGTGAGGTATTTAAATAGAGAGTGAGGTAGTGAGAGAGAGTGAGGTAGTGAGAGAGAGAGTGAGGTAGTGAGATAAAGAGAGTTAGGTAGTGAAAGAGTGAGGTAGTGAGGGAGAGGGATGTTGTGAGGTAGTGAGATATAAGCAGAGAGTGATGTTGTGAGGTATTGAGATAGAGAGAGAGGTAGTGAAAGAGAGAGTGAAAGTGAGTTAGTGAGATAGAAAGAGAGCGAGTGAGGTAGTGAGATAAAGAGTGAGTGAGGTAGTGAGAGAGAGAGTGAAGTTGTTATGTAGTGAGATAGAGAGTGAGGTAGTGAGAGGGGTGGCAGGCAGGTGACCACAGACCTCTTACCTTGATCCTATCTCCTATGCCTCGATGCCTCACAGTTTCCGCGGCGTGCCAGTGAGGTTGTGCAGAAGGTGACCAGCAGGAGACCAGACCCTAATCTCTTGAGTGCAATCATACACAGACAGCGGGGCAGAAGGCAAGAAAAACACGAGTGCAATCAGGGGGAAGAATCTATCAATGGAGCAACACTCGTCAACGAAAACAGTTAGCAGTGCAAGCTTGTGCAAGTACCTTTATGGAGGGAAGCGCTCCGCAGATAGGTATATGTTGCACCATGTCTCCGCTTAAACGCACACCTTGCCAAAGCACCTAAGAATAAACGCAAGCACTGATCCCAGGCTACGCATGTGCAAGCTGGCCTTGTGCATCAAATGCAAGGAGGAGCGGACGCACAAAGGCAAAGTAGGAGAGCAGTCAGGTACATACAGCTCTTGCAGAGCTTCACATGTACATGGCCCGGGGTCATGCTTTCGCCGAGTGTATCCCGAGAGCCGTCAGAGAGGCAGCACATGCTCATTACACTCATTGTGTGATACGTCACAGCATTGCACTGATCACTGGAAGGTTGCATGCTATGCTGAAGCGATGACGGGCGCCAGTATCTGGAGGGAGGGGGAGGGGGGTTGTGAAGAGCATTAAATTGGAGGGGGGTACAGATGTTCCAGGGAGGGAATTCCAGATGCAGGCTCCACTTTCACAGAAGCGCCCGTATCCCGCGTCTGACACTGTTCCCTTGGTTCATCGGCGTGAGCCGAGGGTTGGCAATGTGGCCTCAGTGCCTGAAAGTGAGGGTCCTTCTGGTGGGCGGGGCGTAGAATCATGAATAACATCCTGCAGTGCACGGTCAGTCAGTGAAGGCTTCCCCGTCCCTTCAGAGCTGGCCCACTGATGCTTCCTGATGCTTGCAAAACTAGAAGTACCGCAGCTGCAGGGAAAGTGCACATCGAACCAGATGGATTGGGGAAAGAGGCATGTGACTCACTGGATCGCAGACTGAGGATGGGGTGTCTGCAGCTGCACAGTAAGAAGAAGGGAAAATAAACGAACATGCGGATGGGCTATGGGCAGTTCTCCAACATGGTACACAGGGGAAGGTCGTGCCGATGTGCCCTGGTGGTTGAAGTGAACAGGGCGTGACTCGCCAACCCATGCAGCTTTTTTCCACGGGTGGCTGTACCTGAGCAGTTGATCCCTTTGCCGCCCTGGCCTGCTATCTAGAGGCGAACCATGTGTCCACAACAACCGGTTCCCTCGGCGCTGAAGAGCGTGCTGGTAATGGAAGAAATGCGAAGAACACCCAGGCGTGCTAGGCCTAGCCGCTACACTGCCTCTAGGTGCTAGGTGCAGCGCTTAAATGCCACTAACCCCGGGACTTCTAGCTGTTCCTTCCAGTCTGGATCGGAAGGTCGAGTACACACAGCAAGAGAAGAAAGGTCGACTGTGTGCCTGTAATATGCCATGCGCAGGTACGGGGTGGGAGTGATGTCGGCATGGCGTGTACAACTTTCATCAGCCCAGCCAACGCTGCTTCCTGGAATTGTGCACTCAAGGCCCTTGACGAGTCTGACACAGGCTTTCATTTCCAATCCCGTGAAAGGCTCCCAGGCCAAAAGTTGAGTTTCAGGCACTATACCTCACCCTGGCATTCCAGCCGTTTTAATCAAAGGTGTTGTGGCATTCGTTGTTGGACGCCAGGCTGATGGACACGCAGGACACGGCCAGCACCAGAAGCACCCAGGTGAGGCACAGCGGTGCCTCTGCCATGGCGGCCCGGAGGTTGGCGCGGGGCTGTGGGCCTGGGGTCTCAAGCTGAGCACAGAGCGCCACCGCCTGTCTCCTCCTGCACAGGGTGGCCCTCCAGTATGCCCGGCCCACCCAACGTCCTGTGTCCAGGTCTGCCCTCAGCACCCAGTGCCTCTCAAGGGCATGTTGTGCGCCGCAGCTGCAGATTTCCTGTCCCCATCTGGGAGCCGCGGTTTGGGACGCAGAGTCCTGGCACCGCTTTGATACTGTCATAGTGAGCGAGTGCAAATGAGCAGAATTCCCAAACTCTTGTTTTTGCCGCCCTCTCCCTTCTGCCGCCCTAGGCGACCGCCTAGTCTGGCCTAATGGTGGAAACGGCCCGTGCTTTGAAGTGGTAAAATAAAACCAGCCTCACAGAACACCCACGCAGGTACACATAATATGAGTGGCTCGCACAACATTAACCACACAGACCTGATCGGCGAGAACACGCACATGCGGAAGACAGGCACCACCCAAGTCTGTCTCCGAGATAAAATGAACTTATGTTCCGCTGAAATGCAAAAAGGAGGAATCCTCAAGGAGAAGTGGACGCACTATCTAGTGTAGCCCCAAAAGTGAGAAAAAGACCAGTGGGGTTACTACAATGGAGTATCAAAAGAAAGCACATTATTTTCACATGTAAATAGATTTTTAATACGTTCAGAGCGCTTTACATAGCACCAATTACGTTACACAAGGACACACATTCATTTTGTGAGGCACGGGGAGTTGCCCAGAATCACAGGAGGTTTTCGCGATATTCCCGAGACTCGAACCGTTTTCCCCAGGTCCGAGGTCGAGCGCCCTAGCCGTTAGGCCAACTCCTCTCTTCTTACCACTGAATGCAGGAGTAAGTTAACTGAGTCATGCCTTTTGTTGCAGAAGCAGCATGTACTATCTACGTTTGGGTGATGCTACAATGACCCATGCTTATCACATGTGGTGTACTTGTAGGAAGAGAAAATAAACGTAAGCACTTTCCCTCCCTCGATGCTTCGATGCACCAGAAATGCTTTAATATCAACGGGAGGCAGGCGAGCGTGGGTGAAATAAAAGAACCAGCGTTTGTCGGGCGATCCGCCCATCCTGCATAAAGAGAAGACTGCGACCTGTGTACTTTTGAGAAGAGGGAGGAACACTACAAGCTGCTCTACCAAGTCGCACAGATGAGAGAGTGCGTGCCCTGGGAGCAGGCGTGAGCACGAGCAGCGTTCTGAGTTGTGGGAGGCTGCTTTCCAGGAGGACAGCACCTGGCCACTGCGGGCGCGTTTGCGCGCGCGTGGCCGGCGCAAATCGCCTCCTTCGGCAGAAATGCGCGCGGCCAGGTGCTGTCCTCCTCGGAAGCTGAGCCGCTAACTATAGGTCTCTGGCGAGAGCGAGCTTTGCTCGCTTCTAGCCGAGACCTAAAAAGGTCTCTGCTTTCTAGAGGGTAAAGGCTAAGCAGGCCTGCCAAGTGTCACACATCAGGCATGACGCGAACGCATTTCAGTGGGGTGTTCCCGCATCAACGCACTGAAATGCATTGTCACGCATTATTACCACTGGCTGCACTCTCTGCTGACAGCGCTGAAACTGGCTGTCCGCTACGCCAGGTGCTAGCGTGCGCCGGCGCTCGGACACACCTGTGTGTGCCACAGGCAGAAGACTTAACTTGCGGCCAGCAGCATCACAGTTAGTAAACAGTTAAAACTGTGCTCCCAGTTCAGTGCTACAAATTAATGTTACAATCTGCCCTACTGCCAGTGCCTGCACGGCGGGCTGTCAATGACTCTGACCGTCCAATTACCGAGACCTGGGCGGGGCCTGCCCTCAGCAGTCGTCGTGTTTTGGCGCTTTCACTTGAATATATCTGCGAGGCAGGTTTCGTCTCCGCTGCAGTAGCGCGGCAGTATTCACGTGACATGACAACAATGTGTCAATTTGCAGACAGGACTTCGCTAGGGCGAGCGGGAAACCGGCTTGCAGTTATGTTTTTTAAGTTAAGTTTGGCAGCCCACCCGCCGCTGCTCGTACTTCCAAAAGTGCCTCCCCTCTCGTCAAGATGCCTCATGACTGAACCGGCTGCTGGAGACTCGTTGTCGTAGCCGTGGCTCACAGTAACTTCCAGTAATATCCAACCTTTGCTTTTTGGAACTATGTTTACTTTTAAAGCGTTAGCCTGTATGTAAACTCACTCTCCTCAGGCTGAGCTGACAGTGACTGGGAACGGCTGCCAGAGACTGGTCACAGCCGTGGTTCACAATAACTGACACTCAGGTCTCATCATCCTTCTTGTGATGCAGGCCTTGCCCGTTTGATTTCTGCCAAAGGCCTATTTTCATGAGCGACCCAGGACTGCCACGAGTCTTGAAAAGAGTTCTAAATTAGGATTCGGACCGTCTGGAGACTTGCTTAGGCTGACGGTTAAATCTGCAGAAGAGCCACGCATTCACTGTCAAAACTCCACTGAGCGTATGGTATGCCTGCATTTCCAACCCCAGGTAAGATGCTTGTTTACAGCCATCTGACAGTGCGTGTTTTGTTTTACCCCGCTGTATGTACATTTTAAAAAGGTAAACATTTTTTAGAATCGTAGCAACCTATTAGCATAAAATACAAAATATCAACTTCTGGTGGCTCATCCTTTGCACATAGAAGTGGTCACAATCTTCTTCAAGCTCACAGCTGTGCTCAACCGCTGCTAAGTAAAAATGATTGTGTACAATTAAGCAATCAAACCAGGGTTGTTGTTACACTTCTTATGAACGGAGTAGATCAGGGTTCACACATTTCTATAATCACATTGGTTTCTCTTCAGACACAAATGGAGGAGAAGGTCAAGGGGAGTAAAGAATGAGACAAGGGAGTGCGGACATGAGGGAGAGAGAGAGAAACAAAACGAGTCCACTCGCCTAGACCTCCTGCTCAATACTCCTCTATCCACTTAACTCCCCCCATTATCGAAGCTCCCCCTCCTCTCTCTTGCATGCTCCACAACTGCAGATCAGCAGTACAACACACCACAGACATTGCTGAAGCTCTACTCACTGAAGACAGTGAGATGGCTTTCCTCACCGAATCCTGGCTCAATGTCTACTCCACCCCCATTCTTGACATTCTCACCCCTCCAGGGTACACCATCATCAGACAAGACAGACCGATCAAAACTGGGGAAGGACTAGCCATCATTCATAAAGCTGGAATACAGATTACCAAACTTAAACCTGCAGAATACCTATCGTTTGAATACCTGGATGTCTAACTCACTGCCAAGGGCACCTCACCCATCAAATTCCACACCATCCCCCTGGAGAGCATACCCTTTTCCCTGAAGAACTAACAGACCTAATATCACGGTTCTCCATGACAGACACTAAAGACGTGTTCCTGGGTGACCTTAATATCCACTGGAACGACCCAGAAAACTCCACTGTCCAGAACCTATCCAACCTACTTGAAATATATAACCTCAAACAACTCTGCAATAAACCAACTCACATCAAAGGTGCAACACTGGACGCAATCATTACCAACAATGAACTGGTCTCTCAGAGAGATTTCTCCCATTGACTGGTCCGACCACCACCTCATTCTGTTCAAGATTGATGCATTTGTCAGCCACAAACCTATTTGTGATGACAAACCTAAACACTGGACCAGAAACATCAAAGAAGTCCCTTTATCCGAACTTGAATCCAGGATTCATGCCCATCTTCAACTCCAACCCTCATCATGGACGGCAGATGATCTCACTACACACTTTAACTAAAAAAATGACAGAGGTTTTAGACCAAGTGGCTCCACTCAAACAATTGAGGCGAACCAAATCAAAATCCTGGTTTAATGTGGAGCTGAATGAGGAAAGGTGTCATCTCAGACAAACCGAAAGGTCTTGGAGACTAAACCCCTCGACCTTACACCTAGCGCAACTTAGATCTGCTAGGCAGGCTTACAAAAAACAGATTTTCAGTGAAAAGGTGTCTTTCTTCCGCAGCCAACTAGATCTGGCGAAAAACAGACCGAGAGAACTCTTCAACATTGTCAAAAGCCAAACAAACTGCACTCCTTCTCAAGAAATCAAAGCCACCAATGAGCGATGTGAAGAAATTGCCACCTTCTTCACTAATAAAGTCTCAAAAATGGATCAATCCTTCATCCATACCGCTAACCCTCCTTCCCTCTTAACCTACCCCCCTTTAGCCACCCTTGACCAGTGAGAAAGAGTTCTTAACAAGGACAATCAGGCTGCCTACAGCTAAAAAACAATGCGCATTGGCCCGACTTTGAGCCAATGTCGGAAAATGAGGTCTTCAGTATAATTTCTAACCAAAAACCTTCCTCCCACACTATGGACGCCATCCCATCCACAATTATAAAATAACTCAACCACACCATTTCCCCTTTCTGGACAAAAATCATCAACGCCTCTCTCACCTCAGACTGTGTCCCAGACTCCCTTCAACTTGGACAAATCACACCCATTCTCAAGAAACCAGGAGCAGATCCTAATAATCTTAACAACCTCAGACCTAACTCCAACCTCCCATTCCTTGCAAAAACATCGGAGAAATGCGTTCTCCACCAACTCAACAAACACATTGATGAGTTCAACCTCCTCGACACCCTTGAATCAGGATTCAGAAAAGGCTGTAGCACGGAAACAGCTATGCTCAACATCTCTGACGATATTCACACAGCTTTAGATGAAGGTTATGCCTGCCTATTCATCCTTATAGACCTATCTGCGGCATTCGACACAGTAAATCATCCAGCGCTTCTGGAGACCTAGTCGAAGCGCTCAGGCATCAATGGCACAGTACTAAAATGGTTCACCTCCTTCCTTCAACACCGCTCGCAACAAATTAAAATCAACTCCTGTCTCTCAAAGCCAACAAAAGTCACACTTCGGGATCCGCAAGGCTCGATCCTCTCCCTGTCTCTCTCCAATCTCTTCATGGAGCCCCTCACAATCATCTTGAAGAAAGCTGGAGTGAATTACCACCTTTACGCTGATGACACCCACATCTATTTCAAAATCAAGTCTCCCAGCGACATAAAAAACCTCAATGCTACGCTAACCGAGATCCAAACTTGGTTCAACGCTAATCACTTAAAGCTCAATCCAGATAAAACGGAATTAATCCTATTCTCTCCAAAAAGCAACCATCGTCCAATCAAAGAGTGGCTCAAGAATCTGGTCGCCCTAAACTGCCCCATCGTCCTATCCGACTCAGATAAGTCTCTAGGCATCACTCTTGACAAGAACTGATCTATGGAGGCCCACATTAAAAAACTCTGCAAAAAGTGCACTTTTCTCTCTAAAACACCTCAAGAAATTGAAACCTTTTCTTCCCCATGATGACTTCAAGACAGTAGTCAAATCCCTAGTTCTCTCTAAAATGGACTATGGGAACGCCATCCTAACAGGGACTCCAAAAGCTTACCTAGCCCTCTAAGGGCAGTGTTGAACATGGCCGCTCAGTGTTGAACATGGCCGCTCGACTCGTATCTGGAGTAAAAAGATTTGAGCACATCACTCCAGCTCTCAAATCCCTCAACTGGCTTCCCATGGAAGGGAGATGTATTTACAAGCTGGCCTGTATCACACACAAAACCCTTCACTCTCCGGCCCCCAACTACCTGAACAACAAACTGGTAAGAGCAGGTCAAGCCAGAACTCTGAGAAGCTCCAACTCACTCCTTCTTATTCCTCCGAAACTGAAAAAGAAAACCACACAATACCGATCGTTTTCTGGCAACGCTCCCAGGATGTGGAACGCTCTCCCTAGAGTCCTCAGATGCAACCGCTTCTTCTCCTGTTTCAAAAGGGACCTCAAACTCCTTCTCCTTAACAAATACTTTCCTGAACAACGTCAACTAACCTAGACTTCAATATCCGAGTTTAGTTCTCTCTTGACATTCAAGGATAGTTGGTGACCGGACTGTGTTAACCACCTTGTTTATCATGTTGTATTTTTTTATCCCTGGTTTGCTTCCTTACTGCCTGCCTACGATGTAATGTAATTTCCATCTGTATTTTTTACAGGGTGTATGTAAAGCGCTCCGATACCTACGGGTCAAGATAGCGCTTTATAAAACTTTTAAAATCAAAATAAATAAAGGAATGAAAGGAGTGAGTGGCAAGGAGGGGGAGACTGTAAGAGTGCGAGACTGGGTATTACCAGTGAAGGCTCCCAGGTTCAGTTTGTGATTCCTCTGTGGTTCACAGGATCAGGTCTGATAGGCAACTGTTTGATGGTTTCAGGCTATTGCAGTTCCTTCAAGTCCCCTTTAAACCACCACCTGTAACTAAAGGGTGTAATTCACTCGCAATAAAGTGTCACTCATAAGCCTTGAAATGTCACACATAAACGCACTGCACACTTGGGGATGTCACACATAAGCCTACCAAACCTTGGTAGCTATGGCTAAGCAGCCAAGAGGTTAAAACTGGGTGCATACAGACAACATGCAAAGGACTGTTGACAACACATGGGCTCACGTGGCAGCTGTAAATAATGTACACCGAGTGTGACCCTTCTATGCTACAGCCTCGCTAAAGTCACTTTACCAAGCTACTTTGTCTAGGAAAGAGACCACCTGTAAAGACCTTTATATTAACATTCCTTATCTACACCAGACTCTATCCCCACTCACCGTGCCCTTCTTGATCATCATTTCCTTGGTCATTACGTCGCTCAGCCGTTCCCGCTCCTCATGGTAGCGCCGCTGTTGTTCCAGGATGGTCTCCATCACGTTACCCGGAGAATGTAGCCCGAAATCAAACCGTCCGAGTCCACAGTTCTCCGGAAGCGGCCGGTCGCTAAGGTCCGTCCACCGTAATCGTCCGCCGGAAGCCGACGTTTCAATCTGTCCGAGCTGCGTACACCTCGAAGCTCCAACCTCGCTGTGGGGTGGTAAACACAGAAAAGGGACAAATCAGTCGGCGGAAGAGGAAAGCATCTAAAATAGCTTCTCAAACATGTCGACCATCGTTACGTTTAGTGTTCAGACTTTCGTTTCATTTAAACTCTCACGGTGAATAATTGAGCAAAACTGTAGAACATTTGGAAACATTACATCTCTATATATACTATATATTTATCTTGCACGAGTTAAATGTATGCTGTATGTTCATAGAATATGAAAATGCAATGGTATTTGTCGCGTGTGCGCATAATTTTTTGGTAAATTGAGAAGGCATAGTGATTATTTAACACTTGAATTCGAAGAGATGTGTGTTTGAATTTACATTTTGTCGTTCGAAAGTGTGGGTTTTATGCGACAAAGTACAAATAAACCTCCCCATATGAGCAGCAGCAACTCACTTCGACTTTTCTAGCGTTGCTCAAAAGACGCTCTCGGACTAATACGTCCAAGTTTTGTTGTTGTTGAAGTTTTATTAAGCGTGAACTCGACCCGAAAGTAGCAGAGCCCTTTACACGAGCACCAGTTGGATTACAGACAGACACATTCATTTTTAGACACAGACAGATTAAGTGATTTGCACACAGACTCATAGGCTGTTTGAGCCTGCGTCCAGACTCCAAGCAGGTTTCCCAGCTTCAAAGTCAGCCGCCCTAATCCTTGACCTCATGGTCACAGGTTCAAATCCCAGGGACTCCACTCAGCCTTTCGTTCTTTTAAGGTCGATAAAATGAGGAACCCTTAATTTGGCTAACAATAAACACCTGTTATTCCGCGCCGAGATACCCTCTGGTGAACAAGCACTTTACAAATACATGTTATGTCAAAACAAAAAATAACGTCACAGTAGCTTCGTCGTATGTTGTATTTTTGTTTGAAAAACATACAGGATTACACATGCAATATGCATTGGCAATATACAAATTAAAGAAACACCAAGGTATTCAATAAAAAAAATTCTAAATGTACATCAGTCCAGCCAAGTATCACGCATCAGACGTGACACTAACGCATTTTAGTGTGGTACTCCGCATTACCGCACTAAAATGCATTGTCACGCATATCCATGTGTCTCAGCTGAGCTGTAACTGTCACTGAAAGTGCTCCCTAAAACTATGAAGTGCAGCAGAGCGGTGCCGCCCGTGGTGTGCGTGTTGCTCCTGCAGCCAGCTCAGGGCTCTCAGCGGCATTAAGAATGCTGCTAGGGTCACAATTCAACTGCTACAATGTAGCACAATGTATTATTGTGATTCCCCGGGCGCGGCTTCCACTGCCGGTCAACCTGACGTCATCGAGGTAGTGTGTCCAATGACTGACTGTCATTGGACGGCCTCTCTGCCCGGGACTCACAGGAGTCAGGACAGCCTGGATTATTTATCACCGGAGGCTGGGCCGGGCGGCAAAACCGAATTGACATGGCTCGGGGTGTTTTACGGCCTGAGCCTACTGCAGCCAGCCTCGCAGAGCAGAGTCCCTGCCTGCAATTATGGAGATCCACCCGCCACAGCTTCGGGGCCGGACTGACTGTTATCTGCGGCCCAAGTAAGTACTGTGTGTGGTAATTGCAAATGCTGCCACCTGTTGAATCTAGCTCTTTTGTCACTAGCCTAATTCCCATAGCAGATCTTATTTCTGCGCCAGCCCTCATATTACACAAAGGTAAATTAACTCACCCCCACAGGTACCCAGCAGAACGGAAGCCTCTCCGAAATGCAAACGGCCATTGCAGACCTTGCCTCGTGACCAGGGCCCGGCCTCTAGTGCTTCCCTCGCAAGTCGCTGTCTGTTTATGTAAAGGCCGAAGTCGGCCTCCGGGAAGTCCCAGGCCAGTTGGCCGAGAGAGCCTATCGATTCCTGCTGCAGCGCCATCCCCGGGCCTCCGCTGCTCTCTGTTGGCGTAGAGGACTAGAGCTGCTGGTAACTAAGGGGATAAAAACTCAGTGACCCGAAACTTCAGTGGGAGTGCCCAGCCTCTTAAAAATGAAGGCCCTGGAGCCTGCTTATGTACTCGGGAAAATCACAACCTTTTCATGGAAAAGTTGTAATTTTCAATTTCCTCCGCTCTCATGCACGTTTAGCAGGCAGGGATGAACTATAGTGGGATCCAGACCTAAAAGGTAATATTTAGCCAGGACCGAGGGCAGGCTTCTCAGCTAATCTTATTTTTATCCCGATACTTACTGTGTCAGCGAGGGGTAGTGTAAAAAACACTGAGGCAATTGCCGCGATGCCCGCAGAGGGTGATGCACACCGCAACAACTTTAAAGCTGGGCTTGGCGCACTTATGGAGCAATCAGCAGCTCACTGACAACGCAGGGCGCAGTTACATATCAAAGGCTCACATCGAGGATCTAACACCTTGATTGAAAACACAGATAGACAGACGCCCATCAGCGCAAGTGCATAGACAGGCAGCTCACCACCTCGGTGCCAAAGGAAGGAGAAAAAAATAGATTAGCTGTCTTTCCCTTACTGAAAAACCCAGTGAAAAAGACAAAAAATATTCACTTCTATTGAGCAACAAATCAGGCAATATATTTTAAACAATGTACACCTGGCAAATTACCCGCAATTTACGGGTGTCATGCGAAATTGGGGTTAAACATCAACAAAATGTGCATCTGACTCGCAGATGCACTGTCAGGCCTGCCTCAGTGTAATTTGATGAGAAATACTTCTTTTGCGGCTGTGAGCAGAATTGTTCTTTGCACAGCACTGAGTTAGCGAACTGTCACTTAATTTTATTTAATTTGTAACACCACCAAGCGACAGATTGACACAGTACTGATGCCACAGCACTCTGTTGGGGGGAGATTTATTACGGGTCAGGGAGGCGGGGACTTGGCGCAGGGCTCACGGAGCCTGCACTTGGGAGTTTGAGAGAGTGAGTTAGGGACAAAAGGGGCGCCTTAATTTGTACCGGAGTGTCCTGGAACGCTTGTTCTAAAAATAGAGAAAACCAGATATATGAGCCGTGGAAACTGAGGCTGAAAGTTTAACAGGTTTATTTAGAAGGTGCAACTTCTAGAAACTACAGTCACAGCATGAAAAATCACATAAGTTCTTAGTCCAGCGCTCCGCATTCAATGAAAGTCGCATAGACCAATTTGATTATGCTAAATACAGTTTCCTGATTGAGAGTGAGTCTATACTTAGAAGCACATGTAGGCTCTGAGGTAGATTACTTACAAAAGGTAAAGTACACTTCATTGAGAATTCTCATATTTGCCTATAAATGAGAACTCCTGTAATTATCATAGAATACAAAGTACATATTATTGGGAACACTCACAAAACTATATAAGTGGGATATCCTGCAATCACAATAGAAAAGCATGTAATGTGATTAAAGTTGACACAGGTTTAGAGAACATTTGCAGATATAGATTTTCTTATTAAAAAGCAGCTAACATACAATACAGGTAATATATATATATATATATATACATGAAGTACAAACACTTTAAACAAGGGCCCTTGGAGACAACTCGCTGCCTGAATACCTACAAACAGACGAGGAGTTGTCCGAAGATATTCCTGCGGACCTCCTTTTTATATTGTTCAGGCGGTGAGAAGCCTATGGTCATGTGGAGAAGTGTGGCTCACTGGTTAGAGGAGGCAGACCTGGTAGCAGAGGTCAGCCCGGGACCAGGGTTCAATTCCCGGCTCGGCGGGGTCTTGAGTCCTAAAATGTCCATGGACTCGACAATTCTCGCTCCGGTGCCTACTCAATTAATGGGTTCACACTCTGCGACTCTGGGCAATAGCTTGCTTAATCTCCACAATGGCCCCTCGCGGCGGGATGCCTGGCTTTCACCTTGCGGATACCTTGCTGGGGTTATCTCACAGGGGAATACCAGGACGGGTTCCCTAAGCAAGCGCTTAGAAACCGCTTGGTGATTTGCGCTATATAAATTCCTGTACATTTACATTACATTTACGTCATCTCGCGCCACCTCGTACCACATACCCTTCCTTCATCACCTACAGCCTGGCCTGTACCTTTCCCATCCTTACGTTCAAGTGCAGCCCTTTTCCTGTAAGTGCGACACGTACACTAGTCTAGACTAAGGTCGCGCCTTGTTGACTGGAAGATTGTCATAAATTCTGCTTGGGCGGCAGAAAGGCAGAAAAGTGTTATTATTGCAAAAAAGAATTCTAGTTATGCGTGTATGTACCAGTCTGTAATGCTTGTTGCCACATTCATCACTCAAGCTTGGCGTAGCTGCGGCGGGAACTTCCCCTTTTCTCATGCACAGCCTTAGATGGTGGTCCAGGGTGTGTTGAAAGAATAGAGGGGAAGTTGAACTTTAACGTTCGTGAACTTAGCACACAGTAGGGTGGGGGCTTGAAACAGGAGTGCGGAGCCTCGCAGACAAGTGGGGCTGGGTGAAGCCTAGGTCAGACCTGCTCACTGATTAAACTATGAGAAAATGGCAGCACTCTGGTCATCGTAACTGAGCCCTATAACTTCCAAGCAGCAGGGCCTACACAGGGGTTAATGCTGGCTAAGTGATGAGAGTGTCCCAGGATATTTATACAGTAAAATCTTCCCCTCTCTCATTCCCCCGTCTTGTTCATATTATTGAACATCATTAAACATCATTCGAACTGCATATTTAGCTGGTGCTGGGGGGAGGGGCCATGGTGAGTCATGAAGAAGCGGCTCTTCTGAGCTTTTGTTCTGGGTAGCTCCTAAATCCTCATGTGGACCCCCTAATCTGTCACACATTGTCTCATAGGGATGTACCAAGTCTCTTCCTAAGGGAAGCAGTGGGGCTCCATGCACCTGGGCCTGGTACTGACTATCCATAGGAACTTGTAATGTGCGAGAGTCAGGAATCGTCAACTCTACTACATTCATCATTGCCACCTCTCCTTCGTCTCTTTGTCCCCTGCGCATCACTGTGTATGCATCAGAGTCTGCATAGTTCATCCCTATTACCTTAGAACTGAATCTCTTAACACAGTGTATCAATATCTGTGTCCCGAAACACAACAGCAACAGCACACAAAAAATGGGCATTAAAAATGTAAGTACTGCAGACAGCCATGAAGGCATCCAGTCCAAATGGAACCAGTCAGTTAAGACATCTGCTTGAGCACCTCCCTCCTCATGCATCTCGTTTCCCAGATTGTCCAAATCCTCGATGGCCTTCGTAAGTGTTCCATTGTCTGCATCATTGGCCAGGATGAAAGTACAGCAGGACCTCTTTCCCACCTTGGCGCACACATCACCATTCATTGCTGTTAGCTGGTCTAGAACGTATCTGTGCTCTAGAACCATAAGTCGCAGAGGTCGTAGTTCTTCTTTCACGGCGTTGAACTCATCACGGGTGTTGTTAACAAGCTGCATCAGTTCATATCTGGTCACCTGCAGCCAGCGTGCATTGGCTTTGGTCTGGAACAGGGGGATAATGCCCCCGAAGAAAAGTTCGGCATCATTGAAAAGGCGAAATTCCTGTGGAATTTTGTGAAATGGGCCATCTGAGAAATACTTCATGACTTCCCTTTTCCGGTGGTGGAGCAGGGTGACATCACCTGCTATTGGGTGTGCATGGATGTGGGAAATGTTTGCTGCTGGGACGACGAGATGCAGTTCATGCATCGTCATGATGGAACAAAGTCCTTGCCAGTGGGGGGGTAGCTGCAGGTAGATGTGCTCCCCGCAGGCCCAATAGATGTCCATGAGGCTGGAGGTGCCGTACTGAAGGTCCAAATTAAAAAGTGTGTTGCTGCAATTTGTATCTCGACCCACAGGAACTGTTCCGTTATCTAGGAAGCAAAGGAGAGGAGACTTTAGCTTGTATGCTCTTTTTGGTTTGTATGTTGTACCCTCATTGAGAGTGTATCTTCTAGTATCTTGTGCCCATATCTCAGCACACTCCCTCCCCACATCCTCATTGGTATCATGTTTGTGTTCTTGACCTACAATTGGGCTACCTAAGGAGGCTAAGTCATGTGGGCCATTCCACTTGCTGTTAAAATAAATATTGGCCTTTAGGCGCAAAATTGGTCTCCACTGACAAGGGCATGTGTTATGTGTATGGTTGGCTTGTTGATATTCGGGTGAGTGGTATTTTGATGGGGGCGTTGGGAAGGGTAAGTGCCCTTGCTTTTTAAAGTGATATTCCCAAACCTGCATTGTGTTGGCAGACACTTTCATATCACGGTATATCTCCATTCTCCTTTCAAACTCCACTGGATCAGAAACAACCATAAATGTGACATATTTGTCATCCCACTCTGTGGCGTTTACAAATGCCTCATTTATCTCGGCTGACTGGAGCTGTATCTGACCATGTATGCGGCAAAGAAACAGGTGTAAGAGGCATTTGGCGGTGGCCGGTGGAATCTCTTTTGGAAAGAGTAATTTATCTGCACCTACAGCGTGTGGAATGTGTGAACACACAAAGCAGGACTCATTTGTGACTTTTCTTCCAACCTCCCTCATGTCTCTGTACCACATGTTATCTAATAATGCGTTGTGAATCCCAATATCCTCTGCTGATGTACTAGGGCGCTGGGAGTGAAAATCAGGCATAGAGTGCTGTTCAAAGGTGTACACAACGGTGTCTTGGAGATTACTAACCCAGTCTGAGATTTACACAGTTTGCTTCTCCTTACGTTGGGTACGTGGGGTATATCTCCTTGGTACTTTATTGCGACCCATTTTATACCTGACACTTCGTTTATTCTGGCAGGAACGTCTAGGGACACCTTGCCCAGGGGCACTCGAGGTGATATCAAGTACTATATCCCATTCGGTGGGGTCTGTAGGGGGTGTGGAAGGTATCAAGGTGGGCACAGGGGTGGCGTAGCTATTGCTGGTGCACATCTCATCTAGCATGTTACCAGGAAGCATCTTGGGTATGTGGTGTCCTGTCGAGGTGGTAGGCCCAACATTGCTAGATCCAGCTCTCTCTCTCTCTGATCGTACTGTAAACCAATGGAATACAGCCATTGAAACAACAAATATAACAAAGAATATAATAGTAACTATACATATCTTTTTAAATTAAATCTTGGTAGGAGGCGTTGGTCTGTTGCTGTCTCTTAATCCATAGACCCTCATGCGATCTCCATATTCTCGGTCCTGGATAGTCATCGGAAACATGATGACCTCCTTTCTGTTAAAGTTCAGATCTCTGATGGTGCCGGGTGGATCCTCACGTGGCTCCGATGAACCCATGCCTTGCGTTCAGCTATTCGGACAGCAGTAGGTGAAGAGTCAATGACTTGGAATGGTCCCTCATACTTGGAGTCTCTCCACTTCCGTACTTGCTTCTTTATGAATACTTGTGTCCCAGGGTGGATAGGTGAAAGTTCATCAGAAATGGTGCTGCTTTTGTTCTTTGTCGTTGATATCTGAATAGAAAGAAACCTAGCAGCACGAGTTAGGGCACACAAATAATCAAATAATTCAGCTTTCACAATTTCAGAAGATGCTTCATTGTCAACTTTAGGTCTGGTGAAAGGAACAACTATATTCATTGATCTGCCAGTGACAAGCTAGTGAGGTGTGAGGTGGTGATCAGAACTGGGACTGTTTCTGATTGAAAACAGAGCGATGGGAAGGCAATGAAGCCACTTTTTTCCAATCGTGGCACTTATCTTGCTGATCTTGGCCTTGAGCAGGCCGTTGAGGCACTCACAAATACCATTGCTTTGGGGGTGATAGGCTGAAGTCAACTTTATTCCTAACATTGTGGCAATTGCGTCAAAAATGGCGTTTGAAAAATGTCCGCCATTGTCACTGCAAATGGATTCCGGTAATCCCCAGCGACATATGACCTCACCAAGCAGGAAGGTGGCTGCAGCCTTTGCGTCACAATGGACACATGGTCCAGCCTCAATCCACCGTGAGAAAGGACACACTACCACAATGAGGTATCGGTAATTCTGGCATTTGTCAATCATGTCTACATAGTCAATGTGGAGCTCTCTAAAAGGACCCTTGGGCCTTGGTATTGTTGATGCAACTGTTTTTAGAGCTGGATTAGGGGAATACTGTTGACAAATGAGGAACTGATGAACAAAGAGTTGTATATGCTCATATGCATTGGGGATGAACCACTCTGTCTGCAGAATTGTGGACATGATATCACGAGGGACATGTGTAGGAAGGTGTAACTGAGTGAGTGCTATTTGCAGAAGGGCTTGTGGCATGACAGGCTTTCCTGTCATTGTCTGTCTGTAAATGAAATCTGAAGCATCTTGCTGCACTCCCCTCTTCTTCCACAACTCCTTTTCTTCAGGTGGGGTACTCTCCTGTATCTCTCTGAGGTGCAGTTGTGCAATGAGGTCATACCGCTGTGTGTTATCAATAGTGTATGGAAGTAATGGATCTTGTGTATCTGGGAGTGGTAATTTACTATGACCAACAACTGTATCTTGTGAATCTTTTTGCACTGCTGATGGTGCATCTTGAGCAAGTAGAATGGGGGCACAGTCATTTTGTTCTGGGGGTGGAGATTGTACAGTTCGGGGCCCTCGTGCTGCTGCTTTTGCAGCCCATCTGTTTTGAGAAATCCACACCTTCTCCATCCCAGGATGCTTGAATGTGTTGTCGTGGTGACATAAGCAGAATCAGAGTATACAGTAATTCTTTCATCAGCCCCATGCTTGAGGGCTGCACTCAGTGCCACTAGTTCTGCTGCTTGTGCTGAGTAATGTGGTGGCAATGCTATCTGTTGTACAATGTCTAAAGAGTCTGAGGAGTTATTCTGCTGTGCTCTGACTACTGCAGCTCCTGTGTACCTTATCCCTGTCTCTTGATCAATGGTAGAAGAACCATCAATGAAGTAGATTGTACTGTCTGGTAATGGGTCCTCTTTTGCTGTTCCTGACTCATCTGGGCAGTATGTGGCACAATCATGAGTGTCATCATCATCAGTGGCAATAGGATGGGCAAAAAATGTGGCTGGATTCACAGTGTGACATTTAACAACCTTCAGGGATGGTAATGGCAGTATGACTTCGTATCCTGACACTCTTTGTGTGGTAAGTGTTGTTTTAGCTTTTTGTATTATTGCAAAGACAGCATGCTCAGTATACAGTGTCAGAGGGGAGCCCATAACTATGGGGGTGCTTTTCTCAACAGAGAATGCTGCTGTTGATAAAGCCTGCTCACAAGGATAATGGACTTTTATTACTGAGTCTAACATGCCACTGAAGTACGCAATTGGTTTGTGGCCCATGGGGTATTTTTGGGTGAGGACTGCTGTCATGACCTGTCCATTGCAGTGAGTGAACAGATAGAATTCCTTTGTATAGTCGGGAGAGCCTAACACTGGTGCATTTGTAATCTCATCTTTCAATTTTGTGAAGGCTGATGTCATTTCAGGTGTCCAGTCAATCTTGTTATGCCTGTCTTTAGCCGTTTTGACAGCTTTCAGTAATGGTGCAGTTACAGTAGAATAATCAAAGATCCACTGTCTGACGTAGTTTACTAGTCCTAGGAAATGTTGCATGTCTTTGACTGTCTGAGGTTCTGGAGTGTTTCTTATTACTTCTACTCTTCCTGGGGTAACTCTTCTTCCTGATGCTGAAATCATTTGACCTAGGTACTGCACTTCTTCCTGACAGTATTGCAATTTTTGTTTGTCTACTTTGTATCCTCTCTGTGCTAGTGTTCTAAGTAGAGCAATTGTATCCTGTCGGCACTCTTTCTCTGTGGTGCTACAGAGCAGTATGTCATCGACATATTGTAGCAGAGTGCTGTCACATTGGAAGTTTGACAAATCATCTTTAACAACTCTGTTGAACACACTGGGGGACTCACAGTAGCCTTGAGGCATTCTTTTATATGTGAAATGCCTATTTTTGAATGAAAATGCGAATAAAAACTGTCTGTCAGCATGCAGTGGGACACTGAAAAAGGCATTTTTCAGGTCAATGACAGAAAAGTACTTTGTATTGGGTGGGATGTTAGTAAGGATCACTGAAGGGTCAGGACAATGGGAAATTCTGGGATCACTATGCTGTTAATCGAGCGAAGATCATGAACTAGCCTCCACTGGTTTGTTTGTTGTTTGCGTACCGGAAAAAGACACGTGTTACAAGGTGAGATACAAGGATATATCACACCTTGATCTAGTAATGCTTGTATGGTAGGGGCAATCCCTTCTTCTGCTTCTTTAGAGAAGGGGTACTGGCGCACTCTGGGGAGAATGGCGCCTTCTTTCAGTGTTACTCTGAATGGTGTAGCTGATTGAATGAGCCCCACATCATTGGAACCTGTGGTCCAAAGGATGCTGGGTACCTGAGCTAAGTCTGAGTCACGTGCAGCATCAATTAATGTGGGTGGGGCTGGTGTTCGTATTTCAAATGTCACTGATAGAGGGACTGGATTGTGATACATAGTTTCTGATTTCAAATGTTCCTTAGGATCACCGAATAGTTCTTGATCTGAAATGTTTCTCACCAGATGTCCAGGTTCAATGAAAATGACGCAGGCCCATGTGTGGGCGAAGTCATCTAGGGCTAGAAAAGCTCCATAAGTGGGTGTTATTTCAAGACAGTGAATTCCTAGTATCATATTTTTGTCTGGCACTGGCATAGTCTGTGATTGAGGGCGGAAAAGAAATTCTTTGGGAAGCTGGACAGTGCGCCCATTCATCTCTGGTTCATTGGCAATGACAATGTGCACTGCTGTGGAGAATGCTTGCTCATCCATTGGGCGTGCTCTTATATGATCCCTCAGGGAAGAATCCACAGTGACAGCCATCATTCTGGTCAATGGTGTACCAGGAATGGAGCAGGTCATTGTGCCATCCTCACTAAAGTGTATTGTCATATTTAACTTGGCCATGAGGTCACGCCCCAAAAGATTTACTGGGGACTGTGTTGAGTAAAGCAGACGCCGTTGAACACATTTACCTCCTATTTCCAATGGTACTGGCTTTGTGAAAGGGACCCTTTTTATTGCCCCAGAGAAACCCTGTGTGTCTGCACTTTGATTGGAGATGGGTAGTGCTCCTTCAGTTATACAGGAGAATGTGGCACCTGTGTCAATCAGAAAACTATAAGTTTTGTTGTTAATCGTGACATACACAACTGGATCCTCCCTAATATTTGTGAGACACGACAACAAGGGACACACTAGGTTTGTCTGTGGGCTATCCTAACTTGAATACCCTCCAGTCCGGTACTGCTGGATGGTGCCCTGCAATACTGAATTGGCGGGGGGCAGTACTGTGGCTCCCTGAGGTACAAGAACTTGTGTCTGTGGCACCATTTGGTACACAGGCATTTGTTGCTGTAGCATTTATGGCTGTGCTTGCTGAACTGGGGGCTGTACTTGGGCCATCACCGGTGTCTGTAATTGTACCTGCTGCAGCATTGGCTGATGTTGTGCTGCAGAGGGGTAGGTGTACACTACGTTGGGCTGCAGTGGCTGTGGCTGCTGCTGAACATACTGTGTTGGTACCTGAACTTGCTGTGGTTGTCCTCTGCCCGCTGACCTCAAATCATCTTGCATTTTAGTACGGCACTCCCTTATAAAGTGACCTGGCCGCTGACAGTAGTAACACAGTCAAGGTACTGGCTGGGGTGCAGATCTTTGAAAGCCTGATCCTCTACCCCTCCCTCGCATCCCAGTATTTGCAGACCTCATCTGTTTGTTATCATTATACTGCTGTTGTTGCCCATTATCATGAAAGAGTTGTGCCTGTATTTGTTGCGCTGCTGCATGCATGTTTCCTCCTGGTGCATTCTGGGCATTTTGTGGAAAAGTAGTGACAGTAGTCATTTGATTTACTGGTGTAGCTACCATAACTGCATCCAAGGCCTCCCTTTTCTTTAGTTTTTGCTGTATTAAATTAGCAGCTGCGTTTTCAATTGCTAATTGCCTCTTTTTCTCCTGTTCCTTCTTACAATAGTGAATGATATGATGTTGTATTTCTGGCCAAGGTTTGCATTCCATTGCTACTATTCCGTCTAACTTGTCCTGTACCGCACTGGGCAATCCCTTCTTAACTGTATGGTAGAAGAACCTACAGTTACCTCCTGTCACGTCCCATTTCTCTCCTAACTCCTGATGCCATTTTTCTTTCATTCTTGAAATGTACTGTGCGGGGTCTTCATTGCTTTGCATCGTCTGTGACCTTGGAGACCCAATGTCTGGGACATCGGGGAACTTTCGGCGTAGTCCACTCCATAGGGCAGTCCTTATTTTATTGAAAGGATTACCATCAAAGTTTGTTTTAGTGGTGGAAAGTCTGTGGTCAATGCGTGTGAACATATCATCTGCTTCTTCTCCAATCAGGGAAGTGAGCAGACTTTTTACATCCCCAACAGCCAATGGCACACCTACGGTGTGTTTTTCAAAGGCTTGTATCCATTTTCCAGCACCCTCTGTGAGGGGTGGGAGTTCTTTCTTCAAATTTTCTTTGTCCATAAGGGACCAAGGGACATACATGGGGCGGTCCCATGTGTTTTTAAACAACAGGGGCAGCTGGCGTGTTACCCCTGTGGGCCTTGTTGTGTCATACATTCGGGCGTATCTCTGCCAGACCTTTAGGCCTTGGCGCATATAGTTGTAGTCCCAATTGTCATCTCCTACCCCCTGCAAGATACATTCTTCAGCAGTGGCCATTTCCTCTGGTTCAAAAGACCCATCTCGGGGCCAAACATTCATTTGGGGTGCATTAGCTTCTGTCCAGCCTGCCAAGTCGTATGAGAATGGATTGACATAGTAGTCAGACCCTTCTCCATGTGCCACTATCTCATTTGGTGTCAGATCGTTGGTTAATGACTGTCCAGGCCTGCTAAGGGCCATGTGGTCTTGTGCTCTGGATCTGGTGGTGCGCAGGCGTGCTGTGCCTGATACATCATATTCCTGTGGGATATCATCAGGTCTCCCATGGTTACCTAATACTTCCAGATTTTCTACTTCTGTTCTTCTCTGCCTTCTCCACCTTCTTTCTGCTCTTTCAAGCACATTTGGCAGGTCCAAATTGTCTATGTCTAGTTCTGGTGTTACTATTCTGCGTGCTGCTGCTACAGGGGGTGGTGCCTGGCGTGCAGGTGTCGGTGGTGGTGTCAGCTGGGGGTTGTAGTTAATGAGTGTTGGCGGAGCTTGGGGTACACTGAAGTGGGCTGAACGGGAAGGTGCTGTGTTGTTCTGTGGTGCGGCTGCACCTTGGGCTTCCTCATGTAAGTATTCCCAAGGCTCTTGCTGTTGCATGATAGTTGGGACCCTACCACTGTGTGACTCTGCTCTGTTTGCAGCACTTGCTAATTTATTGAGTTTTGGTGGTTGCTGTCTTCTACTAAATTGGCCCAAGTCACCCATCAGTTCAGTCATTCTATTATCTACTCTGCCTATTTGTACTGATAGTCGTCGGAGTGTAGCTGTAGTACCAGGGGGGTCTCTTGAACACTGTTCATGTGACCTGTCCCCTTCTTCTCTACCAGTTCTCTGATATAAATCCTGCTCTGTATTCCATCTGCCGATATCTCTTTCAGTGACTACCTCTGAGGGATATTGTTCGTTGTCCCCGTTTTCTTCACTGAACTGTAGCAGGTGTTCTTCCTCTCACCTAGGACCAGTGTTGAGGGGCTGCCCCTCATCATGGTGTGTTTGTGTATTGTAATGTTGCTGGCTAGGGGACAGGAATGGGCCATAGTGACTAGTTCTTTTGTCGGAGGTATCGTGATCCCTAGTGAAGGGTGTGGGGGCTGGGCGGTTAGGTCTGGTCAGTGGCATGTGGGAGCTGTGCTGTGAACCGCCCGAGGCCCCATCGCCCTCTTGGTCCTCTTCCAGCTGGGGGCCTGCAGTGTTTGATGCAGGAGTCATTTTTATTGTAAATAGCGCGTCAATTTGACCTGGCATTCCTTAAGTGGTACCCTGCATCACCGGGCCTTGGGAGCTTAGGGAGAGCTGGCTCTGTCTATTCTCTGGTCTACTGTTTTGTAAGTCATCTGAGATGTCTGGGGTAGAGATATCCTCATGGCCTATGGCTGCCCGGTCATTTGATGAGGGTTCTAGGTCAGTTCTGATAACCCGTTCTGGATACATACCACCTTCGAAGTAGGCTGGTGGGGGTGCTGTGGGTGTTGGGGCAGATGTGCCATTCTCCTTAGGGACACTCCACATGGCCTGGGTGTCTTTACGCTTTTTGAGTTTGCTACCAGAGTATTTACCTTCCAGGAATGTTCTAGCATGGTCTAGTATCGTTCTATCGAATGTACCTTCTCTGGGCCATGAGTACAGCGTATTCTGTGTGATTTTGTGTAGCTCGCTACAATGTTTCATGATACACTTTTCCTGCGCTGTAAAGTTCTTTATCACGTGTTGCAGAAGCGTTGTCATTATTCCTCAGCGTTATATATATAAAGGGATGAAGATATAACTTTCACTAGGTGCTAAAGTGAGACCTGAACATAGGATGCTGTTAGATCCTCAGAAAGGGCAGTAACACGACCGTTCTCTATGTATACCCTGATCTGTAGTCTAGGGTCTGGTGTGGGCTGCTTGCTCATACCCTAGAGTTGTCTTGAGGAATTGGCAATTTGTGGCAGCGAATCTTGACAATCTTGTTCACTTCTTACCAGACGGTTTTGTAAATATGCCCACAATAATGGGCAATGCAATGCAAAGGGGTGTCTCTGTATGTGTTCTGAGATACTAGGTGCAGGCTGTTGTTCCAGCTGTTCATGCAGCTCCTGGGTGTAATGCTCACAACTTAGGGGCAAGTTGGGGTCGAATAGTGCTTGTAGAAGTAATGCGTGCTGTTCGCAGCCTTGTGGGGTGTGAGTATCTTGTGAACCTCCCTGCCTCTCCTGGCAGTTGGTACTTGGGGGAGATGCTGATGTGTTAGATCGATGTTTTCGCAGCTTACTAAACGTCCTATCTGTTGAATTAATTCTATGGAGGACTTTTCAGTAATATGTGATGTTGATGGGGTCACCAGTGATAGTTGCAAAGGTATGTCTTGAGTGTCTTCCAAGGAGGGGGAGTCCCGTGGTCCCTCAAGTGTGAGTTGTGTGTTATCAGTAGGGGGTCTATACGTTTGCACTGGGAGGCACAGTCGCATCAGATGCAGTGTAGATGCTCTTACCTCAGTACCTCGTGTAAGTGGAAGTCTCAACAGGGTCCAAACTTTAGATATCAAAGCCGTTTGGCGTCTGTTGAATTTAGTTAAAGTTTGTGCGCTAGTGTTCTGTATAGCTATTATTTTGTTATCTAGTATGTGCAGAATCACCTCAACTGGCTGCTGCCCATTATAGCTCATCTGTATCTTCTTAGTGAAATATATATATATATATATTTATCTGGCTGTCCTCCTGTGTCAGTTGTTCAGGAGGTAGGGTAGTCTATTACAAGCTCATCACTTAATGCCTCTTTAATAACCAGATAAAATGCCTCTCTAATCTCTTCCCTATCTGGGCCGTTGTAAATACCTCCTGGAGAGAGGTCGGGAATTGTAGGGCACTAGGGTGGTCACCTAAACATGCCACAAGGAACTTGCTTCGCAAGGGGTTGCGGGGCCACGAAGTTGTTACTACAGTGGGTATCTCTAATCCTGGTGTTATCATAGAAACCTGCACGTGTATGGTGTGTGCCGTCTTGTATGTTCTTTAACCATGTATTCTATTCATTTGTGTGAAAATGCAGTTAAAAAAGAAACATTTTCTGATAACCTGAGTGACACTCAGTTATCTTAAATGGCACAGTGTAATTCCCTATCTTCCCCTCAGCGAAGTCTGCAGTGCTCATGGGGGCGGGGGGCAATCCTGAATGACAAATAGGCACACAGGAAAGCAGCAGCATTAAAACCTGATAAAACCTGATATAACTGTGACAATTGTGGCGCTCAATATGCTGTAGCTTACAGAATCCCCTCAGTTTAATCAGTGGCAGATCAATACATATGAGGATACATAAAATGCATTTACAATCTCCATAGTTATTGAATCTCACTAACGAACCAGTCTTCTGTATTTGGCAGTGGCCTTCAACAATGTTCACAAAATATTTTGCAGCAGCAGCACTCTACCTAGCGGGCCCTTACCCTAAAATAATAGGATTGGTATGGGGCCAGTCAACATAAGATTAACAAAAAAACAATATTTTTACAATCAATATACATGTGCTTATAATCAAAACAAGGAATTAACAAAAAAGGTAAATGTGTACCTATATAATATGGTCTCACTAAAGTCAGCCTCTGTATCAGCCAGTGACTTCCAATACAATGTCCATGAAAAAAAACAATAATCAAAAAAATTACGCTTTTGAACCTGATAAATACCTCTATATTTACCACTGGACACTTAAGCAATAATATACAGTCTTTAAAAGAGTACCTAATAATTAGCAAGCATTTGTACCTGTGTTTCAAAAAGGGTGAGCAATGTAAACAGCGCACACGAAAAGGAGAAAAACGCAGAGGATACCTTTAACTGGCGAAAATACAAGATTCACTGTTATATAAAAAAAACACTTAATACTCCCGGGGGACCACTTAAATTGACTACACATGTGCCATCCAAAATACCGTTAGCTACTCGGATCTCAGATTTTGCCTCTTCTCTATTGACTATTGAAATAGAGGGTTCCTTTCCCTGTCACGGTATATCAGACAGAGGTTCTCTCACTTGATATATATTGAAAAGACGCCAGGCGCAATCTTTTCCTTCTCTGCCTCTCTATATCTGTGTTGGACAGAGGGTCCATTAAAAAGCAAAGAAAAAGTTCTTGAAAGGTGCCAAACCCACCTTTCCTTCTCTGACAATATTTAGATCGGTCAGAGGCCCTCCCTTGTTCCAGAGAGGCACGGCAATAAAACATAAGCGTTGTAAGGGTGCTAAATGCAATCCTTCCTTCCCCGTCTCTCTATATATGTAACGGGGGGTCCCTTTAAAAAGCCAAATAACCGCTGAAAAAATACCAGCCACAATCCTTCCTTGTAACTACACGAGGCACAGTAATAACATGTGTCTATTCCGGGAAAGATAAACACGTAAATCACAGTAATGTCCTAACTCTCAGGCTCAGACTCCACTTCACAAAGACAAAAAATATTCACTTCTATTGAGCAACAAATCAGGCAATATATTTTAAACAATGCACACCTGGCAAATTACCCGCAATTTACGGGTGTCATGCGAAATTGGGGTTAAACATCAACAAAATGTGCATCTGACTCGCAGATGCACTGTCAGGCCTGCCTCAGTGTAATTTGATGAGAAATACTTTTTTCGCGGCTGTGAGCAGAATTGTTCTTTGCACAGCACTGAGTTAGCGAACTGTCACTTCATTTTCATTTAATTTGTAACACCACCAAGCGACAGATTGACACAGTACTGATGCCACAGCACCCCAGTACAGTGAGTAGGTTTGTGTAGCAGTGTTGCACTTGCAGGCTTCAAATCAATAAATGCCCAGATACATAGATCATTTGGCTCACTTCAAGGCACTACATGCTGCTTTGAAGGTCAGAATTTAAACTGTAATTGATGTCCAAGTGTCTTAGCAAGGTAGTTCAAGGAAAGTATTCAAGGAGGAAAACATGTTTTTCAGGAGCACCAACACACTGTAGTTTCTGCACAGATCTCGTGCAAACTGAGCATGGCTTTTAACACATTCCACATAGGAACACTGCCTGATTGGAAGCATATAAACATGCTTCCCCTAGAGTGCACTGTTACCCCTTACATATCTGAAGTAATTTTTTTTTTAAATTGTACGTTTTCATTGTATATCCAAAGAGTACTGGTAGTTGTTGCTTTTAAAGACAGGGGGACACTTTCTGTCCCAGTTCTGCCTGGGTTCTTGTTTAACAAAGTATACATTTTCTGTTAAATCCGGCATTTGTTTTAGTAGTTTCTACATTGTCTTGTGGAGTTTATGCTGCCATGGGTACCGGCAGCCAGGCTGCTGAGTGTGGCAGGGCATACCTATTGCCGCTGCTCCAGCTTGCCGGGCTCACAAAAAAAGTAAGTGCCTGAGACTGAGTGAAGTTATTATCTACTAGTTGCACTTGCTATGCTATAAAATTTCCTTTTTAGGCTGGCACGCAATCATGAATGATCAGATCAGTTAGATCATCTTCTGAGCAGCTGCAGTGCCTGTCTGCCCTCTGTTACTGAAAACTGCAGTCACACACTCTGTCACTGGTTAGTGCCCTTCCATTTCTGGTACTTTGCAGCAGTTTTAAGAACACCTTCTCATTGCTCAAATTGGTGTAAGTTTCTGATATCAATATGTTTCCCTCGGTTTCGCTGCTTGATTTTGCTCGCGAGAAGGTGTCACTCATAGTCGTTGAAATGTCACTCAATTAAACTGAAATTCTGGAAATGTCACACATAGCAATCTAAAACCTTGGCAGCTATGGTACATACATTTAATAAAAACAATGTTAGATATTTATCTTGCTGGCGTTTTTTTTCGGTGTCGCCTGAGATGCTTGCAAGACATTTCTTTAGGTCTCAGCTGATACAGCGTATGCATGCTCTAACGCTTGTGAGGCAGTTTGTTGGCTTTGCCATTCCTGCAAAGATTCCCAGGTCCATGTGGGATGTGTTGCTCCAGTCTAACTTTTTTCTTTGAATTGTGGGACTTGTATTCCTGTTTTATGATAGAATAAAAAAGACTACAAGTCCCAGAATTCAAAGAAAAAACCTGGACTTGAGCAGCCCATCACACATTAGAATAGGGGAACTTGGAAAGGCTGAGCTTACAGAGGTCTACAGCCTGCCTATTCCTTATCATTTGTTGGTTTCATCGTCATTCTCATTTCCTTTAATCTCTGGTCTGCGCATGCTGGATTCACTTCCTCTTCGTTTGTTTGCCCCTCCTCTGGAGCATAGCCCAAGTCCTGCTTTCTTTCGGTGCACTGTGCCCTCCTACTGCTTGCCAATATTCTGGGGTTCTTTTTTTAAATTATAGTTGTAGCACTCCATGAGAGTGCATGTGTTTGCAGTCCATCTCTCTGCATCTCCACTGCTCCATGTTGTTCTTGCTTGACCCGTTGTTAAAAAACATTGAAATAGGCCAATTGTAGAGCTATTTATCTTGTCAAATGTTTTTGTCATGTTTTGCCGCAGCGTAGTTGCTGTGCAGCATTGTGGAAAGTAAAATCAGGTATTGGCGAAGCCAAATGGTCTGACATTGCCCCCCAGCCTTTTGGCAATTCTTGTTGTGTTTTTTCATGGCTTTTGCAGAACTTGATTGTTCAGGAAGCCACCTGGCCTTCATCAATGTAAAAACAGCATTGGCTAAAGGCAAACGTGCTTTTGGGTCTCAAAAAGCCCATATTACCACAGTACTCCCTGGCACCAACGGGAACTCCTTTGTGTGTGGATGTGCTCCTATCAAAAGAGCAGCATTACATAACTCAAAGTGAAGTCAGCCTTTGAGAAATCAATCTAAAAAGAAGACAAGACAGAAGAAAGAAGAAAAAAATTAAAGAAAGAAGGAATAGATAAAGAAGGTGTAATGTAGTCCCAAAAAGTACCCTGTCATGCAGGACCTACGACCATTACGGATAACATATAGTGTGGGTCGGGGTGCAGACTGACTCTGTACACCCCGCCGCATATATGAGCCTATGGTTCGCATTAACTAGCTCGCAGTGCCACTAGAATATCCTGTTATCAGAGAGATTAGTTTGTGCAACTTTAGAACACAATAACCTCAGACTCGTGCATACAATATATTACTTTTCACCCAATCGCTCGTGCTTGCTTGTTTTTGCTCTCAGAGAGATACAGAGAAGAAACAGTTGAACGTGTTTACAATAAGAATTTATTGTACAGTAGTTCTTCTCATGTAGAATAAGTGCGCTGTTACGACTGTAATACAGTAACAGAGATATCGAACCAGCAGTACAGTGAATTAAAAGGAATAGTATTGTTCTACCATTTTGCAATAGTCACGAACATAAACTTAAATATGAAATGCATTTATAAAATAAAGTGCGTACTCCTAAGATGCCTGTCTAGATGTACCTAAATGTACCTAGCATGTGAGTAGGTGCAAAAGAGCTAATGAGCCTAAGATCCTAATAACCTAGAATCTAAGAGCCAAGAATCCCGCTAGGATTAATCGAACCCCCTCACCTGAATAGTGAGAGTGTGGGACTCCGTCCTGGACTTCAGTTGGACACCCCGCAAGGGATGGATAGACCACTGTCAGCTGGCGCGATGGCATGCCGGAGCCACAGCGTCTCTGATCAGTGTGTGGGCCTTGAAGTCTTGGTTCCCTCCTGCTTACTGATAGCAAGAGGTGCTGTATTTATACAGTCTTTGTATGTATGTTACCCATTGTTCAGTATGAGGATGACGTTTGGGGATTAAACCTTGTGCGTCGATGGGAGAGGTGAAGTGTACCTCCTGGAGAGTGTACTCATTAATTATTCATATGTGCTAAGGATGACGTCTTAGCAGTATCGATCGGGCGGAACCCACCCTCGTCATGAAGGTGAAAGGTTTAGTCCATAAAAGGCTGCAGACCGTATAAGGCGTTATGTCCATACAAGGCAGTCTTTCCTTATTTGGAGTTATGTCCTGATAAATGTGAAATGACGGGAGCTGATGTAGAGAAAGTGTAGGATGTGCCCTGGAGCTATATTAGGGTACCGATATGAGATATAACAAAGGATAGGAAGAAAAGAGAAAAACACAAGGAAGGAAGACAAGAAAAGAAAGAAGAAAAAGGAAAGAATGAGAAGCAAAGAAAGGATGAAAAGCAAGGAGGGAAAAGAGAGGAAGAAAACAGAAAGAAAGAAGGAAAAAAGAAGAAAACATTTTAGAAGGAAAGAAAGAAAAGAGAAACCGACAGGGTTGCAAAGATAGGGCACAGTAATTGCAATGTTATGTGAAAGAATATTGGCTGCCTGCAGTCTAACTCCTTTTGAGCAGCCGCGGTCCGTGCAGGAAACTGATGGGGCGGTGGGGCTGCGTGGGGTGGGGGGTAGGGGGGAGGGATTACAATAAATGATGCAGAGGGAAAATTAAAAAAATTATTCATTTTCACCCTGCATCGTCCCTCGAAATCCCCCCCCCACTCGGCCCCACCACCCCACCACAGTTACCGGCATTTACCGCTGCTGCTTTAGAGTCAGAGATTCCATTCCGGAATGTGCGTGGGGGGGGATTACAATGAATGATGCAGAGGGAAAATTACAAAAGTTATTCATTGTCACCCTGCATCGTCCCTCGAAATCCCCCCCCACTCGGCCCCACCACCCCACCACAGTTACCGGCATTTACCGCTGCTGCTTTAGAGTCAGGGATTCCATTCCGGAATGTGGAGGGGACGTGGGGGGTCAAGGAGAAATACGGCAGAAGGAAAAATCAGCAAGTTATCTGTTAGGGATAATAAATTATTGGTAAACCAGAAGCTGCTTTCACTCCATTTTTAGGTCTCGCTAGAGCCAGTGCATGTGGTGCACTGGCGAGAAATTTAGTACCTGGTTTAAAAGTGCTACCCAGGCCGGCCACCAGCTTGCTATTACGCGCACAAGCGCATGTGCGACGTACACAGCTGCCATCTGGCTTGCTGTAACGGCTCATTAAGACTTACATCGCACGCGTGAATCTATCAATCAATCAATCATGCCATTTGTATAGCGCACTACTCACCCGGGAGGGTCTCAAGGCGCTTGGGGGAGGGGGGTATGCTACTGCTCGAACGGCCAGGTCTTGAGTTGTTTTCTGAAGGTGAGATGGTCCTTGGTCAGCCGAAGGTGGATGGGGAGGGAGTTCCACGTCTTGGCAGCCAGGTAAGAGAAGGATCTTCCTCCGGCGGTTGCTCTTCGGATGCGTGGTACGGCTGCGAGGGCGAGGCTGGTGGACCGTAGCTGGCGGGTGGGCGTGTAGAAGGTCATGCGGTCGTTGAGGTACTTGGGGCCCAGGTCGTGGAGAGATTTGTGTGCGTGGGTGAGGAGCCGGTACGTGATCCTCTTGTCGACGGGGAGCCAGTGCAGGTTCCTCAGGTGGCTGGAGATGTGGCTGCGTCGGGGGACATCCAGGATGAGTCGGGCAGAGGCGTTCTGGATGCGCTGGAGTCTTTTCTGTAGCTTGGCTGTGGTTCCGGCGTAGAGGGCGTTTCCGTAGTCCAGACGGCTGGTGACGAGTGCCTGGGTGACAGTCTTCCTGGTCTCGGTCGGGATCCAGCGGAAGATCTTGCGAAGCATACGCAGGGTGTTGAAACACGATGAGGAGACGGCGTTCACTTGTCTGGTCATCGAGAGGGAGGAGTCCAGGATGAAGCCCAGGTTGCGTGCGTGGTCGGTTGGCTTGGGTGCGGTGCCCAGGGCTGGGGGCCACCAGGAGTCGTCCCAGGCGGAGGGCGAGGATCCCAGGATGAGGACTTCCGTCTTGTCCGTGTTCAGTTTCAGGCGGCTGTCCTTCATCCACTCGGCGACGTCTTTCATCCCTTCGTGTAGGCAGGTTCTGGCGGTGTCGGGGTCTCTGGTGAGGGAGAGGATCAGCTGGGTGTCGTCGGCGTAAGAGATGATGTTGAGGTTGTGCTGGCATGCGATGGCTGCAAGAGGTCTCATGTAGACGTTGAAGAGGATGGGGCTGAGTGAAGATCCTTGCGGGACGCCGCAGATGACTTCGGTGGCCTCGGAGCAAACGGGGGGAGGCGGACTCTTTGTGTTCTTCCAGCGAGGAACGAGATGGTCCACTCCAGTGCCTTCTCTTGGATACCGATGTTGTTGAGGCGCTGGACTAGGGTGCGGTGGCAGACAGTGTCGAACGCAGCGGAGAGGTCCAGGAGGATGAGGGCCACTGTTTCTCTTTTGTCGAGCAGGGTCCGGATGTCGTCGGTGGCTGCGATGAGGGCGGTCTCGGTGCTGTGGTTGGCTCTGAATCCGGACTGTGAGGGGTCGAGGGATCCGTTCGTCTCGAGGAAGGCGGTCAGCTGTCTGTTGACGATCTTCTCGATGACTTTAGCAGGAAAAGGGAGGAGCGAGATGGGGCGGAAGTTCTTGAGGTCGGTGGGGTCCACTGTAGGTTTCTTCAGGAGGGCGTTGAGCTCGGCGTGCTTTCAGCTCTCCGGGAAGGTGGCGGTGTTCAATGAGGTGTTGATGATGTTCCGGAGTTGGGGTGCGATGGTGGAGTCGGTCTTGTTGAAGACGTGGTGTGGGCAGGGGTCGGTCGGTGATCCGGAGTGGATGGTGTTCATCGTGCGGGCTGTGTCTTAGGTGGTCACCGTGGTCCAGGTGCGGAGGGTGGTGGTGGGGGGCGTTGGTTCGACGGTTGGGTGCGTGGGTGGTGCACCGAAGCTGTTGTGGATGTCGGCGATCTTGCGGTGGAAGAACGAGGCGAGGGAGTTGCAGAGGTCTTGTGACGGAGTGATGTCGTTGGTGCCGGTGCTGGGGTTGGAGAACTCCTTGACGATGGTGAAGAGCTCTTTGCTGTCGTGGGCGTTGTTGTCCAGTCGTTCCTTCAGGGATTTCTTCTTGGTGGTGCGGATGAGTTGGTGGTGCTTGCGGGTCGCGTGTTTGAGGGCGGTCATGTTGCCGGTGGTCCGGTCGAGGCGCCAGGCTTTCTCGAGGGTGTGGCAGGCCTTCTTGGAGTCCTTGAGTTCGTCGGTGAACCAGGATGCCTTCTTGCTTCTGGGTCTGCTGGGCGGGTTCTTTAGTGGCGCGAGGTCGTCGGCCTAGCCCCTCCCTTCTCCCACTCCCTCCTCGTCAGCTTCATTTTTTTTCCGAGCGCTAATATTTACAGACTTTGTGTGTTTCCTGTACTTCAAGGCAAGCGAGCCCACGTATAATTTTTGTATTTGCTAATAATTGCGTCCGTTTATTTGTAATTTCCGTACTTCAAGGCAAGCGCCTATGGTGCTCTCCATACAATCCACTATGTTTATGCCACGTCTATGCTTTACACAGTCTATGCTGCCTCTCTCTGTATCACACTTCTATGCCATCTCTCGCCAGGGACGAACTGGCTACCGGGCAGTTTGGAATGCTTCCGAGTTGCTGGCTGATTTTACTTCAGTGGGGGCTTATTTAGTTCATGTGCTTCGAAATAATGAAAGCAAAACGAATTTCGTTTAGTACACGCAGGTCCCCATCAACGAAATCAGCCACCAGCTCAGCAGCAATCCAAACTGCCCGGTAGCCAGTCCGGCCCTGTCTCTCGCTCTATCACCCTGTCTGACTATGCTGTCTCTCTACAACCCAATCACTGGTGCCTTTCTCTGTATCACACTCTGCCTATGCCATCTAGGTGCATCACACTGATCACACTGTTCATGCCGCATTGTGCATAAAACTGGCTGCTCCGCTGCCTCTTTCCTAAGCACACTGTAGAATCGCTGTGCATTACATTGTCTATGCCGCTCTGTGCATAACACTGTCCCCTCCGCTGCCTCTTCCCGCAGCACACTGTAGCATTGCTGTGCATTACACTGCCTATGACGCTCTATACATAACACTGTCCCCTCCGCTGCCTCTTACCATAGCACACTGTAGCATCGCTGTGCATTACAGTGTCTATGCGTTCCTGTGCAGCTCTCCGCTGTGCCCCAGCACATCCCCTGCCTTTGCTTTCACTTTCTGCAGTACAGCTTTACATTGCCTGCCTCTCTCTGTATATCTGCTGTGTATTACACTGGCTCTCTCTTTCTGTCTCTGTATATGACACTGTTCGGCTCTGCCACACAGTGCTCTGTATTTCACTGTCTGCCACTCTGTGCATTGCATGACTTGTCTCTCACGTCCATCTTTCTGTGTTACATTGCCGGTATCTCTGTGTATAACACAGGTTGTCTCTCGGACAGCAAGTTCTCTGTAATACACAGCCTGCCTTTGCGTAATTCTGCTCTGTATTACACCGCCTGTCCGTGTGTATAACTCAGCTCCGTAATACACCACCTGTCTCTGTGTAACTCTGCTCTATATTACACCGCCTTGTTATGTGTGTAACTATGCTCTGTAATACACCACCTGCCTGTGTGTGTAACTCTGCTCTGTATTATACCGCCTTGTTCGGTGTGTAACTCGGCTCTGCATTATACCTCCTGTCTCAGTGTGTAACTCTGCTCTGTATTACACCGCCTGTCTGTGTGTAACTCTTCTCTGAAATACACCACCTGTCTATGTGTAACTCTGCCCTGTATTACAGCGCATGGTTCTGTGTGTAACTCTGCTCTGTAATACACCGCCTGTTTGTGTATTATACCGCCTGTCTCTGTGTAACTCTGTTCTGTATTACACCGCCTGTCTGTGAGTAACTCTTCTCTGAAATACACCACCTGTCTCTGTGTAACTCTCATCTGTATTACAGCGCCTGGTTCTGTGTGTAACTCTGCTCTGTAATACACCGCCTGTTTGTGTATTATACCGCCTGTCTCTGTGTAACTCTGCTCTGTATTACAGCGCCTGGTTCTGTGTGTAACTCTGCTCTGTAATACACGTCCTGTCTGTGTATTATACTGCCTGTCTCTGTATGTAACTCTGCTCTGTATTACACCGCCCGTCTGTATATCTCTGCTCTGTATTACACCGCCTGTCTCTGTGTATCTCTGCTCAGTATTACACTGCTTCTGACTGTGTATTGCATGTCTCTCTGACATCCAGCCTTCTGTGTTATGTTACATGTCTCGCTGTATATAACACTGCTTGTCTCAACCTTCATGCTCTGTGTTCCATTGCCTGTCTCTTTTTATAAGACCGTTGATGCCCGACATCTCTCTCCACATATTCATAGCTGCCTCACTCCGCCCGCCCCCCGCCTCTGGGTGTCACTCTTGGCGGGACCAGCAGAGGGTGTGTGAAGACCAGGCACCAGGAATCCTACAGTGAGCTGGAGGGGGCGGTGGGTGAGTCCCTGTCACTTCCAATGAAGCCAGAGGCCTCTTCCACCGTCTGCACCCGGCCAGTGGCGTAACGAGACTTGAGGGGGCTCCCCTGCAAGGTACGTGGAGGGGCCCCCTCGGGCTCCGGCCCGAAGTGCTGTTGATAAGGGACCCTCCTGGAGCTCGGGGCCCCCCGCAACACGGGGGACTGCGGGGGCCTGTGTTACGCCCCTGGTAGGTGGCAGAGCAGAGTTCCACAGAGTTCCCCCCCCCCCCGCCCCCAACTCTGTGGAGATCCGCGTAGCTGCACTCTTAAAGCTCCGCCCAGGGTTACTGTTTTGGTCAGTCCTAGAGGGCCAGCCAAGCAGTCATTGCGCACTTAGGAGTGTTCTACGACTCTTCCCCTGCTCTCCAGCCCTGCCCACCCCCTCACACAAGCTGCCGCAGCAGGAGGACAATATAAAATGATAATAACATAACATTATTATCATTTTATTTTTTCCTCTTATTTGCTGCTTAATGGCAGTGGGCGACGCTCCTAAGCCTTAGCAGAGGAGCAGCTACTGCTTAGTATAGAAAAGTACTGGAACTGAGCTACTTGGCGTGATAGAAGATATTATGGCTATTCCAATACCACCACTGCCCCTGGTGGCAGCTTCTGGATGTGCAAAGTCTTGCTGGTGTCTGTAAACTCACTACAATGTTCCTAATCCCGGCGAAGAGGTGAGTCGCTATGCACTGGGGTCGCTCTGCTTCACCCAGCGTCCGTAGTATGTTAACCAATTTAAACTCCTTCCAGGAGCGGCTAGAGTGCTGCTGGTCCCTGATGGGGGCGCCCAGCAGACTGAAGGATATATTGCCTCCATTCAAACTATATGTAGTGACCAGACCTGATGATCGACCAGCAGGGCACAACATTGAGACAACTCTGTAATGGTAAACTTTACCTTGATGCACTGTACTGACATGGGAATGTGGATTGTGCCCAGAAAAAATACTGCTCTGCCCCTCCTTACCAGAGATCTTCTGCTTGAAACTGCCCCTGTCACTTAAACTTCCTTACATGCTCCCTGCAACATACCAAAGCACAGCCTCTGACTTGTTGAAACTTCAAAGAGATGTCTATGAAGAATGTATGTTTTTTGTTGTAGAATGCACTGAAAGTGCCAATGAAAAAATATTTAAAAAAGGATGGGAAGGGAACAGATCACCCCCAGATTTGGAATGGATTTAATGAAAGGGCTTTCTTTAATTCTGTGGAATTGTGTGCCAAGGAGGAACAGACAATTTTTAAAAAGTCACATCAGTGGTACAATTGTACATGTGGAAGCAGAGCCTTGCATGCTTTTCCAGGCATACTGTTTTGCCTCATTTGTGAAGAACAAATAAGTGTAATAGTATGATCAAGTGAGGCCGTAGAGCTCGAACCATATTTTACACCTTTGTTTGTTAATCGTCCCACAGTTTTGTTTTTACAAGACTAAGTAAATAATTACTAAGTCTGTAGGGATTACCATCTATTAGTAGTAGATTTGTGATATGCTGGGTCACTTTAATTATGCGATTGTGAGGTTGCTGCATTTTTTGCACAGATTTTCTGCATTTGCTTCGTAATCAATCACCTGCTGCATAATCTGCAGATGTTGACGAAATAAAATGTAGATTTTCCTAGTTGTTATGACGGAAAGTCTTAATTTTATTAAAGACACGGAGGCGAGTATTATGCTTTCTTATCTTGCATATTTATTACACAGCAGCCAAGATAAGTGTAAACTACAGTTCCCAGAGGGCCAGGGGACAACTGGGCCATGGGAACGAGAAAAAACGATAACACAGTAACCAATCACTATGAGGAACATAGATAAGAGACCAAACTGACTGCGCAGCTTCCTCTTTTCGCTGGCGAGCTGGTCAGACAACGTTCGAAAACAAAGGAAAAATAGCTAGAATTAAAGAATAGGCCAAAGTCCAGGAACAGACATCTGAGCCCAAATAAGCCAGGGCATCAGTGGTACAATTGTACATGTGGAAGCAGAGCCTTGCATGCTTTTCCAGGCATACTGTTTTGCCTCATTTGTGAAGAATAAATAAGTGTAATAGTATGATCAAGTGAGGCCGTAGAGCTCGAACCATATTTTACACCTTTGTTTGTTAATCGTCCCACAGTTTTGTTTTTACAAGACTAAGTAAATAATTATCAAGTCTGTAGGGATTACCATCTATCAGTAGTAGATTTGTGATATGCTGGGTCACTTTAATTATGCGATTGTGAGGTTGCTGCATTTTTTGCACAGATTTTCTGCATTTGCTTCGTAATCAATCACCTGCTGCATAATCTGCAGATGTTGACGAAATAAAATGTAGATTTTCCTAGTTGTTATGACGGAAAGTCTTAATTTTATTAAAGACACGGAGGCGAGTATTATGCTTTCTTATCTTGCATATTTATTACATAGCAGCCAAGATAAGTGTAAACTACAGTTCCCAGAGGGCCAGGCGACAACTGGGCCATGGGAACGAGAAAAAACGATAACACAGTAACCAATCACCATGAGGAACATAGATAAGAGACCAAACTGACTGCGCAGCTTCCTCTTTTCGCTGGCGAGCTGGTCAGATAACGTTCGAAAACAAAGGAAAAATAGCTAGAATTAAAGAAAAGGCCAAAGTCCAGGAACAGACATCTTGAGCCAAAATAAGACAGAGCATCAGTCCAACGAGGGCATTCGAAGAGGGTTCCAGAAGAGCCGGAGGAGCAGTCCATGAAGGTGAAGAACGAAGCCGCTGGAGAGAAGACCTCTTATGATGAAGCAGGTGGCAAGGCCGGATTCGCTGTAGGGAGGGAGAACACATGTTAGTAGTGCAGAGGTGGGATAATACTCGCCTCCGTGTCTTTAATAAAATTAAGACTTTCCGTCATAACAACTAGGAAAATCTACATTTTATGGCAAGACCGGAGGCTCCTATTATGCTTGTTCAAAGCATATCAATAACATCAGAAGCGACTGTATGAATTGGTTTACAGTAAAACATACGAAAAACACTATCATTGGACCAATCAGCTGATCTCAGAATGTCCTCCAAGCGGGAGCCAGACCAAAAGGCCTTAGAGGCCATGGCTCCCCTGGCCGAATGCGCTCCGAAAACGGAGACTTCAATACCGGCAAGGGACATAACCCAACAAACCCACCTGGCAAGGGTAGGAGAGGAGACAGGAAGGTGGGGTTTTCGGAAGGAGATAAGAAGTTGGGAATGAGAGGGTGCTCTGAGATCAGCCGTTTTCTGTTTGTACACCTTCAAACACTGTCCCACAAATAATTGGGGGTGAGCAGGAAAATAAGGATAAAAAACAGAGTCTAAATTTGTCTTTGCTCGTCTGTGAATCCGGAACAATACACCTGTAGGGGAAAATTGACGAGAAGAAACATCTGAAGCTCTAACATCAGATACTCTTTTAATTGAAATTAAACATAATAACATTGTAAGCTTCGCTGATAACATTTTGAGGGATAAAGCAGAATTCTCTGGCCAATCCGTAAACAGTTTAAGTACCACAGAAACATCCCATAAAAAGGTATACTTAGCCAACGGAGGTTTTGAACAGCGGATACCTTTGAGAAGGCGACAGATCAAAGGATGAGCGCCAACTGGTTTGCCATCGATCTGGGCGTGGTTGAGGGAAATGGCTGAACGATAGAGGTTGATAGTACGGTAAGCCTTGCCGGCACTGGCTTCAGAAGCTAAGAAATTAACGATAAAATTCAAAGGGGCTGAAAGGGGATCGATATTCCTTTCCAAACACCAGCATGCCCAAAGAGACCAGGCGGATTTGTATGCTTTGGAGGTACCAGGGGTCCAGGCTTGGCTGATAAAGAGCGCAGCCTCTTGTGAAATGAGGACGTTAGGAGGGGAAGGCCGGAAACTTTCCAGGCCAAAAGAGTCAAGGAATTGTCCAGGATGAGATTGTGGCGATCGCCTTGGGGATTGAGAAGAAGATCTTCGAAGGACAGAAGAAGAAAAGGAAAGTCTATTGCCATCTCCAGAAGGGAGGGGAACCAAATCTGAGCTTGCCAAAAGGGGGCCACTAACACCAGGGAAGTGGACTGTCGTCGAACTTGAGAAAGTACCCGGTTGATCATGAGGAAAGGAGGAAAGGCATAATTGAGGTGACGGGACCAATCTTGAAGGAAGGCATCCGTTGCTAAAGCCAAGGGGTCCGGTCGCCAACTGAAGAACCGGGGTAATTGGGAGTTGAGACAGGAAGCAAAAAGATTGATAGAAAAGGGACCCCATTTGTGAGAAAGAGAAAGGAAAACGGAGGGACAAAGCCTCCAGTCGCTGGAGTCTCGGTGGAATCTCGAGTGCCAGTTCGCCACTGAGTTGAGATCTCCTGGGAGGTATTCTGCTGTTAAGGAAAGCTGGTGAGCTAGACAGTACTCCCACAGGCTTTTCGCTAAATCCTCTAGAGGTTTGGATTTGGTCCCGCCCAGGTGATTGATATAGCGGACCGCAAAAACATTGTCCATACGCAACAGGATGGAACAACGGATCCTGTCTTTTGAGAGGCTTTGAATCGCAAAGGAACCTGCAAGCATCTCTAAACAGTTGATGTGCAATTTGGACTCCTCTGCAGACCATGTACCTCCAGTCGAGATTGGACCACATCGGGCGCCCCAACCCGAGAGGCTGGCATCGGATTCTAATACAAGATCTGGGGCTGAGGCGAAGATAGTGCGCCCGTTCCACGCATCTAAATGGTCTATCCACCATTGAAGTTCCATGCGGGATTCGAGATCTAGGGTGACAAGATCTGCGTAGGCAAGACCTTGGCGAAGATGCCTGATTTTTAGACGTTGAAGAGCTCGTTAGTGGAGAGGACCGGGAAAGATGGCCTCAATGGAAGAGGAGAGAAGACCGACGATCCTGGCCAGAGACCTGAGAGACAGAAGAGAGTATTGAAGGACGGAAGCAATCTCCGCTTTGATTCTGGAAACTTTGGGAAGAGGAAGGCGGAGAGACGCCGCTACTGAGTCCACGAGGAAACCCAAGAACTCCATGTTCTGAGACGGAGTCAGAGACGACTTCTCGACATTGATGAGAAAACCAAGGTTTAGGAGAAGAGACCGAGTTGTCTGTAAATCTGACAGTAGACACTGTCTGTCGGAATTTAAAATCAAAATGTCGTCCAAGTAGATGATTAGTCTGATCCCAAGAGAACGAAGAAAGGCAACCACGGGCTTCAACAGTTTTGTGAAGCACCATGGTGCTGAGGAGAGACCAAAGGGAAGAGAGGTGAAACAGTAGGTCACTCCTGACCATTGAAATTGCAGGAACTTCCAATGGGACTGGTGAATAGGAACTGTGAGATAGGCATCCTGAAGATCCAAACGAACCATCCAATCCTGGGGGCGAAGAGTGTCCCGTAAATGAAGAATCGTCTCCATTTTGAAATGACGGTACACCACAAACTGGTTGAACCACTTCAAGTTGATAACTGGACGTAACTTCTTGTTTTTCTTTTCAACCAGAAAAATGGAGCTTAGAAAGCCTGAGGAGTCGAAGGGAAAAATTCGGATGGCCTGTTTCAGAAGTAAGGAATTGATCTCGTTTGAGATTAGGCCGGCCATATGGGAGGAGAAAACGAGAGGAGGAGGGAAAGAGGTCTGGACAGGAGGAGAATAGAATTCTATAAGGTAGCCTTGAACGGTGTTTAGAACCCAGGGGTCTGAACTTATAGTGTGCCATTTTATTAGAAAGAGTTTTAGACGACCCCCGACAGGAGGGGAAAAAGAAGGGCTTACCTTGCTGGTTGGAGTTGGAGTTACGGTAGTTTTTCTGTCCTCTGCCCCGGAAACCACGGCCTCGCTGTGGGTAGAATTGGGGTTTGTAATCCTGTGTGTTACTGTAGGAACCTCTGGAGCCTTGGTTGTAAGGACGGCCGGAAGAGCGGCCCCTGCCTCGTCCGGCCCGTCCAAAAACCTGAGGGGCAAAGACTTTCTTGATGGACTGTTGTGCCTTGTCCAATGATGCGAAGGTAGAGACGAACCTGCTAAGGTCACAAACCAGATTGTCACCAAAAAGGAGACCGTTGGCTCCCCCCCATGGTCCATGGGGGCGAGGTTGGCAAGTTTGGGATCCAGCTTGATCAGGAGGCCCTTACGCCGTTCATGAGTAATGGCCAAATTGGCGTTACCGAGGAGGCAAAATGCTCTTGGCGCCCACATGGAGACGTTCTCAGCAGAGAGTTCGGAACCCTCCAGACGGGCAGACTCCGCCATATCGAAGATGCGGGCCAGAGGACCCACAATATCCAATAACTTGTCCTGGCACGTGGACCATGCCTTATCCACCCCTCTACGGGGGTCCTTGACGAATTTGGAAAAGAAGGTGAGGAGAGGCTGATCTATGGCAGGTACCTGGGTAATTTTTTCAGGCAAGGCGGGTTTGAGGCAATCAGATTTAAGTCTGGACCGCACTGCTGTCTCCAGGGGGAGGCGCAACCGAGCGGATATATATTCTCCAACATGGTGGGAGGGGAGCCATTCGGTGGAGTTGGGATGACGAATAGTCGAGGGGTCAAACATGGGAAGACCCTTGGAGTCGTAAACTGGGTCAAAAGCAAAGGAATCAGATTTAGCTAACTTGGAAGGGGAGGAGGGGGGGTCAGCAACATCAAAGAGGTCAAATAAATCATCAGCGTCAGCCATGTCATCATCCGTGTCCAAGACGGTGGAAATAACCAATTTTTTAACTGGTGACTCTGCGTGCTTTGACTTTTGCTTTTTCTTGCCCTCTGAACCAACAAACCCTCCTTGGTAGGAGGCCTGGGAGGCACTACGTCCTCAGTCAAAAGCGAGGAACCCTCGCTAGTCAGTAATGACGCTTTTTTAGGAGCACGTACAGAAGCAGAGTGATCCACCCTTGCGTTTTCTGCTATCCCCCGCAGATTGGGCCAAAGCCTTGGACAACAAACTAAGCATGGAATTCTCCATGGATTTGGACATGCGTTTCATGGATAATTCGACAGCACTCTCCACAGAATTGTTAATGAAGTTATTTAAATCGTGCTTGAAAGACTGGCTGTCCTCTTTCGAAGGGACTTCATCAGAGGAACTGTCACGTTCCATTCTCACCAATGCAGGACACAGTCTCAGGCAGTAAAGGGTTAACAGAGACAAGGAGCTTAGGGGCGGGCACAGGGGCGGGCCGAGAGCCGAGGAGAAGGCAGTCTTTAGTGAGTCAGGAGCGGTGAAGGGTAACGCTGGGAGCTCCGACTGCAGCGACGACAGGAAAGCCTCTTAGAAAGGTACAAACGCGGCGCGTAGCGCGCGTGAGGGACAGAGGCTGGGAGATACCACCGGGCCGGGAGCGGGTGGGGGGGGTTAAGGTCACGGGCGGCGAGAAAGAGCGGAGAAAAACGAGCGCAGAAGCGCTAGCAGGTAAAGCGGAAAGTAGCGCGACGCGTTACAAGCCTGAAATGAATAAATATCAAATACAATATAAGCACGATTGAAATACAAGGCTGGGAGCAAAGATAAGAGACACTTATCTGACTGCGAGCAGCAAGAAAAGAGGAAGCTGTGCAGTTAGTTTGGTCTCTTATCTATGTTCCTCATGGTGATTGGTTACTGTGGTATCGTTTTTTCTCGTTCCCATGGCCCAGTTGTCGCCTGGCCCTCTGGGAACTGTAGTTTACACTTATCTTGGCTGCTGTGTAATAAATATGCAAGATAAGAAAGCATAATAGGAGCCTCCGTTTTGACATAAAATTGCTTCTAGCTCAAACGGTTCAAAAGTTACTAAAAATGCACCAACATGTGTTGCTGGGCAGTGTAAGACCCTTTGCTAAGATTGACTGGTCACCATTGTGTTGCTTATTGTTATATTTGGATGTTAAACTGATACTAATGAGGTACAGAGAATGCCCCGACAATGTAAAAATAAGAAACTCCCCGACAATGTAAAAATAAGAAACTATCAAAGTAATACTATCACAAAATGTGCTTCATTAAGCCAAATAATGAGTGTTTTCCTGCTGCATTATTTACTCAACTCTGCCTCATAATTTGAACACCACATACAATAAAACAACACACCCATCGTAAACTTTAGCAAAGTAGCGCTAGAATTTTGTCAGCAGTTTAGCTCCACAAGGGAAACGCCTCACATGTTAAATATCGAGCTGTCAATTTGAACAGCTATTGGTCTAACATTTCTGACGGACAACCTCAAAAGCCACTTAGAGAAGTCCTGCTTTCCATTTTTCCCATCTGTAAAATTACAGACAGCCCAGGAAATATGGTTTTCTGTAGTTGCAAGTTTAAAAATCAGTAAAAAAGATAAATTGGGAACTATGGCTATTATGATTATTGCTTTCATCTTGTTTTCATTCCCTTCTTTCTATTTTTAGCTTTTCTCTCTTCATTTGCTTCTTTACTCTCTTTACCGCCACTACCTTTTGTCTTTATTATCCTTTTTTTTCGTATTTATTCCTCTTTACACATTTTTCTCTTTTGCTTTCTTTTTCTCTCTCCTTGACTACACTGCTCTTCTTTTCTACTACCACTCCTCTTCATTCATCTACTTTATTTTTCTCTCCCCGTTTCTCTTTTTCATTAGCTCTCACTCCTTTCACTGTGTTTCTTCTCTCATTTTCTTCCCTTCCATCGTTCCCTTCTCCTATTTGTCTCATTCTGTGTCTCTCTTTAATTTTCTGTGAGCCAGAGTATTTCAGGCATACACAGTATTTGTTAAAATACCCCTCAGACACCAAAAGGGCCCTTTTGGTGTGTGAGGGGTATTTTAACAAATACTGTGTATGCCTGATATACTCTGGCTCACAGGAAACCTTCTAGAGGTGGACCTTATTGTTTATTTATACCATTAACTGGAGGAGGGTGCGCCCACCTGAGTGCTTTCTAGCACTACCTCTTCACTCCCCCCTTTTGATTCTTTGTTTTCTCTTTAATTTTCACCAACTTGTTCCCTTCATTTTGTTTTCTGGCCTCATCCCTTCACTCTCTTACTTCTTTCACTGTCATTTTCTTTCCACCAGTTATTCATATTGTCGCTTTATTTCTCCTCTCCACATTCTTCACTCCTCCTTCATTTATAGCTTCTTTTTCTTCTTTCATGGTTTCTTCCTTTCATCCTCACTAAAGGCAGGTGCTAATATAATCTACATCAAATTTCAGAATAATGAAAGGGTCAGAGCACCTAACATTTAGATGTGACAGATCTCTCTGTTTTCCTAAAGGTCGGATCACTCCTAATGCTATTTAAGATAAAACTGACAAATTCCCAACTTTCTCTCTCTTTTCTCACCTCCCCCACATTATGTTTTGTTCTGCCTCTTCCTCCCCTTTAATCTAGGCAGCTCCTCTCCTTTTCATCCTTATGTTTGACCTGCTTATGTCTCATTTCTTCTTTCATCTCTGTTTTTCCCTGCTATCAAAATTCTATTCATTACTTTAATAGAATGTACTAATGCTGCCAACCCTAACCTTGAGCCCTAAGTATGAAAAGGTATTGCATATATTTTAAATAATTAATCTAGCCCATAACATATCTCTTAAAACTAACCCCTACATCTGAACTGATTTACATTAAATAAATATGGATTGCATGAATCCATCCTTTAAGGTAACACCTCCCACCCAGCCATGACATCGTTATAACCTCACTAAACATATCACACATTCAATATCATACTACATCACCTATATCATTCGCCAGCATTACATTGTTTCCCACAATCTATATGTCAAATTGTCTTTTTTGCAACATTTCTTTGATCTCCATCAGAATCCACTGTACCCCTCCCTATTAAACGCTAAAGCAAGTCAAGTTTCAAAGCTTTATTCGACAGCATTGTCATAAAAGCATTTTCACCCTACTCTATACATAATAAATACTATTCTATATTACAACAATTAAAATACACATTAAACATAGAGTGCTGTCGAAAACATATTTCAAATGTACAACCGTTTAAAAATAGAAACCTGATGCGTCAAGTGAGTAAAAAATCATCTAAAAACGTTCTACTAATTTTGAGACAATTCATGAGATAAAGTGCGGGTGCGTATAATCCATGCCCAGCCCAAGTATTTGGCTAGTGCAATGGCGAGACAAGGGGAGCAGTTTGTTCTTAAAATTCTAAGCGCTTCTTGATGTATTCTAGTCCCTAAATTTCTACATGCAGGTTTTAACCATCTTTGCCTTGGAGCCGCATAAAGGGGGCAGGCGAACAGAAAGTGTGGAATGTCCTCAACAAGATCCTTACATTGGGCACAGGTGTTGACGTTACCAGGGGACCATTTTAATGTAAATGCATTAAGCGGTAGGCAACCCACCCTAAACTGAAAATACAGCTTCCTGTCCATTGGTTTTGTGATCAAGTCCCAATAATGTTCACAGGTTGGGACTAGTTTATGTTCCAAAAACTGGGAAGTTAACACCGAAGATTGGTTGGATGACAAAACCGAGTTGAGTATCATGTCCCAGTACATTTTCTTTAACAAATCCTTGGAAGGAAAAGCTGCAGGGTCAGTAATAGTCCATAGATGGTCAAGATGGAGCTTGTTTAATAGATTCCTGATTTCTTTTAACCACGTGATTTTATGGAACCGATCAGAGTTGACAATGTCCATGAGTGCAGCAGCGTAGTGGGCCAGTTCAGGCGTAGTCTTTATGCGCCTCCAAAATAATAGTGGGCGCAGCCGAACCTGGTCCTCAATTTTTTTCCTCCCTAGGTCATAGAGGAGAGGAATAGATGGGGTACTCTGCGGGACGCCTATCAGCCTACGTAAAAATGTATTCTCTGCCACTGTCAACCCATTGATGTTAGCGAACCCCCATAGTTCTGCTCCATAAAGACATGCACCAAGATCTTTCATGCTATAAATCTCCATAACTGGTTGAATAGGTTTTGTCAATGAAGATTTATGCTTCAGAACTATGGCCCCCGACAGCTGGTGGAACTTTAAAACCGCAGAATCAATGTGCGATTGCCACTGCATATTCCCCTGCAAATTTATACCCAAGTATGTGAAGGCTTCCACCTCTTCTAGAACAGCCCCATTAAAATACATTGCCCCCTTAAACGTCTTAGTAGGGTTCATGTTCATGAACTTGGTTTTTGCAGTATTTAATTCCAAGCCCAGAGACCTACAAAAGTCCCCAAAGGCGTTAATTGTCTTTTGTAACCCACTAGGCGTTCGCGATATCAGCAGAGTGTCATCCGCGAACATGAGTACCGGGACCCGCACCCCATCCAGGATGGGTGCATCGGTTGGTGATTTCCTAAGATGGTCCACTACTCCATTGATATAAAGGGAAAATAAGGTGGGGGCCAGGACACATCCCTGTCTCACCCCACGCTCCACGGGGAAGGAATCGGTGACTTCGCCCTGTGTCCCCCATCTAATTTTGGCGTAGTTGCCCTCATGCATACGCACTAGTAATGACAATAGTTCAGGGCTAATCCCAAGTTCTCCTAGCACATTCCATAATTTTTGCCGCGGAACTAAGTCAAAAGCCTGTTTTAGGTCTACAAAAACGGCAAACAATGGGCCATCTGCTAGGGTGACATTTTTCCAATACAGGGTTAGAAAATGGAACACCTGGTCAATGGAGCTGGTTAGTGGGCGAAATCCAGCTTGATATGGCGAGAGGACTCCATTTTCATCTATCCAGTCTTGTATTTTATTTTGAATCATTCTACCCATCAATTTTTGCGCTGAGTCGATAAGGCTGATGGGTCTATAATTAGATGGTAAGGCCTTATCTCCTTTTTTAAAGACTGGTATAATCTCTGCACCTTTCCACGAGACAGGTATTACTGCTCCTTGTGCTATAGAATTTGCAAGCCAGGCAAAGTACAGGCACCAATTCTCCCGGTCCGATAAAAATACGTCGGCCGGTATGCCGTCGATGCCTGGTGCCCTCCCTCTTGTCACCCCATCTAGTGCTACACTTACATCATTTTTTGTAAATACTTCCTCTTTGTAGAACACTATGGGCGGGGTAGGTTGATACTCAAGAGGCCTTGTACAGGAATATTGCAGCTTGAAGTAATCAACCCAGCATTCTTTTGCCACATGGTTTTTTGGGCATTCAGCTATTCCACCCCTATCCCATTTTATATATAATTTCCCAAAATTCTTTTTGTTGTTTAGCTGCGCAAGCGTTCTTTAGTTCCTGCCACTGGCTTTCATCCCACGATCGTTTTGCCCTGATCTGGGCTTTTCTGTACTCGTCCCTAGCCTTCAGGACTTCTCCTCTATTTTTAATTCTCAATACCACGCTTAGATTTTGCCTCGCCCTTCTGCAGGCATGATCATACCATCCTGCCATTTTCAAAGGAAACACGCCCTTTTTCTGCTTGACTTCCTTTAAATAGAACCCCTGAATCTTTAGGAAGAATTTGGGATGTGCCTCTTCAATTAGTTTATAAAAATCAGTATCATTGTATCGGTCCTGCAAACTACTCACTTCATTTGCCACCACCACTTTTAAATCTTGCAGTTTTTCAGGCCTATCTAACAGTGCAGCCCACTTTATATGACGTAGATTATTAGTGGAGATTAGATCCAGGGGCAGGAGCCCCATACCAAAGCCTGGCACTGTCACCCCATGATTTAATTGAAAGAGCAGACACAGCGGATTATGGTCACTCTCCACTCTAGGGGTGACCCTCATGTCCCTAACCCTGTGCCAGACTCTAACATCTACAAGGATGTAATCAATCCTGCTACTTGCCCTGAGGTTGTCAAAAGTGGGAGCACCATGTAGGTCTGAGAGGGTGCGACCATTTGCAGCCCTCAACCCCCTAGCTAAGCACATGCTCTTCAATTGAACGGCTGCCTCAGACCACTTCTTTATCGGGGGTAAGTCTAGCTGTGGTATTCCCCATTTGGCATCCTCATCTTGGGAGAGTGCACTATCTCCAGGACCCAAGGGTTCAAATGTGGTATTCACATCACCCCCCACCACAATTGTAATGTGTTGTGGCAGGGCTTCCATGTTGTTATCTAGTGCAGTTACCACATCTGAACCTCTACCCCCAGGAACTCCCCTGGCATAAATGTTAAAAAGGGCCAACTCGGAACCATCCCTCCAAGTAATCACAACTGATAGTATGTCGCAATTATTCACGGGCCTTACTCTTGCGGTGCATTGTAGAGATTGTCTTACCCATATAATTAACCCCCCTGATGGACGCCCCTTGGGGTTCTTTTTTGCAGGAATAAAAAAGTTTAGAAACCCTTGCCGATGGACAGGGAGGACTGCCCAGGTTTCCTGTAACATAATTATATCATGGAGCTGGATAAACTCCCCCCATTCTGGGGACTCTAATTTGCTCGAAATTCCCGCCAAGTTCCATGATAAAAGTTGGAGGCCCTCTTTAACTGAGCCAACCATCTCTTTTGATAGCAACAAATTTTGGCTACTAAGAGGATATTGTGGATTAAGTGGAGGGCTACACGCCCTACGATCATTGGGACATCTGGCAACAGAGTCTAAGTGCCCAGCTGGACCATGCTCCACCTTGCCCCGAGAGTGTTTACTCCCTTCTACTGATTTGGAGGCAACTCGAGGGATGAATTTAGGTACTCTCCTCTCTACAATGACAGCCTCTCCAGATGGAATGTCGGCTGTGCGAACCATCCAGTCACTCTCCCTCTCATACAGTCAATCGCACTCGTTTAAGCCCGATAGGGCTGAAAATCTATTCTCCAAGGGCATACCCCAGCTACTTTTGGCGTCAGAAGGCTTTCCTCTCCGTACCACCGTATTCCATTTTGTTCTCAGCACAGAGGGCTTAGGCTTATTACCTCACCTTGCATAAAAAAAGTCCAAAGTTAGGGGGACTATCTCTGTGGATCTACGCTGTGGAGGATATATATTAGCCAAGACGTTTGGCAACACCTCAGGATCGGAGAAATGTAATACCACACAATCCCCTCTGTATTTTTTGTTACTTCCCCCGATCCACTCTACTCTTCTAGCCTTTACCACCTCTTGGGCCAGTTGGTCCATACCCCCCGGGGAAAGTGCCATATTTCGCGAGAGCCAGTGCAGTGATTTGTTTATCAGAGAAGATGAATTTTCTATGTACCCATATTCCAGATGAGGGACATTGGCAAGGACCAATACTAGAGGCGAGGCCTCGACGATCAATTCTACTGGGCCCTTTTCTATATTACACTCTTCGGATCTATCCCCTCTCCCCAGCCCTTCAGAAGCCCCACTTGCACCCTGTCCTCCCGGATCCCCCCCTCCAAGAGCAGTATCCAGTGTGGAAATAAGGGGGATATTAACCAGGGGTTCTAGCCTGTAGGGTGTCTGGGTTTCTTTCGTCTCAACTCTCAGGATCTCCTGTCTAGGGGGATTTTCCTTTTCCTGAGTTGCTTTATCCAGGAGCTCCCCTAGTCTAATCACCTCTTCGGTTAGGTAGTCAATTTTGGTCAGGAGGGGTTTGGTTATGTTCTTAATTTTAACTTCTAGGGCGCTTACCAGCCTCTTGAATTGGTCAGCGTCCAGCATTACCTTCCGTTCAGTAATATCCCTTTCATCTTCTCTACTCTTTTTACCTAGGGAATTGTCAGGACGTTTTTTGCCTGAGCGGAGCCCGTCCCTCTTTGGCAGATTTTTGTCTCCCCCCTTAATACCTCTAGGGGCTGGAACAGGTGCTGGGGGCTCATCTTCTAGTAGTATAATTTCTTCATCTGGCATTGCTTCAGCGTCTGCCTCAGCTAGGACCGCTACTAGCTGTGTTAAGGAGTTATTCTCCTGGGATGGCTGTTGGAGTACCTCACTACTAGTGTTAACATCAGATGTGTCAGGAGGCAAAGTTTCTAATGATGGTATTTGGGGGGATAAACTCAAGCCCAGGGAAGATCTTCTCTCGTTATTTATCTTGGCGACAACTTGAACGAGATAATTGTCAAGTGTATTAACAATTTGGGGTGTTTTGGGTTTTGACATTTTCAATAGGTATTTCACTAAATTACCACAGTTATCACCCTTAAATGTCGCAGTAGGAGAAACTCTTGTCCAAAGACGAACCGATGTTACAAAATATACTTAATAGAGGAGGAAACTCACAGATGAAGAGTTAGGCAGAGTCCCTGGCCCAGTCCAGTACCGGCCAGTCGCGGACTGTCGCGGACTGTCCCGCCCTTGTCCCGGGCTTAGCCCGGGCGCTCCCGCGCGCGACTCGCGGGGCGAGAGGGTGGACTGTCCTTAAATGGCGCCTCCGGGCGCTCTCTGCGCGTCACGAGCGCGCCGCCCCAGAGGCTGCTGGGGGATGTGGTCCTGCGGGGCTGGGAGTCTCCCGGCGCTCCCGCTCTTCCAAGGGTAGATGCAGCCTGGTGCGGCCGCCGCCGTTTACCTCGCAGCTCCGCCGACCCCAGTAGTCAGGTCAATCAGGGCTGGGACCTCCGAGTTGGTTGCAGGCAAGACAGGTAAGTGGTTCACACCCAGGGGCTCCTGGGCGGACTGTCCTTAAATGGCGCCTCCGGGCGCTCTCTGCGCGTCACGAGCGTGCCGCCCCAGAGGCTGCTGGGGGATATGGTCCTGCGGGGCTGGGAGTCTCCCGGCGCTCCCGCTCTTCCAAGGGTAGATGCAGCCTGGTGCGGCCGCCGCCGTTTACCTCGCGGCTCCGCCGACCCCAGTAGTCAGGTCAATCAGGGCTGGGACCTCCGAATTGGTTGCAGGCAAGACAGGTAAGTGGTTCACACCCAGGGGCTCCTGGGCGGGCTGTCCTTAAATGGCACCTCCGGGCGCTCTCTGCGCGTCACGAGCGCGCCGCCCCAGAGGCTGCTGGGGGATGTGGTCCTGCGGGGCTGGGGGTCTCCCGGCGCTCCCGCTCTTCCAAGGGTAGATGCAGCCTGGTGCGGCCGCCGCCGTTTACCTCGCGGCTCCGCCGACCCCAGTAGTCAGGTCAATCAGGGCTGGGACCTCCGAGTTGGTTGCAGGCAAGACAGGTAAGTGGTTCACACCCCTAAAGCACTGCAGAGAACAGCTCTGTGAGGCACGCACTGTGTCATGAGATGGGAGGGGGATGTACAAAATGTGAACTTTATAGGGCCCTGATGGGTTGCTTCTGGAGGCCTGCTGGTGGTTGCGTGGCTGCAATAAATCAAAAATTGTAATCATGATGATGATTGTCACGGTGACAACCACATGTCATTATAACATTTGTTTGATTCATGGCAGCCAGCCACGCGGCGGTGCGCAAACCGCAACCACCATCCACCTCGCTCTCACGCACAAACTGGGGCAATGAATCGTCATCATGATCTCCACTGCGCAGGGCCCTGGCAGAACCGAACCGGGCCTAAGGTCTTACTCCTATTTTATCTTGCCTGCGGCCCACCCCATGATGCAGTTGAAGTTCAGTTGCGCTGCGCGCACCGTCGCGTGGCTGCAATAAATCCAAAATTTTAATCATGATGATTGTCACGGTGACAATCATCATGATTAATAATTTTGATTTATTGCAGCAATGCCACGGGCGGCCCGCGACTGGTGCGCAAGCCGCACCTACTAGCCACCTTACTCCGCTCTCACTGTAACTGGAGATATGTATCTTCACGGTATCCATTGCGCTGTATGGGGCCGGGGCCTATATTACCTTTGTTTTTTAATCCAGGATTGGCCGCCCGCCCACCCACTGCCCATGACGATGCATGCATCCCTCCCATTCCATTCCACCCCGACTGAAAGAGACAGACTCAACTGTGCGGGCCATGGAAGATATGGCAAACAAGCTGGAAATAATAAAATTCTGGCTGGTGGTCTCCGTCCCAAGTCTGTGCCTCTCAATCTTCTCTGACCTCCGGGATGCCTCTGCACCTCACCAGTCCGCGCACTTTTAATTGCGCGAGTCACAATGCGCATGCCAATTATTGGTCACCAGCCCCACCCGAAGAGTAAGACTGTGCAGACGCAGGGGCGGAGATCTCTACACGTCGCGCAGTGTGCACCAGTACCATTTAATTGATGAAATATGAAGACAAATCTAGAGCAAGCGTAAGTGTGTTACATAACCAACCAATGTATGAATTACATATCCCAGGCGGTCACGGATGTGTTGTGTTTTCTGGATTCGCTGAGGGGGCCCGGGGGAGCACGCCCCCACCCCCGCAACGCAGGGGCTGCGGGGGGCCTGTGTTACGCCCCTGGTCACTCATAAAATCACTGAGTCTTATGTATACTTATTTATAAACAACAAATGACACATACACTGCCTTTTATTTTTCTAGTTTGTTGGACATGTACCATTGAGAGACATATTTGCTCATCACCACACCCATAAAGATATTCACTCACCCAAATAACTGTTATAACATGTAGTTTTAACTTCATATACCCACTGAATCAACTATCCACACATCTTTGGGCAGTCACACACCCCCCACCGAACCACACACACATTCACTCTCCCATATACTCAGTTAACTAATCAATAACTAATATAGACTTTCAAATAGCTAGAAACCAACTGGAGAAGCTGTTTACACAACAACTGACAAAGTGATACAGATGTTCACACAGTTTAGTCACTATCCAATATATTTAGTGAGACACTTTAAATTAGTCAAGTAAACAGTCAATCACACTGCTACTAAATCCTCCATCCAGATATTTATATTTATATATCCACTAATTCTTCAATGCAAATTGCTTTATATATATCTAATACATATTTAAAAAATGAACCAAACCACATTCACTGAATGATGTCATCAGTGATGTCATTTGAGATGTCATCAGTGATGTCACTGACCATGTCATGAATGATGTAATATGTGACATCATCAGCAGTGGATTGCGGGCACGCGAGATTTAGTGAGTACAACTAACTAAGACGTCGAATAGGATGGCGGACGGACTTGCGTCCGTCCGCCACCCCTGAGGTGGAGGGACCATCCGCAGGGGCAGCGGCGTTCCCTCCATCGGAATTAGGATGTGACCGCCACCCTGGCGGTCACATCCCGTATAGTTAACATTGCGGCGGGTGCTGCTTAAAGCAGCACCCGCCGCAATGTTAAATATGCATGCTTTGCATTTGCATGCACAAAGCGGCAGGCACCGCGCGGTGCCTGCCGCTTTGTGCATGCAAATGCAGGGGGGTACCATAGGTACCCCCCCATGTGCACCCCCGACACCCTGGGGGCCCGCAGGGGCCCCCCAGAAGCAAATCTCAACATGCTTTTCCACGGCGGAAAATCCGCCGCGGAAAAGCATGTGTGCACACACATCGTAATTTGGCTGGCGGTGTCTTGCAGACACCGCCACCAAATTCGGACAACACCCCGCGGATCAGCAGCGGACGGACCTGCCGTCCGCCGCTGATCCCACCGCCATCATGATCTGGCGGGGGGTGTTTTCAGGGTCCGCGGCGGTGAATCTGCATCCTCCGGGCCGGCGGTGGCTTCCACCGGCCCGGATGATGCGGATTCACCGCAATCATAATCGACCCCTATATCAGAGGAATTTCAATGGTTTGTACGAGTGAAATGTCCAGCTAACTATAACACCCACTAAAACCTATGGTTTTTTCAGTGAATTTCTAAGGTTTTTAAATGCTAATTCCTAACTATATCAGGCCTGAAACCTATGTTTTTTTCAGTGAATATATATATATACATATATATACATATATATCGAGTGAACAAGCGGCGGGAGCCGCGAAACGTGTCTTTGACTTTGGGCGATTAAAAGAGCTTAAAAGAAGGAATTCGGGTCCGTGTCCTGTTTTGCTGGTGAATGCGCGAGTAAGGCGTGTATGCTAGACTTTTTCAGGATTCTCGAATATATAAATATATATTCCGCTACTCGGTTCCGAGTATTTTTTATTAGGACTCCGGACCTAATAAAAAATACTAGGACTCTACCCGTGTGTGCTGTTGTTCTTTACTGGATGGTACACTCCAGGAACCGAGTAGCCGAATATTGTGGACGGGAACACCCCCGTTGAACAGGCACCCGCTCACGAGTGCGGCCAGCTGATGTTTCAGTGAGCGGTTATATATATATATATATATATATATATATATATATATATATATTCTCACCAGCCATACTTCACAATTCAAAGAAGGCGCTGACTCCGTGAATCTGAATCCAAATGTTTATTCTTAAGATCAGCTGCTGCTTAGACGCGTTTCGGCGTTACCGCCTTGTTCACTATATATATATATCAAGAAGCAAAAGATGCCTGCTGTAGAAGATAACACACCACTGGTAGGAATCAGGCAAGTAATTTATTCAAAGAAGCAGCAGCGTGGATGTCGAGTAGTCCACTCAAATCACAGTCCCATCCCGACGCGTTTCGTTATTACTTCATCAGGGGCATTGGGCTTGGAAACAAACAGCAGAGCAGGTATTGGCGGCACTTCTTAAGTTTCAAAACCCCGCCTCAGTGGGCGTGGCCAACATAGTGGCATCATGGTTCTTGTAGTTGCCCCCAGTATTCTCGAATGAGTTGCCTGCTGTATGTGCCAAAATAATAGTCAATCAAATCCATGTGGATCGTGGCACTAGCTGTAACACGCACTGCCGCTGCTGTGAATGCTATGAATAACGGCACCAGCTCCATAAGCACTTCCGCCCGGTGATGGATTTGCTGGAATATCGCAGCATCAGGTTATCTTCCGCGGCTCAGGCCAGCCGCTACGAACCAAGAAGCAAAAGATGCCTGCTGTAGAAGATAACACACCACTGGTAGGAATCAGCCAAGTAATTTATTCAAAGAAGCAGCAGCGTGGATGTCGAGTAGTCCACTCAAATCACAGTCCCATCCCGACGCGTTTCGTTATTACTTCATCAGGGGCATTGGGCTTGGAAACAAACAGCAGAGCAGGTATTGGCGGCACTTCTTAAGTTTCAAAACCCCGCCTTAGTGGGCGTGGCCAACATAGTGGCATCATGGTTCTTGTAGTTGCCCCCAGTATTCTCGAATGAGTTGCCTGCTGTATGTGCCAAAATAATAGTCAATAAAATCCATGTGGATCGTGGCACTAGCTGTAACACGCACTGCTGCTGCTGTGAATGCTATGAATAACGGCACCAGCTCCATAAGCACTTCCGCCCGGTGACGGATTTGCTGGAATGCCGCAGCATCGGGTTATCTTCCGCGGCTCAGGCCAGCCGCTACGAACCAAGAAGCAAAAGATGCCTGCTGTAGAAGATAACACACCACTGGTAGGAATCAGCCAAGTAATTTATTCAAAGAAGCAGCAGCGTGGATGTCGAGTAGTCCACTCAAATCACAGTCCCATCCCGACGCGTTTCGTTATTACTTCATCAGGGGCATTGGGCTTGGAAACAAACAGCAGAGCAGGTATTGGCGGCACTTCTTAAGTTTCAAAACCCCGCCTCAGTGCGCGTGGCCAACATAGTGGTATCATGGTTCTTGTAGTTGCCCCCAGTATTCTCGAATGAGTTGCCTGCTGTATGTGCCAAAATAATAGTTAATAAAATCCATGTGGATCGTGGCACTAGCTGTAACACGCACTGCCGCTGCTGTGAATGCTATGAATAACGGCACCAGCTCCATAAGCACTTCCGCCCGGTGACGGATTTTCTGGAATGCCGCAGCATCGGGTTATCTTCCGCGGCTCAGGCCAGCCGCTACGAACCAAGAAGCAAAAGATGCCTGCTGTAGAAGATAACACACCACTGGTAGGAATCAGCCAAGTAATTTATTCAAAGAAGCAGCAGCGTGGATGTCGAGTAGTCCACTCAAATCACAGTCCCATCCCGACGCATGAGGTATACGTGGGACTCTAAATACCAGCTGGCCACGGGGTGCGTGCCACGCCCCGAGCAGATAAACGAACTGTGGCAATACTTATCAGTGAAGTGGCGTCTTCTACAGCAGGCAACTTTTGTGGTTGGATGTAATGCGGCTTGCCTGAGCCGCGGAAGACGCCCAGGTGCAGTTCCTGCACCCCTGCTGCTCCATCAACCGGCGGATCAGCCTAAGGAACACTGATGCCGTTTATTTTGTGAAGTTTCCAGTGGCACAGAAAGCAATTTCAGTCACGATCCACTTGGATTTATTTTCATTATTGGTGAGCTAATGGCAGATGAACTCACATGAGGAATACGTGGGACTCTAAATACCAGCTGGCCACGGGGTGCGTGCCACGCCCCCGAGGCAGAGAAACTGAATGAAAGGAGTTCCCGCCCAAATCAGACTGTCTTTATGCTCAAGTCCGAGGCCCCAGATGAAGCTACGGCGAAACGCGTCGGGTTGGACTGTGTTATTTGTGCACTGTATTGCCGGAAGGGCTGCTGTTTCCTGAATAAACAAACTGTGGCAATACTTATCAGTGAAGTGGCGTCTTCTACAGCAGGCGACTTTTGTGGTTGGATAATGCGGCTTGCCTGAGCCGCGGAAGAAGCCCAGGTGCAGTTCCTGCACCCCTGCTGCTCCGTCAACCGGCGGATCAGCCTAAGGAACACTGATGCCGTTTATTTTGTGAAGTTTCCAGTGGCACAGAAAGCAATTTCAGTCACGATCCACTTGGATTTAATTTTCATTATTGGTGAGCTAATGGCAGATGAACTCACATGAGGAATACGTGGGACTCTAAATACCAGCTGGCCACGGGGTGCGTGCCACGCCCCCGAGGCAGAGAAGAAACTGAATGAAAGGAGTTCCCGCCCAAATCAGACTGTCTTTATGCTCAAGTCCGATGCCCCAGATGAAGCTACGGCGAAACGCGTCGGGTTGGACTGTGTTATTTGTGCACTGTATTGCCGGAAGGGCTGCTGTTTCCTGAATAAACGAACTGTGCCAATACTTATCAGTGAAGTGGCATCTTCTACAGCAGGCGACTTTTGTGGTTGGATATATATATATATATATATATATATATATATATAGAGAGAGAGAGAGAGAGAGAGAGAGGGAGAGAGAGAGAGAGAGAGAGAGAGTGTAGGCGCTTTGTGTGTAAGGTTAGCGAGCTTGGGCATTGTAAGTGAGGGAGCCAAACCCCAATAATCACCTGACCCCTAATAATTTTACCATCCCAAATTGTACCTAATCAATACGGCTCCAAAGTCTCTGGATCATATAGCAGTTAGAGAAAACACTCCTCATTGGTAAAATACATAATTTAGCATAGCAAAACAAAATATATATAAAAGCATTAATAACTGTGCCCCAGTTAAAAATAGGGCAAAAAATAGATTTATTACAGAAATATTAATAAATGCGGTACAGAGAATAAAATGCATGAAACGTCATGAAGGCTTAGATTCAGAAATACAAAGTCATAACACCTAACCCCAATTAGTCAAGTCTAAGCAAACCCTCAGACAGTCACACCCATAAAAATGTCTGACAGCATCCCATAAGAAAAATCTAAGACAAAATGGACATAGTCACAGGAAAAAGAATGAAAAGTCACCCCAACAGCAGCTGATGCAACACTAAAAAAATGACCCAGCAATTCTAAAACCCAAGAGTTTCTATACACAATTCACAGAAGCTATTAATAGATGTTGCAAATTCAGCATGGTATGATAATGGTCAGGGTCATATTGACAAATCAGAACCAGCAACTTAGGGCCTCATGTAGGTAAATGGTATTTACCGATTCGTAAGTACCGAATTTTACCGAATCGGTAAATTTACCGATTCGGTAATTTTTAAGGCCCCTACATCTCAAACTCCAAATACCGGTCAGTAACGGCCGAAATCGGCCGTTACCGACCGGTATTTGGCCACCTACATATGGCCCCTAATAGTCTAAATATTTAATACTAACGCATTTGTTATGTTAAGAGAATTCTTTCATCTGCTTCCTCAGCAACTATACTCTATAGATGTACAACACAAAATGTTTCACACAATATTTGCATATTTGCACATCTTCGAAAAGCTACTATAAAATCTCTCCTCTCATTATTTTCGAACAACGATTTTAAACTCCATTAGTAGCTTTATCAATCAGCCATTAGTCTTGGAAGTCTTCATCTTCTTGGCTAACCAAACATTCTTCTCCATCCATTTCTTCTGTTGGAATACTCGGTTTTGGTAGTCCGCAAGTTCAAAATCCATCTATCTTTTCCTTTTTCCTGAAGTGTTATCCTCATTACCCCTACTCTTGCTCTTATATCTTCTCTTTGAATCATGCTCTATTATGTTAAAAAAAGAAATAGGTAAATTGCACAGATCAATATAATTTAAGGGTGGGCGAAGTACCACTATGCGGAATTGAACTAAAGCTCCTGTAACTCAGTTCTGTCTCATCCCAATTAATAAAACAGAAACCTCACATACCTTTGGTAAAACAACAAGTAACTCTATCTTTACATGCTAAAATGCATATAGTCATCTCACAAAAGTGAAAATGTAAGCAGTTGGAGAAGTGACGATTTTGGGGTACTGCCTAATCTAGGGAGAGAACCAAGCAGATGCCTTGAACACAAAGGGCATATCATGCTGAACGATTCAGTGGTGGTCCCATCCTAGGACCACCCCAAGCACAGTTATGGGCAAAAATACAATGCTTTCTGTGAATATTGAAAGTGTTTAAGTTAGGATTTTATCAGTTTAGGAGTAGTAAGGTTAGGAGTATTAAGTTTACTACTGTTAAAGTGAGAAAAATGATAAGTTTAGGAATTTTGGTTTTCGCAGAAGGCATTTATGAGTTTTAAAGTTAAGACTTTTAACGTTACAATTTGTAAACTGCGAAAAATTTTAACTTTAAGACTTTTCATATTTGTAGAAGGCATTTTAAACTTATTAACTTAGTGGTCGATTAGGATGGCGGACGGACTTGCGTCCGTCCGCCATCCCCGAGGTGGAGGGACCGACCGCAGGGGCAGCGGCTGTCCCTCCGTTGCAATTAGGATGTGACCGCCACCCTGGCGGTCACATCCCGTATATTTTACATTGCGGCGGGTGCTGCTTTGAGCAGCACCCGCCGCAATGTAAAATATGCATGTTTCACTTTGGCATGCACAACTTGGCAGGCACCGCCTGGTGCCTGCCACCTTGTGCATGCCAAAACAGGGGGGTACCATAGGTACCCCCATGTGCACCCCCAACACCCTGGGGGCCCGCAACAGGCCCCCAAACACAAAAGACCACATGCTTTTCCACGGCGGAAAATCCGCCGTGGAAAAGCATGTTTCCTCCTGTTTCCGCCACCCACCGGCATCCTAATGTCACGGTGGGTGTTTGTAATGTCCGCGGCGGTGAATCCGCATCCTCCGGGCCGGCGGTGGCTTCTGATGGAGCAAGGATTCGCACGTACAGCGACTTGCTTGAATTCAAGAACCTCGAATAACCTTAATGAATTAAATCAACCTGTTTGTCTTACTAACTTCCCTTTTATTCTGACATTTGGGGGGTCCCAGTGATGCTTGCTTATGTGTTTACTTATCCTAATACGCTTGTCACTAAAATGGCTGCTGCTACACGGGAATTTCTTCTGCGCATGCGTCGGTCATACCCATGTGATGTGACGCACTCGCAGTTCTGGTGGGAATCTTTTGCGCTTGCGCATTAGTAATAAGATGGCTGTTTTGTGTTCTCACATGTCCAAAGCTTGCCCTGCAGCTTTTTGCTATGCTGTCTGTCTGCATTAATAACTAAGGCTATAGTTAATATGAAGTAATGGGAGTAATATAGGGATCCCTGGTATACAGTGTAATCATTTAGTTCTGTGTTCTAAATTGTTTTCCTTTACTTTTCATGTATCGAATCTTTTGGGCCTGGGAGGTGCTTACTACTCCATCTTAGAAGTCCCTACTGCGCAAGTCACCCTGGCAGAGGGAAGAAAACCTTGTACCAGTGGAACCCAGCTAGCTGGCTGCCACAGCCAAGATGCTCCTGGGAACCGACCTGTGACCCAGCAAGACGAAGCTGAACTGTACTGCATTTGTAACAATTGTATATGAATATTGTATTCTTCATTGTTATGTGTAAAGCATGTCATGGGAACCCCAAATTCAATAGGCGGTCCCAAAAGATGTAAATTAGGGCTTGAGAAAGTCAAATCCTGGTTGGTGTGATGACCTGTCCTTCCTGTGGACCAATCGAAATTGGGGATTCTTACACTTGCAACATTTGGGGGGTGGTACACTGACCTGAAAACAGTATAACTAGCCTAGGTTTAGCTAGAGAAATTGTCCGATTTGTCCGAATAGCTGAACTGTCACTGACCCAACGCACTCAATAGCTGATCGAGAAACAGAGGTGCTGCGGAGCACTCTGTCCGACTGACTCACAGACCCAATCGGGGTTTCGAGAACCTTAAAGTGCTGGCGGAGCACTTTGCCGGGGAATTCGACAACCCAATCGGGGGTTTGACTGATAGTTGCAGAGAGGGTGTAGCGCAGGCGTTGCAACTGACCTGCGGGTGCTGGTCTTTCCTTGGTGGTCCTGTCCTGATCCTAATCTGGTTTTCCTGTCCTGGGTTTCCATTCTGCACCTGCTGGCCTACTGTCCTTTCTTGGGGTTTCTCCTGTCCTTAACTGACCCGTGGCCAGGGTTGGTCTCCACACCGTTCTAGGTAAATATAGATCTGAGGGAACCCAATTTGCATTCTTTATTTCCTTGCTTTAAATAAGATCGTACTTGCACATTGTTCCTTTTCTTACCCTCCCTGTGCTGACAAATGATAAAGTCTTACATTTTAGTTGTTATACTAGCATGTTCCATTCTTCCCCATTTAAGAAAATCCTGATATATAGTTCATGAAATATAGATGTTCCTTTCTTTACCCATTCCTTTAGTTTGATTTAATGTGGGTACTTTGAAGTATTTAGCGTGTTCCAATTTTCCCCTTTCCTATAGCCACATGGTTATTCCAAGTTCCCCTAAGTCTTCCAACTGTGATATTCTAGTATGTTCCTTATTTTTCACCGTCCTTTAGATACTCCATATCAAGTCTAATTTCTGAAGGTTCTTTTTAGTATGTTCCCTGTTCTTACCTACCCTTTAGAGTTCTAAATGGTTGGCATAATCCTTTTCCTGCATAGTTACACGATATTCATGATCTTGGTTATTGATAGCTTACTCACTGTTAATTTCTTGCTTGCCGAAATTGATGAGATCTAGATAAAGGTTTTCCAAAACTCCACGTGTCACTGGTTATTACATGAGTGCAAATGTTAAAGGTTATTGCATTTTGGTGACTGCTTATCTTTTACAGCTAGCTCCCTGATCCATTGTGATCATAGGTACCTGTGACGTGGATTGGTAAGTCGGGTACATTGGAAATAAATAGGAATGAACTGGGTTACTGGTAGTAGAGTGTAAGGTTACCCGATTAATAAATATGGTGTATTGAAAATATATGGGCCCAAGTGTGCGTAATGGTAAAATTGTTAGTCGGGTGACCTGCGCGCCCTATCAATAATTTTCTGGTAGCAGAGGAAATGGTTAGGGACTAGTTAAAGGTAGGTAGGACTAGTTAAGATAGGTAGATAGGTAAGCTGCTGCTAACTGTGAAAACAATTTCTGCTAAAGGTATCGATCGATCAAGAGTAAAATTGTTATTTTTAATTGCTTTGAAATGTTATGAAATGTTTTAAATTGTTTTTGAAATGCTGCTATATTGATATATGTACTAATACACTCGTTAGTGATTGTTACATGTTTGTCTGGAATCCCCGGGGCAGAATAGCGGGTGGTGAGGAGAATCCACGTCGCAGTGAGGTCACTTACCTGAGGAAAATTGGTGCAGGTTAGGCAGAACTGGAAGCACTAATTAGGGTTTTCTGTATAAATGTATGAATAAGTGATAGCAAAGAGTTCGCTGGCAAAACTTCTATTGTGATATCACCTAGTAAGTGTCACACGGAAGGAGTAGCAGGTTCGTCTGAGCTTGATTGATAGCAAAGGGGTTCACTGGTGAAACTTTTGGCTTAGTATATATCCCTGAGTGGATGAGTCAAAGGAGTAGCAGGTTCTCTAATGCTTGTGTGAAGAGTAGGCAGAAGGGATCTACTTGCAGTATTTGAAAAGTAAATAGAGGAGGTTTACTTGCAGTGAAACAAATCTTTTCTTTCTAGACATTCGAGTACAGTGGCGAATGTGTTTGCGTTGTGAATTAAACAGAGCACTTTAAAGAGTAGTAATCGAAGTTTTCCTTACCGTGTGAAGGAGGGAGTCAGTTGCGGAGCTGCGCTGATGTCACTCAGTGCCGCGCTGGTATTGGTCGAGACAGCGGGCGTGTAGCTGAGACAGAATTGTAAAGGAGGGGTGAGCACAGGAGCGTGGGAACTCGTTTACGAGAAACGCCGCGCACCCATTGGTTGAGACTGTTTGAAATCGCGCATTTGATTGGTTGCAGGAAAATAAAAGACGCATTTGTATTGGAAGTGATTTTTTGTAAACAAAAAGTAATTTGCGAAAAGGTATATATGGTATTCGAGACATCCAGAGTCCCGACCGGATCCTAGATATCAAGGGTTTGTGAGGGATCAGTGGAGAACAGCTAGAAATAATTCTATGTACGGGAGCAAGAGAAAGATGACCTTAGTAGACAAAGTAAAGAATTATTTCAAGAAAGACAAGCCTATCAAAACTAGAGAAGGAGTTATTATCCCACCACCTAATACTCCCGCATCATTTATGATGTTCGACAAAGGCTACCATGCTTGCGTGTGGTTAGAGAATTGGGTGTAATATACTGAAGATGACGGAATTTTGGCATTTCCATTAGATGGTACATTTAATAGCAGGATTCTGTTGCATTTGAGGACCCGAATGAATGATTTGCATCCCAGACCCAGACTAACGCAATATGAAGCCTTAGAAGAATGGGAAATAGAGGATTTTGAGCGAGACAGACCCAGAATGGACAAAGGGTTAGCAAAATTTTACCCGAAAGTACAGAAAGAGACCCGAGAAAAAAGAATGAAAGAATGGAGACAGAACATGATGGTAGAAGGACTGTACCCTGTAATAACAGTAGAGGATCCCATGGGAGGGAAAAGGACAGAGAAGACAAAGCATTTAATGACCAGTGGGGATTCAGATGATGATTATCTGGAGGAATTGCTAATGAAAAACCCTCCACCCTATAATGAAGGATCAAGACCCGTAAGTGCAAGAGATGCATGCCTGAGACCTCCTTATCAGGAGGAATCAAGACCCTTAAGTACGGGAAACCCATTCCTGAAACCTAATTATGGTGATGGACCGAGTATGACACATCCAACTGCCCGAGTTTTAGTCCTCCGTTAGTGCCGCAAATAGTACACGAAACCACCATGGACAAAGTACTTCAGGATAGGGAACGAGAGGCTATAATTAAACAAAGAACAGAATTAATTCAGAAAATCTCCCAACTGAACACAAGTCCTGAAGCTTTGACGATCCCAGTAACTATTGGACCAGTTGTTCCTTTGTACGGGGATAAGGAAAGTAGTCCGAAAACTCCAATTATAACCCCATCTGCAGTACAGCCGAGAAAAGAGCCCTTGATAGTAGATGATCAGGCGAGCGAATGTGAATCTGTGATTTACCTGATGGATTTACCGATAAGGGGACCAGAAGGAAGTTCAAAGAGAAAGAACACTCCATTTACCTCGAGAGAAGTTCAAATTAAGACATCTTCAGGTACTAGAAGTGCCACAGTAGTGACTCCTGAAGAAATTGAAAGATGGAGCCGAGAATTAGAAATACAAAATCCTCAGCCCAAACCATTGGATATATACAAACTGAGAATAGAGCTGGAAAAACTATTGGCTGGGAATGTGGGTTTGGACAGACTGAACACCCTTACTGAAGAAGAATTGCTATTTATTTGCAAAAGTATCACCCGTAATACCCGAGTGTGCCATGAGAAATTAATGGACACTGCGGCTAGTATGGAATAGACATTGGTAAATCTAAAGTGTTGCAAAAACCCTACAGAGCAGAATTCTCAGACAAAGATTAGGAAAACATGAATGTGTCTGGGAAAAAGGTACAGATCAGAGAATTGCTAAACCTGTTACAGAAATGGGGAGATTTAGAAAAGTGGAAAGCCAGGTGGGCCAAGAAAAAGGAAGACAGTAGATCCAAACAAATGGCTTCTGAGTATGTCTTAAAAGAAGCAGACAAGGCCGAAAAATTATATCCTATGCGAGAAGTGCCAGGTGGAGGATATGTACATGTTCCATGGTCCAGACAGGATATTGTGTCCTTTACAAATGACTTCCCAAAATTACAAGAAAAACCTGTAGAATGGTACAGACAGGTCGAGAGATTTGTGAAAGTTCAGAAATGCCTCCTGAAAGATCTAGATGGTTTCTTTGACATTGTAGTTCCCGTAGATTTATGGACTGAATGTAAAATTGCTGTTGATTGGCCCAGTGACGAATTCCCGAGGGACCCGAAGACAGGGGCCCCTTCAGGGGACGTCCTGAAGAAGTACAACCAGGTGATGTTGTATCTGAAAGGAAAGGTGCTTGCAAAGGAAACTGATTGGACCAGAATAGACAGAACAACCCAGAATAGAGATGAAACTGTGCATTCTTACTATGAACGACTGTTACAGGTGTTTAAAACGTACAGTGGTCTTTATAACATTGAGATGAAAGACATGACCCACTTCATTTATCGATTTGTGCTAGGGTTAAGGCCTGAGATTTCACAGTGGATCAAAGACAATAAAATTTGCTGGCAGTCAAAACCAATTGATGAAGTCCTAAAGTATGCTAAATATTGCGAGGCAGATAAACAAAAAGAGTTAAAGGAAAAGGTCATGTGGGCACAGGTAAAATTAGCAGAACACCAGGAACAGCAGTTAAGTAAAATGACTAATAATCAGAGTCAAGGCCCCGGGGGTGGGGGAAAGCCCAACGCAAAAATGAGCCGAGAGGTGGCAAAGAAGAAGTTCCCCTGTCACGGGTGCGGAAAGATAGGCCACTGGAGAGACGAGTGTAAGGCTGTGCAGAATGGTAATGTGCAAATTAATGATTTAAATCCACAGACGCAGAATGAAACTCCACGGAAGACCCAGCAGCAGATAAAACAGAATCAGTTGCCTGGTGCACCTAGGCCAAATTACAGGAGCAAAGCACAACAGAGTGAAGACACAGATGGTTGGAAAGGAAGGGAGGTTAGAAGTGCAGCAACTTCACAATTTCTGTTAAATGACACATTTCTCTGTGATGACACCTACTGACGGTGCCTGAGGGGGGAGAACGAGGAGTGCGTGCTTGGCGCCTCCTTGCCGGTGGACCAGTCAGGGCCATACATTGAAGGAAAGGTTGAAGGAAATGACGTCACCTTTCTGTTGGACACTGGTGCTACCCGTTCTACTGTGAGAACAGCAGACGTTCCAAACCTACCCCTCTCGGGAGAAGCGATCCAAGTAGTGGGCATTTCTAATCAGCTAATTAGTACCCCAGTTACAGAACCTATGGAGATTAAAATTGGGAATTTTAAAGAAATGCATAGATTTGGTGTGTGTGATTCCAGTCTTGTAAACCTTCTAGGATGAGATTTGTTGTGTAAAATGAACTGTACTATCTTTTGCACACCAAATGGTGTCGAAATTCAGACCCCACACGAAGATGGGATTTACAAATTAATGTTCGCAAGACCTGAGTCAGAAATTAAAAGACTGACAATACAAGACTTACCTGAATCAATCAATCAATCACGGACATTTATAGAGCGCACTACTTACCCGGAGGGTCTCAAGGCGCTTGGGGGGGGTGGGGGTGCTGCTACTGCTCGAACAGCCAGGTCTTCAGCTTCTTCCTGAAGGAGAGGTGGTCTTGGGTCAGGGGCAGGTCTGTCGGGAGGGAGTTCCAGGTCTTGGCGGCCAGGTAGGAGAAGGACCTTCCTCCTGTTGTCGTTCTTCGGATGCGGGGGACGGCGGCGAGGGCGTGACTGGCTGAACGGAGGTGGCGTTTGGGAGCGTAGAAGTTGATGCGGTTGTTGAGGTAGCTCGGGCCTTGATCGTGTAGGGCTTTGTGTGCGTGGGTGAGGAGACGGAAGGCGATTCTTTTGTTGACGGGGAGCCAGTGCAGGTCTCTCAGATGTCCGGAGATGTGGCTGCGTCGGGGGATGTCGAGGATGAGTCTGGCTGAGGCGTTCTGGATCCGCTGGAGTCTCTTCTGGAGCTTGGCGGTGGTTCCGGCGTAGAGGGCGTTGCCGTAGTCCAGTCGGCTGGTGACGAGGGCCTGGGTGACCGTCTTCCTGGTCTCGGTGGGGATCCACCGGAAGATCTTCCGTAGCATGCGCAGGATGTTGAAGCATGACGAGGAGACGGCGTTGACTTGTCTGGTCATGGAGAGGGAGGAGTCCAGGATGAAGCCCAGGTTGCGTGCGTGGTCTGTCGGTGTGGGTGCGGTGCCCAGGGCGGGGGGCCACCAGGAGTCGTCCCATGCGGAGGGCGAGGAGCCCAGGATGAGGACTTCCGTCTTGTCTGAGTTCAGTTTCAGGCGGCTGGTCGTCATCCACTCGGCTACATCTTTCATCCCTTCGTGAAGGTTGGCTCTGGCAGCGGCGGGGTCGTTGGTCAGGGAGAGGATCAGCTGGGTGTCATCGGCGTAGGAGATGATGTTCAGGTTGTGTTGGCGTGCGATGGGCGCGAGGGGGCTCATGTAGACCTCCAAGAACTCCAAGAGACAGTGAAACCGGAAGTATGGGATTTTACTGGAAAAGAAGTAGGATTAATGGCAAATGTTGACCCAATTAAAATAGCCATAAAAGAAGATGCAGCCTACCCAAATACTAAACAGTATAAGATGAGTACATAAGTGAAAGCAGGAGTTGCCATTGAAATAAAAAGATTGCTAGAAGCAGGAATTTTGCAAGAAGTGTTAAGCAGTCCTTGTAACTCACCGATAATTGGCATAAAGAAACCTAGTGGTAAGTACAGGGTAGTACAGGACCTGCGCAAGGTTAACAAAATTGTGGTTCCTTGTTGTCCTGTTGTGCCAAACCCTGCAGTGATTATATACCAAAGTCCATGGAATGCTGGATGGTTCACCGTCATTGACTTATGCCATGCATTCTTTTCGATTCCGTTACATCCAGATAGCAAATTTCTTTTCTCATTTGAGTTCGACAGTCACGTCAACGTCTGGAATCATGTCCCTCAAGGGTACACAGAAATCCCCTTCGATTTTTAATCAGATCTTAAAAAAGTACCTTGGAAACCCTAGTATTGCCTGGAAAATCAGTCCTGGTGCAATATATAGACGACCTCTTGGTGGCGTCTAAGAGTCGAACAGACTGTGTTGCTGACACCATTGCCTTGCTGAACCATTTAGGTGAAGGGGTACATAAAGTATCACCAGAAAAGCTGCAATTCTGTACCACATCTGTAAAATATCTGGGACACCAGATAGAGAGAGGTATCAGAAAAGTCACCACAGAAAGAATTAGAATAATTCGAAACATGGAATTGCCAAATACACAGAAAGAAATCAGAATGTTCCTAGGAGTTGTAGGATACTGTAGGCAGTGGATTGTGGGATTTGCAGTCCTAGCAAGACCATTGATAAAAATGACAAAGAAAGGAGCCAAAGATACAGTGGAATGGGATGACGAAAGCATGACTGCTTTTGTAAAACTGAGAGAGTGTCTGTGTACTGCTCCTGCATTAGGAATGCCTGACTATTCAAAGGACTTTGCACTGTTCTGTGACACACGAGATAATTGTGCACTTTCAGTCCTGACCCAAATCCATGGTTTGACTCGACGTCCAGTGGCATACTTTTCTTCCACTTTGGACCCAGTAGCAGCTGGATTACCTGGATGCTTGAAAGCTGTAGCTGCAACTTGCACGAGTCTTGAACAGAGTGAGTCCATTGTTATGGGACATCCAGTAACTGTATATGTTCCACATTCTGTTGTAATTTTGCTGACAAGAACCAAAACTCAGTACCTCACGCCTAGTCAGCTGACTAAGTATGAGAGAATCCTTGTAGGTGCAGGAAACGTGACAATTGCTAGATGTAACATTCTAAATCCAGCTACCTTACTGCCTAGCTCATTCGCAGCGGAAGTGAGGGAGGAAACTGAACATGATTGCATAGTATTTGACCGAGTTTAGCACAAAACCACGCCCAGACATAAAGGAAAACCCTTTAATCAATGAGGATTATGAGCTGTTTGTGGATGTCTCATGTATGAGACATGAGGAGGGTGGCCTAAGTGCTGCCTACTCCGTGTGCACTCTAGGTGGTCCAGTGGAAGCATCCTATTTACATGGAGTCAAGTCTGCACAAATAGCTGAATTGGTTGCATTGACAAAAGCTTGTAAATTTGGGAGAAACTCGATAAAAAACATATATACTGATAGCCAGTATGGTTATGGGGTTGTGCATGACTTTGGCCAGTTGTGGATGTAAAGGGAGTTCCTGACTTCTTCGGGCACCCCTATCAGAAATGGAAAATATGTACAAGATATACTGGAATCAATCCAGTTACCAAAAGAATTGGCTGTGGTCAAGTGTGCTGCTCACAAATCTGGCGATGACAAAGTGACAGCAGGTAATCGATATGCTGACCAGTTAGCCCAACATTGTGCAAGATACCGAATAGCAATCAATATAAAGGTTGGGGGAAACGGAAACAGCTGCCAACTTTTGATGCTAGAGGGAGTCAATACATGGGAGGAAGTGAGAGACTTACAGGAAGCAGCAGAGCCACAGGAAAAGCAAAGATGTAGAAACTTTGGTTGACGAAGGAGAAATGAAGATGGTGTCATTGTTTACCTTGAAGATGTGCCTGTGTTGCCAGACTGTATGCTTGCTCCTATGGCTAGGCTGATACATGGAGACACACATTTAGACAGGGACGCGATGATACGTATGTTTCGCCAGACATGGTTCAATTCGAGGTTTAAAGAAACGTAGCAGAGGCACTCTGCCAGAGGTGTTTGATCTGTCAACAATTTAACCCTGGAAACAAAACTGTAGTGTTACCAGGGAAAATTGGGAACTCAGAGGGCCCTTTTATTAGACTTTATTCAGTTGCCCCCTTGTCGAGGAATGAAATACCTACTTGTCATTGTCTGCCTGTTTTCAAAATGAGTGGAAGCTTACCCTGCCCGTAGAAATGACAGCATCACGGTAGCCAAATTATTACTCAGGGAACTAATACCTAGGTACGGATTCCCAGTGACAATTGAATCAGACAGAGGAAGTCATTTCCAGAACGAAATAATTAAGCAAATCTGTGAAGCATTCAAAATTACGCAAAAACTGCACTGTGCATATCGCCCAGAGGCTTCTGGAGTGGTTGAACAACTGAATGGCACAATTAAAGCAATATTAGGAAAGATGTGTGAATACACTCAATTGGAATGGCCAGATGCGCTGCCTCTTGTGTTGATGGGACTCAGAAGTATTCCAGACCGGAACACGGGCTTGAGTCCCCACGAGATTCTAATGGAAAGAGCAATGCTGCAAGCATGGGTGCCAGGATACAAACTGATAAGCATATCTGATGATTTGGTGCTAGAATACTGTAAAGAGCTGGCTGACCAAGTGCGTTCTATCTCTCACCAGGTTGGGGGAGACGCCGTCGCCAGGCCAACGACTCCAGCACATGACCTGAATCCAGGTGACTGGATCGTAATAAAGAAACATACTCGGAAAAGTTGTCTTGAACCGAGGTGGGGAAGGCCACGACAGGTGATCCTGGTAACCACCACAGCTGTGAAGTGTGCAGGAGTACCTCGCTTGATCCATGCCAGCCATACGAAGAGAGTGACTGAACCTGAAGAAACTGAGGCTGAAGGTTGTGCAGCTGAGGGGTCCCAAGATATCGGTCCTGAAGTAGCTGAAGAGGAACAACCGAGCTCCAGTCAAGATGATTGGGTCCCAATAATCGACCTGACACTCGAGCCTATACGAACCAGAAGACAAATCTATTTAGATAGACAGTGGGATAGTGAGGACGAGACAGGTGAAGAAGAAGGTACTCAGATCATCGAAATCCAAGTCAAATCTGATTCTGAGGATGACCAGATAGGGAAAGAACAGGTAATCGACACTCCACCAAGAACACCTGCACCAGAAGAGGGACAGATAGAAACTAGGGCGGAAGTTCAAGCGGAAGAAAATCAAGAGTTCTTAGAGCTTGAACAGGAACAGATAGGACTAGACAATTGTGTTCAGGAAGAAGAAATCGAAACAGATCAAAGCCAAACTCAGCATACACCTGAACAAGGACAGTTTAGGGACCAGGCAGAAGAAACAGATGAAAGACCTGGACCTAGTAAGTTAGGGAGCAATACTGAAGACGAACTTGATCCTAATGTGCCACAACTGAACGAAAACAAAAGAGTGTTTGAAGAAGGCCAAGAGACAGTGCCAGTTAAAAGACTCAGAAAAGGTGACTCAGTACCTAGATTTGTCAAAAGACTGAGATTGCGTTCAAAGGCAATAAACGAAGAGCCAGAACAGATAAATGAGGTCTCAAGCCAAACTGACCCAGCAGTAGTAAAGCCTAAAAGAAGAAGTGCTCGTATAAAAAAACTGAATAACAAGTATTCGAGTCCTGAGTGGACTTACTTTGTGCTGGAAGAATTTGAGAATCTGGAAATAAGTGACGAAAGTGAGGAAGAATTGATTACTGACCAGACCAGTAAAGAAGAAGCGAAACCCACCTGAAAAGTTACTCGAGTAAGCAAGCTGTGCAGAGTTACGAAGAGGGGTTGAAACTTCTTTTAAGCCAAAATGTCTGATTCTTCTGTGAATGGGAGACCGAGACGAAGTTGTTTAAAAACATGCTGCCAAGTATGTTTATGTAGTGTAGCAATAGTACTAATACTTTGGATAGGACTAACGATAACTATTCCTTCTATGATGAGTAAAAACCCAAGTCTGTATCCAAATAATAATCTACCTGACGACACTGTAGAAACACACACTAGAATTACACTACGAAGAGTAGACGCACTAGACAAACCACTTAGTTTAAAGCAAACAAAGTTCGATTTAGAAGCACCAGATGAGGAAGGATTACACTTTAACAAAATTAAGAACAAAACTCATTTAAATGTTTTCGCAAACCTGTTAGTACATTATGTAGAAGCTATAGAAATAGATGACTGTTATATCTGCATGAAGCTACCCACTTCAGTAGCTGAAGGTGTGACTTACCACCACTTGCCCTTAACCTATGGGATCTCCTGTAGTATACTAACTAGTTTATTTTATAGAAGAGGACCTTTACAGTATTATTACTCAAACCTTGATGTGACATTTTCTGAACTTCCTGTCCGAAGAAACCTGAACCCTGTACATACAAGTAGAGATGTAGCAAAATACATGAGTGATTATTTTCTAACAGTAGGTAAAATAAATATAGATGACGCACACAAAAATAACTTGACCTGTTCATTACACGAAAAGGAGAAAGAGTTTCTGAATATGGTAGAGAAAAGAAGAGAAAGTTTCCAAAAGAAAGCAAAAGACAAGAATCAGAAAATTCCTAAGTGGGCAGAGAGTATAGGGAGCACCTCAAATGGTGGAGCTAACGCTGCCATGTTGCTGGATTTTGAAAAGAAAGGGAAACTTTGTCTTCACAGAGAAAGAACTAGTTATTATAACAATATCTTCATTGGTTCCAGTGAATGCGAAAGGTAATTGGGTGTTGGGGTTTCAAAGATGGGTCAGAGCCTGTGTTTCCTGGAATTTATTTTATATGTGGAAATAAGGCTTATTTCAAATTGCCCGACCATTGGTACGGAAGTTGTTATTTTGGTATTGTCTTCCCAAAGATATACCATGTGGGGAAAATCACTGGAAGCACTCAAAAAAATAATGAATTAGTACGCACCAAACGAGAAAGTGTTGGTGAAATAGTAGGAGATGTTTTTAGTGCATTGATACCTGCAGTGGGAGTGACTCTGAACACACACAGAATTTGCAAATTGTCAACAGTAGTAGATCGGTTATCAACTGACACTGCTGGAGGTTTCCTGATGGTCAATACAGAAATGGTTGCGATCAGATCAATGGTTTTACAAAACAGACTTGCTCTTGATACATTATTGGCAAAAGAGGGCGGAGTCTGCAGAATGTTGAAAGCGCAACATTGTTCCACTTACATACCTGACAAAAGTGTGGAAATCAAAGGGTATGTAAGGAACATTACTAATTTGGAAAGAGAGCTCAAACCACTTGATGTTGACAGTGCATGGAAGAGACTTACTGATGGTCTCTCTGCTGTAGGTCATTGGTTTTCTAACCTAGGGAAAAGTATTTTTGAGTAAAGTACTGATGCCAACTGCGGGGATAGGGATAGCAGTATTCATTATAATAATATGCTGCAAATGTTGAAAACACCAAAAGAAATACACTGTGAACAAGAAAGGAGTGAAACGAAATGTGGATGAACTTGAATTAGAAGAACTAAATAATCAGATTTATAAAAGGGTGAAAAATTCTCACCCTAATAAAGAGACTAAGGAAAAGCTGAACCGAATGTTTGCATGTTTGAAGAGATTGAACTGGGAAAAATGTGAAAAGTTGGCATCTGGTTCCATTAATTTGTGATGATATAAAATATCATCAAAGAAGGGATTGATGGAGCAAGGATTCTCACGTACAGCGACTTGCTTGAATTCAAGAACCTCGAATAACCTTAATGAATTAAATCAACCTGTTTGTCTTACTAACTTCCCTTTTATTCTGACATTTGGGGTGTCCGAGTGATGCTTGCTTATGTGTTTACTTATCCTAATACGCTTGTCACTAAAATGGCTGCTGCTACACGGGAATGCGTCGGTCATACCCATGTGATGTGACGCACTCGCAGTTCTGGTGGGAATCTTTTGCGCTTGCGCATTAGCAATAAGATGGCTGTTTTGTGTTCTCACATGTCCGAAGCTTGCCCTGCAGCTTTTTGCTATGCTGTCTGTCTGCATTAATAACTAAGGCTATAGTTAATATGAAGTAATGGGAGTAATATAGGGATCCCTGGTATACAGTAATAATAATAATAATAATAATCCACATTTGTAAAGCGCACAATCACCCGTTAGGGTCTCTAGGCGCTGGGGGCAGTCGGGAAGATTAAGCGAGCTATTGCCCAGAGTCACATGGTGCTGGGCTAACCTGCCGCCGGAGCCGGGGATCGAACCCTGATCCCCAGATTCCAGCGTCAGTCGCCCTGGCCGCGGCGCCACACCTCTCCCAGTGTAATCATTTAGGGCCTAGATGTAGGTAATTCCCATTTACAGACTCTTAAATACCGAATTTTACCGATTCGGTATTTAAGAGTCTGTAAATGGGAAGGGGGCAAGATTCGGTATTTACCGATTCGGTAAATACCGAATCGGTATTGCCCATTGATTCCTATGCCGATTTGGTCTTTACTGATTCGGTAAATTCCGAATCCTGCAAGGGTGCAGGGGGTGTCACTTTGACACCCTCTAGCACCCCAAGTACAGGCTTGTGTGACATGTGAATGCACACCTGAATGCACACCTGAATTCGGTATTTTACCACACAATAGGATTGTGTGGTAAAATACCGACTCTTAAGGGCCTGTGGCACTCTTAGGAGTGTCAGCTACATATGGATTTACCGATTCTGTAAATATACCGATTCGGTATTTTACTGAATCTGTATATTTACCGAATCGGTCAAATTACCGATTCTTAAAATAACATGCCCCTACATCTGAAAACTCTAATACCGGTCGGAAACGGCCGAAATCGGCCGTTTCCGACCGGTATTAGGGCTCCTACATCTGGCCCTTAGTTCTGTGTTCTAAATTGTTTTCCTTTACTTTTCATGTATCGAATCTTTTGGGCCTGGGAGGTGCTTACTACTCCATCTTAGAAGTCCCTACTGCGCAAGTCACCCTGGCAGAGGGAAGAAAACCTTGTACCAGTGGAACCCAGCCAGCTGGCTGCCACAGCCAAGATGCTCCTGGGAACCGACCTGTGACCCAGCAAGACGAAGCTGAACTGTACTGCATTTGTAACAATTGTATATGAATATTGTATTCTTCATTGTTATGTGTAAAGCATGTCATGGGAACCCCAAATTCAATAGGCGGTCCCAAAAGATGTAAATTAGGGCTTGAGAAAGTCAAATCCTGGTTGGTGTGATGACCTGTCCTTCCTGTGGACCAATCGAAATTGGGGATTCTTACACTTGCAACATTTGGGGGGTGGTACACTGACCTGAAAACAGTATAACTAGCCTAGGTTTAGCTAGAGAAATTGTCCGATTTGTCCGAATAGCTGAACTGTCACTGACCCAACGCACTCAATAGCTAATCGAGAAACAGAGGTGCTGCGGAGCACTCTGTCGACTGACTCACAGACCCAATCGGGGTTTCGAGAACCTTAAAGTGCTGGCGGAGCACTTTGCCGGGGAATTCGACAACCCAATCGGGGGTTTGACTGATACTTGCAGAGAGGGTGTAGCGCAGGCATTGCAACTGAACTGCGGGTGCTGGTCTTTCCTTGGTGGTCCTGTCCTGATCCTAATCTGGTTTTCCTGTCCTGGGTTTCCATTCTGCACCTTCTGGCCTACTGGCGACTGTCCTTTCTTGGGGTTTCTCCTGTCCTGAACTGACCCGTGGCCAGGGTTGGTCTCCACACCGTTCTAGGTAAATATAGATCTGAGGGAACCCAATTTGCATTCTTTATTTCCTTGCTTTAAATAAGATCGTACTTGCACATTGTTCCTTTTCTTACCCTCCCTGTGCTGACAAATGATAAAGTCTTACATTTTAGTTGTTATACTAGCATGTTCCATTCTTCCCCATTTAAGAAAATCCTGATATATAGTTCATGAAATATAGATGTTCCTTTCTTTACCCATTCCTTTAGTTTGATTTAATGTGGGTACTCTGAAGTATTTAGCGTGTTCCAATTTTTCCCCTTCCCTATAGCCACATGGTTATTCCAAGTTCCCCTAAGTCTTCCAACTGTGATATTCTAGTATGTTCCTTATTTTTCCCTGTCCTTTAGATACTCCATATCAAGTCTAATTTCTGAAGGTTCTTATTAGTATGTTCCTTGTTCTTACCTACCCTTTAGAGTTCTAAATGGTTGGCATAATCCTTTTCCTGCATAGTTACACGATATTCATGATCTTGGTTATTGATAGCTTACTCACTGTTAATTTCTTGCTTGACGAAATTGATGAGATCTAGATAAAGGTTTCCCAAAACTCCACGTGTCACTGGTTATTACATGAGTGCAAACGTTAAAGGTTATTGTATTTTGGTGACTGCTTATCTTTTACAGCTAGCTCCCTGATCCATTGTGATCATAGGTACCTGTGACGTGGATTGGTAAGTCGGGTACATTGGAAATAGATAGGAATGAACTGGGTTACTGGTAGTAGAGTGTAAGGTTACCTGATTAATAAATATGGTGTATTGAAAATATATCGGCCCAAGTGTGCGTAATGGTAAAATTGTTAGTCGGGTGACCTGCGCGCTCTATCACTTCCACCGGCCCGGAGGATGCGGATTCACCGCCAACATAATGGACCCCTTAGTTTGGAAGACAGTTAAGGATAGTTATTGTTATGTGCAATGATATGTGAGCTGTGTTTGCTATAGGAGCTTTTGTTTGTATAAAAGGTAGGTTTTGTTTGTGTGTATTTGGTGATATGTATAAAAGTGATGTGTGTTATGTTTGTAAGGAGTGATGGGTGATGTAAGGTGCAAAGTGTTGTAAGCATCATATATGTATGTGTATATACGCACCTCTGCTATTGTTCTGCAAACAGTCATCATGGACTTCAATTGCGCTCCTTTTATTTCTTTTAAGGGTGATGCTGGAGGTGGTGGTGGTTGTAAAATCTTTTCTGCTTCTTTGATGATAACATCTGATAATATCATTGGAGTAATCTTTGTAATTTTCATCTGCTTGGTAATTATAACTGTGTTGTTTTTTAGCACAAAATTCCTAATTAGCAATCCATTCTTGTCTTTTGCTTGGTCGTAAAACTCTTCATTATAGCATGTTGCTTTAATAGTCCCTGTTGGATCCGCCAATGCTAAATGATATAAGACTTTGTCGTCTTCCTTAGCATTTCTGTAATACTTTTTTTGGAGCATTTGACAACATTGACTTTTAGCGGTTTTTGGTATGGCTTGCTGTCTTCTGTTGGTTTATTTATGATGTCTTCAATAGTAAGCATCTGTAATATGAAAAAAAATAGCAACATTTTAAATTGAAATCCATAATGCTTTGTGATCACTATAATAGGATTCTATACTTCCAAAGGCTTCTAGCTGTGCATTTGTGTATATGTGGTCTAATAATGATTGGTAGTTAGTTGTGTACGTATTTATAAGTTGCTTGCATTGCAATTGTGTATTCATAAACTGAAGTAGTTTCGTGCTTTTTTGGGCATTTATTGTTTAAGTCCATATTGAAGTCTCCCATAATAATATATAGGTATCCTGGGTAGAACTGAGTTATGCTTCTTATTGCTTCTAATAATGTCTGTAATAATACTTGTGGTGGTTTGTATAATATTACCACTAAGTAGTTTTTGTCATTAATGTGTAGTGTGAATTGTAGAATATCAATACTTTGTTGTGTTTTAAAAATTGGTAGAATGAAAATGTTTTTTAATAGTAAAATATAATGCCATGAGTTGTTTGTTGATAATGGTATTTATCAAAAATCATATAATGATATTGTTCAATAAGAAACTCATTCTGTGCTGCCTTTGTTGTAGTGTTTATTTCTGTTAAACAAATAATGTCAGAATTCATAATGTTTGTATCTGCTGTTAAAGATGTAAAATGTTTCTGGAGTGAACGTATATTTTGTACAATGATAATAAAATGTGTGTTATATATTCTTAATTGTGGTACAGATATTTTTAATGGCATGTGTGTTCTTAATCTATGCATTTCTTCTGTAACTTCTGTATTAACTACAATTTTGTGTTTGTTAAAGTTTTGAATGTATATGTTTGATATAGACTTAGCTCTGCTTAAAGCAACATAATGCAAGTGATGTATTTTGCTGTTGTTAAAGTGAATATAACGGGGTTCTATTGTTTCACCTTGTGTTCTATATATAGTTCTTGCTGATGCTTGCCATAATGGAAATTGCTTGCGTATAATTGTAATACATTTTTTTGTAAATTGGAATTGCCTTGTGATTGCTTGAATGGGTGTTCATTCTTGTGAAATATGTGACTGATATAAGTGTTTGTTCTGCTGACGTGTGATTTTGCTAACTGTTTTATTATCAAATGCAACCCAAACTATATATGGTAAACCATTTATAGTTTCTACTAATTCTACTAAACCTGTAGCTCCATTAGTTAGGCCGTCATTAACATCAACATTACAAGTTAAATCATAGCGTAGCTTTAAAGCTCTGTGTAATGTGTGGGCAAGCCCCATAGTTTTTGTTGCATCATTTGGTAATTGTTGTAATATTGTTTCTTTAACTTTTTGTGCTACATCTGAACTAACAGTTTTTTTGCTATTGGAGTATAAACTTGATATTGCTGGCTATGTTGCATTAAAACTTTTTGATTTACCTCTTTGTTAGTTGACATTATATATGGTATATATTTTGCAATGCTATCATCTGGTTGTTTTTAGCTCTGTTTTATGTGTGATATGTCATCACTTGTATGTTTCCCTTCTCTCAGTCTGTTTAATAATTCTGCAAATACTAGGTCATTTTGTTGGCGCATTATTTTAGTTAGTTAAAACATTTGGAAATGTGTTACCCATAAGTTAGTTCCTAAAGGTCCATATAAGTGTTTAGTATTTTCAAAGATATAGCTGTCAAACACTGGTTTTAATTGATAAAAGTCTCCTATAGCTAAGATTGTAATTCCTCCAAAAGGCTGGTTAGATGATTTTATTTCTTGCAGTCTGTTATGTATAAAATTGAACATATTTCTTCAACCATTGATATTTCTTCTATTATTAGTACTTTCAAATGCATTAATTGAGTTTGCAGATTACTTCTGTGTTCATGTGTTAGTGGTTTATAAGTCAAATTCTGTGACACAGGTATTTTGAAAGTGCTATGTAGTGTTTTGCCATTAATATTGTGTGCTGCTTTTCCTGTTGGAGCTGTAAGTAATACATAAATATTGTTAGGATTTTCACCAGCTGTGGTATTGTAATACCGTAGCAATGTTTGATAAAGTGCAGTAATTAGAAAACTTTTTCCTACACCTGCACCACCCGTGCAAAATGTTTAGTATGGTGTTTCTTTTGTTTTTATCCAATCTTTCTTAAAAAATAGTTGTTTTACCTATGAAAAATTTTAGACATGTAATATATCACTTATTATCCATTTGGATTAGTTCTAAGAACTGAGTAAAATCTAGCGTATGAAACTGTGGACTATTCATTGCTTCATGAATAGTTTCAATACTTTTTTGCATCTGTTTGTCTGTAGGATCATTTGGTAAAGATTCAAGTATCATAGTTTGTGACATTGGATATCTTGGATATTGATATGTGCATGTGATTGCTCATGCCATAATTGGTTGCAAATAGTACAAATGTGCTCTTATGACTTCCATGATAAGTGTATTTGTTTCTATATCTATACTATTGTTTACTTGATTCTGTCTTTTGTGTTGTACACATTGCTTTTTGCCTAATGGTATTTTTTCATTTACAGTAGTTGTGCATGGTTTGTTTTGTTGATCTAAGCATCTATTACTGTCTACACTATTACTTGTAGTGGCAAGAATATTTTTTGTTTGTGCAGGCATTGTACTTGATGGTTTGCCTAAGCTGTGAATGCTGTTAGTGCTAGAGTTTACAGTACTTATTTGCCAACTATTAGCAAAAGGCATGGTAATATCATGTATTATGTCTATAGTCTTTTCTGTTTTATGGACATACAGTGCTTTGGTTTCTTTTAATTGTCCTACTTTTTTGTTTTCTCTAACTGCATTTTGGAGACTTTTTTTAGCTATTGTTTTTATGTATATTGGAAATGTATTCAAATGCTACATGTTTTTCATGTGGTGCTTTTAAATTGTTTTCAAGTTCTATAATATATTCTACTAGGGCTTTAAAAGTATTTTTTTCAATAGTAATGCATGTCCCATTAGGGTTAGGCATTCCTTTGTTATCTCGGCTATGCGAATCAAAGACAAAGGATGCTTCTTGATTTTTAAAAATTGCAATGACATATGCATTCATACAGAGTAAATTGCCAGTATAACGATGTATACATATATTTAGTGCATTTTGGATATCTGGGTAGGAAGGAGTCATACAATGTAGTACGTCACCATAATAAGGTTCTTTTAGTGATAGAGAGTATATGTAATTAATATGCTCTATGTATTTAGGTAAGTCATCAGGATGCATAAATATTTCATTATTAATAGAATGCATTTCAGCATATAAAGCATCTCCTAACTTCATAATAAAATGCAAATCATTGGAATTCCATGTATTCACTGGTTTACAAATATTATGTATAATAGCAAAAGTACTATTTGGTAAGCATTGTTTTCCTCGAGATATACTATTAAATTGTGAATGCCCTTGGTGATGCCTAGCTTGTAGTATTCTATCCATATTATATGTAAACATGGTATTTATACAAAAGAATAAGCATTTTAGGGCCATATGTAGGTAAATCAAGAATACCGAATCCTTAATACCGATTTTTACCGAATCGGTATTAAGAATTCGGTAAACGCGATGTAGATAAAAAATCGGTAAACATTACCGATTCGTTAAAATTCGGTAATAAATACTGAATGTGAACGAATCGGTAAAAAAAAAAAAAAATACCGAAAGACAAATACCGAATCGGAGTTACAGAATACATTACCGATTCGGTAAATACCGAATCGGTAATTCAAACATTCGTAATTCGTGGAATCAGCCAATCCTGTGCACCCAATTACCTCCCAAACAGGAAGTGGCCACACCCAGGCAGGTGCACAGGACCTGGAGCTCACTGTGAGGCAGGCAGGCAGGTGAGCTGAGGAGCCAGCAGCAACAGAGCCTCACAGCTACTAGCAAGAAATTTAAAAACAAGACATCAAGCATTGAAATGGCAAGCCAGGACAGGGAGAAGGAGGGAGGTGATAGGAAAAGAAAACTGAAGTTCAGTGACAAGGAGCTGGAGGTACTGATCCAGGATGTCAGCCAAGACTATCACAAGCTTTTTGGAGCCCAGTCCCACCAAGTGCCCGAGTTACAAAAGAGGCAAATCTGGAGTGGCATTCGGGACAAAATCAATGCCATAGGTGTGACCCAGCACACCATAGAGGACATCAGGAAGAGGTGGTACGACCTGAGGAAGACAGCAAAACTTAGGATGGCAGAGAGACAGAGGCAGGCTGGCAAAACAGATGGAGGAAAAAACCGAGCCCTAGCACCAACACCATTGGAACTGATGGTGGAGTCCACCATCCAGCCGGAGAGTGTGAGTGGCGTGGGAGCAAGAAAACAAGGTAAGAAGTATGCCCAGCATGCTGTGCTACCCCCTCCCCAACCCCAATCCCCATAGTGGCATAGGAGCTCCCACTCCACTCCATGTCTTACTGATTACCTGCAATGCATTATGGGTGATGTAGTCAGAGTGAACTTATGTATAGGGCAGTCAGGCTAGCAAACACAATAGCATGGTAAAGTAAAATTGCTATGTCAGGACAATCACTGTGCTCTGTAGGCATGATGTTTAATGTAATTCCATTGCAGACAGAGCAGTGAGTATATCTACATTTGTGTCATTACAGGCGAGTCATCTCGCAGTGCAGCAGAGGGCAGCAGAGCTAAGTCAGCCATGCTAGAGGGGAGGCAAAATGAGGATGACAGCATGCCTGCAGGGACCACAAGCTTGGCGCCATCACAGCTATCAAATCCTCCACCACAGCCATCACCACAGCGCCAGGGAAGTCCGCAATCCCCTCTCACCCAGTCCCCACTGCGACGATCACCAACACCACCCCCACCACAGTCAGGCAGGAGGCATGCCGTGGCCACTCTCCAGCAGATGGAGGAGTCGTCAGAGGAGGGCACAGTGGGCGAACAAAGTCCAATACATGAGAGATCCACCAGGGAGAGGGCTGGTACTCCATCCGAGGGCGCCCACATTTCATCCAGGCGCCGCAGGGCAAGGCCGGATAGTCCAGAAGCATTTGAGCAGGGTGAAAGTGTGTTTGCTGGACTGGAAGGCAACATGCTGAAGGTCCAGCGCCTGCAATGGAGGGAGATGAAATCAATCCACAGGGAGGTGGCACACATGAACAAGCACATGCACAGGATGGAAAAGGGCATCAGTGCAATGGGAGATAACATGTGTGCGGGAATGGAGAGAGTAGCAACCTCTGTGGACAACCTCCAGCTGGAGCAGGACCGTCTTGGCAGGCGCAGGAAGAGGCAGAGGCTCCAGGCCTATGCCAAGTCCGTGAACCGGCTGGCCACTGCAACATCACTGATGTGTCGCAGGTCCATCGCCATGCAGGAGGAGATGGCGCATTGCACCAGGGATGTGGCCAGGGGGATGGTGTCTAGAGCTCCTGCAAACTGCTAAGGCGGCCACAATGGAAGGGGGGGACAGTGAGGAGTCTACCAGCCGTGGTAGCATTACGCCCTCACCCACCGAGTGTAGGAGGCACAGTGAACGCCACAGGGCTGCACAGGAACAGTCCAACACACCAGACAGTGTTGATAGGGAACGTGCATGTGCAGCGCGTGGACGCAGGAAGTAGAAACCTATGCCTGTTGCCATACATTCAGGGTGATGTAACCCAAGTCCGATTGGACATTGATCACAATACTGGAGGTGTGCTTAATAACCACCTTAACATGTAACTGTTACTGGCACTGTCTCGTTACTCACTCAGAAATAGTTTGACGTAATCTCTGCCCGTCTCTGTCTACCATCATGTTCAATTGCAACACCAGCTGCGCAGGGCTCTGGCTGAGGGTTGTCCTCGTCCTCATCCTCTGAGCCAGTTAGTTCCACTGCTGTTCCTTTTTTTTGGCCAGATTGTGTAGCATTGCACATGTAGCAATTATCTTGCAACATTTGATGGGGCTGTACAGACGTGCACCTCCAGTTTTGTGGAGGCAACGGAATCTGCTTTTGAGCAATCCAAATGTGCGCTCCACCAAGTTGCGTGTGCTCCTATGTGCCACATTGTATCTCCTCTCCCTTGGGGTGGTTGGGTTGAGATATGGTGTAAGTAGATAAGGCCGGAGGGCATATGCGCTGTCACCTATGTACAGATGAAAGTGGCATTAATTTGTGTGACCAACAGCTCGAGCCAGGGTGTACATCAGGGTGTGTCACATTGACTTACCTAGTAGGTATCCGTCTCCAAATTCACCAGCAAGCAGACGTGTATGGATGCCACTGTTCCGGAAGATGTACGAGTCGTGGCTACTCCCGGTGAATTTGGCCACGATGTCAGTTATAATGTACTTGGCATTACATATCACCTGCACATTGACGGAGTGGGTGGATTTGCGGTTTCTGTAGATGTATTCACTTGCTGCAGGTGGGCAGATGGGTATATGGGTCCCATCGATGCAGCCAATTACTTGTGGGAACTGCGCAAGTTGGTAGAACTCCAGCTTGGTCCTCTGCAGCTCCGCCTGTGTACTGGGGAAGGTAATGTAATGTTCCATTCTGTCCATCATGGCATCCAGGAAGGTGTTGAGGAAACGGGATAGACAGCTCTGTGACACACCACCCACTGCGGCTATCACACCCTGAAAACTTCCTGATGCAAGGAGGTGCAGGCAACAGAGTACCTGGACATGGGTGGGGATTGCGTGGGCCCTTGGTGTCTGATGCTCCAGATAGGGTTTTAGGTCCCGTATTAGGTCAAGGATGGTATCTGGGTACAGTCTGCACCTCTCATGGTTTCTGGTTCAGTCAATTGGAACAATGTGATGCGCAGTCTGTACACCTGCTCTTCCCGTCTCCAGATCCTCACTCCTGCTGCTCTCAAGCGTAGCCGCCTTGCTATGAGGTAGAGGGCCGCCATTGTGTTCACACAGATGCATTTTGGGCCTGTTTTTATGCACTGCACCTGATTACCACCTGCTCTGGAAAAGTGGTAAATACCGAATCGTTATTACCGAATTTGGTCATATTCGGTAATAACGAGGTTTGCTACATCGCATTTTTGGGGTTTTTACTGATTCGTTATTTCCGATTCGGTATTCATTGTTTCGGTATTCTCCAATCGGTAAATAAGGAATCGGTAATTTTTTACCGATTCGTTATTATCTATTCAATTCGGTATTACCTACATCTCACGACGCCGAAAACCACCCATTTTCCGTGTTACTGACCGGTATTTGGCCACCTACATTTGGCCCTTAGTGACTTGTTTTCTGGACTGTGCTTACTGCAATGTAGGTAGTGGTACGTTCAAACTTATAAAGTGACTTACAGTTATTTACAATGTAAATTGGAAAGCTTTAAGGGACTTAAAAGGTGTGAGGAGAGATGTGAGTTTTGGTTCCTATCTATTGATGTAATACTATGCGAACTTGTGATTGTTTGCGTGGTCGTAAAGGCTGGGGAGTTGTTTTATTTGTGTACATTTTTTAAGGAGACAGACAGAATTAATGTACAGTTTGTACTTCTGCAGGTAAAAGCTTTGTAAAGTGAAATTGTAGTGTCATGGTTTAATAATACTTTACTTTACGCAGCTGTAAAAAACAAAGTGTTCAGACTGTAGTAAACACTGTGTAAACATATCACAGAAGTATCTTGTGATGTTAATTATTATTGTTGGTTTATAGGGAATGGGGTGGAAGTTATGAGGGCTAGTTTTATTGGCTTGCGAAAAAGGAATAGAAACTGGGGGTGCAGTGTTTTAGTGTACTAGTTTTGGTACAGAGTAAAGAAGTAATAATGACTGGAATAAAGTACAGTGTTTAAACAAGAAATTTTACAATTTAATCTGGGAAATGTAAGCAATCATAGGAACTGAAAAGTATAAGTTAGAACAACTTATAGTTTATTAAATTAAGCATAGGAGAAGATTTTATATAGGATACATATTGAAGGTAAGTATTTGAAGGTCCTAGTATGTGATAATTTAAGAAAAAGGAAGAAAAGTGAAGTAGAACATTTACCTAGAATTATACCATTTGGTTAATTTGAGAACCTATGATTATTTCAAAGCTTTTCGTTTCACATTGTACAATTCTGGAGCTGGATGTTTATGCTTTGCTTTTAATACAACCACCTTACTGACAAACTCTGAACATGAACCAGCTGGAATTAATGTAGGCATTGGTTACATCACACACTAACCTTGTAGCTGTTGGGAAAGTTTTTGAATGTATACATGCAATAAAATATGACATACTGCACAATAGGTGGGACACCTAGCAAGCAGGGTAAGGTGGTACAGACGCGTAGCCAGACAAAGCGTCCTGCAGGATCCAGCACATCACCAGAGGGAGTGCCAGTGTCTGAACCAGATGCGGGCCAGTCGGTGTGTGTACCTGTTGTGTCAACACCTGTTCCCATTAACCCCAAAACAGGGAAGCCATTCCGTATTCCCCAAAAGTGGAAGGGCACCCCTCCAACCTCTCCCACCCACACTGTGTCCCAGGTCTGCATGACTCCACCTCCACGTGCTACTTTACCACCTGGTCCAAACAGCCCTCCAGCTAGCCAGACGACTGATAGCCCTACATCACCTGTTTCTCTGTCTCCCCAGTCAGGTGTTCCTGCTGAGCCCAAAACACAGCCCACTCCCAGTCATACACCTATCTCTCATAGAGGTGTGCTAATCCTGACCATCGTTTGCCACCTGGTTGTGTTGCTGGCCATGAAAGGGTACAGTCATACACACTCACTGTGCAGCTTCTCATGTCCTGACTCTGCACGTGTCCCTGACCACTGACCCTGTTGCTCTGCTGTGTTGGAGTCTCCCCTGTGCAGCCTCTCATGTACTTGCTTGGCCACCTGCCATGGACACTGACCCTGCTGCTCTGCTGTGTTGTACTCTCACCTGTGCCATGCCCACTGGCCCTGTTGCTCTGCTGTGTTGGAGTCTCCCCTGTGCAGCCTCTCATGTACTTGCTGGGCCACCTGCCATGGACACTGACCCTGTTGCTCTGCTGTGTTGGAGTCTCCCCTGTGCCATGGACACTGACCCTGTTGCTCTGCTGTGTTGGAGTCTCCCCTGTGCCATGCCCACTGACCCTGTTGCTCTGCTGTGTTGGAGTCTCACCTGTGCCATGCCCACTGGCCCTGTTGCTCTGCTGTGTTGGAGTCTCCCCTGTGCAGACTCTCATATACTTGCTGGGCCACCTGCCATGGACACTGACCCTGTTGCTCTGCTGTGTTGGAGTCTCCCCTGTGCCATGGACACTGACCCTGTTGCTCTGCTGTGTTGGAGTCTCCCCTGTGCCATGCCCACTGGCCCTGTTGCTCTGCTGTGTTGGAGTCTCACCTTTGCCATGCCCACTGGCCCTGTTGCTCTGCTGTGTTGGAGTCTCCCCTGTGCAGCCTCTCATGTACTTGCTGGGCCACCTGCCATGGACACTGACCCTGTTGCTCTGCTGTGTTGTACTCTAACATGTGCCATGGACACTGACACTGTTGCTCTGCTGTGTTGTACTCTCACCTGAGCCATGGACACTGACTATGTTGCACTGCTGTGTTGTACTCTCACCTGTGCCATGGACACTGACCCTGTTGCTCTGCTGTGTTGTAGTCTCACCTGTGCCATGGACACTGACCCTGTTGCTCTGCTGTGTTGGAGTCTCCCCTGTGCAGCTTCTCATGTACTTGCTGGGCCACCTGCCATGGACACTGCCCCTGTTGCTCTGCTGTGTTGGAGTCTCCCCTGTGCCATGGACACTGACCCTGTTGCTCAGCTGTGTTGTACTCTCACCTGTGCCATGGACACTGACCCTGTTGCTCTGCTGCGTTGTACTCTCACCTCTGCCATGGATACTGACCCTGTTGCTCTGCTGTGTTGTACTCTCACCTGTGCCATGGAAACTGACCCTGTTGCTCTGCTGTGTTGGAGTCTCCCCTGTGCAGCCTCTAATGTACTTGCTGGGCCACCTACCATAGACACTGACCCTATTGCTCTGCTGTGTTGGAGTCTCCCCTGTGCAATGCCCACTGGCCCTGTTGCTCTGCTTTGTTGGAGTCTCACCTGTGCCATGCCCACTGACCCTGTTTCTCTGCTGTGTTGGAGTCTCCCCGGTGCAGCCTCTCATGTACTTGCTGGGCCACCTGCCATGGACACTGACCCTGTTGCTCTGCTGTGTTGGAGTCTCCCCTGTGCCATGGACACTGGCCCTGTTGCTCTGCTGTGTTAGAGTCTCCCCTGTGCCATTCCCACTGGCCCTATTGCTCTGCTGTGTTGGAGTCTCACCTGTGCCATGCCCACTGGCCCTGTTGCTCTGCTGTGTTGGAGTATCCCCGGTGCAGCCTCTCATGTACTTGCTGGGCCACCTGCCATGGACACTGACCCTGTTGCTCTGGTGTGTTGGAGTCTCACCTGTGCCATGCCGCCCACTGGCCCTGTTGCTCCTGCCCTGTGCAGCCTCTCATGTACTTTCTGGGCCACCTGCCATGGACACTGACCCTGTTGCTCTGCTGTGTTGGAGTCGCCCCTGTGCCATGGACACTGACCCTGTTGCTCTGCTGTGTTGTACTCTCACCTGTGCCATGGACACTGACCCTGTTGCTGTGCTGTGTTGTACTCTCACCTGTGCCATGGACACTGACCCTGTTGCGTTGTTCTCTCACCTGTGCCATGGACACTGACCCTGTTGCTCTGCTGTGTTGTACTCTCATCTGTGCCATGGACACTGACCCTGTTGCTCTGCTGTGTTGTACTCTCACCTGTGCCATGGACACTGACCCTGTTGCTCTGCTGTGTTGTACTCTCCCCTGTGCCATGCCCTCTGGCCATGTTGCTCTGCTGTGTTGTACTCTCACCTGTGCCATGGACACTGGCCTTCCTGTTTGTACTTTGCCTGTGCAGGATATATTGCTTTTTATCAGATTTTTTGTACCTTGATGTTGTGTACAGTTGTTATACTTTCACATCTGTGCAATATGTGAATAAAGACAGTTACTCCTGTTGTGTCTTTTGTCAGTGTCCTTGCTGATTAAAGTTCGTTTTGTGTGTGCATTTAGTTGACTGTGCCACATGTTCTATGTATCACTTCGACATTGCTAAGCTCTTTGTCCGCATCACATTTATAGACAGGGGTGACAGGGGCTTCAGTCCATTCTGACACTGATACTTGTGATACCTGTGTTGGCTCTTTTAGCTCTTTTAGCTCTCATGCTGTTATGTTTTGCGTGGATTTCTGTTGTTGGCTACGTGGTTGCCATGTCAGTTTGGAGTACACTGCCAGCACAGGGTGTGATGCTGTGCACATGTTAGCATGCTGGCTGCGCACTGTCATGATATATATGTGTTATTCCTGTATATATGCCCAGCTGTGTATGTGTATGGACATCCGGTGTTGGCCCGTAGTCCTGGTCCCCTGGCATACATGTGATGTGTGCTCTTGGGTGGTGAGGAGGTGTGCAGTGTGAAGGGTGTGATTTTGTATTTGTTGTGTATGTGTGTGTGCCCCTGGAATGTGATAGACACACATGTGTCAGCCAGGAGTTGTGTGCCTGTGTTTTTGATTGTCCTGCCCTGTGTAAATGATTTGATGCTTTTGTGTGAGTTGTGTGTTGTGCAGTGTGTTGGTGTGTCCATGCAGTTTTGTTTGACTCCTCCTTGTTGTATTTGTCACGTATGTGTGTGCAAAGTGTGTTACTTGCACATCAGTGTTGTGGTTGTTTGATCATCAATGTGTGTTGTGTGTGTTTGTGAGGACTGTGTGACCCTACTGGTCATCACTGGCATTGTGTGTGACTTTATGTAGCACTCCTCCTGTAAGGCATGGTGTGTGGTGTGATGCCATCCCCTATGTGTGCCACTTGTGCGTATACATTGTGGGTCTGCATTCACTCTATTTGTGTATTGGACACACCTCACATGTCTGATACTGACATGCAAATCAGTTGATTTTGATGTCAGCTGTCCCCTTTGTTTCTATGTCTATGTGCCTCCCCATCTCTTCATTTGTGAGACTGTGCCTTGTGGTGGATTGTTTGGGCCAAGTGTGCTGTTCCACTCTGGACATGGCTCCATTGTTTTATGTGTGATGTTCTTGTGGTATTCATCAGTGTTGCTTGCCCTTGTGCATTTGGGCTGTGTGTGCTGCCCAGTGCTCTGGTATTGCTGGGTGTGCAGTTGTATCCCAGAGTGGTGCATCCTGTTGTTGTTGTGTTGGGTGTCTGTGTGTTGGCTTTGGTGTAGCTTCACTTCCTGGGTGTGCTGTTGTTTTTGTGCTGTGCTGCTTTGTGGTGTGTGTTGTGGTTGTGCCAGTCATGTCTGTGTGTATCTGTTGTGCTTGTTGTGCACACACTGCCTGTTGTGCATACAGTGTTGTGTGTCTGTGTGCTTGGCATTGCCTGATGTGCATCCCCTGATGTCCTATGGTGTTTGTGTATAGTTTTGTGCAGGCATCTGTTCAGGCTACCCTGTGTGTGTCTGTGTTCTGTTTGTGGTTACACCCAGGTTGTGTGTATGTGCTGGGAAGTATTGTCAGCCTTGAGTGTGTGTGGCACTGGTGTAGTGTGTTCCTGGTCAGCTACTCCTGCAGTGGCAGTCTCCCTGGTTGTCTGTTGTGTAGTGAATGGTGTGTATTGTGCTTGCTTGTACCTGTGCTTGTTGCTGTGCATGGGGGTGTACAGGATGGGCACCTGGCCTGTGACTTGATGGTGTGTGTTGATGTGTGGTTGGGGTTGGTGTGTCCCTGAGGTGTCTGTGCCCTGCCCATGCCTTGGACTGGCCCTGCCTTCTGCATTGTGCGCATGTTTTGACCGCGGCGGTGACGTGACCGGGAGCGGGACGTTGCTGCTAGTTCACGGTCGATGTGTGTCCCGGATGCAGAGGGGTGACTTGTTGGCATGTGGGTAATATAGGGGTGCCCTTGTTGATGTGTTGTGACCCCCAGCAGGGTGTCTGTGGTGGACTTGAACCCCGTGTCGGGCTGTGTGTTGTGTGTTGTATTGGTGTATTTGCGTACCTGCGGCGGCGTCCGTGGCGGCTCTGTTGATGGTAGTGCAGTAGCAGGTACATGACCGGATGCATGTGGAGGGCTGGGTCCATGGCGTTCATGGCTGGGTCTCGGCTATCTTGCTCCGCTATCGACTTTCCGCCGGCTCTGGTTATGCGGTGTCTCCGCTGCGGTGCGTCTGCCTGTTTGGACCATCCTAATTTGTGGAGGTGTGCGGACGTCACTCCGCACGGCGGTGAGTCTCGATTGGCTCACACCGCCGCGGTGGTGGGCGCACTTTGATGGCGGTGCACCTCGCTCCGAGACAGACGGGAAATTACCTATGTTTTGCTATACTAATATGGCGGACATGAGTTCCGCTGCTCGCGGGCGAAAAAAGGCGTTTTTCCGCCCTGCCAGCACCACGGTGCTGCCACCACCTGACATCCTAATGGACCCCATAGTATTTCTCATAAAAAATGCCCCTACTTTTCTGTGAGTCGCAGCACGCCCCGTCCTGTAGCAAGAACGGGAAGACCCCAATGATGAAGTATGACATCAAATGAGTATTTGCTGTGTGATGAGTATCCTGCAAACACACTGTGTCTTATTGAACATTGCACTTCTGTGTCTGCCTTTGTGTACATTTATTTTTCAGAGTCTGTGTTTGTGTCCCTTGGTTTGCAGCTGCATCTCTATATGTGAGTAGTTTGTGTGCTTCATTATACATTCCTGTTTATGTGTGTGTCTTTGTATATACATTTCTGTAGGTGGCTATCAGTGTGTGTGCATCTATTTCTTTGAGGATACATCACTGTGCGGGCATTGTGAACACATGGCAGGGTACGGGTCTCTGTTTGAAAAGAGTATTTCAAATAGAGGATGCAAGTACAGCTGAAAATAATGACTGCAAGTGGTGCCAAGTAGACGACTAGACTTACAGGTGGCATGTATGAAGCATAAGAAAGAGATATTGAGTACACAATTACCTTTAGAGGTACCATGGATGGGACATAGGTAGGTGATGTTGAGTACACAATTACCCTTAGACGTGGCATGTATGGGGCATAGGGAGATGATGTTGGGTACACAATTACCCTTAGAGGTGGTATGTATGGGGCATAGTCAAGCTGGTGCTGAGTATAATATTACTCTTAGAGGTGGCATGCATGGAGCATAGCAGAGATGGTGCCGAGTACATTATTACCCTTAGAGGTGGCATGTATAGGGCATAGCAAAGATGATGCCGAGTACATTATTACCCTTAGAAGTAGCATGTATGAGGCATAGCAGAGATAGTGCCAAGTAGGCGATTACCATTAGAAGTGACATGTATGGAGCATAGCTGGGGAGACTTTCAGTAACTTGTGTGTATGAATTAGTGTCCCTCTCTGTTTCCTTGTCAGAGAGTATGATTGTGTTTGTGTATTTTTCTTTGTAGTTACTACTATATATAGGTTGTACCCATATATAAAGGAGCAGCTACAAACGTTGAGATACAAATACAGAGACACAATCTGAAAAAGAAACATAAATGCAGAGAACTGAAGGTAATCAGTGCAGGTGATAGTGAGTAGACTATTACCTTTAGAGGTGGCATCTATGGGGCATAGCAGAGGTGGTACCGAGCAGAGCATTGCCTTTAGAGGCAACTTGTGTGGGGGAAAGTGAAGGTGGTGTCGAGTAGAACTTGACCCATAGAGGCGGCATGTATGGGACATAGCAGAGGTAGTGCTGAGTACACTATTACCCTTAGAGATGGCATGTCTGGGGCAGAGCAAAGGTAGTGCTAAGTACACCATTAACCTTACAGATGGCATGTATGGGGCAGAGCAGAGGTAGTGCCGAAAGGAACATGACCCTTAGAGGCGGCATGTATGGGGCATGGCAGAGGTAGTGCTGAGTACACCATTACCCTTAGAGATGGTATGAATGGCGCATAGCAGAGGTGGTGGCGAGTAGACCATTACCTTTACAAGTGGCATGTATGGAGCTTAGCCAGGGTAAACATTCAGTAGCCTGTGCGTGTGTATATGTCTGCCTCTGTATATGTTTGTTCGTCAGAGTGTGTGTCTGCCTTTGTGTCTCTTTGTTTATAGCTGCCCCTGATATGCGAGTACATTCTGTGCCTGACTATACGTTCCTCTTTAGACAGGGGCATATACACAGAAGAACATGCAAACACAGACCTAATGTAGTCCACATTAGAACAAACATAACCAAAAGTAACATTTTCATGCTAATTTTGTGCTCACATAGTCCCACACACCAATACTCTTTTCACCGTGAAATAATAACAATTGCAAAACACATAGTATTTTTCATAAAAAGTACTTCCACGTCTCTGTGGGTAGCAGCCCGCCTTGTACTATAGCAAGAACGGGAAGACCCTAATGATGAAGCATGACATCAAATGAGTATTTGATATGTAAGGCGTATCTTACAAACACACTGTGTTTTATTGAACATTGCACTCATGTGTCTGCCTCTATGTACGTTTATTTTTCAGAGTTGGTGTTTGTGTCCCTTGGTTTGTAGCTGCACCTCTATAAGTGAGTAAGTTGTGTGCTTCATTATACATTCCTGTTTATGTGTGTGTCTTTGTATATACATTTCTGGAGGTCTCTGTGTCACTGTGCATCTATTTCTTGGAATATACATCACATTGCAGGTATTGTGAGCACATGGCAGTGAATAGTGCACTAATGGGAAGGGGGTATTTAAAATAGAGGATGCAAATAAAGTTGAATGTGATGAGTGCAGGTGGTGCCAAGTAGAAGATTAGCCTTTCAGGTGGATGTATGGAGTACCGGGAGGTGGTGTCGAATAGACGCCTACCCTTAAATGTGGCATGTATACGTCATAGCACAAGTGATACTCAGTGCAACATTACCCTTACAAGTAGCATGTATGGTAGAATAGCACAGCTGTTGCACAGTACACGACTACCCTTAGAGGTGGCATGTATGGATATAACAGATATGGTGCCGAGTACATTATTACACTTAGAGGTGGCATAGATGGGGTATAGCAGAGATGGTGCCGAGTACATTATTACCTGTAGAGGTGCCATGTATGGGGCATAGGAAACATGGTGCTGAGTACATTATTACCCTTACAAGTAGAGGTATGAGGCATAGCACAGATGGTGCCAAGTAGACGATTACCCTTAGATGTGACATGTTTGGAGCATAGCTGGGGAGACCTTCAGTAACTTGTGTATGTATTTGTTTCCCTCTCTGCATGTTTCTTTGTCAGAGTATATGTCTGTGTTTGCCTATCTTTCTTTGTAGTTACTCCTATATACATATATAGGTTGTACCCATATATAGATGAGCAGCTACAAAATAAGAGACACAAAGGCAGAGACACACTCTGATAAAGAAACATTAATACAGAGAACTTAAGGTGGTGAGTGCAGGTGTTGCTGAGTAGATGATTACCTTTAGAGGTGTCATTTATGCAGCATAGCAGAGTTGGTGCTGAGTAGAGCATTACCCTTAGAGGCAGCATGTATGAGGCATTGCAGAGGTGGTGCCAAGCAGAGCTTTACCTTTAGAGGCGACATGTATGTGGTAAAGCAAATGTGGTGCTGAGTGGAACATGACCCTTAGAGGCAGCATGTATGGGGCATAGCAGAGGTAGTGCTCAGTACACCATTGCCCTTAAAGAGATGGCATGTATGGGGCATAGCAGAGGTGGCGGCGAGTAGACCATTACCCTTACAGGTGGCATGTATGGAACATAGCCGGGGGAAACATTGAGTAGCCTGTGCGTGTGTGTATGTTTGCCTCTGTGTATGTTTGTTTGTCAGAGTGTGTCTCTGTCTTTGTGTGTCTTTGTTTATAGCTGCCCCTGTATATGTGAGTACATTTTGTGCCTGACTATACGTTCCTCTTTAGACATGGGCATATACAAAAAGAACATGCAAAAACAGACCTAATGTAGTCCACATTAGAACAAACATAACCAAAAGTAACATTTGCATACTTATTGTGCTCTTGCATAGTCCCTCAAACCACTATTGGTTTCACCGTGCAATAATAACAATTGGAAAACACATAGTATTTCTCATAAAAAGTGCTCCCACATCTTCGTGAGTCACAGCACGCCCCGTCCTGTAGCTAGAACAGGAAGACCCCAATGATGAAGCATGACATCAAATGAGTATTTGGTGTGTGAGGGGTATCCTACAAACAAACTGTGTCTTATGGAACATTGCACTTCTGTGTCAGCCTCTGTGTATGTTTATTTTTCAGAGTCTGTGTTTGGGTTTGTGTCCCTTGGTTTCTAGGTGCACCTGTATATGTGACTACGCTGTGTGCTTCATTATACCTTTCTGTTTATGTGTGTGTCTTTGTATATACATTTCTGTAGGTGTCTGTGTCAGTGTGTGTGCATCTATTTTTTGAGTATGGATGACTGTACAGGCATTGTGAACACATGGCATTGAATACTGCACTGATAGGAAGAGGGTATTTAAAATAGAGTATGCAAGTAAAGTTGAATGTGCTGAGTGCAGGTGGTGCAAAGTAGACGATTAGCCTTACTGGTGGCATATATGTGGCATTGGATTGTAGTGTCGAATAGACGATTACCCTTAGATGTGGCATGTATAGGGCATAGCAGAAGTGGTGCTGAGTGCACCATTACCCTTACAAGTAGCATGTATAGAGAATAGCAGAGCTGTTGGCAAATACACAACTACTCTTAGAGGTTTCATGTCTAGATATAACAGAGGTGGTGTTGAGTAAAAAATTACCCTTAGATGTTGCATGTACAGGGCCTAGCGGAGGTGGTGCCAGTACATTATTACCTTTAGAGGTGGCATGTACGGAGCATAGCAGAGGTGGTGCCGAATACATTATTACCCTTAGAGGTGGCATGTATGGGGCATAGCAGAGATGGTATAGAGTACATTAATACCCTTAGAGGTCACATGTATGGAGCATAGCTGGGAAGACCTTCAGTAACTTGTGTGTATCTATTTGTTTGCCTCTCGGTATGTTTCTTTTTCAGATCGTGTTTCTGTGTTTATGTGTATCTTTGTAAGTGCTCCTCTAAATATAAGTTGTACTCAGATATAGAGGAGTAGCTACAAACTAAGACACAAAAAGAGAGAGACTCAATCTGATAAATAAACATAAATGCAGAAAACTGAAGGTGATAATGCAAGTGGTGCAGCGTAGACAATTAACCTTACATATTGCATGTATAGGGCATAGCAGAGATGGTGCCAAGTACATTATTACCCTTAGAGGCAGCATGTATGAGGTATAGCAGAGAGGGTGACGAGCACATTACTACCCTTAGAGGTGACATGTATAGAACATAGTAGAGATACTGCCGAGTTCATTATTACATTTAGAGGTGGCATATATGGGGCATACCAGACATGGTGCCAAGTACAATTGTAACCCTTAGAGGCAGCATGTATGAGGCATAGCAGAGATAGTGCCCAGTACATTATTACCCTTAGAAGTGGCATGTATGGGTATAGTGAGATGGTGCCAAGTACATTATTACATTTCGAGTCAGCATGTATGAGGCATAGCAGAGATGGTGCTGAGTATATTATTACCCCTTACAGGTGGCATGTATGGGGCATAGCAGAGATAGTGCCGAGTACATTATTACCCTTAGAAGTGGCATGTATGGGACATAGCAGAGATGGTGCCGAGTACATTATTACATTTAGAGGCAGCATGTATAAGGCATTGCAGACATAGTGCCGAGTACATTATTACCGTTAGAAGTGGTATGTATGGCACAAAGCAGAGATATTGCCGAGTACATTATTAACCTTACACGTAGCATGTATGAGGCATAGCAGAGATGGTGCCAAGTAGACGATTACCCTTAGAGGTGACATGTATGGAGCATAGCTGGGGAGACCTTCAATAACTTGTGTGTATGTATTTGTTTGCCTCTCTGTATGTTTCTTTTCCAGACTGTGTGTCGGTGTGTGTGTGTTTTTCTTTCTAGGTGCTCCTCTATATATAGTTTGTACCCATATATAGAGGTACAGCTACAAACTAAGACACAGAAAGACAGAGACACAATCTGAAAAAGAAACATAAATGCCTAAAACTGAAGGTGATCAGTGCGGGTGGTGCTGAGTAGACAATTAACTTTAGATATTGCATGTATCAGGCACAGCAGAGATGGTGCCAAGTACATTATTACCCTTAGAGGCGGCATGCATGAGGCATAGCAGAGATATTGCGAGTACATTATTACCCTTACAGGTGACATGTATGGAACATAGCAGGGATACTGCCGAGTACATTAGTACCTTTAGAGGTGGCATGTATGGGGCATAGCAGACATGGTGCCAAGTCCATTATTACCCTTAGAGGCAGCATATATGAGGCATAGTAGAGATAGTGCAGAGGACATTATTACCTTTACAGGTGGCATGTATGGAGCATAGCAGAGATGGTGGCAAGTACATTATGGCCTTTAGATGTACCATGTATGAGGCATAGCGGAGATGGTGCCGATTACATTATTACCCCTTAAAGGTGGCATGTATAGGGCATAGCAGAGATGGTACCAAGTACATTATTACCCTTAGAAGTGGCATCTATGTGGCATAGCAGAGATAGTGCTGAGTACATTATTACCCTTAGACCTAGCATGTATGAGGAATAGCAAAGATAGTGCCAAGTAGACGATTACCCTTAGACATGACATGTATCGAGCATAGCTGGGGAGACCTTCAGTAATTTGTGTGTATGCATTTGTGTGCATCTCTGTATGATTTTATTTTAGAGTGTGTGTCTATGTTTCTGTCTTTTTCTTTGTAGGTGCTCCTCTATATTTTATTTTATTTTTATTTTGAAAGTTTTATAGAGCGCAAACAAGATCCTCACGGATATCAGAGCGCTTTACACACATAGGGGTTATAAAGACAACAAGAATCATTAACAAAGCATTTTGTGCAAAGATGAGCAAAACGGTGTAAGCAAATGATGGGCATATGTAGGTAGCCGTTTGCGATTCTCAAACGCAGAAATTCGGCGAATTTTGGCGTTTGCGAATCGCAAACTGCGTTTTGATATGTAGGTGCCACTTAGCAAAATAAGGAATCGCAACAATTGCGATTCCTTATTTTGCTTATAGCATTTAAGGAATCGCAATTTTGCGATTCCTTAAATGCTATGTAGGGGTGCTTTAAAAATTGAGATTTTTGCATAAGGAATCGCAAAATACCACCTACTTCAAGTAGATGGTATTTTGCAATTTCCTTCAAAAATACATTTTTTTTAAAATTCAAATTGCCATGTGGCGCACAGACATGCCCTTAGGGCATGTATGTGCACCACATGTACTTACAGGCACATTCCAGGGGTGCAACAGGTGTCCTTTGGACACCCTGGCACCCTTGGAATTGCGATTCTCAAATTGTGATTTTCACACAGAAAATCGCAATTTAAGAATGTATCCCCATTCATTCCTTAATTGAAGTTGAAGTTAAAATACTTATTAAGCGCACGACTACCAGGCGGTTTCTTGGCGCTGAGGATACAGACCCAGGAGAGCAAGGAAAGACCGCTAGAGCAGAAAGGCTTGTGAAAACAAAAAGGTCTTCAATGCTTTACGGAACTGAGGGTAAGAAGCAGAAGATCTAACAGTAAGGGGAAGGGAGTTCCAGAAGGTGGGGGCAAGGGTGGAAAACCTAACGCCCCCAAGTTTCTTCTTCCTAAAGCGAGGGACGGAGAGAAGGGACTGGGTAGAGGAGCGCAGCTCTCTGCTGGGAGTATAGATTTTAATCTCAGAATTGATAAAGGCTGGAGCAGTGCCTGCACGGGCCTGAAAAGTCGTGCAGCCCATCTTGAAGAGGGCGCGTTCCCAAATAGGGAGCCAATGCAGGGCCTTAAGTAAAGGAGTGACATGGTGTGATCTAGGGAGATTATAAATGAGTCGGGCGGCTTGATTTTGGACCAGTTGAAGGCGCCGAAGATCATAAGCAGGAACACCAGTGTACAAAATATTGCCATAGTTAAGACGTGACAGGACCATGGCCAAAAGAATAAGTTTTAAGGCGGAGAAAGAAAAGAACCGTGATATCTTACGGATAGTACGGAGAGTCAAAAAACAAGATGAGACCACAGAGCTAATCTGGGAGTGCAAGGTGAGGTGACTATTGAGTTTTATCCCTAGTGTTTTAACTGAGGGAGAGGGTGAGGGAGAGGTACCCAGGGAGAGGGGCCAAAACAAAGGGGTCCAGGGACTGGAGCTGCCACCTGTAAGTACCAATTCGGTTTTTTCAGGGTTTAACTTAAGGTGATTGCAGTTCATCCAGTCCCTGATGAAAATCATAACAGATTGAAAATTGTGAATGGACTCCAGGGAAGAGGAAAGGGTGAAGATGAGCTGGAGGTCATCGGCATAATTGAGTACCGTTTCCTCCATCTGCTGTAAAGCAAAAATGAGGGGAGAAATATATCAATTAAAAAGAAGAGGGCAGAGGGAAGAGCCCTGAGGAACACCACATAGGACTTTGCGTGAGCGCGCAGAAAAATCGGCCACATGGACGGCCTGCGTACGATCCTTCAAAAAGGAAGTAAGCCAGGCCAGGGCAGGCCCCCCTATGCCAGCCGCCTCGACACAGGTAAGAAGGATGGAATGATCAACCGTGTCGAAGGCGGCGGACAAATCAAGGAGGACCAGCGCCTGGGGCAGATTGATGTCGATCCCCTCTCTGAGCTTGTCCATAACAGAAAGAACTACCATTTTGGTAGAATGGGACGGGCGAAAGCCTGCCTGGCAGGGGGCTAAGCAGCCACTGCCCTCAACAAACACACTAAGAGCTTTGGTGACGTGGCATTCTAGGACTTTGCCCAGGAACGGGAGAAGGGAGATGGGGCGGTAGTTAGAAAGGGAAGTGGGATCTGCACCGGGCTTCTTTAATATAGGGATTATTGTAGCTGACTTATGATAGTCCGGGACAATGCCCTGCGCTAAAGAGTCATTGAGGAAAATAAGGGGGGGCAGAGGGCAGGCAGAAAGAATCTGTCTCACCATATGTGCGGGGCAGATGTCAGAAGGGGATCCTGACTTGATTCTGACAAGAAGAAGCAGGAAAGTTTCCCTAGTCAAAGGGGGTATTTGGTCGAAATGAGACAGGTTGGGCGGGGGATGGGGATCAAGGAAGGAAGAGGAGGGAGGTGGTATGTTTGACTTAATGATTCTGATTTTCTCAATAAAGTAATCATTGAGAGAATCACAGAGGGATTGGGAAGGGGATGGTTTGAGAGTGACTCTATCTGAAGAGGCCAGCTCCTGGACATTGGCGAAAATTTCCCTAGGTTGATTTTCTGCCGAGAGAATTTTAGAAGAAAAGTAATCGATCTTAGCAAGGAGAATAGCTTTTTTGTATTCATTAAGAGTAAGAATATGCTGCAATTTAAGCGTGGGGCAATAGGCGCGTCTCCAGGCGCGTTATGCTTGCCGCACAGTGAGTTTTTTCTCCTTGAGCTCGGTGTTAAACCATCTGTTTGCGTCATGAGCGCGTCTGGTTCTGACGCGTCTGAGTGGGGCCACTTGGTCACATACTCTGGAAAGCCATTTATTACTTGTGTCTACTTGAGACGAGGTTAGGACACGAGGCTAAAAGAGAAGAGCAGAGGGAAGCCACATCTACATGATTCCAATTTCGCGCCCAAGTGTTTCTGGGAAGGGGAGGTCTTTTAGCAAGACTTTGGTCAAAGAAAAAAGAGACCAAAGAGTGGTCAGACCAAGAACAGGGGGAAATAGCAGGAGAGGAGACAGGAACATTGAGTGACCAAAGCTGGTCCGAGATGTGGCCGCGGGCATGGGTAGGAGCGTGAATATGTGATGGAAAATTTAAGCTGAGGAGAAGTTCAGTGAATTCTTTCGACATAGAATCCTCAAGAGGGTCAGAGGGCCAGAAATTGAGGTCGCCAAGCACGAGGACAGATGGGTTGTTCACTGCTAGGGTAGCCAGCAATTCCTGAACAGCGGGAATAAAATGCAACATTGACTGCCGGGGACGATAGATAAGTACACAGGTGAGGGGAATTTGGAAGGAGGCAGAACGAACAACTAAGCAGTCGACCGCCGTAATGGGGGGGAATGATAGCAGTTGGAAGTGGAGTTCCGAGCGGACAATCAGAGCAGCACCGCCTCCGATCTTCCCCACAGGCCGGTCTGCGCGTAAGGCGTAGTAAGAGGAGGGGAGAGCCGCTAACACATTAGGCAGGGAGTCAGGGCAGAACCAGGTTTCTGTGAGAAACAGAAGATCTGGTTTATGGGTGTCTAGAAAAATAAACAATTCCAAATAGTGCTTAACAGCAGACCTAGTGAGGAGGAGAAAAGCTGAAATGGCAGGGACGGAACGCAGTGGGGGAGAGGGTCCCAATGTGGTGATAGGGAGGGAGCTCAGTGATGGCATATTTGAGGGAAAAGAGGGAGCGGAGTTGGATTGGCTAAGGCCAAGTTTATCACTATGGGCAGCAATGGAGGCACTTAGCGGCCAGAGGCCTTGGTACGAGCTAAGTTCCTCCGGGGAATAGGTTAATAAACTGGCATAGTGGTGTGCCCCTAGCCCCGGACGGCCGCGGACGGGCGCAGATGGGCCTGCCTTTGGCGCGCCCGCTGCGCGTGTCCGCTGCGCGTGCGCATGGGCCCAAACTAAATAGGTCAGAAGTGCGCGAACACTAGAGCGCTGAACTATGTGGGCGAAAGTGACGTCTTTAAAATAGTGCTTGCAGCCCCGTCAGCCCTCCGATTATAAGCGGCACAACAGCCGTGTCGGAACGAGGCTAGGCGAGCGAGTACACAGAGCAGGTAAGGCAAAAAGAAAAAAATCCCAATTTGCTAATCGCAAATAAGGAATGTTAGAGATTCGCAAAAAATTGCGAATTTTTACCTACATTCCATTTTGCTATTCTCAAATAGCGATTCCTTAAAAATCGCTATTTGGGAATCGCAAAATGGAAATTACCTACATATGCCCCTGAGTACCCATAGAGTCAAGGCAAAGGCAACAAAGGTGCCTAGGTGGTCTGGCTGACCATTGTCATAAAAGGAAACAAAATGAGTCTCGAGATTTCCTTAGCCTATATTCATGTAAATTTAGCCAAGAGGATCGATTTTACTTCTTTTTTGAAGGATGCCGTGGATGAGATAAGTCTGGTTTCTGGAGGGAGAGCATTCCAGATCCTGGGCGCCATCCCTGAGAAGGACCGTTTATATGTTTTTTTCTTGTTGAATCTTTGTGGTTTCAATAGTAGATTTTCTGCGCTTCTTGTGGCTCTAGAGCCACCCGAGATTGTCAATTTCTGAGTGAGGAAACTGGGCGAGTTGTGAAGTATAGCCTTATGCATCATGCACGCGATTTTCAGGTGTATGATAGCTTCTCATAGCAGCCAGTTCAAGGATTTTAAGTCTGGAGAGATGTGTGAGCATTTTTTTGAGCCAGTGATGAGTCTCGTTGCAGCATTAATAGAGGCTCTTAGGGGTGCAGTTGTCGATATGGGGAGGCCACAGAGGGTGACACGTCCATAATCTACTCGAGGGATAACTAGAGCTTGGACTGCGGTCCTGAAGTCATTGGCTGGCAGGAAGGGTTTCAGCTTCCTCAGTGTATTGATTTAGAAATTAGCTCCCTTAGTTGCATTACTGATAAGATGCTGCATATTGAGATTGCAGTCGAGGGTTATGCCTAATGATTTCGCTGAGTCCACGATGGTTGGTTGAACGTTGAATGCAGTACGATGTTTAAGCCAATACTGAATGATGAGGACCTTGGCGGATGGTGCTATTAGGAGGAGTTCCGTTTTAGAGTGTTCAGTTTGAGATGATTCTCTGCCAGCCATGTCTATGTGTTCCTAAGCGTTGTGTTGAGTAGTTTGATGTCTTCAGGGGGGTGTATTTTAACGTAGAGTTGGGTATCGTCTGCGCACATGTGAAATTGCACGTTAGATGCTTGCAGCAGTGTGATGAGTGGTTCAATGACTAGATTGAACAATGTCAGGGATAGGGAGGATCCTTGTGGGACACCTAATGTTACTGGAACGGGTGTGGACATGGTATTGTTAATCTTGAATTTTTGAGTCCGGAGATAAACCACTTGAGCACTGTCCCTGATAGACCCATTCTGTGATTCAACAGATCTAGTAGGTTCTCGTGTTTGACCGTATCAAAGGCTGATGAGAGGTCGAGTAGGATGAGGAGGCAAGTACAGTTCTGATCAAGTATTTGAAGCGTGCCATCAATTATGTGTGTCATAGCTGATTCCGTGCTGTGGCCTGCTCGGAAGCCTGATTGGTGTGAGTTGAGGAGGTCAAAGTGCTCGATGTGTTTTGTCAATTGGAGGTGTACACATTTTTCCAACAGTTTGGCCAAGGTAGGGATATTGGAGATAGGGCGATAGTTGTTAAGGTCGGTGGGCTCTGCTGTGGGTTTCTTTAGTATGGGCGATACTTGTCCCACTTTAAGGGAGTCTGAGATGCATCCTTGTTGAAGTGAACTGTTAATAATTTTGGTCCAGAGCAGGAGAAGCAATGGGATAAAGTCCTTTACAGCGTTTGCGGGGAGAGGGTCAGTGAGGTGATTGGAGGGCTTCAGACTACTGAGAATCTTGCCTATAGTTTTTTCCGTGTAAGTATCGAAGGACGACCATGAAGCCTTGTTTTTTAGATCAAGGGATGTTTTGCTGTGAGGGCTAGAGTTTAAGATTAGGTCAATGAGGAGATCTTTCCTGATGTTATCTGTCTTTAGATTAAAGATGGTAGAGAATTCTTCACAGGGTAGTTGTGTGCTTGTTGTGTTTTGTAATCGTTGAGGTTCATCCTTGGATTGAGTTTTTATTAGCTCAAACAGTTTTTTTGGTCGGTTTCTTGCTTGGTCTAGCTGGTGGCTAAAGAAGTCTGCTTTCGAGCGCTTGATCTTTCTAAAGTAAGCGTTTCTTTTTTTCTTTAGTGTTTTAAGGTGCATAGCCGATGGGACTGATCTCCAGTTGCGTGCTGCCAATCTCAAAGATCGTCTATCTTCGTTAAGCAGCCTGTCGTACCATGGTTTTGAGTTTTTAGAGGAAACTCTCTTTAACTGAAGGGGAGCAACCTCATTGATTATCGAGGTCATAGATTTGGGGTAGTGGTTGGTGAGAACCTGTACGTCGGAGGCGCCGGGAGGGGGTAGGAGAAGATTGTAACTGGGAGATGGTAATGAGTTGGGATTGAGTTTCTTCAGGTCTCTTTTCCAAATCTTTAATTTGGTGGATTGAGCCGGGTTAAGTTTCACAAATTCATTGATGAAGAAGGTGATAATATGGGGGTCTGACCAATCATAGAGTTGGATCGACTTGAGTTGAATGGAGTCACCTTTGGAGATGATTAGATGCAAGATAGAGCCTTTGTTGTGTGTAGGGCTGTTGCAGATTTGGGTGAGGTCTAGAGCACCGAGGAAGTTTTTGAAACTATTGACTACAAGGTCGTTGTGATCATTCCAGAGGAGGTTGAAGTCACCAAGGAATATTTGTGTGTTTTGTCATCCAGAATTCGTTGTGACCATGTCCATGAGGTGTTCAGTGAAGGTGAGGTTGTCCCCTGGTGGATGGTAGATAATATGTAAAGAGCATACTGGATTGCCATTGCTGTTGATGTCGAGGCAGATGTGTTCACAGGAGGAGAATACAGGGGATATGGCTCTATTTACGGAGAGGTTGCCCCGGTGTATACATGCGATTCCACCCCCTGTCTTGCCACTCCTGTCCAATCTGATGATATTGTAATTAGGGGGTACTAGAATGTCGATGAGTGGCGATGAAGATTCTGTTAACCAGGTATCGGTGAGTATTGTCAGGTCTAGGTCGTGCACGATAATGAGGTTGGCTATGTCTGCTGCGTGTCTAGAGGCCGATCTACAGTTCAGGAGTGTGCATTTAAGCCGGGGAGTGATAAGGGAGGAGGAGGGGTCCCGAGTGAGTGTGACTTTTCTAAGATTATTTTGAATGATACCTCTATTGTTGTGTGTGGAGGACCTGTGCGGGTTGGGGTGGATAGTGGGGATGGGAAGGTGTGTGGGGGCCATGTGGGTTGTGCAATCAGATTCATAAGAGTGTAGAAGGGAGCGTATGTCGTACCCCAAAGGTGGATTGATGCTTTGCAGTGGGCGGGTGGCAGAATTACGGGAGGGATTGGAAGTCCAGTAGGGAAGATTATGTTTGTGGGAGAGTGGAGGATGGGTAGGGGGCTTGCTTGGTGTAAGGGTTCTGGAGGGTCTGGGGTGCCTTGGTTGATTCGAAATCAACTCTTTAAGAGTATGGAGTTCCTCTTTAATTTGGAGAAGTGTAGACATAATCTTGTCCAGAGGGGTGTTTGGAATGGTTATGGTAGGGGTAGGTGTCTGTGGTATGAGTTGAGGAGTCTTGGCCCGGTTCGATGTGTAATCTGGTGCAGGCGTGGCAAGAATAGGAGGGGGTGTTGCATATGAGGTTGGGAACGTTGTTGGTATGGATGTATATCTATATATAGGCTGTACCCATATATAGTGGAGCAGATACAAACCAAGAGACACAAAGACAGAGACACACTTTGAAAAAGAAACATAAATGCAGAGAACTGAAGGTGATAAGTGCAGGTCGTGCAGACTAGACGATTATCGTTACAGGTGGCATGTATGGGGCATAGCAAAGGTGGTAGGTAGAGGTGGCATGTATGGAGCATAGACGAGGTGGTGCCGAGTACACCATTACCCTTACAGGTGTAATTTATGGAGCATAGAAAAGGTGGTGCCGAGTACATCATTACCCTTAGAGGTGTTATGTATGTAGCATAGAAGAGGTGGTGCAGAGTACAACATTACCCTTAGAGATGTCATGTATGGCGCATAGTTGGGGGGGGTGAAGTTGCATGTGTGTATGTATATGTTACTAATTTACTTGCAAGTTTTTTAATCTTGCTAAAACTTTGCTATACGTACATAAGATAACTTTAGTCAGTAATGTACTTACCAGAGTTCTTATATTTTTGATAGCGGTGTTTCAATAGTTATCGGGAACGACACAGGAGTGCTGTCTGTCGATAGTTTCTTAAGCTGTGGATTTAGATAAACAAACAGTGTTTATATATCAGAAAGTAAAAATAATTATAGAAATGCTGTCAAAATTATTTGATCAATGTAAAATGTAAATAATTATATACATGGACAAATGCACAAAAAAGTATAGAATTGTTAGCTAGCGAACGTTTTTTAAAAAAAGTAATGGAAAATGTTATAACTATATAAAAAGATGCTTATAAAGATAAGATCCGCTTACTGAAATTCTCGAAGTATGATGGGCTTGTCGAAGTAGGAATTGCAGAACTGCCACGACACACTTGAAGATCTGTATAAACTCAGCTTTTAGGAAAGATGTATTTTAGAGAGATTATATAGATGCAAAGCAATTAATTTGCTGTAGAAGGAGTTGCTTAGTATCAAATAGCCAATGGTAGCAAAGAGAAATAAAAAAAATATATATATAAGACGAAATCACATGATGCACAAATGGACGCGTGAAGTTACTGTTTGCAACAGAGTGTTTAATGAACAACACTTTTACTTTAGTTTTTGCTCAGACAAAGTTTGAATGTCATTAGTTTTACTTTACTTTCAGTTTTGCGATAATGCTTTGCATTGTAAGACGTATTGATTTTAAAAGTCAGATTTTTTTTTCCTACATAAAAGAATATGTAGATTGCATCGTCTAATTATTTGATAGGTCTTATATGGAGATACAGAAACAGAAATATACAACCAGATACGCACAAACAGCCATACATTGACTAATCAGTTTTAAAGATGCACAGACAGAGATGCACATATATAGATGCATACACAGTGACAGAAACACCAGAGCTAATTTTAAGTAAAGCATTTAATTTTTTTTATGAGGTAGCTTTCGTTTTGTAAATATTTTTTGGGAACTAATGAATATATCCAACATTTTGAGAATTTTGTAATATATTTTGTTTTAGGATGATATGTATTTATCTACGTGCTGCAGTGTATATTTTTTACTTGTTTAGTAGGTAGAAATAAGTGTACGTGTTAGCATTTTGGTCCCAAAACTGCTAGTAGTATGTTAATTAGCAACAGTTCATGACACTGAGAAAGGAAACCTTAAAACATTGTTGCAAATATAAAAGAAACAAGTAATAATGGACTGGCAAAGTAGGAAAAACAGTAATTAGACACATCCGGAGGATGGCAATTTAATACATTGGAAGTACAAAGAAGATTAGAAAAAGAAACAAATAATAGCGATGGACTAAGTAGGAGAATGGTAATTAAAGACATCCGGATTACAGAAGAGGTTACAGAAGTAAAAGTGAAACCAATAGCGTGATTAGTTCCACAATGACTAAATTGGAGCCTTTTACACGTGTTGTTTTTGTTCATGATTGTCGATGTTTAGCATTTTGTTTTTAACTATTTAATTACTATTGTGTGCAAAATAGCTGAAGGTGATGCATGCAGGTAATGCCAAGTAGATGATTACCCTTACATGTGGCATGTATGGGGCATAGCAGACTTGCTGTTGAGTACACTATTACCCTTAGAGATGGCATGTATGGGTCATAGCAGAGGTGCTGCCTAATAGACCATTACCCTTAAAGGTGGCATGTATGTGGCATAGCAGAGGTGGTGCCGAGTAGAGCATTAACTTTATAGGTGACATGTAAGGGGCATAGCAGAGGTGGTGCCGAGTAGAACATGACCCTTAGAGGCAGCATGTATGGGACATAGCAGAGGTAGTGCTAAGTACACCATTACTGTTAGAGATGACTTGTATGGGGCATAGCATTAAGTACACCAGAAGAACATGCAAACGCAGACCTAATGTAGTCCACATTCGAACAAACATAACCAAAAGTAACATTTGCATGCTTATTTTGCGCTCGCATAGTCCCTCACACCAACATTCTTTTCACCATGCAATAATAACAATTGCAAAACACATAGTATTTCTCATAAAAATTGCTCCCACGTCTCCGTGAGTCGCAGCACGCTCCGTCCTGTAGGAAGAACGGGAAGACCCCAATGATGAAGCATGACATCAAATGAGTATTTGGTGTGTGAGGGGTATCCTACAAACGCACTGTGTCTTTTTGAACATTGCACTTCTGTGTCAGCCTCTGTGTACGTTTATTTTTCAGAGTCTGTGTTTGTGTCCCTTGGTTTGTAGCTGCACCTGTGTATGTGAGTACGTTGGGTGCTTCACTATACCTTCCTGTATATGTGTGTGTCTTTGTATATGAATTTCTTTAGGTGTCTCTGTCACTTAGTGTGCATCTACTTGTTTGTGTACACATTAGTATATCCATGTGTGTATAATTATATTTATGCACGTTTACGTTTTTCCTGTTTACACATTTCTGTTTCAGTGTATGCATTTTGTCTTTGCATTTTTATCTTAGTATGTCTCTCTGTATGTCCGTTTTTGTATGTCCTTCTGTGTATGCACATCTCTATTGCTTCGTCTCTTTCAGTGCGTCATTATCAGTGCATCGTTCTTCCTGCATGTCTGTTACTGCTTCTAGCTTCGTGGGTCTGTGTGTGTGCGTGTTTGCATCCCTTCATTTCGCCATTTATTTCGACTTCTAATGCCTATTATATATTTATCTCATTATTGAAAGCCAAAAAATCCTAATAGATGTTTAATACCAACTCTGCTTTAAATAACACATCATTCACAAGTTCCATTACACCGTCCCTAATGTTTAACAAAAAATGTAAAATTGTGCCGAGCAACTACAAACTGTAAATGGCATTCATTTGCTTTTTGTTAAAGCATGCCGTCATTTAACTTGAAATTGTTCACAAGTGAAATCGATAGCGATAAAAATTATGCCGAAAAACTACAAACTGTAAATGGCATTTGTTTGCTTTTTGTTAAAGCACGCCGTCATTTAACTTGAAATTGTTCACAAGTGAAAGCGATAGCGATAAAATTATGCCGAACAACTACAAACTGTAATTGGCATTCGTTTGCTTTTTGTTAAAGCACGCTGTCATTTAACTTGAAACTGTTCACAAGTGAAAGTGATAGCGATAGGGAAAACAAACAAGCCCGGAATTGGTAAACGTGCGTGCACCACAGCAAAGCATGTTATTTCTATTAGCATGCCCGTAGCTGAGCACGATAATTGTTGCTCCTCCCATAGCATATTGGTGTCTGTTACGAGCTTCGTGTACGTAATAGACACCAATAGGCCATAGCAGGAGCCATGCGCCCGCCTAAAGCCAATTGCGTGCAGTCTTTTATTATAAGAAGCACGCTAAGGCCAATGGGGTAGCACAAAAGGAAAAAAAGCACACGCACGAGTGTGTGCAATTCCCAGGTCAGTGCTGAAACCCCGGTTTTCACCTACTAAATGCCTCGCGCTGCGCGACACTGCTGTGCAGTGCAACGCTAGGCGCAAGACCTAAAAAACGTATGGAAATCCCTCTTCCCTCCCTCCCCCACATAGATTCATGCCAACACACAATAACTTACCCTACACAAGGGTCAGATACAAAGATAGTATGAGACCTTATTAATGGAATGAAGTGACAACAGTACCCCTGGAAGCCCACCTACAATGAGGACAAAGCCTGAATAACTTTGCCCGTGCACCTATTCTCTTAGGAGGATAAGAAGCAAGCAATGCCCTGTATTCCTCAATGCCCAATCAAGGTGTGCGTCATAGGGCCCATGTGAGTGGCACAACTGAGTACCTCGGGCCTAGTCACGTCCAAATTAACATGCAGCATTTCACAGAGAGATCATATTGCCAAGTCCAAAATGAAGTAGGACACAGAATAGTAGGCATGGCAAAAGGTCAGATATTAGTTTGGGTGACTGGGTTATTGTAAAACAAATTCAAGAAAGGAAAACACAAACTTTTTTTGATAAAGAGCCTTTGCCAGTTGTGCAGTTAAATGGAACTATGATCTCTGCAGCCTCTCCAAATAAGTTCATTAACAGGAATGTTTCACACTTCAAGAAAATATCAGGTCAAATGATGAACCAGGAATGTCCTACATGGGTGACATACAAAACAGAAATAATAAATATCCTCTGAAGGGTAAAGACATTCCAAAGCAAAGGAAAGAGGCAGACTGAACAGAACAACCAAACCCACCAGGAACATGTGCAGATCACAACATCTAATTAAAGAAACGTGGATGATAGTCACTAAATAATTAGATGTGTATATCACATTGTGTATTAATTTCATTTATTATAATTGTTTCTTTCAAAAGGGTGGGAATATATGAAAGTTGTGTGAAAGAATGCTGCTCGCGTGCAGTCAAGCATCTTTTGAGTCAGGGATTAAATTTTGAAATGTGGGAGGTACGGAGAAATACAGCAGAAGGAAAGAGCAGCAAGCTATCTGTTAGGGATAATAAATGAATAATAAACCAGAAGCTGCTTTCTCTCACTTGTTGACACTCATGAGCATATAGTCAGAGTTTGTGTGAGTGGCAATTTGTATTACTTTTGTCTTTCAAAAGGCTCTGTTCTCCACATCTTATTCAGACTAATGATGTAGAGGCACTCATATAAATAAATGCCACCCAAAAAGGAATTTGCAACACCATTGGCAGGAGACACAAACTGATAAAGCTGGAATGTGCCCTGTGTTCAAGTCAAAAGCGTCCTGTAATCGCATCAAGCTCTAAACAGAAAGGCAGCACTAATGTAATTAAAAAGTAAAAACAACAATACTGGCAGGGAAGTAAACTACCTTGCATGGGTTTAAGCTAATTGTGAGAGAGCAAAAGAAAGGCAGTCAAAGTGAAGTTAGCCAGTGGCTTAAGTAGGCTGACCCATTGCCCGATGCTCTATGCTGTAGTGGGTGGAAGTACAATGTGAATGACATAGCAGACCAATGGTAGAAGAGAGGTGGCTGAAAGCCCCTATAAGTAAGTATATTACAGATATAATTTTAGTAAAATCAAAAGGTCATGACTAACACCAGACCTAAAAAACGAAAAAAAAGTGCTGATGTTAGGGTGTGCTCAGGAGTCATTCCCTCCCACTAGCTTGTGCCAGACATGAATGTGGCATCTCCAGGCATCCACTTCACACACTCTTGTACCTGTGGAAGATCAGAAGTGAACTGAACCTGCGGACTGTGGCCTGAGACGAGCCCTGGACATGCTCTCTCTTGTATCCAGGACAAAGTAGTGGACTTTAAGGGCCATAAGGCATGTTAAAGCTACAGGGACACAACAAGCTACAAGAGGCCTTTTCCTGCAAATGCCCAGCTGACCAGTGGTAACTGGACCTGAACTGTACACTGATGTATGGTCTCTGCCTGACACCTTGTCAGTCTCTAAGCACTACCTCAAGCTCTGGGGGGCTTTAGAAGTGTACTCCTGTGGCAGATTGGGACTCAAAGAACTAAAGTCAGCAGGTAAAGTCATTGAACAGGATGAACCTGATTAATGTATCCAACCCGCTCTCTATCGCAAATAGTGTCTAATTGTGCTTAGGTTCCGGTCTACCACAACCATTAACTGTCATTTCCAGTTCCCCTTTTTGTATTTTTGTCATTTTGGTGTCATTTTTTAAATTAAAGTTTACTCTATTTTTCTAATTTGGTTTGGTATATTTATTGTTTTACACTTTTCCTTTATTTCTGTTTAGTGGTGCTAGACAAGAGTTATGGTTTTTGCTTGAGGTGGATACTCGCTGCCTTAAATAATAATTCAATTTCTTACTACTCCTCTTCCCAAGAGCAAAAGGGAAGTATATTTCAAAATAATGATTACCTCTTTTACTTAATCTTGTCAGGCAAAACATGAATTCCTGTTGGGAGAGGTAGCAGGATCTTCTGAGAGCACTGTTGTACACCAATCGAATGTAAGAAACCTTAATGTTAAGGTGTGCCAAATCATCAATATTGTATGACTGTTGTCCTTAATGAGTGGAAGGATCCAGATAAGATTACGTTTCCTAGATTTATGGCAAAACGTTATGCTTCGGAAACTATGGAGGAAAAACTGCCTGACACTATCTTTGTGGATTTTGTAGTGGTGAGTATAGTTGGTACACCCTTGATGGCAGAAGAGAATATTCTGAGGGATCTGGCAGACTAGAAAGATTCACACTACCTTAAGGATGGTGTGTTCTGAGTCTCATTTAGCTATAGGTACTGGTTCATATATAGCCTAGACTTCTCAATCTTTCTTGTCTGATTTCAGGGACCTCCAAAAGGTGATTCAAAAAGTACAAGCATGTGCAAATGTCTTGGAAAACATGGAGAAGCATGTTCCTTTCAGATATGTCTTTTGATTATGTTAGTGATTCAGCACTATCATGTAGAGCATCAATATCTTCAAGGTGGAATTTGTTCCTGAAGGACTGGAACATGGATCCAGCCCAGATGTCAGCAGCTCTTAGGATTCCTTGTTTGGCACCAAAATTGAGCATTGCTAAAAAAGAGTTTCAAAGAAAGAAAACATTTTTCCTTTAGAAAACACTAACCAAAAGCATGAGACTTTTTTAAACGTAAGCCATCTTATAAACAACCACCCAGTAGGCAGCAGAATTCTGACAATGCATCAAAATCACAACCATGATCGTTCCCACAGAACTTTTTAAAGAAACAAAGGCAAAACCTTTCACACAAAGAATAGCATTGCTGATTATGCTATGAACAGGAGTACTGTGATCAGGAATAAGAGGTTGGTGGCAGGATCCATCACTTACTGGAGAGGTGGGAAAAACCCACCTCAGACAAGTAAGTGCTGTATATTGTGAGACAAGGGTATCACATATAATTCACTTCTCCTCCTACAGACTCAGCAATCATGTCTCCTCCCTTTTGGAGATCCTGAATGAAACAAAAAGGCTTGAAGGGAGGAATTTGATTTCTATGGATGAAAAAGGGCACCCTTCCAATACCGAAAAAAGAGAAGGGGAAGGGGGTCAACTGATTGTGTTTCTTTTTCAAAAGTGAATGGAGGTTACCGTTTAGTGTCCGAACAGGTTGTAGAAGAAAATTCCATTCAAGACGGAAACTTTATAAAGTATAATTCCTTTACTGCAGAAAGATCTCTATCTTGCAAACATGGATCTGATGGATTTTCCAATGGTGAAATCTCATCACAAGTACCTGAGGGTTTGTATTCAGAGTCCTTCCTTTTGGTTCAGAAGCCATCATTGAGAGTCTTCGTGAAGGTGGTAGCTCCTCTGGTTGCACATCTTCATCTGCAAGGGATTGGTGTTTCTGGACCTCAACGACTGGATGCTGCCGACACCATCATGGCAGCAGTTTAAGCAACACATAGATCAGACCATAGCTACACTAAATTAGCATGGTTTTCTGCTCAACAGAGCTAAGTGTCAGCTAGAGCCTTGTTTGGGAATATAGGGGCATACATACAACAGAATGGCGGAACGCAGTGTTATGCCACATTTGGTAACGCAGAGATGCGCTGGAAACACAGGGAAACACAGGGATGCACTGTATTTACAATGCCTGCGTTTCTCCTAGTGCAAAATGTAGCTGCCTAGCGCCAATGTAGGCATCCTTCCACCATAGTGCAAGGGTGCCTACTTGGCAGGGAATTATTGTTCATGTGTAGGAAGGTGTTCCTTCCTGCACCTAAACAATCAATAATTGCAATTTGCTCTTTCTATGTGTGCTGCAGAATGCAGCACACATAGAAACAGCAAAAACAAGGAGAAATTAATAATTTCTCCTCGCTGCGCCAGGTTAAGACTAGGTTTTCCCTGGTCTTATTTTTGGTGCTGCCCCATATTTACCTACCCTTGTAAATAGGGGGCAGTGTAAAAAAACAATGGGTGTTGTGGTGGAAGGCCCACTGTGACATCTATTGCCCACCCCGTTCACGCTAAGTGCTGCATGAAAGGGACATTATTTACAAGGCAGCATTAAACCATGTTAAGTGCCCTTGTAAATATGCCCCCTTGCCTTTATTGGGGCAAGATCCAACACCAGGATAGGAAAAATCTTTCTTCCAGAGAAACAAGTGGATTGTGTTCAGAATCTATTAACATTCTTGCTACAGTAGTAAGAATCCTCGGGTGGAAGGAAGTTCAAGGACATATGGCAGCATGAATCTTTACAGCCATTAGGCAAGATTACACCTCAAGCCAATGTTATGCTACCTTCAGAAGCATTGGAAACCATCCACACATGATGTGAAACACAGGATTCCTGTGACACAGGACATCAGGAGGGCACTTTGGTGGTGAATGATACAAACCACTTCCACCCATTCTTCAAATTCATTCCCATGTATTCAGAATCACCATTGATCTTGACATTAGATGTCAGATCGATAGGTTGGACAGCAACTCTTGGGAATCTACTCTTTCCCGTGTAATGTTTCATGCAGAAGCATTGATATCATCAAAGTTGTAAGTGCTAGCATTGGTGGTCATAACATAACTCCACTTCAATGGATGGAGAACTCAGTGTCTGTGGCCCATTACAACCATCAGGTCATCACCTGGGTCTATTGGAGAAGGAACATCTTCTTTCAATGGCGGCAGTTCACATCAAAGGATTGGACAATGAGAAGGCAGAACATCTGAGCAGAGTTCTTGCATCTACTTAAAATCTGATGTTGTCAAGGTCAAACTTCCATCTGATATACTTGAAATTCAGCACCCCTTTTATAGACCTCTTTGCATCCAGAATGCATTCCTTCTTGGCAAAATCCTTCTCTAAGTTCACAGAGGAGGAAGCTTGGAGAGCAGATGCATTGATCTAGAAATGGACAAAAAGGTTGCTGTTTGCTTTCCCACCATTTCCACTGATTCATAGACTATTGATGAAGATCATGTACAAGAAGGCACACATAACTGAAGCGGTACCGTAATGGCGACTGAGAACTTGGGGTCAGGTTTACAAGTCCCTTGCGCTGCCAGTATGTCACTTTTTGTGACGCACTGGCAGCGCATTTCTCGGCCCCATATTTACAAGAACAGTTAAAGCAACCCTGCGTGGCTTTTCTTGTCCTTGTAAATATGGCCCCTTTACACGCCGCACTTTGAGTGAAAGGGGCGTTCCATGGGTGTTGCTGTGGGTGTTCCCACGCAACAACCATGGAACCTGACACATTTCCAGATTTACCAGTAAACCTGGAAATGCGTCATTTTGCTATGCCACACTATACCAGGCACAACGAGGAGAAATGTTTTCATTTCTCCTCGTTCTTTCCTCTTTCAGTGCGTACTGCATTCTACAGCACGCATTGAAAGAGGAAAATGCCTGTAGTGATTGTTTTTGTTCAGAAAGGTGCCCCTTCCAGCACAAAAACAAGCTCCTCATGGCGGCACCATCCTTGCACCATGGTGCAAGGGTGCCTGCGCCAGTGCATGGCAGCTGTTTGTGCGCCAGCACAGGGGAGAACACAGGAATTCAACATATCATTGTAGATATGTCGCATTCCTGTGCTCTGAAAGTGCTGCAGGGCCAAAGGGCTTGCGGTGCCGCGCTGCGGCACTTTCATGTAGATCTGCCCTTTGGTTTCCACTCCTCAGGCAGATGGCATTATAACCTCCTTGGATAATTCCTCACCTCCTGTAGAAAACTGAATTCTAGTTGTATGGCTTGTACAAGATAGTGGAAACCAAGCTCCCCATTGTAGGGCATGACTCTTTCAGGGTCGTGAAGCAGAGCAGTCCACGGCCTAGTCAGGGCAATGGTGGTGTGGGCTAGTAATCATCATTCGTTGGCACACAGTAATATCACTCCTGAATGGTTGTCCAGTAAGTGCTTTTGGTTTAGAAAAAAGGAAAAGTACTTTTATTACAAACAAAAACGACTAAATTCTACGCAGCAATTTACAAATATGTACATAGGCAGATGGAAATTCTATGTCAGGACTGGAGGCAAGGATTATGCCTTCTCTCTTCGCTTTATTTGAATAGCAGCTCATTAAAAGGTTAACAAGGACTACATTTCCCATGAACCCTAGGGAAAGGCAGTATAGGAAAAACACATGGTAACATCCAATCATGTTGGGGTAACAATATCCAATCAGGGGCTTACGAGCCCAACATATTCCTTTCTTAGTGTCCCTTTGCCCTAAGCAGCCAGGTAAGTACCTTTCAGTCTTTGTTCCACTATTTGCTGCTGTTTTATCGATGTTAACGTAGTTGATTTGTATTACATGCTGTATGACTTGAATACTGGTGTCGAAATTTGCTGTGCACACGCATCGTGCTCGTTTCTGCATTTTCTGTGTAAATTTGAGATATTATTTAGTTATATGTGCTCAGCGCTGTGGTAGCAATTCAGATTGTTTTTAGGGCTCGGGGCGGAGCTCCGAGATCCTAATGTTAAAGAAAAAAAAAAAAGTTTCAATAGGGCTCGGGAAAGACACATTCCTTAGTTTTTTCTTATCTGAATGTTGATTGGTCGTCGCGGTGCTGTTTTTGTAGTAGTCTTGATGCCATAGGGCATTAGGCGGCCATATTGGCATTTTCTCAGCGGTTTCGCGCACGGCCGTCCATAAATATCAATTAGGAGCTGTCAGGGAGGTGCTGTAATGGAATCCAGATGCTGTGTGCGAGTTCACCATTCGGCAGCCGATGCTGATAATAAACACGAACAACTGCAGCAAGATTATATACAATGCCAAAGTTTGACCTGCCTGGCTCTTCGTGTGTCTGTAAAACATTATCTGCAGTAAAATCTTATGTTGACAGACTCTTTTAGTTCATCCCGTGCCTACTGCTACTCCACTTTCCTCACACTAGACCAGTCATTTGAGTCACTTCAAAACAGGGAATCACGTCTCGTATACAGGCTACGGAATTCACAAGAGCACAGCATTTCTGGATTACAACGTAGAACCCTGAAGTATTGTGTAGTAGTTTTACAAGGGCAACTGTAAACCACGTAAACCGTGCTGCCTGCTTTCAATGAAAAATACTCACAGCAGAACTACAACTAAGTTTGTAAAAAAAAAAATAGGCATTAATTTAGTGTATAACATTTGTATAACATTTGTATTCAATAGAGCTTCGATAATGGCACGGCGTGATAAAGAAACACTGTCTTCTAAACAACTCCAGCTCCTTCAGTATCCGTACCCTGATGTATGCATACAGACAATGTAAAGACGAGGCCTCATAAGCTGCTACCACCCACACTGCTGTGCTGGGCTGCATTAGGAGTATGTCATCTCATGGGCCAAGGAGGAGCGCCGCAGTCGCAACCAAAAGATGTGTTTGTCAATTATCTCAGAAGTAAAGCTTTTTTATTTTTATTTATTAAAATCAGTTTTACTCATGGCCTTCTGAAGTCATGCTTATTCTAAATAAAGACCGATTTTACTCCTGCCTTTCTGAAGTTAAGATTGTTTTCTTTTCTTATTTTCAAAAATTTCATGGACATCATAGTTGAACTACAAACATGGTAAAAACTGGCTCACTCATCAAACTCTTTGATAGGTGTGTCTTCTTTTGACAGAGTCAAGTCAGAATTGAATATTGCCTTAATACAAGTTGTTATTTCAAAAAGTATTTGCTTCTCAATTTAAGTGTGCATACTTTGATTCTGTGATGAAATGCCAGAATTTCATGGTCTTCCGTACTTTGGCCCGTCTTGCAACAAGTAGTACACCCTCGCATCGCAAAACCCTATTATATTTCACCTCTAAAGTGGGTTCCCATTGTCTCTAGACCCGCTTGTAACTGTGAACCTAGCACACCAAGTACTCTAATCCATCTTTACAATAATAATTGGGTAAGCTGGTGCTCACCAACAGCGCAGCCCTCAGCAGAAATCTGAAACTTACATTCTGAAAATGCCCACCATCAAAAAACAACTGACTGTGTGCCCCCCATTCCAAGGCTATGCCACTCATGTGGGGATTTCCTTGCCCCTGGAACGTCAGCTGACTGACTCAGACTATACTTTCGGGAGAAAAAAAACATAACTTCTAATTAACCGCCATCTCTGCCACACTATTCTCCATTTTGCCACACATAGCTGCATCCAACCTCCTCTCTTTCGCCATATAGTGACAACCCAAACTCTTACAACTGAAGCACTCCTTTAACCTCGAATGATCATGCTTTGTCCTCAAGTACTACCACTACTACCACTACCAGTACCACCACCACCAGTACTACCAGTACCACCACTACCAGTACTACCAGTACCACCACCACCAGTACTACCACTACCAGTACCACCACCACCACCAGTACTACCAGTACTACCACCATCAGTACTACCAGTACTACCACCACCAGTACTACCACTACTACAGCCACCAGTACTACCACTACTACAGCCACCAGTACTACCACTACCACCACCAACAGTACTACCACCACCACCAGTACTACCAGTAGCAGTACTACCACACCCAGTACCACTACCACTACCAGTACTACCACCACCAGTACCACCACCACCAGTACTACCACTACCAGTATTACGGGCAGCAGTACCACCACCACCAATGCTACTGCTACCAGTACCACCACCACCAGTACTCCGGCTACCAGTACCACCACCACCAGTACCACCACTACCAGTACTACCACCACCAGCACTACCACCAACAGTACTACCATTACCAGTACCACCACCTCCAGTACTACCACTACTACCACTACCAGTACCACTACCAGTACTACCAGTACCACCACCACCAGTACTACCACTACCAGTACCACCACCACCAGTACTACCACTACCAGTACCACCACCATCACCAGTACTACCACTATCAGTACTACCAGTACTACCAGCACCAGTACTACCACTACTACAGCCACCAGTACCACCACTACTACAGCCACCAGTACTAACACCACCGCCAGTACTACCAGTACCACCACCACCAGTACTACCACTACCACCACCACCACATTAACACACTCCATAACACTTAGCAAAAATACATTACCATTTACAATGCCATTAGCTCAAACTCAAATAAATCCGAGCCCGATTGCATTTCTAATGCTTGTTTTTTTCATGGGAGTGTTTTTTCTGCCCCTAAGCGGTGAAAGCCGGTATTTGGCTCAGCGCCCTAGACCTCCCACCTCCAGGATGCGGAGGCGACGCCGAGTGCAGCGCATTGCTTGAATTCCCCTCATTCTTAGGAGTTCAAGCATTGCACGCCCATTCTGGAGTCTGCTGGTTCGAGGGATACACCCTTCTTGGGTATGTAGGCGGTGAGCTGCACTAATTGATCAAAAGCAGCCACCGCTCGTGACAAAAATTGACGTTCTGTTCCCTTTCAGACAAACTGGGAACAGAGTCTGTATTATTAACCATATAACGCCCTGAATGGGTCTGTATTTGGCATGAAGGCCTTGTTGGGGACACTTCCCGGACCGGCTCCCATGTCATAGGGTAAATTCGTCCGTAATCATAACCTTCCACCAGCATATTTGGGTCCCTGCGGCTAGAACCCTGTTCAATTTGTGGTAAATACACTCCATATTTTTGGCTGTTACCCAGCCCTCAAAAGATTTTAGGCCTTGACTTATGGCCTGGTGGATTACCACCCAGACACACTTTCTTTGGTCCCCTTGAATAGCTGTAGAGCTATGGAGTACCAGGACGATTACCAAGAGGAAGATCCTCTGGTTGACCTGCCTAGGGGTGACGCATCTAACGAGGCTGTAGATACCTCAATTTACCGTGTGGTAGACGAGGCCATAACTCCTTTAGAGGAGAGGCTCTCCCGTCAGATCGCCCAAGCCTTTGAGCTGCTAACACCCCAGTCTACCGCACCTCCTCCGACCCCGGTCCCCGTGGGTTCAAGAGACCTTGGGTCGCCGCCACCTAAGCTGCCGGTGACTCTTGGGTGGATCTAGATGCTTTTTCAAGGCTTAAGCAAGCCTTCCTGCATAGCCAGCCTGCCCTTCCTGTGGGGAATCCCCCTACTCCTCCTCCAGTTGTCCCTAGCACTGACCCAGACACGGCAGGAGACGTGGATGGAGATCCAGGCCCTTCCATAGCCTGGCTCCCGTCCCAACCTTCCCAAACCCCTCAGAGCACGTCAGACATGCTCGACCCAAACAACATCGTCCACCCACGCTCCTCAGAGTGGGCCCCGGCCGATAAGGTCGCCACTTATGTGGCAGGGCACATCCGTAGACCGTTGGAGAAGGAGGCCCATAATTGTTTATGAGCGGAGTGCCCCCGCCCATCCCTCGAGAGGTAGGTGGCCCTTACCGCTGAGATTGACCACCGCACGGCCACCTTTCTGCAGAAATGTATTAGAGATCCTAAGAAAGGGATTGACAGGTCATGGAGGGCATGTCAAGATAAGCTCCTAGATAATAATAATAATAATAATACTGAAGTTTGTAAAGCGCGAACAGTTACCTCACAAGGATGTGCCCTAGGTCCCATTACAAAGATCCTTGACATGGCGGAGGAAGCCAGGGAGTCCTATTGTTCCTTCACTGCATGGACTACGAAGTCTATGCCTTGCAGGAAAGGGGGTGCATGCAGACATGGGGGAACAGCATATGCCCCCCTGCATGCATCCCATAGCCCTGAAGAAGCCCTCAATAATTTCCCCAGAAACCTTGTCAGAAAGGGCCCAGAGGGCCGTAATTCATTTGGGCAACGCGGACTGCGCCCTTTTTACCAAGTGCCGCCATTCCCTACTTGTTAAGGTTGACCCAAAATTGGGGCATCTGGCAGACTCGGAGGCGGGCACCATTGCCCAGGGAAGTCTCTTTGGCGAGCCTTTTGTTAAAGAGCTAGGAGAGTTCGTTAACACTTTCATGTCATTAGACAAGGCTCAAACCATGATTAAAAGAGTGTTCCCACATTTTTTTATGGGGCTGGCCGAGGCAGGGGCCGCTTGGTCGGTCGTCAACCCCATCAAAATACGCAAAGAGGTTCCAGACAGTATCAGGAACAGTCCCGCTTCGGCATCTTTTACCCCACCAGTGGAGGTTGGGGCAAGGGCAAAGGTTTCAGAGGAGGAGTGACCACCTCAAGCCCCGGTGAGTGTTCTCCATTTTTTTCCAACTAAAAATAGGGGGGTGGCTGGCAAATCTTTTCCTGCTTTGATTTCCATCACGTGAGACGCGTGGGTTCTGCAGCCAGTACAGGGATTTTGAATACATAGTCCAAACCCGACCAATTGAGTTTTCTGCCCAAGAGGCCGCTCTGGTAGATTTAGAAGTCACATGCCTCCTCAACAAGGGTAAGAAAGTCTATGTTGTGGGTAGAGTCACCTACCGTCCGGAATGTGCGCTCAATCTACAATGAAACATAAAAGTTTCTTCACGCAGTTCAATTTATTAATTTCAATATTCAACTTTCATCAAAAGTCACTTTTGGAAAACCATATTTTGGTTCAACGAATGGTTGCAAGCATAATGATAATCTTATGGTGCAATTTTCATTGTTGTTTTCGATGCTTTAATACACCCAATGCATTTTGGGTCAACAAAACAGGGACCCTTCGTCAGGGGTCTGTAAAAAAGGTTAAACAGGACCAAATCAAAAACTCCACATTGTAGTATCAATATTAAATGTCAACATCTGAAGTACAAAAGACCGCATGCATACCTAGGAAGGAACCGAAATGTGTCGAGAAGTATAAGTGACCGCGGAATCAAGTGTCATCTTTATATAATCAATGTACCATGGTGAAAATGATTAAAGGGAAAGACCGCAGTGCATTAAATGAAAAAATGAAAAGCGTGCCGAAGGTTGCCTGTTTAAAAAAGTGGTGACAACAAAGTTATGAACGTGCCGCGTGCCAAATAAAACGTAACGTATTGCGGGTGAAATGCACAAGAACAAGGTTAAAGCAACTAGATGAAACTTACATAGGTACCGGACAATGCCGCGTCTCTCGTGCGTCGAGGTTCGGAAGGTTTTCCTTACGCTGCATGGGATAGGTGGCAAGAGATCACGTGATCGGCTTGCAAAAGCCAATGGGAAAGCGAATATAACCAAAGCCTCCACCATGTGATAAGAGTGTGTACGCTTCATACCAGGAAGTGCGAATGACACGACCAACGGATATTAAAGTTGTATGGATACAAATAAAAAATAAGCTTAAATGATGCACTTGGTCATGAGATGCGAAAAAAAGATCAGATAGAGGCAACACAATATATATATATACACTGAAACATGCGTGATGAATATATGGAAATTCAAAGGTTTTAGAGTTGATCGATTACATGGGGACGCAGGACATTTCGTCAGTCAATGGTATCTGTGTGTTATCAAGTTACAAAAAACATGATGTTCGATCCGGTCATTCATCCCGATCGGATGCATGGAATACAATTTTTTAATCCAATAGTACTCTGCTCTCAATCTCTGTTTCATGGGATCTATGTCTCGACGTTGTGGAATAGTCTCCAAAATTATGAATCTTAATCGCGCAATTTGGTGACCTGCTTCTTTCCCGTGACAAGCTATGGTGGATTTCATGTTGGCGAGGCGAATGTTGCTCTTATGTTCAGTAATACGAACTTTGATTTTGAGCTCAGTTTGTCCTACATATATTTTGCCACAAGGGCATTTGATGACGTAGATACAATTAGTAGTATCGCAAGTGCTGGTATGGTGTAATTCAATTTGATTGCCTTGTGGCAATCAAATTGAATTACACCATACCAGCACTTGCGATACCACAACATAGACTTTCATTTGAAAAGGCACGGCCAGACTACGTGCGACGAATGCAGCGCCAACTTGATTAAATTCAAGCGTTGACCAAGACATTGTTCTATTAAATATCGAGTGCACGGGGATAACACAGTTCCTCATTCCTCAACAAGGGTGCCATCTCCCTGTCCTCCCCTCACCCTAGGGGGTTCTTAAGCAATAAATTTGCGGTGGAAGACCAGTCATAAACTTAAGCAAATTCATCGAATGGCTGGTTTCCGCCATTTAAAGATGGAGGGGATCCATCTCCTCCGGGATGTCTTGCATCCTCAAGATCGGATGGTTTACTTAGAACTCAAGGACGCCTATCTGGTGATCCCAATTTTCCTCCCCACAGATGCTTCTTACAGTTCGTCTGGCATCATCAAACTTACTAATTCATTGCTCTTCCATTTGGACTCTCCTCAGCACACTGGTGCTTCACCATGGTGCTCAAACCAGTGGTGGAGTTCCTGAGAGCTCGAGGCATCAGGATGATCGTGTATCTGGATGATCTCCTTCTCATGGACTCTTTCCCCCATCAACTATCAGCCCATCTTCAGATGGCGGTGGACCTGCTTTAGAGTTTAGGCTTTGTGGTCAACAAAAAGAAATCTCTGAAACCAGCCTGCCCAGTCTGTTATCTTACTGAGATTCGTAATAGACTCCACCACATCTACTCTCAGTCTTCCCTCCAAGAAGGTGGCCAAGATCCACCACAAACTGAGACGTGTCCTTTACAGACAACAGGTATCTCTCTGTCAACTGGCTCGGGTGGTGGGCCTCCTGTCGGCATCAATCCGAGCCATCTTCCCTGGCCCGCTTCACTACCGGGCTCTTTAGCGCCTGGAGGAGTATTTCCTTTGCAAGGGTTATCCTTACTCCCACAAGGTCTCCCTTTCCAGTGAAGCCCGGGAGAAGATCCAGAGGTGGCTGGACCATATAGAGGTCTGGAATGGCCGTACGGTTTTCGGCTCTGCACCAGATCTGATTATAGAATCAGACACCAGCAGGTTAGGCTGGGGTGCCAGGTGCGGAGACCTCTCTACAGGAGGATTGTGGTCATCCGACTAACAGAAGTTGCATATCAACTGGTTGGAACTTATTGCGGGGTCTTTTTCCGTCCGCTGCTGGACGAGAGACTCAGTGCAGTCATGTGTCCTTCTCAAAATGGACAACATTTCAGTGGTCCGATATGTAAACCATCTGGGGGGCACCAGATCCAAGGCCCTCTCTGACTTAGCTGCAAGTTTCAGGCAGTATTGCCTAGACAGTCGGGTTTCAGTCACGGCAGAACATCTGCCAGGGTGAGACAATCAGGAGGCGGATTTTCAATCACACAACTTCAGAGGTTCCAGTCTTTGGATGCTCGACCGGAGGGTTTTTGCGATGTTGAACGACTGCTGGGGTCCCTTCTCAGTGGACCTGTTCGCTTCGAGGTTGGACCACCAGACTGCTCGTTTTTTCAGCTGGAGGCCGGACCCCTTAGCGGCGGCCACGGATGCCTTCATTCAGGATTGGGGCTCAGGGAAGGAGTACGCTTTTCCCCCCTTTGCGATGATCACGAGGACAACGGCCCAAGTCCGCAGACAGTCAGCTGATCTATTTATAATAACCCCCCTTTGGAGGTCACAATTCTGGTTACTCGTTCTTCTGGAACCTTCCTGGGATTCTCCAATACTACTCCCCCACTTTCTGACCCTCCTCTTGAGTCCCGACAAAGCTCAGCATCTTCTGGTGCTGAGGAAGTCGCTGTGGCTCATTGCATGATGGATTTCAGGGGACAATGGGAAGTCTCAGGCCTTTCGCAGGAGGCTGAAACATTCATCTCCAAGGCTTGGGCAGACAGTACTGTCAAGAGGTACAGATCCGCGTGGGGCAGACGGTCCCATTGGTGTTTGCGACGGGGTTTTGATTCCCTGGTCGCGGACATTGTACATGTCGTAAATATTTTAGCGCAATTGGCTTACAGCAGCATGGCATTCAGGTCAATAAACACCTTCTGGTCTGCCATCTCATTCAGCCATATTCCAGTTAATGGCACGGCAATGGGTGAACAATCAATGGTTTGCAGATTGTTACGTGGCATTTGGATATTGTTACCCCCCCGAGCCTCTTTACTCTGCTCGTTGGGATGTGAACCAGGTTCCCAACCTGTTTCTGCCTTGGCAGCCGAATAATTTTCTCTCCATGAAGAAGCATTCCACCAAATTGGCATTGCGTCTCTGTCTTATATCCTGCAGGCTTGTTTCTGGTGTTAGGGCTTTGGACATCATCAGCAGGATGTTTACACCAGATGGGGTAACTTCCACCCTCCTCTCCAAAACTATGTGTGGTTAGATGTCTCAAGGCATATGAAGAGATGACGGAAGAGTTCCGGCCCCCTGGAGAACAACAACTCCTCATTACTCTTCGAAAACCCTTTAAAGCGGTTTCTTCTCCGACCATCGCTAGATGGGTTAGATGGGTGTTGCAAGAGGCAGGTAATAGCCTTCATCACTTCGGAGCTCATCCAGCTTGAGGGACAATGGCTTCTAAAGCATTCGGCTTGGGTGCCCGCTATGAGGATATCCTCAATGCGGCAAATTGGTCTTTTGGACTCCACGTTCAAAAGATTCTATTTCAAGCCGGTGCTGAACATGGCTCACCTCGTTGTGAGCAAGCTTTGAACTAGCATAATCCTCGCCTCCAGTCCTGACATAGAATGAAAAATTTCCGCGCTAACGTAACAGAAAGTTTCAATTCTATTAAGGACTCGGAGGCGAGGATTATCCCGCCCTAGGTTCCAAGAAGAGACACCCCTCCCCGTATTGCAGTAAGTAATTTGCATACATGTTTATAGTTGGATAGGATAATCTTGTTCTGCCATTCTAACTGCTTTGCTGCTTCAATTGTAGGTTGTAGCAGTTACGGTTCAGATGGTTATATGTCCTTGTTTTTGTAGGTTCTGATGCGAACAAACAGGATGCATGAAGGTGATCCGATGACTGACTTCGAGCGACGAAAGAGGGCGAAGGGACACTAAGAGAGGACTATGTTGGTAGCGGAAGCCCCTGATTGGATATTGTTACCCCAACATGATTAGATGTTACCATGTTTTTTTTCTATACTACCTTTCCCTAGGGTTCATGGGAAATGTAGTCTTTGTCAACCTTTTAATGAGCTGCTATTCAAATAAAGCGAAGAGAGAAGGCTTAATCCTCGCCTCCGAGTCCTTAACAGAATTGACAATTTCCATTACGCTAAATAGGAAATTTTTAATTACCATAGATGACATTACATAATCACCAGTGAGCCCCCTAAAGGGTCACTGGTGATTATGTGAGGCATACGAGGTAAGTCTAACAGCTTAGTCAATGGTTCAAGATCAACAAACCACAGGTTAAAAACCGAATTTTGTATGTAAATGCAATCATCAATAATAATCATCAGGTGTAATTGCGCTTTTTAATGTCAAGAAAGCATATACACTGTGATCAATAAACATTGTCAGCATTATGTCAATAAAGCATTTTAAAATGAGTAAAAAGTGTCTTTGTGCTGTTTTTTAGACTTTTGAACCATGAAAATGCAATCATAGAGGCAGCCCTGACAGGGTATCACATTTGGATTATATTACAAGCAACCATAGACAGTTAATAGGGAACACTTCAATAATTGTATCTCCTTTATACACCGTCTGGCCACAATATTTGCAACCATAAAACAATCCCTTTGAGGGTGTGGCACTCCCAGCAGTAGAACCAAAACTCTAGCCTGGGGAGATCTCTGAAAGATTAAGAAATTCCAGAGGGGTCCTGGTTTCTAGGAGCCCGCAAACACAGCGTAAGCAACTTGAAAAAAAAAACAGCACTCCTGCAGCACCCCCGATGGTTCCTGCAGTTTGTGGGGTGGTGCCCCTGCCACCTTGGGGCTGGCACATGTAGAAAATTACATCTAAATTGAAGTGCCCTGCAGGGCATTATAGGGTCCTCTTCCGGGATCAGTTAAAACTTAATGTTCGCCTCTCCCGCAGTGCCATGGAGAGCTGCTGCTTTGGTTTTGCTGTGCAGACTCATGCTGTGTAGCTTCTTTTGTCGTTGTTTTTTTTTGAGGGGTGCCTGATCCCACCTGGGCACACCGATGCATCTTCATGTTGGAGGCATTCTAGGAAGCCTCCCACAGGCTGCCCCAGCCAACTTCCTGCACTGGCAGCACCTCCTCCACTGCCCACGGGAGCCGGCTGCTCATCTCATCTGACCGCTCATCGGGTCGTGGTTGGGGTCCCACCTCCCCTTTTTAACAAATACAGCCTGGTGGATGGGGTCCCCGGGCCAAGGAAGATTCTGGGGAGGGACCCCACACATGCCCCCTCACTAGGAAATTACAAAAATCAAATCCTGTGCCAACCCCAGGGCCCTTGCCCAACCTGGGGGCAAGGGAAGGAAGAGCAGTGGAGCCACACATGCTCAGCCAGAAAAAAAGAGGTCAAAGTCCACCATTATTCTTTAGAATGCCATAATTCGGGCTGTGTTCAGACAAGTTTGACAATGCTTGGCTCATTTTACTCCTGGTGGAGAACTCTAGCCACCAGAGGACAGGTGCAGTGAGCCTCCTTACATCAGAAGCAGTGAAATCCACAGAGAGCTGCTTCTCCTGGCTTGCTGCGCCAGCCTTCCTCCAGGTCTAGGTTTTTGTTGCAGAAGTCCAGTGCTTCCCCATCTGGCCCTCAGGAGATATAAGGGGGCCAGACTCACTGCTTTTGGTGACAGCCAGACAGAGTCCTTAGTCCTTTGTGGGCATCAGGAGGTTCTTCCTTCCAATTATCCATGGGGCCCCAGGGTCCAACAGCGAAGCACAGAGAAATTACCAAGCAAGAGTGAGTCTGCCCCTTGTGCAAGAGTTTTTAAAGGGGAGAGGAAGTTTCCAGAAGCCAGGTGCCCCAGGCCAATTCCAGGGCACCACTTCACCTCTCCACCCCTGTCCCAACCCTCCTGCACAACATGCTGGGACAGTTCAAAATGGCGTCACCCAGGAGTCACGAGTCACATCTCCTCTTGGGACCTCAGCTTTGCCCCTCAGTGAATTTTCTGTCAGGACTTTCCTCACTAGATTTTAAAGGGTAATACCCTTCAGTATTTGCTCTAGTGATATTGGCTCCCTCCTTTGTTCAGTGGGCATGGGCAGGCCCATCCCTGGTACAGTGTGACAGCTGATTGATTGGTGCAGATATCTCCGCCCCATCATTTTCTTCCTCAAGAGCTGAGTGAACCACAGCTAATCACTACCTTTGTGTGGGGAGGCATTTGTTACTGCTGCTGGAGAGAAATATAATTAGCAAGGCACACAGCAGAGTGCCAAAAGGCCTGGGCTCTGATCCTGAGCTGAGCCAGAGAAATAAGACAATTCTGGATAACCCATAAATTGTACACATATCTTTGCGGAACTTACAGAATGCATTTTCCCACTAAGGTTACACCCACAATTTGATATTTCATTGGGCTCTGTGGGCCAAAGGGAAGCGAAACTGCACTCAAAGGCATTTTTCTTCCCAAGTGTATATTACAGTGCCACTACAGACAAAATAGTAAATCACACTGACTTTCTCTATTCGTGTTTACTCACATTATAAGACCGACCTCCGATCAATATCTAATCCTGCCGAGTCCCCACTGCGCCAGACTACCTGTGTGCATTTAGCGGGCTACCCATGACAGTAGTCTCCCACATGCAGACCACACACAGGTGCACATGCATGAGTGCACATGTTTACCTGTAACCTGCCAAGTACCCCTCACCCTTGCTGCTTCGCAGGGGCCTTAAGTTATAAGGCGGATACTGGTGGTAAACACGTGCTGTCCATTTGCCATGTAATTTCCAGGGGGGAGACATGTGTAGTGAGACTCAACGACAGTAAAAAGTCCAAAACCGGGTGATTCAAGAAGCAAAATTATTGGCGTATTGAATGGGTGGAACCCAACTGCAACACCTCCCATCCCCGAAAAGTGCCTGCATCCATCTGCCTCAACTGAAACTCACCAGAACAATAAAACTTTATTTCGGCAAATGCCATAAAAGCAAACACACAAATTGTAAAATCATACATAAAAACACTAAAAACAGCGCATAAATAAAAAAAAAAAAGCAGTGAACATTTTTCTAATAGCCCACAGTTAACACTAACAGCGTATAGGAGGAGCATAATGTAAAATGTAAAATTATTAAAATGTTAATAATACTTACATTTAAGACAAGAAGCATAGAGGGAGTACATCTCAGTAATTTAGAGATGGGAGAGTGGATTTCATTGGGGATTTCCTATAAGGGCTGCCTACTGTTACGCAATTTATTTATTTTATTTATTTGCATGTTTGTATGGCGCTGTGAATCGACTCCCAAGGGAGTATCTCCGCGCCTTTGGCAGCAACTAAAGAACGGAAAGCTAGTCATGATTTAGTAAATAGCCCTAAGACCAACTAATAGTTAAAGAGGAAGGTTTTGAGTTTTTTCCTAAAAGGGAAATGTTCCCTGCATACTCTAATATCCTTCGGGAGTTGGTTCCACAACTTGGGGCCAGCTACTGATAAGGCCCTTCCCCCCCTTTCTTGCCTTCAAGGCCCTGGGAACACATAGCAATTCCTGATCTCCCGATCTCAGAGATCTAGATGGAACATAAGGGATGAATTTTTCAGTGAGGTAACCAGGACCCTTTCCAATGAGGCATTTGTGGATGACACAGCAGATCTTAAACATCACCCTCTGCTTTACTGGAAGCCAGTGGAGTTTGGCCAGCAACGGTTTTGAGGGAGTACGAGGCGGGACATTTAGAACCAGTCGTGCAGCAGTGTTTTGCACAACCTGCAATCTGGCAAAGACACTCTCATTGGCAGCTAGCATCAACCCATTGCAATAGTCCAGCCTACTTCTACTCCTACGCCTACGCCTACGCCTACTCCTGCAATCTAAAAGGAAATCATGAAGGACTGCAAAGTGCAACTCGGACACCAAGATTCTAAGGTGGTAGATACTGGGCAGCGATGTGGCAATCTTTTTCTGTCTGAGTCTCCACATATATGCAAGAAACCTAGAGACAGCAAAGACAATTACTTGTGCTGTGTCAGCCCTAAGAACCCTAGTTGCAGTTTTATAGTTCTGATGCCCAAGGTGCAGCATAATGGAGGAATCCATTTCTTCCTGTGTGTATGGTACTGCGGGCAAAAGTACAGGACATGATCTACTGATTCTTTGTCCTCTGAGCAAAATGGGCAGCTTAGGTTGGGTTCAACATTAACAAGTGTGTAACAGCACCAGTAAATGATCGAAGAGGCAAGGTCCCGATTTGGAACTTGATGTAAAGGGTCATGGTGACTGGAGGCTCAATTGTGCCCATGTATCTTTCTAAGAGATACGTATCTTTAAATTCCAAAAAGATAGAAGCTAAGATACCTGCCCACCATGCTGGTACATTCTGCCATCTACGTGTCTCCAATACAGCTCTGTGAGGGTAGACTTGGAAATGCCACTAGACGTTTCTGGGTAGGCCCACGTGTCACCACAACCTATCAACTCATTTGATTTCTTAAAATACCCCAACCATGGAATTCTAGGTGCCCCAGTAACTCCTACTCTCTTCCAAGCCCAGCTGTGAGAAAAGTAAATCTGCTGAGAACCAAATCCTCCTCCAGTACATCAAAGGTCTGAGCTCTACTTTATTACGTTAGCTAGGAAATTTTTCATTACCATAGATGACCGGATGGCAAGATCTAAGTGAAGTGGCACTAGTGGAGTGCAAGGGGGGAGGTTGGTGAGGAGTCAGAGGAAACAATTTTCCATCAGCTCCCAATAATCAATATTGGCATGCCCCAGAGCTCCCCACCATATAGCAACCACCCGGGACTTTTAAGTTGTAAATTTGCAATGCAGGTGTCATTGAACGTTCTAATCTAAGTTTAGACTTATGGATCTGGGGTTACCAGCCAAATTGCTCTTTAAGAAAGAGCCCAAGTATTCAAAGGAGCAGACCAATTGGGTACGATTGAGGACGGGTGCGATCTTGCCATTTTGCAAAGGTTCATTACCATATATTTGGTCTTGCTTGTGTTGATCTCCAGTCCTCTCTGTCTGCAGAAGACTCCAAACTGGTCTAGAAGATTTTGGATACCCATTGTGGATCTTAAGACCAGTAGCATGTCATCCGCATACAGAAGGGCCAGGACCTTCCTGTTAGCCAGACATGGAGCATCATGCTTGCAGTGTTCTAGCATGTTGACCAAATTGTTAATATATAACAAAAACAAAGTGGGGGCTAGTATACACCCCTGTCTCACCCCTCAACTGTCAATTGCCCCGAATGGCCATACATAACTTGGGCATAATTATCCAGATAAAGCCTCCTAATCACATGAGTTGGGTATTTCAGGACTCCCATGTTGGTTACAACTGTACACAGGGGTACCCTGGCAACTAAATCAAAAGCCGATCGTAGGTCAACTAAGATGATGTAAAGACCCCAACACCCCAAAGTGACGTATTTCCAGTAAATTATTTGTAGTTGCAGAAATCAGCTAAAGAGCTTCTGTGAACTGCCAAATCGTTCATATATAACAAAAACAAAGTGGGGGCTACTATACACCCCGGTCTCACCCCTCGAGTCAGTGGCAATGGATCTGTCAATTGCCCCGCAGGGGCATACATAACTTGGGCATAATTATCAGGGGCGTAACACAGGCCCCCGCAGCCCCCCGTGGTGCGGGGGTGCCCCCAAGCTCCAGGGGGGCCGCTCAGCACAGTGCTCGGGCGTCGGGCCGCAGAGCTCCTGATTATTGGGAGGGAGGGGTGGGGGAAGGTGAGCAGACCAAGAGACCAAATAGTGTGTGAAAAAGGCCGCTTTAATGAAACAGGTGCACATTTCCAACAACAACACCTCGGCAAATGCCTAACAATCTAAACCTTTATCAAATGATTGTCTTGTTTTTCAACCCCCAAAACACCCGCCCCCGCCCCTCACCCTTCATCAAACCCGCCCCCACCCGTACATACCCCATCACAAATTAAAACCATACAACAGCCCCGTTAAAACATTATAACTTCAACAGGCCCCAAAACCATATCTCAAAACCCCAATTACAGCCCAAACCAGTCCAGGTCCCCCAGCCTATGCCTCCAAACCCGAAATCAACCTGCACAACTTCCCCTGACCAAATCCGAATTCAAAACTATCAACTCCCATCATGCCCAAAACTGGCAAATCAAAATAATCCAACACCCAGAAATCAGTGGGGGCAAGAACACCAGACCCCACCTTTCTGCCCCCCAAACAACGCATGATAAGTGGGGGGGGGGGGCGGGGGTTGCAGCCAAATCAGAAAACAGGCTGAAGGAAGAAAAACCGTGCTAACCCAAGAAACTTTGCACCTTCAAACAGCGAGACAGCACCTCCCGCAGTTCCAAGAGATATAAGTCCATCCCCATCCGGGACAGATGAACCCCGTCACTGTGAAAAAAGGCTACAGCATCATAACGGATGTCACTATGCACAACCCGTCCAAACCCCAAATCTCTACAAAACCTAGACACTTCCAGATTGACCTTCCTGCGAGACTTGTCAACAGCTTTAGGTTTAATCGCATTCCGCCAACACCTCCTAGGAATCAATTCCGTCCAAAGGACGTGACAACCAGCCCATTGCTGATGCAACAAAGAAAGATCCTTCTTCATAGTTCTAAGAAGAACAACACCTTTAACCGAACACAAATCATTCTCCCCAAGATGTAAAACCAAAACATCCGGACAAACCCCACCCACTAACCAAGAGTTAAGAGCTGGGATAAGATCCTTCCATAACATACCCCCCCTACCCTTCCAAACCACATTAAATAAACGGTCATTGAAGCCAAGCGTAGCGCCAAAATAACTCAAACGAGCTTGAAGTTGAGCTCTTTTAACGAAGGAGTGTCCCACAATCCAAATAGTCAGGAAGGCGGAACGAGGACCAGCCACAGAACCTGCAAGAAAAAGAAGTATCAGAGAGTCAAAACAGAAGAAGACGCAGGCGCATCCCTAACTTCACGTCTTACATAGCGCTGAAAACAGTTTGAAGTCCAGCGCCCTAAACGCATTATGTCCTCCCTCGACCAACCCCTGTTAAAAGCCTCTGTCGCAGCTCCAATTCTAAAAGAATGCGTGCCATAAAGAGACTCATCAAAGCCAAGCTGACGCAGCGCTTTCCGCAACACCATGCGCAATTGATATGAAGTAACCACAGAGCCATCCAAGTGTTAAAAAACATTGTGTTCCAAAACCCCACCCGAAAACTCCCACCAGTGCCGCGCCCAGCGCAACGGGCAAGTCTCCAATGAGGAAACAGCTTCTAACCAAATACCCTTGCCTTTTTGCCTCTGATCCGTCTTTGAATGAGAAAGCCAGATATGAACTCCTCTACTCGACAAACGAACATCCCCCCACAAAACTCCTTTGTTAGACCTGTTACCCAACAACTCGGACACCCTAAAAGCTCCAAAAAACATCCACACCATCAATGTGGCAAAAAGGCAAGCTTCCGACCTATCCCTGCAAACCACCGGCAAAATCGACACTATACTTGCCAACTTCTGCCACGACAAAGGAGACCTCACCGCCTGAACACCTCCCCGCTCCCGAGCCCACCCTTCCAACATTCTCCTACCCAACTCCCCCGCAGACGGCGAGTAACCCCAGAACAACTTACCCATAAATGAAACGCCCGCTAACTTCCCAGCAATAGTAACTCTGGACAAACCCTTATCCATTAAACACAAAATAAACTGAACCACATCCTCTGACCTCTGCCACTGTTGTTCTCTCTTACTAGCTCCAGAAGACAAAAACTCTTTCCACGCCAACTCATAAGCTGTTCTAGTAGAAGGCGCCAATGAACCTACCACCAGCTGAAAGACCCTGTGTTGCCTACCGTCCATAGATGCTCCGGCATGGGAGTCGGCGTCTCGTCTGCCTCCAAAGCTAGCCCACGGAATCTCTCCCACTGTGAACGAGACAAAGCATCCGCAATGTCATTGTCCACACCAGGAATGTGCAGGGCCCTAAAGCAAATGTCAAATTTAAGGCATCCCAACACAAAGACCCTGAGCAATTTGAGAACTTGCACATCCTTCGCAGATTGTCGATTGATTACCTGCACCACAGCCAGATTATCAATCCTGAAAAGAACCTTCTTGTGAGCCAAATCCCGGCCCCACAACGTAACTGCTACCACAACTGGAAACAGTTCCAAAAAGGCAATGCTCCGGCCACCATTCTTCCAAGTCTCAGGCCACTGTTGTGCACACCATTTCCCTTGCCAGTACAAGCCAAAACCCTCGCTACCAGCCGCCTCCGAAAAAATCTGCACATCCCAGATCCAACCAACCTCCCTGTATAGCGGAACACCATTGAAGGAATGCAAAAAGGTGACCCACATACGCAAATCCTCCTTGACTCCCGCAGACAGACGAACCCGGTGATGTGGTAAGTAACGACCAGACAGAGCCCTGCCCAGACGCCTACAGAAAGTCCTGCCCGCCCTGACCACCCTACATGCAAAATTAAGGTGACCCAGCAAGACCTGAACCTCCCGCACCATGACCTTTTCTTTAGGTAACATCTTCTCCACCAACTCCAACATGTTCATTTTCTTGTCAAGGGGCAACCGAGCTTGCATGGACTGAGAGTCAATTTCTATTCCCAAAAAAGACATGGTCGCGCAAGGACCCATGGTCTTCGCCGGAGCCAATGGCACACCCAAATGAATCATGAGTTTTTGAAACGTAACCAAAGCATTCTGGCAGTCCAAAGAATCAGCAGCACCCACAAAGAAGAAATCGTCCAGATAGTGTGTGACCAACGTGTGACCAGATTTGTGTGTGAAGAACCATTGCAAAAACGTACTGAACGTTTCAAACAACGCACATGAAATGGAGCAGCCCATTGGCAATGCTTTATCCACGTACCACTTCCCAAGGAAATGGATACCCAGAAGATTCCAATCTTCAGGATGGACTGGAAGCAATCTGAATGCGGATTTAATATCGCATTTTGCCATTAACGCATAAGGGCCCGCAGCTACTACCAATGACATGGCCACATCAACAGACGAATAGGAAACAGAAGCCGCTTCATCATCAATAAAGTCGTTCACTGACCCACCCTCTGGCCATGACAAATGGTGGATGAGCCGAAACTGCCCCGGTTCTTTTTTGGGGACCACTCCAATGGGTGAAATTATCAAATTCTCCACAGGCCAATCATCAAAAGGACCTGCCATTCTGCCCTCACACACTTCCTTATTTAACTTCTCCTGTACTACAGCCTTATGTTCACCTGCCGATTTAAGATTCTTAGACCAACGCCTAAAACGAGGCCCCACATAACCTAGATGAAAACCGTCTTGAAAACCGGACACCAAAAACTCATGCAACTCAGCCGATCCATAACCATGTAAAGCTTCCGCCAAATGAAGAACATTAACCGGTGTATGAGCCTTTGGGCCCAAAACCTGACGAAGATTTCCCTCCCCTGGGAGCTGGAGGTGGCTGTGGCGTTGCGTGATGTCCCGAACCCTGCTGTGACCACTGTTGCCCACCTGGAGGCCTAGGCCCCCAGCATCTTGACAAAGAGTGGCCTTTCTTCCCACATTGGGAACATTCATGTCGGAACTTACAAAACTCTCTATTGCATGTCCCTCGATTGAAATCCCAGCAGGTCCCAAGACTAGACTGTGATGATGTAACGGCTCCCACCCCTCCCCGGGTGGGTCGCGCCTGAAAGGGGCGATAAAGTAAAGGTAAACCACTAGCCGTAAATATTGTTTTACCACTAGCCGAAGCACCCATAGTGTGTTGCCAAAGGTCTGTGTCTAATTCCCCCCATTTTGCCTCAGTATCCCAAGCCATGCGCGCCCTAAACTCCTCATCATATTGCGCCCATGCATAATCATTCCTAGTGATTTGTGCTTTTCTAATTACATCCATGTATTTAAACAGTGAAACGCAGCGCTCAGGGAACTTCTCACAATATACACTGGCATATATCAAAAAGGCCGCCGTCCAATTTTCAATGGTCAATGGTACTTTAGGGCGCTTAGCTAATTCGTACTCCTCTTCTTTGGAACCCTCCTTAGCACGTACTTCCCTATGTAATAACTTTAAAAGCTCCACATACTCACCATTCCATATTTTCTCCTTAGTGCTCAACATTAAATGAGCCCCCAAAGGTTTAGTGACGCCCATGTAGGGCAACTTTTTAATTTTCAACTCCTTACTATGTAAGACCTTCCCCGATTCCACACCTACAGCAGGAATCCCACTGTCAACTGTGGCACCCAAAACCTTATCAACCCCTTCAGTACCCACACCCTGATCCTTCACATAGCGACCCTTGTATAGCTTACCCTCCAACTCCCCAGAAACTGAATCCTCCCCAATCCCAACCGATACCATTTTGGGCTGTGCCCGGGGCTCCACATTCTCACCTGGACGTAACAGAGGTGGCTGATTCGACTCCGCTCTCCATGTCACCTGAGAAACGTCCTCTGCCCTCCGAGGAGCCCTCACTGAGGGGCCGAGCTCTCGTGGTCTGGACAACGCCGCTCGAGCATGCACCACCGGTGCCTGTGAAGAACTAAGAGAGACATGAAAATGCCCCCCCCCCAGACACTGTGTCACGTACTTCACCCTCCTCAGGGCTATCCTCATCATAATCCAGAATTAACGAGTCATCTAACTGGGGAGGGGCAGGCAACACCACATCCTTGAGGACCCGTTCCAGGGTATGTGAACGATCACGGGCCTTTCCAACCCTTAACTGTGAGCGAGGCGGGGAAGCCGACTGAACTCGCCGGTACACTCCACCACTAGTACCACTCACAAAACCTTTCACTGCTGGTAAAAATTGAAGACCCTGCGGTACAAGAGAAGTCGCGCCGGACCTGCCCTTGGAAACTGCGCTGTAAACCCTCGATGGAGCCAGCGAGGTCGCGCTTGACCTACTTACGCTGACTGTGTTGACTTCCCTCGATGAGGCCAGCGAGGTCGCGCCTGACCCACTTACGCTGACCGTGTTGACTTCCCTCGATGGGGCCACCGAGGTCGCACTGAACCTGCTTTTGCTCTCCACGATGGGATCCCTCGTTGGTACGGGACGTGCCGCGCAAGGCTCCACCCTCACTTCACCTTGGCGCAAATGGGCTGCCTTCCGCCCTACCAAGTCTGCTGCTCCAGACTGCTCCCTATCCTGAAAAGAAAAAGGCCGGACTGATGTGCCGGGTCCCTTACTACATAAATAACCAGAAGCTGAAGACACCTCCACTGCCTCCTTACCAAAACTCTGACCACCCGCTTGAAAATCAACCAAACCAACAGGAGCCTTCTCCTTAAGAACTGCGCTCAACCGAAGAGGAGGGGGGGAAGGGCCACAAACCTCCTCATCACTACTGTAGTCCAACATCGTTTGAACTAGAGCCGACGCCGGACCCTGCACCTGAGAACCCAGACCCCCGTCCGCTTGATGCACCACTGCCAAAGCACCTGACACCCTTTTACGCCCACCAACTTGCAAACCTGGAAAATGCACCCCACCAGACCTCGAAACCCCTTCTCCTTGACCCTCGCCCTTTTGAAATTGTGTGGCCTCACTCAGCCCTTCAGCCCAAGAGGGAAAAATATCCAGACCCCCCCAAGACCGAACCCTAACCCCCGGGTGAGCCCCGCCCAAATGCCCCACCACAGGAGAAGACCCCACCATTCCCCTATCCACTGCTCCCGAAAAAGAATGAACCTGAGAAAAACCCAAAGCCTCATCCCCAGTACCTGAATGCAAAAGGGAAGACCCTTCATGACCCCCCACCTGTGCCCACTCGCCCTCTCCCACAGAACCACTGCAGACAGAAACCACTTCACCCCTCACAGATACCGGCGGGGAAAACAATAATGGGCTAAAAGGAACCACAGCAGAACCATGTTCCACAACCCCCCCTGCCCGAAAAGCCATCTCTTGCTCCACTGAAAAGGAAACTCTATGAATAGGAGAATGAGTAAAAAGCGACTCACCCCCTATCTCCCTAGACGCCTCTAAAACAGCTTGTGTATTACGCTCCTGACAAGAAACCAACACCTCAGGCGCAGGCTCCACATGCCCGCTTTGCACCGTGATGCCATCTAACACCTCGCGCTCAGACAAAGCCTCCGCCCCTCCCCCGCCCGTGACGTCACTAACCGTCACCGCGGAGGCCGAGGCAGAGCGCCGCTTTCCCCCACGCTGCGAGAGAGCCCTCCGACCATGCTGCAATGGAGCCGAGGCGGCTCGCGCACGTAAAGCTGCCACCGGTATCCCCACCGGCGCAGCGTGCATATCCCTAACACCCGCCAGCCCGCCCGCAGCACATACTCCCAAACCCACATGCTCCGAGAGCCTTAAAACACTTCCCCGCTGCGCCTTCACCCCCGGGGCCACTCTCCTAGTGCGAGAACAGCCTCGATCACTCACCGCCTCCTGACGACGGCGCTTCGGCGAGCAACATGCCGCCACTACAGCCGCCACTCCCGCCGATGCCAGCCGTTGAGGGCGCGGAGGCCCGACCTGACCCCGCTCTCCGATTACCAAATCCAGGCGGCCCGCCTCGCTGAGGAGACGAATCGCCTCCAAGACGCGATAATCCTCACCGTCCATTACTCTAACCGACTAAAGAATGCCTCACACTATGAAAAAACTTACTGAAAAAGCTAACTGACAGACACACCCGGCCACCAGGTCACCTAAGCCTAAAATGGTGGCCGGGGGGAGGAGCCCAACCCACTTATAGGTTGGGCTCCAAAAGAAACCAAAAGGAAGCCCAAAAAACGCCCAAACTGCAGCCTGCTTCAAAATGGCCCCCACCCACCCCTCCCAAACAGCCCGGGGGGGGGGGGGGGACCTCCCAGGGGTCGGCTGCCCCCCCCCCCCCAAGTCCCCCTTAATCAATGTTGCATAGAATTATCCACATCGTTCTTTCGAAAGGGGGAACATTTAGGTCTTTTTCTGAAGTCAACTTGCTGGATTGAAAATACCTTAGCGCGCACTGGAAAACAATTAAACAATTATGATAATTGACCTCCTGCCCGCCCCTTAAAAAATCTATGGTCCCTCACATTGCACCCATCATCCAGGACAGTGAGACGATTTAGGCAGCTGTGGTTTTAATGCTTTGCCCTAGTCTGCCGGGCGACCACATTGAAGCAAGTAAGTGCACTCTGCATTTTACCGAGTGCTATTTATTTCCTTGTGACTTTCTAGGAGTTCATTTGTTTGCAAAAAACAACAGTTGAATATACGAATACATGTTGAAAGAACAGCTGGAGCTCAGGGGATAGAATCTTGTGATTTTCAATCCGGAGCTCAACATATTTGCCAACCCTAATCTGATTCCTGCACGAGCCTGGAAGGACCGCGGCTGCAGGGAGAGAGTATGGCCACTGCAGCGCAGCCTCATGGGGGGCTTGGGGGAGGGAGCTGACCGAAGGGAAGTCTCCTCCCCCGGGCGGTTTGGGAGGGCTGCGAGGGGTTTTTCCTCTATAGTAGCTGCCAGAATGTTCTGGATTTGGGCTGGCCTAGTAGGACTGGCCAGCCCAATTATAAATCCCTGTGTCCCCGCCTCCTAGCCACCATTTTAGGTTTGGTGACCTGGTGGCTAGGAGGACAGTTAGCGTTTTTGTCTATCGTGTGTTATTTGGTGCTTTGAGATACTTTCCTTAGTGTTTCCTGTGGCGGTTTCTGTTGCTCTTATGGAGGACTCTCGTGTATTAGAGGCCATGAGGCTGCTGTCTGAAGCGGGACGAATGGACTTATTGGTGGGAGGGGGGCCGGCGCGCCCCCAGCGCCAGGCCTCCGCTGGGGTGTCTGCTGCTGTTCTGGCGTGTTCATCGCCGAAGAGGAGGCGCTCTGGGCAGGTGAGTGAGAGGGGCCGGTCTCGTACGAAGAAACCGGCCCCTTTGGGTCAGGCGCGTGCGGTGGTGGGGGCGGGGGAAGCGCCAGGGTTGTCTGGCGCTCTTGTTTCTGGTGCGGTTTTAGTGCGCCCGGCCCCTTCTGCCTCAGCGGGAGGGGCGCTTTCAGTGGGGGAAACTCCGGCGGTCTCTGGTGCCTCCGTCGGGCTTTCGAGGGAGTTAACAGGCGCTTTGCCTAACGCGCTGTTTATGCAGGCGGGCGGGGCTCGTGTGGTGACAGGTTTTGAATCGGCAGCACCGGCTGCTGGAAAGCCGGCTGGCAAGAGGGGGGGGCGGAGAGCGAGCGGGAAGCGCTCCGCCTCTGACACGGTTTCTGATGAGAGATCAGAGCGTGTGAAGGGGCAGACAGTGCGTGGAGCGCGAAGAGGCTCCCTTCAGTTTGTAGATTATCAAGGGTCATGTCAGCAGTTTAGAGAATCGGTGGGACAGCCATTAACCCCTCCAGGACATGTTGTTTTTGAAACTCAAGGTGTAGTTGGCTGTGAGGAAGGGTTTTTCTTAACCCCTTCAAGGCAGGTTGTGTCACAGAGGCCTATTGTTGCAGGGAACATTTCATGCAGGTTTTCTTCAGATGGGCCAGAAGGTGTTGGGGGTTTGGGTCTTCAGGTGGGCCAGGTTTTATCTGAGGCTCATACAGGTATGGTTCTTCAGGGATTGGAAGGTAATGTGGGGAGTCCGTTGCTTTTTTCTACTCCTGGTTCTTCTGTGGGTGCTGCTTTGTCGGTGGGGGGGGAGGGTTCCAGGGGGGAGGGAGAATGGGCTCAAATGGGAGTGGGGAGTTACATTTCTGGTGCTCCTTTGGATTTCAATGTTTCAAGGCCTGGGGATACAGGGTCTGTTGGTATGTTGGATGTGGATGACCGTTGTCAGTGGGAGGGCAGGGGTCGGTCACAGGTAGGCCAGAGATCTTTTTCTTACGCTGCTAATGTTGGAGGGGCAGTGGTGGGTCATTCTTCAGGGGACTGTCCTCCTGTGTTAAAGAGTGTGGGGGGTGTTGGTCTCTCTGACAGAGAAGCGGTACATGACAGGGCTTTCACACAGGTAACTGGTGGACATGGGCAGGGTTTTAGGGAGACTGTACCTTATTGGTCTGGGGGTGCGGGAGGGCCCTCTTTCATGTATGGTTCTCCTGGTTGGGAGCATTTTGGTGCTGTGGGTTTGGCACAGCGTGGTTTACAGAAGGATGGTGGGGGTCACGTTCGGGGGCAGGGGCCCCTCTTCTGGCTTCTTCTTCAGCGGTGGGGGGGGATAACTTGGATGAGAGTGATGATGAGGAGGTGATAGGCGACTCTCCGGTCAGAGGTGTGCCTTTGAGGGGCAGTATTAGAGAGCGTTCTTTGGATAGGTTTCAAGGGAGGGGTATTGGTTCTAATTTACAGGGGACAGGTTATGTATCAGAAGTTGTATTCAGGGACCCTAGCACACCAGTCCAAACTTTTTCCTTTCAGGATAGGGATAGGTGCGGTGGTCCAGACTTGGCAGGGCGCGGTCCAGTCCAATTTCGCCGAGGTGAAGCGAGGAGAATGCCTAGCGCGGCCTTCTCTGTTCCACCGAGGGAACCCGCCGCGGTCAGCACACGAGGGTCCGGCGTGACCCCGCTGGCCCCAACGAGTAGCAGGTATAGGTGTCCTACCTTGCCGGCGGCTATGGAGCCGCAGAGTCAACGCAAGGGGAGTTACAGGCGGGTACAGTCTGCTCCCCCCCTGGAGGTTCTTCACAAGCATTCAAATGTACTATTGTTGATACCGGGTTAGGTAAGACCCGTAGTGACGTATTGCCTATTGGTTTTGACCCCGTGGTACTGGATTATGATGAAGACACTCCCGAAGAAGGAGAATTACGGGACGTCGAGGGGGGGGAACCCTCTCATGTGTCTGGTAGTATTTTTCAGGCTCCAGCGGTGCGAAGTCAAGTGCAAGTGAGAAGAGAGCACGGCCCGTCAGTCAGGGCGCCTCGCGGACAGCATTCATTGGCCCCAGCACCACGGGCGGAGCCTTCGAGAGTGGTCTCTTTATTACCAGGTGAGCAATTAGCTACACAGGCCAAACCTAATATGATGTCTGTGGGCACAGGGGGGGAAGTACCGATTGTCTTAGGCGAAGGGAGGATGTTGAAAGGACGTTATGTTAAGGACACTGCTGTGGGCACTGACGACGTTGTTGAAGTCACAGGTAAAGTGGAAAGTGGTACTAGCACTGATGCTCTTACTGTGGTAAAGGAGCCATTGGCCAGCAAGGAGTTGAAGATTAAAAAGATGCCTTATATGGGCGTCTCGAAGCCTTTGGGTGCCCATTTGATGCTGGCCACGAAAGAACGTATTTGGAAGGGAGAGTATGTCGAAATTCTTAAGCTACTACACCGGGAAGTCCGGTCAAAAGAAGGGTCAAAAGAGGAGGAATTTGAGCTGGCCAAGCGGCCTAGAGTTCCATTAACCATTGGAAATTGGACAGCTGCATTCCTCATTTATGCAAGTGTATATTGTGAAAAGTTTCCAGAGCGCAGCGTGTCACTTTTCAAGTACATGGATGTTATACGCAAGGCACAGATTACTGGGGGGGTTTGCTTGGTCACAATATGATGAGGAGTTCAGGGCCAGGATGGCATGGGATCCAGAGGCCAAGTGGGGGGAATTAGACACTGACCTGTGGCAGCATACTATGGGTTCTGCAACGGGCGGGAAGACTATTTTTACAGCCAGCGGCCTTCCTTTAATATACCGGCCCTTTCAGGACAAGCCCACCAGGGGAGGGGTGGTGAGTAACTCAAATACAGAGTCCGGAACTGGCGCATGCTGGGAGTTTAACAAAGGGTTCTGTGGCAGAGACTACTGTAAGTTTAAACACGAATGCTCTGGTTGTGGTAGGCGGCACCCATTCTCTAAATGCTGGGATAACAAGACAGCAGGAGGTCCACAGGGGAAGCAGTCAGGGGCAGGGGGTTCAGGGTCATCCCAACATTTTTCAGGGGGTAGGGGATCTAGAGGTACTCAGGGTGTTGGGCCCAAGGGCTCGTACACCGGTTAAGTTGGAGAATCTGCGCCTTGCACTTCATGACTATGATAATGTAGCTGGGAAACAAACATTGTTGGATGGTTTTGAATTTGGTTTCAAGTTAGGTTACACAGGTCCTAGACAAAGAAGGTGGTCTGCTAATTTAAAATCTGCATCTGAGCATGGCACAGTAGTACAAGACAAGTTGAATAAAGAAGTGCATGAAGGGAGGATGGCTGGCCCTTTTCACGATTGGCCGATCCTTAATTTAATAATATCACCTATTGGAGTGGTCCCGAAGAAAGATCCGGGACAATTCAGTCTTATCCAACACTTATCATGGCCGGAAGGGTCGTCTGTTAATGATTTTATTGATCCAGATGCTGTTTCAGTCTCTTATTCATCAGTTGACGTGGCCATGTCACTTGTTGTGACCGCGGGCGCAGCTGCTGAGATGGCCAAGTGTGATATAAAGTCTGCTTTCCGGCTGCTGCCTGTCCATCCGGATGACTGGTGTCTTCTGGGTATCCATTTTTTAGGACAATGGTATGTGGACAAGGCTTTGCCGATGGGTTGCTCCATTTCATGTGCTCTTTTTGAGTGTTTCAGTACTTTTCTACAATGGCACTTTACTCATCAGTCTGGTCACTCACTGGTAACGCACTACCTAGATGACTTTTTCTTTGTCGGGTCCCCGGGCTCCACGGAGTGCCAGTCTGCTCTGGACACTTTCCAAGGGCTCATGGAGGATCTGGGAGTTCCTTTGGCTCCAGAGAAAACTATGGGTCCTGACACAGTCTTGTCCTTTTTGGGAATTGAACTTGATTCTGTAGCAATGCGTGCTCGCTTGCCTGAGGATAAGAAAGTGAAGATGCTGGAGTTGCTGGAAACCATGTTAGCAAAACGGAAAGTGTTGGTGAAAGATGTTCAGGTTTTACTAGGCCATCTCAATTTTGCTTGTAGGGTTGTGAGAGCAGGAAGGACTTTTTGTCGCAGATTAGGCTGGGCTCTTGCAGGTCAACATTTGCCTCACCACCGTGTTCGCTTGTCTGCTGGTGTCAAGGAGGATTTGAGAATGTGGAAATTTTTTCTCTCTTCTTTTAATGGTGTTCCTTTGTTTAGGGACGTTGACTTTCAGTGGGATGTGCAAATGTTTTCGGATGCAGCTGGCAGTGATGGTTTTGGTCTGTATTGGAATGGAAGATAGTGTGCGGAACGTTGGCCGAATGAGTGGTTGACTGGTGGTCGCAGCATTACCTTTTTGGAGCTTTTTCCTTTGCTGGTGGCTTTGACCCTGTGGGGGGAGGTCTTGGCACATAAGAAAGTGCTTTTTCGTGTGGACAACATGGCTGTGGTGGAAATTGTTAATCGACAGTCTGCCAGGGATGAACAGGTCTTGAAGCTCATGAGAGTTTTTGTGCTGGGCTGTTTGAAACACGACATTCATTTTCGTGCTTTGCACATTCCTGGGGTGGACAATGACATTGCGGATGCTCTGTCTCGTTCACAGTGGGGGAGATTCCGTGGACTGGCGAGGGAGGCAGACCAAACACCGACCCCGATGCCGATTCATCTGTGGCACGTAGGCAACGTCGGGTCTTACAACTGGTGGTAGGTTCTTTGTCTGTGTCTACGCGTTCTGCTTATTCTCTGGCCTGGAGGGAATTTCTGGAGTCTGGCGCTTGTAGGCGTGATGAGGTTGGACATCGTTCTGAGGATGTCGTGAACTTCATTTTAGAGCTCATGGACAAAGGGCTGACTAAGGTGACCATTGCAGGTAAATTAGCAGGGATAGCATTTATGGGCAAGTTGTTATGGGGTTATCCTCCGTCAGCAGGGGAGATTGGCAGGAGGATGCTTGAGGGTTGGGCCAGAGAGCAAGGGCACACCAGTAGACTCAGGGCACCTTTATCTTGGCAGATTCTGGCTCGGTTGATAACTGTTCTCCCTGAGGTTTGTTCAGATGACTTTGAGTCATGCTTATTTTCCATGTTAATGGCATTCATGTTTTTGGAGCTTTTCGGGTTTCGGAATTGTTGGGCTCGAAATGCAAGTGTGGCCTATTTTGGCGGGATGTTTTTTGTTCTGAAGAAGGGGTGCATATATGGTTAGCCAGCTCCAAAACTGATCAGACTAAGAAGGGGAAGGGTGTGTGGTTGCAAGCGCGTACCCCAAGGCTTACTTGCCCTTTACTGCTAGTACGGCGATGGCGTTCTTTGTGCGGGGGTGGTGATGATGCACTCGTTTTTCAGCATATTGATGGCACCCTGGTTACAGCATACCAATTCCGCATGGTTTTGCGTAAAGCTTTGGAACACTTGGGTCTGGATGGGAGCCTCTATGGGACACATTCATTCCGGATTGGGGCTGCAACTGAAGCTTTTAACAGAGGTTGGACTCAAAGGGATATCATGAGGCTGGGGCGTTGGTCTTCAAACTGCTTTCAGCGCTACGTGAGGAGTCAAGCGGAGGAGGCGCATGCGTCATCTTCCTTCCCATGAGCTCTAACTCTATTTTCTTTTATAGGATCTGTTGCTGGGCCTCGTTCTCCTGTGGTGACAGTATGGATAGTTGGGCATTCCTTCGTGAAATGGGTCCGAGTCCAGGCGGCGCAGAGTTACTTTGGAGAACTTCTGGGTTTTAACGCTCGCATTTTCAATGTGGTTTGGAAGGGAAAAGGTGGTATGCTATGGAAAGAGTTAATCCCATGTCTTAACAACAATATGGTGGGCGGGTTATGTCCTGATATTCTGGTCATTCATCTGGGGGAGAACGATCTTTGTGCTACTAAAGGTGTGGTATTGCTGCAAGCTATTAAGAAGGATTTGAGCCTTATAAAGGATTTTTGGGCCGGGTGCCATGTCTTCTGGACTGAGTTGATTCCGCGTAGGATCTGGAGAGGAGCGGTCAACCCCAGGGCTGTTGACAGAGCCAGGAAGAAAGTGAACTCTGAGGTTTCTCGTTGTTGCCGTGGTCTTGGTTTCAGCAGGATTTCCCATAGAGAGATTAAATTTGACACTGTGGAATTTTTCAGAGATGATGGTGTTCACCTGTCCAGGGTGGGGATGGACCTATATCTGTTAGAGTTACGTGAAGTTTTGGCACGTTCGTTAGCTATGCAACGTTGATATTTGTTCACTTCTGCTTCTATTTTTCTATTTGGGGGGGCAGAAAGGAAGGTGGTGTAGTTTTCTCTCCTCCCCCTACCTTTCTGGGTGGCGGGGTTTTTGTTGTCTCGGTGCGGTTTATTGTAGAATTTTGTTGAGTATTGGGCTGATTCATTCATTGACAAGTACAGGGGAATGTTGGTCATTGTTTGACCGTTGAGGTTTTGGGGGGTATTGGCAGGAGTGAAGGGTCAGGCAGGGTTTCTGGTTATAGAGGGCCTGGCTTTTAATATGTGATTGGGGTTTGATGACTAAGGGGTTAAATGATGATGTAATGATGTGAATAATGACGTAATGTTTTATTGATGATGTTATGTTTATAATGTTATTGTAATGTTTTAATGATGTATTGTTGGGTGGGGGAGGGGCCAAAGAATTTTAGGGGAGGGGGTGGGGGGCGAAGTTGGTAGTTAATTATTTATTTAGTGAGGTTTAGTTTTGTAAGGCGTTGTCAGGGTTTTATATTTGTAATGTGCACCTGTTTCCTAATAAAGCGGCCTTTTTCACACTCAAAACATTTTTGGTCTACTTTTCTCCCACCCCTCGCCCTCCCTCCCAAGACGCTGGTGACAGTACCGGAGCTTGTCCCCTTGCCAACTACTCTGGGCGGTAATAGTTATGTTAATATATTTATTTAAGTGAGAAGATAGAAATAATATTATAAATGTGTGTAACTGTCACTGTATTGTCCGCCAATCATTGGCCCTCAACTCCTCTCACTTGAACCACTCTGCTGCTAATGACGTAGAGCACATGTGCCGTGTTTCTTAGAGTGCTGCCGTGTTTCAGGTGGAAATGTTTGTGGCAAATACACTAAAAAGGTGGTACAAAAAAAGGTATTGAGCTATTAGCACGAGGGGGACACTTGCCCGATGGCTCCGGTCGCGCTCCTGAGCACTGTGTCTAACACTATTGCGCTGAGCCCGACTGTTCGTGTCTCCGCGCCAGGAGGCCAACTACACTAGAAACCGAGGGAGAAGCACACCAGCAGCGTCTCAGCTCAAACCTCCTGAGCACAACAGCACAGAGACCTCCCCTTGGTTCACGCAGGACGGGGAACCCACTGCTAAAAAGGTGTGTTGGAGTTGACCTGGAGTCGTGTGACTATCAAATTTCACAGATTTTGAAAGGAAGCTATGATTGTAATACAAGCTTCCACTGTGTGTGGGTAGCCAGTGCGCTTGTATACACCATTCAAATACATCTAAGCAGAGACTGAAAGGCTAGATGGAAGTGAGCAGCCTCTGTGAGGTGAATCCAAAAGTGATGCCAGGAGGAGGCCGCATATAACAACAACTGTCCTTATACCATAGTCCTAATTTCGGATGCCTTCATTTAATATAACCCACGGCCAATACCTAACAATGTAGCCTGGCCTGGAAAGAAAAGTATAGTAATAGCGGCAAACATGCGTCCCCGTACGCTGCCTATGTTGGCAGCATTCAGTCACACCTGATCTGCTGGCTGCCCTATCACCACTGTCACACAATTGTGGCCTTATATTACTGTGTGGAAAACCCGCCCGCGCTTGCCAGAACACAGTTAAGAAGCCCCAGGCAGATGACAAAAGGATTTCACTTAGAACAGAGGAAGACAGTCTGTAAAAGTTGTAAACAGAAATAAACATAAATATTCCTGTACAGAAAACGGTTTTCACGAAACTCTTAAACACACTGAAGTGACAATGCAGGCATTTGACAGGTGTAATAACATAAGTTCCCCTCTTCTAATTCTAAATGTAACATTGTCGTTTATTAAGCAATATATATATATATATATATTTTTTTTTTTTAATACCCACAAAAATATCGGTATGCCCTCCCTAACGATCAAATATAAAACATATAAAATTATTAATAAACTTCTATTCATGATAACATTCACTTAAATACATTCAAGAACCTTTTTTTAAATGTTGCTTATTTCGGCACTTTATCTTTCTCATTCAAGTGAAAATAATCATAAAGTAATAAAAAGAACAAGCCTATCTGAGCATATGCAGAAAAAGAATTGAGCACTGCAATTGTATATCTAGCAGAAGAGGGGGTTTCCACTATTTAATCATAGGCTATTGGAAATGAGGCATTACAGAGAAGACAAATCTATGTGTGGCACAGAAGCAAATGAAACAAGCCAGGTTCTGTAAACCTTCACATGATGGCTGTGACAAGGGCGGTTACAGTCCAAACCCACGAGGACGCCTCATTTATTGTGCAATTTCTTTAATAATGGAAACCAAAGAGAAGCCAAACAAACTCTGACAACAATGCGCACCACAGACTTTGATCTGTCAACCAGCAGATCCACGACTAGAGACCCTTCGGCTTATTTTGTAGTTTCGCTTTTGCGTAGAACACCCGGCCTGGGAGCGGTGAAGTTTCTTGCCAGGACTTTGGTGCTTCCCACTGGACCCTTCTCACTACTGGGGTGATCAATGAAGCCTCATCACTTGAGTAAAGTCGTCCAGTCACAGATGACTAACAAGAATCTACTTATAGGCTTTACTCGGAAGATAGCACAAATACAGAATTACATTCTGAGCAGTTCATAGTACAGCAAAGAACCATAGACAGTTCTCCATAAAATCGGGCATAGATTCACGTTCATAGAATGGGGAAAGGGCCTCCTAGTTGCACGATAAATTACACTCTTTTTTTATAGTAAGTTAAACCAGGACTTCATACAGTTACTATATTAGTGTGAGATTCTCATGGTCTAGTCGAATATGAATTTCTTCATAGATAAACATCGAGACCTTTAGCAGTTCTGTGTTATGTCAGTACCTGAGACCACTCTGACACCTCCAGCATTTAGTTAATATTGGTGCCCTTCCGTTCCTGGTGCTTTACAGCAGTTTTAAGATCTTCTTAGAGTTTCTTGTTGCGCAAATTGGTGCAATTTCTGAAATGTATATGTTTCCCTCATCGTCATTGCTTGATTTTGCTAACGAGAAAGTGTCACTCATAGTCTTTGAAATGTCACTCATAATTGCTCTGAAATTGTGGAAATGTCGCACATAGCAATCCGAAACCTTGGCAGCTATGCATGAGAGGCAGCATGGACAAAAAACTGGCGGCCCCGCTCTGGCCCAGTCAAGAGGCATAATCTGATGCGAGGCTGCAGGCAGTGGCACCGTAGAAGGCGGTACGAGCAGCCAAACTTCACAAGTATATCCGCCAGGTCTCGCGTTTGGCGCTGGCCCCGCCTATAGTCATAGCTTCACATTCGATTGGGCAAATCATGGGACACCGTTTGTCATCATCATGTCACGTGAATATGCGTCTCAGGTGAATGGAGAGCAGGTGAGCCAGCCCCCAGCTAGGGCAGAACCTGTCAGTCACCTTACTCTGCGGCTGGCAGCGCAGCACGTACCAGGCGCTGCTTTGCTCAATGCTATCAGCAGTGCTTTGCTTGACCACTTCTGTAGGCCCTATAAATGCATAACTTTCCATTTCAGTGCGGTGATGCGGATCACCACACTGAAATGCGTTAGTCTAACAATTGATGCATGATACTTGGCAGGGCTGAATCTGTTACTTCAAACGTGTGTCCTAATTGGGTATTGTAATGATGTGCGGACACCGCTTTAGATTGAAGCAAGTATATTTATTCATGGAGCGCCGGGGCCAGCTTCTCTAGCGGTCGGCGCCAGAGAACAATATGGCTGCCTTCCGCTTCCTGTTGTGTGGCTTCCTGTTCCGCTCTAGGAACACTAGAGCGCTACCACATCTCCCCCCTTTAAGCACAACAACAAATTTACAAAAGTCTTACTTCCAGTCCATCTCATAGTCCTTGAATCTCTCTGGTACCTTAATTCTCCGTCCTGCTCGAGTTTCCACTCTCTCACCTTTTCTCTCTCCTCTCGTAGTCTCGTGTTCCCTTCTCTCTCTCGTACCTTCTGCTTCCTCGTCCTTTGCCTTCTTCTCAATCCGTTCTTCGCCTCCTTCCGTTGTCTCTCTCCTTACTCTTTCTTCACCTGCTGTTTGTCCTTCTGTTCCGTTCACATTCTCTCCTTGCCTTTCTCCCCCTTCACTTTCTCCTTCCTCAAAGACATTCTCAAAGACATTCTCTGTTCCTTCTTCCGCCTCTTCTTCCCACTTCAGTATCTTGCTGCATTTTGCCATTCTGTCCATGGACCAAATCTTACCATCGCTCAGGAGAGCTGATCTAGCATAGGGTTCCACCACCTTGAGGGGAGGTGAGAACTTGCTCTCCCCTTTCCTCTTCATGATGGCTAGCATCACCCTCACCCAATCACCTTTGTCCAGTTCTGTACTTCGAGTGTTCCGTCTTCTGTTGTAATGAGCCGTGTAGACCTCCTGGGCTCTCTCTAAATTTTTCCTGACCACTGCCGGTGACCACTTGCTCTGGACAATCAACTTCCTCCATGCTGCATTGTCTTTGGTGAAGGCCTCTCTCCCTCTTAAGATCTTGAAGGGGCTGTAGCCTGTGCTACCTGGTGTGATTCGGTATGCCCAAATCATCTTCTCAAGCTCCTTTTCCCAATCCATACCATCCTCAATGGCTGCCTGTATGGTGCCCATTATCACCCGATTAAAACGTTCCACTTGGCCATTTCCCGCCGGGTGGTAAATCGGGGTGTGCTTCACTTCAATTCCGTTTCTGTTGGTGAAGGCAGTCCACTTCTCCGAAGTGAACTGGGGTCCATTGTCGCAGGTGATGATCTTCGGGATACCTTCGCTGACAAAAGTGGTACGCAAAAACTTTATCACTGCCTCAGTGTCCACTCGCTCCAAGACTTGTAGCTCGGGCCACTTGGAATACCTATCAATGGCAACCACCACGTACTTCTGAGTACCCTCCTTGTTCAGGACTGGTCCCATTATGTCCACCGACAACATCTCCCACGGGCCATCTGGAATCGGGAATCTTCCCAGCGGTGGCCTCAGCATACTCTGAGCTTTATCCGACTTTGCACAAGACTCGCAAGAGCGCACATGTCTTTCTACTTGCGCGTCGATGGCTGGCCACCAGTATGCTTGTCTGGCCAAAGCTTTCGTTTTCGTGATGCCCTGGTGCCCTTCATGCAGTAAGGACATCAACCGTTCCAAAATGTTCCTGGGCGGTACCACCTTGTCCCCTCGGAGTAAGAATATTGGGTATTCAGCCAAAGACAGTTCTTCTCGGACTTCCCAGTATCTCTTCAGTTCTTCTTTTAAGTGTCTTTTCTCTGGCCAGCCGTGAACTACATATCCTTTTACGGCCTCCAGGTCTGTGTCTTCCTTGTAAGCCTCTTCCCAGTCCTGGGCGCTTATCATCTCCTCTGTGTCCTGAATGGTGGCTACCACGTATCCATCCCACTCTTGCCTTTCTTCATTCCCAGCCTCTTCCATGGCAGCTGCTCTACTTAAGAAGTCGGCCACTTTGTTCTGTGGCCCCGGGATGTGCTCGACCTCATAGACAAAGTCCAATAGCCGTAGGGTCATCTTGGCGATCCTTGGCGTAGCATGATCATGTCCACTTGATGTCAGGACACGAACTAAGGGCTTGTGATCGGTTTTCACTAAGAACTTGGCACCCCACAAGTATTGTCTAAATTTCTCCACTGCCCAGACCACCGCCAGCATTTCTTTCTCCACCACACTGAACTTCTCCTCATTGGGCGATAACGAGCGGGAGGCGAAGCTGACAGTCGACATCTCTCCTGACTCCTCTCTCTGCATCAGCACCGCTCCTAGGCCTCGGTCACTGGCGTCCGTGGTGAGAATGGACTCTGCCTTGGGGTCAAATCCCTTGAGGGGAATGGCTGTTCCCATTTCTTGCTTGAGTGCGTCGAACTCTTTTTGCTCTTCTTTTCCCCACTGAAACCTGTTCTTTTCCTTGAGCAGTTGTCGTATGTAGTGTGTCTTTTTTTGCGAAATGAGGAATGAATTTGCTGTAATACTCGGCCATTCCTAGAAATGACCGAACATCTTCTTTCTTCTCCGGAGTGGGCGCTTCCATGATGGCTCTCATGTTTGTTTTCTTCGGAGTTATACCTTGTCCACTCACCTCATGGCCGAGGTATGTGACAGACTGAACTCCCAAATTGCATTTTGTCCACTCGGCAGTCAATCCGTTGTCTTGCAGTTTCTGTAGCACCTTGTGAAGTTTCACATTGTGATCTTGCCTCGACTTCCCCATTACCAGAATGTCATCCTGGAAGAAGAGGACATCCTTCAGGTCCTTTAAGAGCTTGTGCATGATTTTCTGGAACACGGCCGCGGCGGAAGCCAGGCCGAAAGGCATCCTCACGAACTCATAGCACCCGAATGGTGTGATGAACGACGTGAGGTGGGTGCACGACGGATGAAGCTTCACTTGATGGTAGGCCGACGAGAGGTCCACCGTGGAGAACCATGTGACGTCCTTCGTTTTCGCCAGCATTTCACTGATGCGCGGTAAGGGGAATTTGTCGATGACAATGTTTTTGTTTAACTCTCTTAAGTCCACGCAGAGACGTACCTTGCCATTGGGCTTTTGGGCTACAACCAGGGGAGACAGCCACTCTGCACTCTCTATCGCCCTGATGACTCCCTCCTTTTCCAACCTGTCCAGTTCTATTTGTACTGCCTCTCTGCTGCGGAACGGAATGTTCCTTACTTTGTGTACTACTGGTACTGCTCCTTCTTTCAGTTTGATGAGGTGTGTGTACTTGCCCAGCTCGCCAATCTGCCCGTTGAATACATTGGGATATGTCTTCCGCCACAGCTGCACATCTTCCCTGACTTCCATATCCATGAGTAGGATTTTCTCTATGCCTCCCGGGTTGAGCTGGATCCCCAAAGCTCCTTGGTCCTTCCAACTCAGCACGGACGGGCCTCTCTCTGCTACGTACAGCTTGCACTGCGCGTGACGGCCTCTAAATTCAAACAAGAGCGGGCAGTATCCTAACATGGGGATCTTTTGTCCAGTGTACGTAACCGGCCTCACATCCATTGGTAGGAGTGCTTCTTCGATCCTCGACGCAAAGTTGTCTTCCCATACCTGCCTCTGGACAATTGAGATAGGTGCTCCACTGTCCGCGATCATCTCCAAGGGTACGCCCCCTATGTGCATGTCGAGTCGGGGCCTGTCTGAGTTGGAACCATCCATCTCTAGAACTTGGACGTCGATGTACAGGAATTCCTCCTCCTCCCCTTCGTCGTCCTGATCGCTGGAATCGTTTCGTTGGTCTTGGTCTACCAAGCGCACCACGGCATTCTTCGGTTTTCTGCGACACACCTTCTCGTAGTGTCCAAAGATGTTGCAGTAGGAACATCTGGCCTTGAAGGCGGGGCACGCCTTGTCGTTTCCCAGATGGGTGTTGCTACCACACCTGTAACACTGGTTTTTTCCTGTTTTGTGTGGCTTGCTGTCCGCCTGTGATTTAGTGGAGAAATCAGCTCTATTTCCTCCCTGGGTCTTCCGCGTCTCATTTTGCTTCCAACGGTCGTTTCTATTTGGCGCCATTACTCTACACACCGCTTGCGATTCCTGGGCGTCTCTCTTCGCTGCTTGAGCACACCTTCTCGATAGCTCAGCTTTCTTGACCATCGCCCAGATCTCCTTGAGTGGAGCGTCGCCATTCACCCACAATTTCTCCTGTATGTGGGAACTTGAGGTATGCATAATGATTTGGTCCCTGATGAGTTCATCATGTAGTCCCCCAAATTTGCACGTGACAGCCAACTTCCTCAGTGCTACGACGTACTCGTCAACAGACTCTCCGCTCTTCTGCTTCCTCTGAAAGAAGTTGAATCTGTCAATGGCGACACACACCACAGGCCTGTAATGTGCGTCTAAGTCTTCGATGGCATGATCAAACACCTCCGTATCTGTCGCAACTCTTTCCCCTTTCACAATGGTGTTGTAGATCCTGAGCCCTTCTGGACCTAAGTTATGGAGCAAAATCTTCTTTTTCCTCTTACTCGTGAATGGGGTGTCGCCTTCTTCTTCTAGCGCCTCCAGATAGTTAAGGAAGTACCTCTTCCAGTCTTCCCATTTCCTTTCCGGTTCTCCGCTTTTCGTGAGGAATGGAACTAGTTGGGTGAGGGATGTGCTCTGGCTTGCCATGGCTGGGGCGTTCCTCCTGGGCTTGGGTACAGTGACTGTTTGCCTGGATGGACTCCCTGGGGCGTCTTGCTCTTCTCCCTCGTCCTCTCTGTGCTCTCCCTCGCTGTCCTCTCCCAGTCCACCCTCTGTGGTGAGAGATGCTGCTCGTGAGCTGCCTCCTGCCTTAGTACTCGATGGGCCTGCGGTCTCCGCCAGCGTGCGCCTCTTTTCTCTGGTGCTAAGGCACTAACGAGGGCCTACCGTGATGTTGCGGGGCTAGGTACCTAGTGGATCCCAGTAGGTGTCTTCTGCTGCCTTGCTGTGCACACTACCCCCGCAGGGTGTTATTTCTTTGTGCAGTGGCCTTTTCTGGGCTCTCGCACCTGTTTTATAAAATGTATTTTAAAATGATGTGTGTTATCATACACGAGCACAGCAGATTTACCACTAATTGCTCATTTGCGCACTTCTCAGCTGAGTTCCACCTATTGGATGAATATATATTTTTTAAATATGTCTCTAAAAACAGCTATTTCTGGTCTCCTTGCACTCCCCAGGCTCTGGTCTGTTTTTTGTGTCCGATGATCATGTTAGTGCTTAGAAACAGGCACTCTATGTCTTGCATTATCCATGCTCCTCAGTCTTTCCACCAGGGAGGTTGAATGCTTCTTTCCCACTCCGCATGCCCCTTGCCACCTCTTTGCTTCCTAAGTGCCCCTCTTTTTATGGTGCTTTGCAGCAGTTTTAGAATCTTCTCAAAGTTTCTCATTGCTCAAATTGGTTTAATTAATATGTTTCACTTGTCCTAATTGTTTGACTTTTCACATGGGAAAGTGTCACTCATAGTTGCTGAAATGTCACTCACAATTCTGCAGAAATGATGAAAATGTCACTCATAGCAATCTGAAACCTTGGCAGCTATGATTTGCTATATGGATGTGTATGGTAATTATAAAAGCAATGACCATCCTATTTTAAATTATATCAAAAGCGTCGATAGACGTCAGGCTAAGTTGCCACAGTGTAACGTCTTTGAAAGGGAGGGGTTGCAGTATTTGGAAAATGGCCTGACATCAGAGTGGTCATGTGCTCTAAACAGTGATCAAAGATTTGTGATGGCAAAAACATTGTTTTTAAGTGGTAGTGCAAAGAGTTAACAAGTGAGTTATGCAGTGAGTGTTTTTAATTGGCATGGTGTTGAAGGGATAGTAATGTAAAAACAATAATTACGTACAGTCTGAGTATTATTAAAATATATATTTTGGAAACACCATTTTATCTTAACCTTTTAAGCATTTTGTAGCAGTATATCTTCTACTGTGTGTACTGCAAGTTTAAAAAAGTGAATTACATATTCTCTGTGCTTTCTGTCACAGACTGACTTTGTGGCACTAGAAATGCACAAGTAACTGTTCTCCACTGCACTAAGATGTAATTCTGTGGTCTGGTTACGCACAGACCTCTGCAGTGTATTAACTAATAGACTTTCATAACGTACTACAGTGCATTTGCCACTATCATTTAAAACAAAACAAAAAATCATTTAAGTTGCAAGTTATTTTATGTGTAGCTACCTGATGGTAAAGCTTTCATAATATTTTGGCTTTCTTAGCCACACTTTTTGTACAACTGATATTCTGAACTCACGTATTTAAAAGTGCATGCATACGAGATAATGAAGAAAATTGAGTTTTGGTGAAATAAAATATTTGCCTAAGGTCACAGTATTTAAGAGGGGTAGACGTGATTTATCAATATTTTCTGGTTTAGCTCTGTACAAATCAGCCACTAAATGAGTATCTATTTGTCATTCATTATGTTAAGGCTTTGTTTTCAACCTCTTTTTGCAGTTTTTATATACTGCAAACTCGACCCGAAGTAATAGAGCACTTTATGAGCACCGGTTACATTACACATACAGTCTCTGCCATGGCAAACCTCCTCCTCCCATCTGCCAAACCACTCGCTGTGTTAAAAAAATTGCTCCTGGAATGAAGCAATTTGGGAGGCCGTGCTCCGAAAAACATTTCACACTAAAGCTGAAAATCCCTGCAATGGTGCATTTTTTTCTAGTTCTGATACGTGTGCTTGTGTTTTAGGTGGTGTCATGTAACACTTAATGATTTCCTTCCAGGGGCATGCTTGTGTAACGCTACAGACACATTGGCTCCATTTTGAATTGGGTGTCACCAGAGCTCCAGGTGTCACTTGCTTTTCTTGTAGGGTAACTTAGTGGGTTAAAGCATATGGCATAAAGAGCCACATGTTACACAATGGTCCATGAGAGAGGACTCCAACTCCTTGGTGCTCCATGTGCAGCAAATGTGAGGTTTGCATCCAAATCTTCATGCTGTCGGCTTTCTTTAGAGCTATGAAACCAACCACTACATGTGGCAAAGCCAGGACCAGGACACTAGGCAAGACCTGAGGACATGGCAGGCAACAGCAGTACACTGTTTCATATAGCTTAGTTAAATAAGTGGATGAGGTGAAGCTGACGCAAACCTCTACTGTGCAGTCTCATCCAAACATGACCAAAACAGGAAAGGCACATTTTAAAGGTAAGGCATTTTGTGAGCATTTTTATTATGCTGCCTTTGTTAAGAATAAATTAACAACCATGCCAGTTCTTTACCATTGTTCATGCTTCTCCACGCCGACCACCCTACACTCTTCCATCTTTGAATTCTATTTTCTTCTCCAGCCACCCTCAACTTTTGACTACATGCATGCCTTTTTGTTTAATCTAAAAACAAGTCTTCCTTGAATATTTTCAAAACGTTTTGTCTTTGATCCACACATCTGCTGTTTTGCCCACTCTGAATCTCCTTGCCATCCAGCATCCAATTTATTTGTTAAATCTCCCCTCCATCCTCAATTCAACTAATTTCCATTTTTTTGTCTTCATGTCTCCCATGACCTCCTTGACTCTCCACTAGCACCCTTGAACTGTCAAACCTCATTGCTTTTTGTTTTGTCCTCCACCTCTTTTAAACAAAAATTTGTCATATGTTCTTATTTGCATTTATTGGGAGATACAGTACTTGTTGATTGGATTTACCAATAATGAAATTGCTGTCAGGTGATCCCAGTGCACATACGTGAATTTGTGTAATTTCTGTTGCTCTCAACATTGTTTTTTTTACTAAGTATATTAACACAAATAAGGCTCTTACGCTGCAGTTGCAGGTATGATTATCTCCCCTAACCAAGCCTATCATCTATCAGTCTACCATTAACATCTAACACATGGTTAACTATTCTTGCAGACACAGTGACATATGGCCTTTAACACTGGCTGCTTCACCCTGACTAGTTGTTTATAAGTAAAGTATTTTAGAGGTACTTAGTCACAACCTTACATGCACCCATCACGCTCCATGCCAAAACACTTAGGTAAAAGACATTGTAATTTACAACACCAATGGCTCTAACTCTCGCAAATGCGAGAACTATTGCATTGCAAATGTGTTAGACGGGGACCCTGAGGGTCGGCCGGATACTGAGGGAGAGATCCCCGAGGGGGACCGTCTCCGGTGATCGTACAGACAAGTTACCTCCCTCCCCACAAACAGGCACCACACCAAGTCGAGTTCAATGCTTTATATAAGGTTCTTAAGGCAAGGATATCAGCGATACAGGATATCTCGGACCCGGGGGTCCTCTCACTTCTAGTCTCTGTAGGGAAAGGGGGTAGCGGGACAGTCTTGGTACCGGATCGGTACAGGTAGTGGTAAGGGGCGAGCTCACAATCCTCGAGCTGGAGGGTCTGTGGATCGGGCCGCGGCAGCGCCAGCAGGCCAAGATGGTAGTCTCACAAGGCAGAGGGCCGCGGCAGCGCCAGCAGGCCAAGTGTAAAAACCTTAGTCGGGTCGGGGACAATCGATATTTGCCCGGCAGTATTGCCTCTGTGACCCTCTAGTTATTTAATCAAATGATGAGGCAGGCGCTGGAGACTGGAAAGCAGGAAACAAGGGTTTTTATTCTCTCCGGAGGAGAACACAACGAAACGGACAGAAGGTATCGTTCTGAGGTGCTCTAACTTACGTTTGAGGCCTGGCCCCTTATATACAGTGTTTATGGTTTTTATTACAGTTTACATACATGTGACAAAGCTTTGATATACGGAAAGACATACCCGGAATCCCCCTTTGGGGCCCGTTCCCACACACATTTACAGTTGAAATCCCCACCCTAGTCATAACAGGTGATGAGTATCACGCAGCTGGATATTCCGCCGATTCACGGAATGTGGGGGGTTTGATCGGATCTCATGGAGTGGGGGCTTTGATCAACCCGGGGATCCTTTGATGGGGGAAGCTTCCTATTGTACGGGGAGGGGCAAGGAATGGTATCGGCAGAGCTGGGTGTCGGCCTGGGAACGGGGAAGACAAAACGGGCACACAGGGAAAAAAGGGGGTTTGCATCTAAGGGCCGGAGATCATGAAAGGGAGGCGGGGAGGTGTCGCGCTGGGAACAGGATGAGGGCCTGGGGCAGAGCAGCGCCGAAGAGGGGTTTACGACTCAAGGCAGGTGCAAGCGGGGGGGGGGGGGGGTGGTCAGCGCGCAGGCTTAGTGAAGGCGAAGGGAAGGGCTATGTCAGGGGCCAGTGGCATGCAAAAGGGTTCGTTCTGGTCGGGGCATCTAAGATGGCGGGTGCGCACGACAAAAGTGTGGCATCAGGGGAAGAGGCAAGATGGCGCAGATAATGTTCACCAAAACGTACTAATTTTCAACAGTCCTCCCTTTAACATATTCAAGACATCTTGCTGGTTCATTTTCTATTCGGTTCTACTGTGGTGGGCCTGAGAAAGAAAACGGTAGGAACCCTAGATGGAAAAGAGTTGTAAACAATACATTTTAACATTTCTAGTTTTTATGAGGTGGGCCTATTTGATAAACTTTGATAAAACTTGTTCAGCAGGAAAGTCATAGGAATGTAATACAAAAACGATTCTGTAGCGTGAGCAGCAAGTACATTTCATACTGGCAAGTGATTACATATATTGGAGCATGATCAATACAATGGCGGCTGGGAGAGAAATGAGGTCTAGCAGAAACGGCGATTGGGGATGTCAAATGTTCATTCTTTGTTGTCTTTCGTTGGCGCTGTTGAGCACCGGCGGTGGAGCTACGAGTCCAGCTCTGTTCTAAGTTCTGCGTTGCAGGGCACGACCCTTTCCTCGCGTTTCTGGTCGGAAAGGTCCTTTTCGCCCTGTGTCCTTTGAGGTGATTGTCAGAAAGTTCAGATGGAAGAAGAGAGTACAAAACAGTCCATAGGGTAGGTCAGAGGAAAAGGGGGATGGAGCAAGGCCAAATCAGGAACAAACTAGGGGAACGAGAGACTTCGAATAGGCGGGCGTGTGACCGAATTCAGAGAGCGGGGACTTGTCGACAGGCACTGGACATCGAGCAGGGGCATCAGGTCGACCCTTTCTTCTCATGTTGTCGAAAACAGTGCCTCGTCCTGCAGCTCTTTTCAGTCGTGGTCTCGCCTTGGCTAATGTCGCAGGTGTTCCTTAGTCTGCAGTCGGGCCTCGTGCTCCCACATCCGGTCCTTCTCTCCTCCAACAGCAGTACCCTTAAACAAGTTTGAAAATACAGTCTTTAGAAAATTTGCAGATGAAGATAATCAAAAAGTCTATTTCTCTCCCAGCTCCAGGCAAAGAATGAAAATGCCCGCTATATTTAGTGGTCACAACTGGCATATGAATGACCGGTGACGGGTCTGTTGGATTTACTATGACTTTCCTTCATAATTATTTATTACAGGCATGACAGTTCATCTGATGGTAACCCACCTTCGTGAGACAAATCTGGCAAAGATATGCCGTTCTCTAGAGTTTTAAATTTACAAAAGGGTACAGTGAGTCGTCAACATGGTACTACACAGGTATTTTGCTGAGAGACGAACATGGCTAAACATTTCCTTTCTATCGGTGCATCCTGCTTTGCAACTACTGCGGGGTTCGTTTCGATGATTTCTTTACCTTGGACTAGTCTGTTAACCTTGTAAAACATCATTCTGGGTCCTACGTAACCTTTTACAGCCCGATTACTTAATTAGGAAGGACAGGGGTTTTATGGGAAACAACCAGGGACATAGGAAACTTGTGGTAAGGGCACAAATCGACCCATCTCTCACAACCGGAAATGGGGGGTAGTTTCATAATTCCAGTTTTGGGCGGCTGATACAGGGGAGGTAACAGGGGTGATCATTCTTCCGGTTTGGGTATTGCGACGATCCGGGGAGGGGAGGGTCGCGTATTCTGAGGTCCTTGTTTTAGACTATAGGAGCCGTTGACATGTAGTTCCCTTATTTCGGGCCAGATTAGGGAACCTCTGTCGTCTTACCTGTCCTTTCCCTTACGGCCCAACCTGGGTTCATTGACTTCTAGCGGAAAAGGAGAGGGAACGACGCGGCCTCAGGGTGATTGTATTAAAGACAAGTTTTTGTGCAAATACTGACGGTATTTGACGCCAATTAGGTGGTGTGCTAGGGGTGGCGGTCTGCCAATTTCGGGGCTAACCACTCGGAAGAGTGGGAGTGCAAAAATAGAGGGAGAGAGGAGAGAGAGAGAGAGAGAGAGAGAGAGAGAGAGAGAGAGAGAGAGAGAGAGAGAGAGAGAGAGAGAGAGAGAGAGAGAGAGAGAGAGAGAGAGAGAGAGAGAGAGAGAGAGAGAGAGAGTGCAACGGCAGGCTAAATAGTACACGTGCAACAGAGAGGGTGGCAGTGTATTCAAGAAAGGCTATTTAGTGCATTACACAGTAAAAGGCATTTACGGGTCTGCGTTAGAATCTTGTAATCATGCAGTTTGAGCATTAGACAGGGTAGAGGGGACATGCTTTGAGAAAAAGGAAAGAAGAAAGGAGGTACCATGTTGTCGCACTTTCTCGCATTCTCGGTCCTTCGACCAGTTGGGTCAACGCCTCAGTCACACACACACATTCCCTCATAGTTTCGCATCATACGTGACATGGGTTCATTCGTCCGGTCTGGTTTAAGGGTGATCACTTTTTATCAGGTTGTGCTAATTTTTCGGGTTTGTTCGGTACGTGAGTAGTTTGCAGGCGTGCTTAGACACCACCTTGCGGCGCTAGTCCGCTTCGTGTATTAGGCATGGCAAGGCTTCAGATCTTCGCCACACCTCGGCTGTAATCTCTGATGTAACCTGCAGAGGGAGGAAAAAAAGGGGGGGGGGGGGTGGGGGAGACAGCATTCGCGCGCATTCAAATACATGGATTCATAAGTCCTTTACTTACTTCTTACTCGTCTTTCCTCCTTGGGGCAGGGTCCCCGGGGATATGGTTTCTGGAGTCGAGGGGGGGTAGTGTGTTCATATAGGTCGTGTGCGGGGAAACGTAAAAAAGGAAACCAGAGGTGCCTAGTGCGAGGTATCTAGTCAAAGGATATATCTCACTATCGGGATCCTTAAACCTCTTTCAACGCCGTGGCGTTCTAAAGTTCTTCGGTTCTTGGGTCCCTGATACTTTGGAACGTTGTACTTTATAATATTTACATTATTTTATTTCTTCCTCCTTTTACATTCCCTCATTTACACCGTTCTTTTTACCCATCCTTGGAAGTCAAGGTCTTCCTCTACGCGAGAGTTCATGGGTCAGTTGCGTACTTTGAAGGCGGAGTGTCGTGTTGTTGATCCGATCCGTCCTCCAGGGCTGGGTAACCATCTTCCTTTAACCTTAAAGAGAGAGCAGAGTAGGGTGCACAGAAAAGAACTTTCCCACCGATCCCAAAATTTAAAATAAAGCATGCAATACCCGTTCATAGTTTCAAAAATTTTATTTTGCAAAATCATTTCAGCATGTGGATTATGAGAGTGCAGTCGTGTTTGGCCGGTCGTGGCAATGGCTAAAGTGCGTACAGTGGGGGGTGTCGTTTGCAGCAATAAAAACATCGGAAGAAACTAACAACGTCTATTAATTGGCTGGGGGTACGGGGGCATTTATTTTCATAATTTAGAAGCATAATCATAATAGTTGTAATCAGATTTCCTATATGCATACCGTACGTGTGCGTCGTAAATGAGGTTTACATCAATTATAAAAATATAATACATTGTACATTTGTGATCAACATTTGTAACGGGGATCCTTTCATACTGTTCGTCGAGTGAGTTCTCCTTGTCTTTTCTAGCCAAGTGTACAAAGGATCATATAAAATCTCAGAACATCAAGTTTATATTAGTGCGAAGGAACACCACGAGGTGTTCGTAAGTTCCGATTGATACCAGCGCCATTTTGGGCGGGGCCGGCTCAGTCCGGAAGCAGCATCAGGGGAAATGTTTCCCATTACTGGCAGTTTGGACCAGAGTCCTTTTCGGCAGTTCTAGAATTCATGCTAACAGAAGGAGTGGCAATGTCATGTTTGTTTCGTTGGCGATCAAGGCAGCCGTCCCTTACCGGAAACCTGCAAAGGCCGAAGGTTCCGCCGGGGACCTTTGTATGATCTTCAAGGCTGCGGAGATGCTGTCGGAGATGGGGGCTCGTGCTCCAGGGGGCAAATGTTCGAGTTATATTGCTGGTCAAAGTTACTCTAGTGGCCGGGGCCCGCCTTCCAGCGGACCCAGACGCCATTTTGAGGCCCTACAGGGGCCACTCCCGTCGAGTTTGCCAGAGTGGAAGAGACCCTTCGGAGTGAAAGGAAGAGGTCCCTGTTTTGTGAAAGCGGGACGTTCGGCTGGGGTGCGGCTGTGATGCCCCCACCTGGGGGGGGCGAGGGAGACTCGTCCGCATCGTCTCCTTTTCCCGGTGTACTCCATGCCGCTCCTTTTCATCGCCCCGCATGAAGGCCTCTCCACATCCGGTGTTCCCCAAGTGCCACCATTGTACGTTCGGTGCTGCGCAAGTACTGGGGTGCCACCATTGTACGTTCGGTGCTGTGGAAGTATTGGCACCATCGCCTGACTGGGGGTGTTCGGCGTCGGGCCGGGGGCTGGGAAACCTCCTATCGGTGGAGGTGGGAGAGGCTCGTCCGCGTCGCCTCTCCCTCCCAGCCCAACTTGGACAAGTTGTTGTGGAGGTACGTGCAGGACATCCCGCCGTCCAGGACTGCTGCGGCTGTGACGGAAGAGAAAAGGAAGAGGTGCCTCGTTCTCCTCTGGACATGTGGCGGGACTACCTTAGTCTTTCCAGGCCCGTTGCGGCCGGCCAAGGAGACATGTGGCGGGACTACCTGCAAATGCCCAGGCTGCGGGCTCCTGCCTCTCCTCCGGCTCCCCCATACGTTAAGATTTCCTGACCAAGAGTTGGCGGCCGGGCTCGCCTTATATGGGTTGCCGTTGGTTGGGCGTAGCCGTAACCCTGCCCTACTTTGGAAGGTTCCAGAATGGGGGGGGGGCGAATGTTCTGTTTGACTTTCATTTTCTACAGTTTATCGTTATTATTCCTTGTTTGTTGTGTTAAATTAAAAGTTCAAGTTCATTAATGGTCTACGGATTTTGTTTTACCATTTCTTTCTTTCCAGGTTGCTTTTATGCTAAGTTTCTGCTAACAGAGGTCGAGTAACACGGAAACACGTGTAGAGGGATGACGCAGATTTGTACATTACATACACACAAACTCAGACGGGGGACAGTACAAGTACGACATACAAAGACCCAAGACAAATATAAAAACAGTTATTGGTCATAATTATCTCTTTCCGTCTGTGAATTTTAAACGAGGCTGGGTTCCCGTCTTGACATTGCCCGACCTAGGAGAACGTGAGCATGCCGCTGAGATTTTCCTGGCGAAATCTGTGCCATCGGGCATAATCAAACGTGGCGGTTCTGTCTGGTCTGTCTATGTAAGTCGGGTTCTTCTTTGTCTCGCGCCTTTTCTCGTACTGTCGGTCTGTCGTTCTTGTCGGCCCTTTGCCTTTACTCACGCTCAGTAGAGTCGGGCATTGGGCTTTCCAGTGTCCGACATACCTACAAAAAGCGCATTGGTCTGACCCTAAGTCTGGTCGTCCTTTGCATAGTGTCGGGGGATAAGTTGTGGGTAGCGGTGTCCTGGGGTTGTCCTGTCGGTATATTTCTCTACTTGGTTTGTCCTCTTCTTTTCTCTGTCGTTTCGTAGCCTCTCTGCGCCACATACCGAGACTGTCGAGCATAATTGGCGTTGTTTTATTATTTCGAAGGGCTATTTCTAACGTTTCTATTTTATCAAGGTCAAAGGATCCTGTCAGTGGCCACTGTTTGTCTTGACTCTCTTCGGTATACCTGTGCCATAATTTATTATAAGCTATGGTGACTAACCCATAGTTTATGAACATGTCCTTATTAGGGGTGCCTTCTAATGGAGCTATATGGTCCACCTCTAATACGCGGTCCGGACTAAACAGGCTATTTATCAGTGGGGAGAAGACAGACATGACGGCTCGTAACGAGGGACTAAAAAGTCAGCACTGCCTATCTTATCACTAGGTGCAAAGACCGTACAGAATATTTCTATTCAACGTTGTTTGCAGGCAGTGAATACCTCATGGATCGAAAAAAAATATAAAAAACCAAACGACCAATAAATAACAATGGGGAGAATGAGTAGGTCCGCAAAGATCTGCGTTACCTACCCTTTTCACTATCTGCAAAAAGGGTGGTCTCTTCCCTGCTTGCAGACAGGGAATCTCCAGGAAACAATAGTTTTGCGAACAACAGTTCAGTTTCAAGCAATTATTGAGTGGGGGAGAAAAAAATAAGCACGGCTGCTACCCTACCTATCCTCCACTGTTTGCAAAGAGAGAGAGAGCCTGTTGTTTCTCCGTTTGCAGACAGTGAATCTCCAAATAAAAATAAACAGAGCAATACTAGTATTTTTGAACAAACAAACAATCAAGCAAATTTTTTCGCAACTTGTCGTGGTAACACGACCTTACCCGGACCGCATGGACAGTTTCTTGTCTTCCGAATCCAGCGCCCGATCGTCCTCTCTTCTCCGTTATCCTCGCGGCACTCCTGATGGTTCCCAGTCAGGACCGTGGATCACTCGAGAGAGGTCTGTTCGGAATTAGTGAAGTTCGGATGATCGGCTGCCAGACGAGGGTCTATTGGGCAAGAGCTCTCCCGATCGTTGCAGTCGTTCACTCTGTCGTCGGGACCTCTCCCACTGGATCCACGAGTCGCTGATGGGCCCCACGCTTGGGACGCCAATTGTAAAAACCTTAGTCGGGTCGGGGACAATCGATATTTGCCCGGCAGTATTGCCTCTGTGACCCTCTAGTTATTTAATCAAATGATGAGGCAGGCGCTGGAGACTGGAAAGCAGGAAACAAGGGTTTTTATTCTCTCCGGAGGAGAACACAACGAAACGGACAGAAGGTATCGTTCTGAGGTGCTCTAACTTACGTTTGAGGCCTGGCCCCTTATATACAGTGTTTATGGTTTTTATTACAGTTTACATACATGTGACAAAGCTTTGATATACGGAAAGACATACCCGGAATCCCCCTTTGGGGCCCGTTCCCACACACATTTACAGTTGAAATCCCCACCCTAGTCATAACAGGTGATGAGTATCACGCAGCTGGATATTCCGCCGATTCACGGAATGTGGGGGGTTTGATCGGATCTCATGGAGTGGGGGCTTTGATCAACCCGGGGATCCTTTGATGGGGGAAGCTTCCTATTGTACGGGGAGGGGCAAGGAATGGTATCGGCAGAGCTGGGTGTCGGCCTGGGAACGGGGAAGACAAAACGGGCACACAGGGAAAAAAGGGGGTTTGCATCTAAGGGCCGGAGATCATGAAAGGGAGGCGGGGAGGTGTCGCGCTGGGAACAGGATGAGGGCCTGGGGCAGAGCAGCGCCGAAGAGGGGTTTACGACTCAAGGCAGGTGCAAGCGGGGGGGGGGGGGGGGTGGTCAGCGCGCAGGCTTAGTGAAGGCGAAGGGCTATGTCAGGGGCCAGTGGCATGCAAAAGGGTTCGTTCTGGTCGGGGCATCTAAGATGGCGGGTGCGCACGACAAAAGTGTGGCATCAGGGGAAGAGGCAAGATGGCGCAGATAATGTTCACCAAAACGTACTAATTTTCAACACAAGTCGATGGTTTCACGAGGCAGAGGGCCGCGGCAGCGCCAGCAGGCCAAGATGGTTTCACGTGGCAGAGGGCCGCGGCAGCGCCAGCAGGCCAAGATGGGTTCACGAGGCAGAGGGCCGCGGCAGCGCCAGCAGGCCAAGATGGTTTCACTAGGCAGAGGGCCGCGGCAGCGCCAGCAGGCCAAGACGATGGTTTCACGTGGCAGAGGGCCGCGGCAGCGCCAGCAGGCCAAGATGGGTTCACGAGGCAGAGGGCCGCGGCAGCGCCAGCAGGCCAGTCACGGATGAGTTCTTCTCGGGTCTCTCGACTCCAGGATACAACTGCCTTCCTGGTCTGGCACTGCCCCAGTTATAGGTCTGGTCCCCTTTGATGTCCGGACCCTCGCGCCTGGGGGCCGGGAGGTCCGGGATGAGGGAGTCCAGACACCCAGCAGGGGGGTGGAGCCAGCGCCCAGGGCGGCCGGGGGTGATCGACACCTGGCGGAGGGGAGCCGTTGACGATTCCTTCTCCCATTGATTTGCCAAGTGGTCACTCTGCCTCCTGGGGGGAGGTTGGTGCCCCGATGTCGGGGCCGGCCGGGCCCAGGGTTAGGGTCGAGTTGAGGCCACGCGGCCTCGTGCTGCAGTGCCCCAAGATGGCGGCCGGTTCGATGTCGTGGTGTGGATGGTGACCTGGGCCAGCTGGGTCCGGGGCTGGTGTCTTGTAGTGGAGGGATTGCAGGGTACTTCGGGTGGTCGTTTAGGGACTCTGGCTGGGGATGCAGGGAGAGCCAGGGTCCAGGTCCTACTGCGGGGAGGGGGGGCAGCCCGACCATGCGGCCTGTCCAACATGCGTCCCCCCCAGCTGAAGGCGGGGAGAGTCAGCCATCTTCCTGGGGACTCTCCTCGCTGAGGCGGAAAAAGCGTGACAGGCCGTCGGCGTTGGCGTGGTCCTGGCCTGGACGATGTTCCACCGTGAAGTCCATCCCCTGCAGGGAGATGGACCAGCGCAACAGCTTCGGGTTTTCCCCCCGCATTTGCATCAGCCATTGCAGGGGTCGGTGGTCTGTTTGCACCCGGAAGTGGGTGCCGAAGAGGTATGGCCGGAGCTTCTTGAGTGCCCAGACTACGGCGAAGGCCTCTCTCTCAATGGTGCTCCAGCGCTGTTCTCGGGGCAAGAGGCGTCTGCTGATGAAGACCACCGGATGGTCGACCCCTTCGGCGTTGAGTTGGGAGAGGACGGCCCCCACACCATGATCGGAGGCGTCCGTCTGCACAATGAATTCCCGGCTGTAGTCGGGAGCCTGGAGCACGGGGGCCGTGCACATGGCGGTCTTTAGTTTCTCGAAGGCCGATTGGCAGTCCAGGGTCCAGTTGACGGTTTTGGGGCCCTTTTTGGAGGTGAGCTCTGTGAGGGGCCCCACGATGCTGCCATAGTCCTTCACGAACCGCCGGTAGTATCCGGTGAGCCCCAGGAAGGCCCGGACCTCCGTTTGGGTCGTAGGGGGTTGCCAGGCCTGGATGGCAGCAATCTTGAGTTGGAGAGGAGCCACTAGCCCGCTTCCCACTTGGTGTCCCAGGTAGGTCACGGACCCTTGGCCAACCTGGCACTTGCTGGCCTTGATGGTGAGCCCGGCTTGCTGGAGGGCGTGTAGAACCTCCCGCAGGTGGCGGAGGTGGTCGGTCCACTGGTGGCTGTACACAGCAATGTCGTCCAGGTAGGCGGCGCTGAAGTCTTCTAGGCCCGCCAGTACCTGGTTTACCAGCCGTTGGAACGTGGCCGGGGCGTTTTTCATGCCGAAGGGCATGACTTTAAAGTGGTAGTGCCCGTCTGGGGTAGAGAAGGCGGATCGTTCTTGGGCCCGAGGGGTGAGGCCGATCTGCCAGTAGCCCGCTGTTAGGTCGAAGATGCTCAGGTAGCGGGCGGCCCCCATCCGGTCAATTAGCTCGTCGGCCCGGGGGATGGGATGAGCGTCGGTCCTGGTAACTGCATTCAGCCCCCGATAGTCCACGCAGAACCGGAGCTCAGGGGCAACGCCCGGGGCGGCCGCCTTGGGAACCAGGACGACTGGGCTTGCCCAGGGGCTGTCTGAGGGTTCGATCACTCCCAGGGTCAGCATCTTGGACACCTCGGTCTGGATGCAGGCTCGTACCCGGTCTGGTAAGCGGTATGCCCGGTGTCGGATAGGAGGGCTGTCCCCGGTGTCCACATCGTGGAGGCACCAGGGGGTGACTCCGGGGGTGAGGGAGAACAGGGAGGCGAACCGCCTCAGGAGCGTTTGGCAGTCTTGGCGTTGCTCCGGGGACAGGGCCTCGGAGAGCTGGACCCCTTCCACTGAGCCATCCTGCTCGAAGGCCCTCAGTAAGTCCGGAAGGGGTTCGGAGTCTTCTTCTGTCCCATTATCGGTAGCCATCAGGAGGCTGAGCTCGGATCGCACAAAATGGGGTTTTAGCCTGTTGGCATGGAGGACCCGTAGGGGGTTCCGGGCAGTCTCCATGTCGATTAAATAGGTGACGGGCCCTTTGCGTTCGATTACCTTGAAGGGCCCGGACCATCGGTCTTGGAGTGCACAGGGTTCAACCGGGGACATCACCCAGACCTGTTGTCCCGGTTCGAACTCAATGGAGGACGCGTGCTGATCGTACCACCTCTTCATGTCCTCCTGACTGGCCTCGAGATTGGCTTTGGCGGTGTCTCGGAACTGCCGGGTCTGGTTGCGGAGAGCCAGGAGGTACCTGTAGATGTCCGGGGGAGTTTTCTGGGGAGGCTGCTCCCAACCTTCCTTGACTAGGCTGAGGGGGCCCCGGACGGGGTGCCCGTACAGGAGTTCAAATGGGCTGAAGCCGAGGGACTTCTGCGGGACCTCCCGATAGGCAAACAGGAGGCAGGGAAGTAGCACGTCCCACTGGCGTCGAAGGGGTTCTTCTAGGCCCATAATCATCCCTTTGAGGGTGCGGTTGAACCTCTCGACCAGTCCGTTTCCTTGCGGGTGATAGGGGGTCGTGAATTTGTAGGTGACCCCGCATTGTTGCCAAAGAGACTTCATATATCTGGAGATAAAGTTCGTGCCCCTGTCACTGACGACCTCCCGGGGGAACCCCACCCGGGAGAAGATCCCCATCAGGGCCCGGCCCACCACGGGGGCCGTCACCGTCCGAAGAGGGATGGCCTCGGGATAGCGAGTGGCGTGGTCTACGAGGACCAGGATGAACCGGTGTCCTTGGGCTGTTCGAGGGTCGAGGGGCCCCACAATGTCTATTCCCACTCGTTCAAACGGGGTGGTGACGACAGGAAAGGGTTGCAATGGTGCTTTGATTTTTCGGCCACTTTTTCCGCTGGCCTGGCAGGTGGGGCAGGCCTTGCAGTGGTTGGTGACATCTTTTCGCATGTGGGGCCAGAAAAAATGGGTCACCAGGCGGTCGTAGGTTTTATCCTGCCCCAGGTGTCCGGCAAGGGGGACATCGTGGGCTAAGTTCAGGAGGAAGTCTCGGAAGCGAAGGGGCACCACAAGCACCCGACTGGCCCCTAGTTCCGCCACTTTCTGCTCGCTGTAGAGCAGGTCTTGGTCCCAGTAGATCCAGTGGGCCCCCGAGGTATCCCCGGTGCTCTGGGCCAGGGCTTGCTGCCGGAGTCCTTCGAGAGAAGGACAGGTTTTCTGTTCGGCCCGGAATTGTTCCTGTGTGGGGCCTCCCTCCTGCCGCCATTGTGCCAGGTCAGGGACGTCCCGAAGCTGGTCGGATCCTTCTTCGGTTTGGGTCAATGGACTGGCTCCTGGGGCGGCCTCCTCTGGGATGAGTGCGGGAGGAGGTTCTGGCCACTCGGGCTCTTCTGGGCTGGGGACCGCGCGGGCGGTCATGGACCGGGTCGTGACGCAGACCCATTCGGGGAGGCCAAGCATCCCCAGGTGCTCCCTCCGTTCGACAGCTGCCCATGGAGAGCTTTCAAGGTCGTTTCCTAGGAGGCAGTCCACGGGGGCATCATCGCGGACAGTTACTTTTAACATCCCTGTTACTCCTCCCCACTCGAAGGGGACGCAGGCCATGTGGCATAGGCTTTCGGAGTTGTCGGCTGATCGGACAGGGCAAAGAATGTTCGGCAAGATTTGGTCGGGAGTGACGAGGTGGCGTCGGACCGCCGTTACACTGGCCCCGGTGTCGCGGAGGGCTTCCGCCCGGCGGCCATTAATGTTGACCCATTGACCGTACTTCTGGGTGTTGGCGGGAAGGGGGGCCCGCGGAATCATGTCTCTCTCCCCTAAGCAGACCAGTGCCATGGCGGCGGGCGCCCATTCAGAGGGATCGGTCTCGTACTCTTCTTGGTCTTCCGGGATTAGTTCTTCCCCTAGGGCCGCCGCTGCAACTTGGCGGGGGGTAGTGTTCGGATTCTTTGGGCAGTTGGGATCACTGGCGTAGTGGCCGGGTCGCTGGCACCTGTGGCACGTAATGTTGGCCCGGAAACCGGCCCGGACGGCAGGGCTTCCTCGGCCAACCGGGGTCGAGGGGTTTCTGGGGGGCGACGAGGGGCCGGGGTCTCTCCCCCGACCCTGACTCCCTCCTCCCCCTCGGGGGCGATACGGTCTGGATAATTCGCTGGGTGCGTTCCGGCCAACTCGGGTGCTTTCCCACCGGTCGGCTTCGACGGCGAGTTGTCGAGGGTCGGTTAGCTTACTGTCCAGGAGGTGTTGCCGGAGCTCCACGAAGCAGTTGTTCGACAGGTGTTCCCATACGATAAGGTCAAAGAGTTGTTCGTAGGTGGTTACTTTGTTGCCCTTGATCCACCCCTCGAAGGCTCGGCTAAAAAAGTTCACGTACTCCACCCAAGTTGTACCCGGAATCCGTTTGCAGTCGCGGAACCGTTGGCGGTACATCTCAGGTGTGAGCCCGTATCGAGTGAGGAGGGCGGCCTTCATGTGGTCGTAGGAGGTCATCAGCTGGTCCGGGAGTTGCAGCAGGGCGTCCCGCCCTTCGTTGACAAACCTCCCCCATAATCCGGCTCCCCAATCGCTTCGGGGAATCCGGTGGGAGGTCATTGCCACCTCATAGGCTTTAAACCACTGCTGTATATCATCGTTCTTGTGGTATTCCCGGATGACATCTTTGGGGATGTGAACCTTGGGTTCGGTCGAGGCAGACGGGGTCGGTCGTTCGGGGAGCCCAAGGTCTTTATTCTGTTTCTGGATCTCCAGTGCTTTGAGATCGCGCTCATGTTCGTACTCTAGTTTCTTTTCCTCTAGCTCTCTCTGTCTTTGCTTGTCTTCTCGCTCTTCCTTGAGCCGTAAGTGTTCCAGGGTTATTTTTTGTTCGGCCAGCTTGAGTTCTCCATCCAAGCGAAGTCGGGCTAGTTCTAATTCGTGGAGTCTGGTTTTTTCTCTTTCTCGGATCTCTTCCAGGGAGAGACCCGCTCTTTCTTTAGTTGGTGCGGGGCTCGTTTCGGTCGTTTGTGTTCGGGGTACGGCCGTACCCGTTTCCGCCCAGGCTTCTAGGGCTCGTTTGAAGTCTTCCTTCGTACTCAGACCCGTGGTTGGGAGACCAAGTTCCATGCAATATTGCTTCAGTTCCCGGTGGTTGTAGTCTTCCAATTTTTCCATCTGGAATTTCTCCGTTGTTCCGCTCTCTGTTGTCATGGTGGTCGTGTGTCGTGGGTCGGGTGACTTTCTGTACGATTATGCGTAGGTTCGGATCCCACCGCTGCCACCAATGTTAGACGGGGACCCTGAGGGTCGGCCGGATACTGAGGGAGAGATCCCCGAGGGGGACCGTCTCCGGTGATCGTACAGACAAGTTACCTCCCTCCCCACAAACAGGCACCACACCAAGTCGAGTTCAATGCTTTATATAAGGTTCTTAAGGCAAGGATATCAGCGATACAGGATATCTCGGACCCGGGGGTCCTCTCACTTCTAGTCTCTGTAGGGAAAGGGGGTAGCGGGACAGTCTTGGTACCGGATCGGTACAGGTAGTGGTAAGGGGCGAGCTCACAATCCTCGAGCTGGAGGGTCTGTGGATCGGGCCGCGGCAGCGCCAGCAGGCCAAGATGGTAGTCTCACAAGGCAGAGGGCCGCGGCAGCGCCAGCAGGCCAAGTCGATGGTTTCACGAGGCAGAGGGCCGCGGCAGCGCCAGCAGGCCATGATGGTTTCACGTGGCAGAGGGCCGCGGCAGCGCCAGCAGGCCAAGATGGGTTCACGAGGCAGAGGGCCGCGGCAGCGCCAGCAGGCCAAGATGGTTTCACTAGGCAGAGGGCCGCGGCAGCGCCAGCAGGCCAAGACGATGGTTTCACGTGGCAGAGGGCCGCGGCAGCGCCAGCAGGCCAAGATGGGTTCACGAGGCAGAGGGCCGCGGCAGCGCCAGCAGGCCAGTCACGGATGAGTTCTTCTCGGGTCTCTCGACTCCAGGATACAACTGCCTTCCTGGTCTGGCACTGCCCCAGTTATAGGTCTGGTCCCCTTTGATGTCCGGACCCTCGCGCCTGGGGGCCGGGAGGTCCGGGATGAGGGAGTCCAGACACCCAGCAGGGGGGTGGAGCCAGCGCCCAGGGCGGCCGGGGGTGATCGACACCTGGCGGAGGGGAGCCGTTGACGATTCCTTCTCCCATTGATTTGCCAAGTGGTCACTCTGCCTCCTGGGGGGAGGTTGGTGCCCCGATGTCGGGGCCGGCCGGGCCCAGGGTTAGGGTCGAGTTGAGGCCACGCGGCCTCGTGCTGCAGTGCCCCAAGATGGCGGCCGGTTCGATGTCGTGGTGTGGATGGTGACCCGGGCCAGCTGGGTCCGGGGCTGGTGTCTTGTAGTGGAGGGATTGCAGGGTACTTCGGGTGGTCGTTTAGGGACTCTGGCTGGGGATGCAGGGAGAGCCAGGGTCCAGGTCCTACTGCGGGGAGGGGGGGCAGCCCGACCATGCGGCCTGTCCAACATGATGCTTGTTGATTTTAACTGTAGCTTTCACAAATCCACATGTGAAGCAAGCTAAGCGGTAGTTATGAAATCCATTTGTAACATTAGGTCAAAGGAAAATGTTAGATACACATTTTTCTACCTGTAAAGTTACTGCAAAATTTCAAGCCAGCTTAGTGCTTTATGAAGGGATTTTAGATTTTTCTGGTATGAATCAACTGGGCATTGGGCACGAGTGACGAGACCAGATCAGAGAGAGTGCCTGCTTTAGCACTGATGGTGCCTGGGGCAATATTTTTTGTTGGCACCCTCCCCCGCCCATGGTCCACCCCCAAAACACCCTTCTCCACAGATTTCCCCCACTACCACACTGACACTCCAACATTTCCCCTTATCTCTCCATAGCCCTTCTCTCATGCAATTCTGTTTTATACTGCTGTGTGTAGTGTGTACACTGTAGTTGTAGTGTAGGCTAAGGCGACTGCTAAGGCGTTATATATTTCAAAGTGAAGTAAAGGTGAAGACCGATGGTATGTAAACCTAGGAATATCCTAGTGTCACAATCATTATAATACACAGACTCTAAAAGCCCACAACAATGGTTTCATGCTTAGACGTTCAAGTCGTTGCATCAGTTTTGTACACTTTTATATTACTGGCCTGGATGTGTGACTCCTGCTGTGGTCTTTTGTATGGTGAACCAAATGAGTTCACAATATGCATATCTTCACTTATTCCACCCCTCTCCCATGGCATGGGATTTGCCAGCTATAATGTCATATCACGATCATCACCAGGCAGGCTATACGTTAATCCAAAAAATTCTTCTTGAATGCTGCTAGTTTGAGACCTGTTTAGTTGGTTGTTTGGTAATTATAAAAAAAATCTGTATCTCGTAGTCTGTTATGAAGCGCTGTGGTTATACTGAATAAGCAGCTACCCATGTTATTATATGATCTCTCTTTATTAATGTAATAACTGCACTTTCACAATTGCTTTATTAACCTTCTTGCTTTTTCAAATTTGCTTGAAAATGCACCATTTGCCCACTCTTTTTAAAAAATCTTCTCAGGGAGAACCCCCCTAGATCCCCTCTTAAGTTTTTTTGGGCTCGCTCGCCAGCCACAGTGCATTACAAAAATTATTTTACGCTCCCCACTTTCAAATGTCACCAGCCGCCACTGCAGGAGGGGCCCCCTCTGCGTACCATGCAGGGGGGCCTACTCAAGTTTCGTTACGCCACTGATAATTATCCAGATAAAGTCTCCTAATACCATGAATTGGGTATTTCAGGACACCCATGTTGGTTAAAACTGTCCACAGGCGTACCCTGGCAACGAAATCAAAAGCCGATCGTAGGTCAACTAAGATGACGTAAAGACCCCCCCACCCCCAAAGTGACATATTTCCAGTAGATTATTTGTCGTTGTAACAATTAGTCTATCGTGCTTGTTCTATCCCTAAAGCCTGCTTGGAGGGATGACAATATTTCCACTTCCGCAATCCAAGCTTCCAATCTACTCCGTACAAATTGGGTAAAAAGCTTCTGTGAACTATCAATAAGACTACTTGGGTGCTAGTTTGATGGGGCAGACCTCTATCCTTTCTTATATATTGCGACCATTTTGGCCCCTGCCCACGTATGTTTCACAGAAAGTCCATTCATGATGCTGTTAAACAGAAGCACAACATAGGGGCACCAGATCACCTTCTCAGCTTTAAACAGGTCCCCAGGCACCTTATCAAGCCCCAGTACTTTCTCTGGTGTAATCGAGTCTATCACCTCCTCAACCTCGTTCAATGTAATGAGACTAAAAGCATATTCAGTTCGGCGGGACGATCCATCGGCAGGGAAAACACTGGATGATTGAGACTAATTTTCCCGCTCCCCCATGGTGGTCGGATGTTTAGTATAGTTGGCCATAATCAGTCCCTCATTTCCCGTCTGGTCAGGCTCAATATTGGACCAGCAGTTGGCTACAGGGCCCCCTCATGACTTCCCCCATCTTGGGCATAAAGGCTTGTAAAATATTCGATCCAAGCATCAGCCACCATGTTAATACTAAGAGGTTCAAAATTGTAATTTAAAATCCCCCGGCACAATTCTATAGGCATCTACCGGGAGAGATGAGAGGTACTCATTAATTACATCAATAACTGGTAAACCAGATATATTTCCGTCATGTCGACAATAAACATTATACATCTGTAATGAAAAACCTGCTGAGAATTGCAAATGCACACATAGCACGTCAGGTGACTCAACATCAATCAACTTAGAAGTACAGCACAATGTAGTTTTTAGTCCAGTTGCAAGGCCACCGAAAAACATGTTCAGGTCGAGCATAACAAAAACAAACCCAGGCCGAGATTGTGGCAGGATAGCCCATGTTTCCTAGAACATACATAACTCGAACCGGTTCACAAAACTATATCACTCTGGGCAAACCAGTTTGTTTCTGGATACCAGCTCGGTTCCAAGTAACAAGATTGGCAGAAGGAGATGACAAGACAGTGAAATCGTATCCACTGGAAGCACAGTGTGGAGCATATTTTCCTAATTCAGTATTGTTAAGCTCATTTTGCTGCAACAAAATGTCAGGGCTATGAACTTCTGGTACATTTTATTTAAGATTCCACTTGTAAGAAAATCGTTGTAGATGCTGGAACAGGTTCAACATCTCCACTGGACAAAGTTCCAGAATCCCTCTGTGTCTCCTGAGAGCACACTAGTCAATCGTTGGTATCCAGGCCTGTGAGGGATAAATATCTGTGAACTAGTGATGCATGAGACACCCCAAAGTTCCGGCATTGACTTCTTCCTTCCCTTCTTTCTAGTCGCCCAGATTGGTTGGGTAACCTCATTGGCCTTGGTCTACAAAACAAACCCAAAAACACAACGTGGATCCAGAATTGATCAGTCAGTACGCCAGTTCAGGGTACCTACAATTAATGATTATACAATCCCCTTCAGATGATTTCGGTGAGGAACCAATCCACCTAATTCGCCTGAACAATAATATATCTTTGTACTCGGTCATAGTGAATGTAGTGTTCCATTAAATCCAATGACAGACAATGTTTTTCAGTTCTGGATATGATTCCTCTTTGTCAACTGCCAGGGGTGGGACTCCGACCATAACGGCTACATAAGGGTAACATTGAGGTGGCAGGTCCAGTGAATGTTGAATTTGTTCCAATTGGGACATATATTTTAACATACTTCTATGAAGGGACCAATTTGCCTCTTGGTCCCAGGTCCTGATAAAGAGTTACTAAGTGGGGGAACAGCTGCTAACTCTGCGCTTGTAGTTGGTAAGAAGGTTGAGAGAATGGGTGTGGTGGCAGAGTGCAATGGCGTCTGAGCAGCTTTACAATTATCGATTATAATGGTGCTGGTTCCATCATCAATAGGTGCCTGGGTATGTGGATAGGCGGAAGTACCTGCTGGTATTAGGGAACAGTTCAGGTTGCAGGATAGCTCCCAGATAATCACTTCTAATCAATTTATCCTATTTACAAGAGGAGAAATTGCAGATGGAACTAGGATTTTAACTTGTTCTGAGATAGATTTCCATACTTGCCTGGAACCAACCCTAAATAGTTCATGGGTCTCTGGGTGCTCTGATCTCTCTGGGTGCTAGCAGAGGGACAAATGTGAAGACCCAATTTAGTAGATGATCCCGTAGCGACTCCTGATTTTGTCTTCCTCCTCTTCCTCATGAAAGGCCCATAAGAACTAGGAGATTGAGATGGTGGGAGGGAATCTAAAGCAGCAACAGATAGCTCCTTATCCAAAGTTAGAGGAGAAATCTTGCTTATGGTCTTTGGATTGGTAGTTCCGTTAGAACACACCGCAGAGGTAACTTCGGGGACAACCTCAGGGGCATCAGTTAGCGACTCCAGGTAATGCATGACAAAGCTGGGCCTCTCTCCCCTGTCAAGAGTTAAACGCCCCTCAGCCAGCTCAATCTCCTTGTTGACTACACTGATTGCCCATACCAAAAAAGAATCAAATGTGTTACCAGTGAGAGGGTTATTCACCGTGCTGTCCTTTACTGATCCCAATTTGCGCTTGCCCATGTCCCGGTTGAATAAGTCTTGGAAAGAATCCAGGTAACTTGCAAAAAAATAAAATAAGGGGTTGTTACAAGGTTAACAGCTTTTCCAGAGGTCTCGAATTGCTGTGGGGCAACTATGCCACAACCCCAAAGACCCAAAGCAGAGCTCCTAGCAGGCTCTGTCAGCTCAGCATAGTGAGAGCTGACTAATTAATTGATGTAATAGAATGAAGAACTTAGCCATACCGGGAGATGGAAAGTCAGGGTCACATATAGAAAAATACAGGGCAGGTCATGCAGGATTAGGTCAGATCATCAATCCAGTGATCCAGCAATCAGGCAGGACCAGTCAACAGTAAATACAGAATGCACCAACATCATATTCGGGTTCAGGCAGCAGGGTGTAAAACCAACAATCTTGATGAAAACAAAAAAACTAAACCTGCAACACAACCATGTGACGTGACTAGATTGAACCAATGTTTGCCGTTATCTCCCCCTCCTCCTCCCCCTGCCCTGGTCTTGTCCTAGCCACAGTCTCCACCTACACAGACCACTCGTTCAAGAAGAATGCAAGTCCTCAAGTGGGTAGGCACATATCAAGCAGCCACTTACGGCTGGGGCTGACACAGCAGAGGACAAAGAGCAAGGGTGAAACTGGTGGAGGGAGAGTCTAGGACTCCCTGGAAGCAGAAACCCAATAAAACCTGTTAGCAGCACCATCCCAATCACAGCACCTACTTGCGGCTTGTAGCCTCCTGCTGCACACCCGGAATGTGCCTACTTTTAGCGCACCAGGAGCACTAATCTCTATACCATCCATGGAACTGCAGCAGCCAAACCAGTTACCACAGTGGAGGATAGGTCGGGGAGGCATGAAGCCCCTGGAAGCAAGAGTGAGCACCACCCGCCTCTAGTTTGCTTTTTTCCCCTTGCGGATCACGGATTGATGATTCTCTCTCCTGTGCAGGTACGTATGTCAGGCTTCGTCTGATCCATCGGCTTCGTAGAGCAACATCTGCCATTGGGATTATGAGGCACAGCAATCCAGCACTGGCTTGACTCGGTGTCCTACACTCAGCGCCTGTCATCTAGCAGCCCTCAAAGACCTTGGTGCTCCAACTCTTCACGACGTTTGCTGCGTGAGTGAGTAGCGTGGGGGCAGGTGGGCATGAGCGCGACTGCCGAGGATGGAGAGGAAAGATCTGGTAGTTGAGAATTTAGCTCTTCCATGGCATAAGATAGGAGTTATTCACAGTAGCATAACAAAACTTGAGGGGGGGTCCCTGCAAAGTACATTGATGGGGCCTCCATTCTCCGCGCCAGTCAAGAGCTCTCAGGCCAGCGGTCCGCCACACTGCAGGGGCTCACCCCAGCCATAAAAAAGGATTCTGGTTCCTCCATTGGTCACATCGGCCCTCTTATGAGGTGATTTACATACATCAGTAAATACTGCTGCTGCGCCCTCTAGCAAAGTTACATAACACTGCCTCCAGCTGGCCAACCAAGCACATCCTCCTACTCGATGACCCACCTCCAAGCGAAGCCCGCTCAGTTAGCCAGCTCCAAACACAGTCCACTGCCATCGTGCCTGCTACAACACATCCGTTGCATTCCACTCTCACCCCTACGAAACCCGCAGGTATGCTTTTCGCCCACCTTTAAAACCACCCCTTGGATCTCACTGTGATCCAGTGACTGCTGCCCACTGCTCCCCTGTCCACCACCGACAGAAAGACTGATGGCCAGTCCCCACCTAACAATTGCCTACCAGTACAGACAGAGCCTTTCAGCTGCTGCACTCCCCAATGCCACTGTGGTAGTTTAGACCATGTTAAGCAATCTCTTCAACTGACCACCCCAAAACAGTTCTTCCTGCTAGCCTCTATGGCACCAAAGCCATTCGCTGTACTTTTCATCCTCTGCATGATGCAGACAATAATATTAAATGTACAAAGGGTCAGATTTTTGTTTCCTCACGCCAACATTAATTTACACTATGTACCCCCACTAAACAATACCTCCTGTCAAATGCAAACATGATCCCATATATAGCACCAGTCAACAAGTACCCCAAGGACAAACACCAGAGAGAAAGCGCAATTCATGTAATTAAACCTACAGTGACAACGTGGCATTTCCCCACCCACTGTCAGCTCAGTGAAGTCTGCAATGGGATAGTAGCCATCAATACCAACAAGGTCTAAAGCGCATTTCCACTTCCTTTCATTGGCAGCTCCTGATACATATACTTATGCATTCTGGGTGGCATTTACCACAGACCACAGCATTCTTTGTCTCCCTAAGACTAACTGAATGCCGTTGGTGAATGCTTCCCTTCCTTCCTAATACCTAATGGAGGAGAAAGAGAAAAAATAAAGTATTTTCCTATTCAAATAGCTTATCAAGCACTTGCTGCCCACAGTCCTCACCAGATCCACACGTCGTATCAATATTCTGCTATCGCACCATCCTGTCAACCCTATTATTATCTGGAGATGTTTTTTATCCCTTCCGTGAACTGGGAAAAGCAATACCTTGCATGAAAACAAGTCCCTTTAAAACCATTGCTACCTACATGTTTTATTAACTGTCGTTGTGAAGCAAACGGGTAACTTATTCTAGGATTGGAATTACCACTTAGAAGTGTGGGAGTTAATACTGATATGTAGGATGATTTTTTTGTATGTCTGCCAGACACTCGTTCTTCCCTGCATGCGTACACAATGCAACAATATATTTTAGCTTAATAAATTGTTCAGAAATGTACCGGAAGGTAAAGAAACAGCCCATATTGTTTTTACAAAGAAAAATAGACAATCGTTAACTTTATACCCTACGACATTAAAGCCTTAGCATACACAGCTAGTCCAAATCCATGCCACCTAATTCTACCACACACAGCAAATATGAACATCTCATAATTCCATGCCACACAATTCAACTATAAATAATTTAATTCTACAACATTTCATATCACATAATTACAATCCTAGAAATGTTAAAACCTATATTTCCACTTCACTCAATACCACATAATTCCACATCACATAACATTCCACACAACTTAATACCACTCCAAACCACACAATTACACTCCACACAACACAATTCAACTACACATAATTCCACTTCAACCTATATAATTACACTTCACACAGTATATTTACACTTAACTCCAAAACACATGATTACCCTCCACAAAATACAACTCTGCAATATGCAGCATAATTCTACACCACACCTTACCACATAATTCCACATGTCACACAATTCCACAATTCATCCCCACACAATTTATCACACAACATAATTACACTCCACATAATACCACTCAGCACCACATAATTAAACTCCACATAATTATGCTCTACTCCATACTGCATAAATACACTCCACATAAATCCAGTATATGCCACGTAGCAACACTCCACATAACTACATTTCACTTCATGCCTCATAATACCACTCAACATAATTTTCACTCAATACAGCACACTTCCACATCACACAATTCAACTCTACACATTTCCATTCCACACCACATAAATCAACAACAAACTACATAATTCCAACCAACAACCAATTTCACAACACATCACATACATCTAATGTACACCACAAAATTCCACATCTAGCTACAATATTTATCAGCACACCACATAAGTAAACTCCACTACATACCACTCCACAACACAAAATACCATTCCAGATAATCCCACTCTAAAACACACAATCCCACTCCACATAATTCCAGTACACCCAATACCACATAACTACACTGCACACATTGCCAGAATATTTCACAACACAGATCCAATCCACACAACACAATTCCACAACTAACAATTCCAATCCAAACCACATATGTCCAATTGACACCACACACATTCACTCCACTCCAAACAGAAAATGCATAGGTAAAATACATTGTCCTTTACAACGTTAATAGCTCTAACGCTCACAAATAAAAGACCAATTGCATTGCAAATGCTTGTTTACCTTCCAATGCGTCCCAGCAGATCCTTATTCAGTTTTCTAGAAAGTCATTAACTCTCAAGTCTTATACAAGACATTGGGGTACTTTTGATGTCTTCTATTCTTACCATCTCCCTACTATCTTTCAATTCATAGTAGATGTTTTTAAGAAACATTTTGCATTATCCACTCTGAAAGTACAGTGGCTTTCTATTAAGGCTTTAAGTGTTTCTGATACAGCAGTTCATGAAGTGGAATCTTTAGTGGCAAGAATGTTTAAGTGTTTCTCTATTTCGTGACCTGTCTGTTGTTCCTCTAACCTTCTTGGGATTCTCCACTGTTGTTAAATTCCTTATAGGCTTTTCTGTTCGATTCTTTGGGAATAAATATTCCTTTAGGTTCCTTCTTATGCGTGTCAGGAACTTTGGCACATTGATTGGATGAAATCTCTGGACCCCCTTTTCTGAGATTTTTGACTGATATTGTAATCTGGATAGCTTATTTTTCTTTTCGTCCCAAACTACATTCTAAATTTCATTCCTCTTAGGAAATTGATATTCTTACATTTTATTCAATTGTCTGCTGAGGAAGAGAAATTGGTAAATTTATTGGACATTAAATGTGATATATCTGCTCAGCTCGACACATCCAATGTGTTCAGTAAGACAGTCTTTCTACTTGTTACTTTTGGCCTTGCTGGTTAGGATAAAAAAACTTCAAGAGGAACTTTGAGCCGCTGGTTGAAGGAAACTATTAAACTATCTTATTTAAGTCAAGAATACACAATGGTAGGAAATGTGGAAGGTCATTCACCAGATTTATGGCACCTCCTTGAGCAGAGGTTCATGGAGTTCATTTGGAAGAAATTTGGGGTGCTGGTTCTTGATCCTCAAATCACAGCTTTATAAGACGTTATAGACTTCAGAATGTACAATGGATACAAAATAAATTTAGTGTGAGACTATTACAGTCAGCAATTTTGTGAATTATTATCTACTATAATGAGCTATTCATTCAGTTTTCACTTTTTAGCAATCAATTATTCACAGGGAGTTGTATAAAATTGCTGTATAAATAGTGTTTTTGGGTCAAATACCTTCTATTGTTTTAGTATACCCGAAAGAAGAAATGATTGAGACGAGATAAGGGACATGGAGGTAATAACCCAATTACTTACTAGTAATTTTCATTAATCTTAGTTCCACTCATTTTTATCCCAGTTATTACAAAACACCCACCCTCCTTGGTCCACGCCTCTGACCAGTGCTCAATTTGAACCGGTGCTCGGGTCAGAAATTTAATTGTCAGCACCGGCTCTAGTGACAGTCCAAAACATGATGACACTGTCTGTTTCAGTTGCGTAACACAGGCCCCCGTAGCCCCCGTGGTGCGGGGGCCCCCAACTCCCTGGTGGCCCCCTCAGCACAGTACTCTGGCCCGAGAGCTCCCTAATGGGTCTAGAGGGGACTCCTCCACGTACCTTGCAGGGGGCCCCCTTTAGTTACGCCAGTGGTTTGTTTAATTTGAAGATGAGCACAGCAACAGTGTTTAATAAATCAATATGCATTAAAAATAAATAACCATTGCATTTCACACCATTAATATAGCTTTGGGTAGCGTTGCATAGTCTGAACTGTCGCACTTTTAGGAGTGGAGTGGTCACAACAGGGCGGCTTTATGGCCACACTGGACCTAAAGGACGCTTACTTTCACATACCCAGACACACTGTTGATTGCAAATACCTCAGGTTTGTTATTGTAGGAACTTTGGACTGCCAGTTCAAAGTTCTTCCATTTGGAGTCACCTCCATGCCTCACGTTTTACACAAAGAGCTTGGCAGTAGTGGCAGCACACTTAAGATGACAAAATGTTCACATATTCCCATAGCTAGATGACTGGCTCATCAAAGCCAGTACCCATCAACAATGTCAACAACACATTTAGTTGACAGTGGAACTACTCCACAGCTTAGGGTTCATCATCAATGTCTCCAGATCTCACCTTCAACCTCTTCAGGTTCAACCATACTTAGGGGCAACATTCAACACACAGTTGGGGTTAGCTTCTCCCAATCCAGCTCGGATACAACATTTTGAAACAATTCTACCTCAGTTACAGCCAAACAACACTTTCACAGTTTGGCAGTGATTGCTCCTCAGGCTAAGGCAGACTGCTTTTTAGCAGTGAAATAAATGGAAAATAAAATGATAATAACTCGCATTATCATTTTATTTTCTCCTACTTCTGCAGCTTTGTGTGAGGGGGCAGGGGAGGAGTGGTAGTACCCTCCTAAGTGCGCAATGACTGCTTGACCGGCTCTCTTGGGCCGGCCAAACAGTCTTGCACACTTCTCATGTTCTCCATGCAGGCTGCATTACAGCCTCCATGGAGAAAATGCCCAGGCTCACAGTCACCGTCTGAGCACCGAAACACAGCGCTCAGACTAATCACAATGCTCCTAATGCAGCATTGTGATTGGCTGACTGTGAGCCCAGGTGTGCTTCCTGTTCAAGCCAGTGAAGGAGGACTATGGACGAGAGACGCGGGGAGGAAGCGGCAAGAAGGTACGTTTTTATTTCATTTTTTACTTCCCATTTTTGTCTTACCCCCCACCCCTACCCCCCTACCTCCGATCTGTGCTGGCTGCTGCTGCAGTTCAGCCTGTCATGGGTCTACTGGGAATGGTGGCATCTTAAATTGCCATAGTTCCACATGCAAAACTACACATGCGACCACTGCAACAGTATCTCTCTCGCTAGTAGTCTCAACGACAGGGTCACAATCAGGATCTAGTGTTGATAGACCACCACACTCGCTGATCTTTACAATGGTGGAATTCCAACAATCTGTTGAAGATTAGTAGTTTTGTTGGTACTGTCTTGGCGGTGTTGGCAGGGGCAATCAGTGGTTCCCGGCCCGACAAGGGCCCTGGCACTTATTTTATTAAGCACTGCCTTGACATAATTTGGATTTTAGGAAGTGCTAGGTGACTCTAACCTATTTATGGTTACAAGCTAAGGGTAGGTCGAACTATGATTAGCATTTTCCTGTTATGTTTTCCATCCTTACAAATGGTTACATTCCTCGCTGAAGTAATGAAAGGGATGAGTTGAAGTTAGAGTGATGAAAATTACCAGTGAGTAATTGGAACACTAGTGGCATATTTACAAGCCCCTCTTGCCACAGTATCGTCACTTTTTCTGCCGTTTCTTGTGGTGATAGCGGCTTTGCCTTATTTACAAGGCAGCGTTAAGCCACTTAACATGGCTTAACGCTGTCTTGTGAATAAGGCCCCCTTTCACACTATGCTTAACGTGAAAGGGAAGGGCAATGGATGTTGCAGTGGGCGTTCCACCGCAACACCCATCGATTCTAATGCTGCCCCCTATTGACAAGGGAGGCATAAATAGGAGGCAGCACCAGAATTAAGACCAGGGGAAACCTGGTCTTATCCTGGCGCAACAAGGAGAAATGTTACATTTCTCCTAGTTTTTGCTGTTTTCATGTGTGCTGCCTAGTGCAGCACACATGAAAACAGCAAAAGGCCAATGATTTTTTATGTACAGAAAGGTCCCCCTTCCTGCACATAAAAAATCATTTTGTAGAAATGCCGTTTTGCAACTTCTATGTATGCTGCATTAAGCAGCACACATTGAAGTAACAAAACAACATTTTAAAGATTGTTTATGTGCGGGAAGGACACATAACAATCTTCCCCTGCACGCAGACACCCTTACACTATGGTGCAAGGGTGCCTGCGTTGGCGCTAGGCTGCAAAATGTAGCGCCACCGCAAGGGTAAATGCAGTGCTGCACAATATTCTTGTAATTATGGTGCAGCCCTGCGTTTCTGAAGCGGCGGAGTGAGGCGTTGACCCGCGAAGGCTATTCCACCACTTCCCGTGTACATGCGCCCCTAGGTCTTTTTGCAAGCAGACAGTTTAAGCAGGCTGGTGGGCCATGTGAAAGACCCAAACATAAAGACCATAACACTGGGAGCCCTAACTGTAACGCAGCAGCGCATTTTGTTAACCATGCAATTCTGTTTTCTGCCACTAGATGGCAGTAAGATACTTGTTATAAATTACAGAAGTACAGTCGCACCTCTCTAGTTAAATTTGAAACCTAAATCCATAGGAAATGTGATTATTGATTTCGTAATACCTTTGGCTGCCTATGACATAGCTATATCGATATCAAAAGTAATATTAAACATTGTGACACAAAGGAGCAGCTACATGAGTTGTGCTGAATATATGGGAACACTGTCAACCTGACTGCCAGTCTGCAAACTTAGCGCTTCATGTGACACCAAGACATATGGTGCGGGGCTACTTGCGGCCACAGATCTAGAAATGACATTCATATAATACACTCCTACATACCCTTCTACCCCTACACCCACACACTCCTACACACCCCACAAGTCTATAGTGCAATACAGCCAAAAACACATTTAGCTTATATCCTATTAACCCACAAAGCACATACTCTCAATCTCACAAACAAATTCCTCTCATTATCCTCTGTCTATTCCCAATATTGCCCTGGCCACCACTCTCAAAACTTTCTTTAACCATCTATCATATCACTTCACCACACAACCTCCCTCTTCTTGCCACACAAACCAATGGTAACAATCTGTCAACACTCTCCTTCAGCAGTAAGGCAAACATTTCTCTATCCTGCAACAGTTACCACCACCACCACCACCATTAGCACACCACCTACAATTTCAAAGGACAATACCCGCTCTCTTGCAGCATAAACTCACCACCTCAAAAAACATATTTTAGACCGTTGACTTATAAATGTTCATTCCATTTAAAAAAACAAGTGCTTCACATTCGACCTATTGACAGAAACAGAACCTGACTTTACTTTTTATAACTGAATCACGGCTGGGGAGGATATGGCAGCAGTATTGCCTTAAGCAGTTCCAGCAGTCTATCAAACTGTGACACAAAATCACAGAGGCAAACAAGGAGGCGGCTGAGCCATCATATTGAGAGAAACAACACATCTCACCAAAGCTCAGTATGTTTCTTTGCAAGATTGTGAGGGACCTTGTCAGATGCACCCCTTTCCCAACCTTTTCATGGAACTTTCTCCTTCTTTACAGACCCCCAACTAGGAATGGAATAATCCTAGACACAGTTCTAAACACAATCTCTAGCTATTTTACAATATATTCAAACCTACGTATCCACATATGGTTTAACAAATCCAGTGTTAGAAGTGGACGGGATCGGAAGGGCACGGCGTGCCCCTACTTAAAAAAAATAACTTAGTCCGTTCCCCTACTTCTTGGTTTTAAAAAAGCGTACCGGGACTGCAGGAATAACCCTACTTTAAAATGACAACTTTTTTCTGCCTGTGTGGTGCAACATGCACATTGAGGAAGGCCTCCTCAGTGCGCCGGACTTCCTCCCCTTCCCCTCTGTGTCTAGCGGCCTGCAGAGTGACACTGAAAGGGCCATCAGTCTTAAGATAGCACAAAAACGGCTATCTCTGATGGCCCTGCTGCTGCCGTGAGCCTGTGATTCACACCTCATTTTGTGAGGACTCTGCCTGCCTGCCCCCACTGTGACCAAAACAATGGGCACACCAGGATACTTTGGAAGGGCTTCACTGTGGACGTTGTGACTTCTTGTAAATCAGCCAGCCAGTACTGAAAAGCTGACCCAGCCCCACCAGCCTCTCCTGGATTAGGATTACAGTGGTAGTACGCATGTTATTGTGCGCGTGCTACCGGTGCATTTAGCACACATAAACAGTTGGAAAAACAAAATAGCCAGCTCCTGTCCTGTCCTGTATAACAGAGGGTATAAACCCCGGCGTGTTTATACACAGGGGCTTTCTAAAAACGTATTGTGTGGCATATATTTCTGTTTCTAATAAAAGGACCCCCACCCCGAAGTTGTGGCGTAATGGTCAGAGCTGCCAAATTTGGAGCTAAAGGAGCACATTTGAGTCTTAGCGTGGTCTTCACATCCTGTGTTTCTGGGCAAATTATTAATTTAGGCCCTCTTCCCCTCTCCTTCCATCCCTTTTGCCATGTGCTTTAAATACTAGGTCACGCAGTTTCCCAAGCGCATATACAAGTGCACCAACACTTTAATATGTTGTTTTAAATGCTACATCATACTTTTAGCGTTATGTATATTTTTTTTCTTCAGTTGTGCCATAAAAGGTGTTTCCTAAATATAGTTTGTCCATTTTGAAATAGCTCACCTTGTTTTTTAATAGCGCATACTTGTATTATTTTAAAACATGTACATATTAACGTTGTGTGCATCGCAGGGAGGACACGGGTATTCCGGAACACTGTGAAGCTGTGCATCAGGTTGATTTTTGCCAGAAATAATAATTGCCTGAGCTCGGAGCAGTTAGTACAGAAAAACAGTTGGAGAAATAAAACAGCCAGCTTCAGTCCTGTATGGCAGGGGGCATAAACCCAGGCATACTTGTACACAGGGTCTTTCTACAAACCTGTTGTGTGGCTGATATTTTGATTTTTATAAAAGTACCACCCACCTCCAGGTTGTGGCGTAATAACTGCGGCTGCCAAATTTGGACCTTAAGAAGCAGGTTTTAGTTTTAGCGTGTGCTTAATATCCTGCATTTCTGCGCAAATCACATAATCCTCGATACCTACTAAAAATTAAATAAATGAAGTTTCTAGGCAAATTAGTTAATTCTCTGTGCCTACCAAAAATTAAATGGGACTGTCCTTGTTGGTGCTTATGCAAAAACACTTCCAGTATAGCAATACAAAACGGCAAAAAAATTAAAACTTACATCAAAAATACTGAACTGCTGCACAGTTAAGGTTTTTTTTCTATTCTCAGACTAAGGACTGAAATGGAAAGGCAGATACGGACCTGTCTCGGCTCACCAAACTGCACAAAAAATGAAAGTTACACCAAAAATAGTTAACTGCTGCACAGTTAAAAAAAATTCTATTGTCAGACTAAGGACAAAATATACAGCATAATAACTACCCGTCTCGGCTCCTGCTTTTAACAACTGCTGATGGTGAGCACCGGCAAGACCCAGCCCATTTAAAACCCTGCGTGATGTAATGTTTTTAAGGTGTGTTTTACCTAATGCGCCACAATACAGTCTGCATCACCGGGGGGCAGGGGTATTCCAACAGACTGTCATCCTGTGCATCGGGGGGGGGGGGGGGGGGGGGGGGGGGGATTTTTGGCATAAATAATAACTTCGAATTTAGCGGCCATGCTTAATGACTGGCTGTACTTCCAGAATATGCCCAACAGTCAAAAAACGCTCCAATAAGGGTATAACCGTATCGGCTCCAGGCCATTTTATTTGTAAAACATGTGTGTGAGATACTTCCTACGGGATACAGACATGCCTTGCAGACATGCCTTGCAGCAAGTTTGAGCTATTGGCATTGTAAAAGACAATACCTTTTATTCCGAACTGTGGAACCTGGTTCAGCCTTCATGCCTATTCCATCAGACCACTCCTGAGGGAGCACATTCCCATGATACACCTTAGAAGAACCCCATTGACCTTAGAAGCCCTGGTCTCTTAGCACCAGCAGGTGAACCCTACCGGTGGCCAGTGTTGGTTAACCTTGAAGCCCTGTCCACCACAATCCATACTGAAGTTCATCTCCAGTCTTGCGGGCAGGCCTACAAAGCAGCACAGCCTAGAGCAGCAGTGACTTTGTCACTGAGGTCACAGGAACCTTGAGGCCAGTCCACCTCACCCATTGGTGCCTCCATTGGCCTTGTTCCAGTAGTACTAATGCAACTCACCAGGGATTTGCAATGCAGGATTTGCATGCACACCAGACAAAGGAGCATGTTTTCAAGGGCCTTGCGTCATGCTTGCACCTTGCAACGTGGTACATGCACAATGCAAAGCTCCAAGTCATATTTTAAAAGCCACGTGAAGCCACTTTGCATGTCTTTGAACGACTTCATAGACATGGAGTAGTGTAACACAGCACAAACTGCTGCATTGCCTTACTGTGTGCAAGGGAGGTGTTGCGGTAGGTACTGCAAAATCGGCCCCACAGTAACAAACCAGCAGAACTGTGCAGCATAATGACTCACTCTTAAAAATGCATAAGTCACAGCAGAGTTCCTTGTAAACCCAGTAATTTTCCTACAACAATAAACGTCTCCCACACAACTCCCACGGTTTTTTACGCATTCACAGATTTACAAGGACTTGTAATCCTGGGAATGCGTCAAAATCTTGCGCTGCCCCATGGGAGGCATAACTAGGATAGATATCTTTAATTCTACTTGTTTTTTCCTCTTTCAAAGTGTGCTTTATTCTGCAGGACACATAGAAAGAGGAAACGCCTCTCAAGATTGTTTTTGTACATGAAGGTTCCCCTTCCTGCATAAAACAATCCTGCATACAAAGGAGGCACCCTTGCACCATGGGGCAAGTGTGCCTGCGTTGACGCTCGGCTGTTGAAATGGCGCCAGCGCAGGGGGAAAAGACAGGAATGCACCATATTGCATAAATACCGTGCATTCTTGCCCTTTCCCTGTGATACAGGGCAGTGCAGTAAAGTAACTTGCTGTGCTGCCCTGCGCCACCATTCCCGTAAATATATCCCTAAGCTCACAAACTTCATTGTCTCTGCTTCATACACAATCACTTTTGGCATGTGCTGCCTGCTTTGGGGCCACTGCAATTATGCAGCAATAGAGGACAACATTATGTTGCAGTGTTGACTAAATTATGCAGCAAAAAAGACTGCAGTGTTATGTAATATATTTTCTGATACTTTATTATTTTGACATTTTTACACATACTAACAGTCTCTGGAAAGCTTTTGCCTCATTAATCCCAGTGTAACATGCAAATGCAGCGCTGAGAAAGGTGACCAGTCAACCTTGGCACACAGCCTTCCACTTCACAGCAACACAATTCACATTGTTTAGTAACTTTTGCTCCGATAAACAACTTGTATATTAAACCTCAAATAAACATGTTTATCGATTGTTTGAATTAAATAGCGTTATAAGCTGTAACTCATCAGTGAAATCCCAAATGTACTGAAAATTGGTATGTTTTGCTATTTCTAGCTACACCTCCGACTACGCCCACTAATCCAATCCTCTGCTTATTCCCGCCCCCTGAGTCTCAGCCCACAGTTCCCCTACTTACTTTTCCCACTTCGACCACTGAACAAACCTAATATACACCAGAACCATGCTCACCAAGCTAGACACACACAACCTACAATAGCTCATCCCAATTCCCACACATTTTGCAGCACACACCTTAGATGTAATTTTAGGTAGGTGAGAGGATTCAAGATGGCGGCTGTGTAGAACGGCTGGTTACTTGTTCCTCCGAGCCAGACCCAGTAAGGTGGATTTATAATTCCGTATGCAGTGCAGTACATGAGGCAAATTTCCTGGACATGAAGCTTGAGTGGTGCCACCTGAGCAAGTGAAGGGCAGAGCTGCGGGCTCTGGTGAATGCAGCGGATGTAGTCAGCCGCTGCAAAGCGTGTGTCTCGGGACCTCTGCAGAAGCAGTCCAGCTAGAGCCGGGTGCTGCTTGCGGATGTACTGGTGTGCTTTGCTCGCGTTATCACGCTCTAACTGTGGCTCAACTGGATCACTGCCTGGCCCCCTCCCTACAACCACTGGTGTATTGCCGTCTGTCACTTTATTTTCCCTGGCTCTGTGAACTCCTGGGCTGGGCTGGATTGGATTGTAGTTCGGGTTATGAGCCGAGGAGTTGCTATTTACGTCACAGTGTCTCACCCAGACTGGAAGATACGGGAAGGCTCGGTACTCCTGGGGCTTACTGCGGGCTTTATTCTGCTGTGAATACTGCGTTTGGAAATATTAAGGCCAGGACGCCGATTGAAGCGCCGAGATTTCGACATGCATCCAAAGACCGCGAAAAGTTTTAAAGCCCGAGGTGGTACTACGACTCAGAAGGCCCCAAAAGTGGAAACAGGATTCGCTGGTCAACTACAATGCTTGCGAAGAAGGCTGATTGCATCCCAGATACTGTGGGGTCGGCGCGTGTGTGCCACCCGACACCAAATCGATAATTACTGCTCCGCGTGGTAATTGTAATAAGCTGGTGCAGCAAAGATAACTCACATAGACCAAGTGTATTGTGTGCGTGGAGACTTCGACGATGTGTGTCTCTACTGATGTCACCTCCATCCAGGCTCCCATTTATTTACCCCATCACGGGGGCACAGACGGCTACACAGTGGCCAGAGTCGAGGAGGCTTAACGTAAACTCCCTTCGGACTTGCCTCACCAATAGGCTAATCCGTGTTGCCTCTGTTAAGTCACAGTGCGGCACTACATTCCTCCCAAAACAGAATACACCAACATACTAATCATGCTCAAAAACCCCATCAACAACTAATACCACCCAACTGCCCACCGGGGGCGAATGCAAGAATTATACGAATACTAATAAACTTAAACTACAGACTTGGCACTGATCCAGCGGGCTATAGAAAATATATCATAAACTACGCTACCCAATTTCATAACCTATAAACAAAATTCTAAACTATACATGGACCCATTTATAAACCTGATATATTTTGGGCCTACTGAATCAGGTGGTCAGAATAAATCTATATACACATTATCTATAAACTATATACATATTTATACATTTGTAAAAAGAATATTGTCATTAGAATAAAACCCAACCATTTAAACGACCACCATAGGCGACGTGATCTAGCTAAAGGTAACCTATACTTCTAAATAACCAAGACCAGCTTGTTTGTCAAAAGTAAGATTTTATTTTCTAAATTATAGTATATATGTTGTAAGTTTTATAAATGAAATTTATTAGCAATAAGGCAAGCATGATGGTAAGAAATATGGAAAAATACAATTTAAGCAATTGAATTAACTTCAAAGAATTATATAAAGTTTAGCATTTCTAAAACATATTTTCCTAACTGAGCTAAATAGACAGAAATTAAAGTAAAGATCTTTGAGGATTCTTACGTGCTCCACGCAAAGTCCAGCAGCACATCACCCTCATCGGAAAGTCAGAAAGCAGCAGCCAGCCCAACCCTAAGGGCATGACTTTTTATACCTTTCTACGCTAACTAAACTAGCAAAGGAAAGTTTTCAGAAATACTCGACGTCCCATTGGCTGAGAGTGACAAGTGACATGTCACCCAATTCTTAAAAAGTTCCACAAAATCATGTCTTACAAAGACCATTGTCTCTTCCACGTGAAGCCAGAGGCTTCCTGCGATTGCAACTTTGTTTTAAGTCATCCTCGCAGCTTCCATAGTCTTACAGTGCAACTTCCGCGGATGCCAAGTTAAGGACTGACAAAAAGTTCACTTTCGACCTTGGCCATGTCCGACAGAATGATGTCAGCTCATCAGTTTTTGCTTTGTGAATGCAGCTTCAATAAACGTTTTAATTCAGAATGGGCGTCTCGTGACTTTCTGCAGAATTATAGATCGGCTTTTATCTTGCGGCTCAAATAGCTAGGCCTCAAAAGCAGGCAACTTATGATTTCTAGTATAAAACAAACACAAGAAAAGTATTAATGTAAGAAATAAAGTATATTCTGTATCCACCCCATGGTTTACTAAATAATTAACCCACCCGATTAATCAAAATGTTACCTAGCCATTGCAAACAAATAAAGCAGCGTTTATATTTACCAGTCTCCGTTTTTCTATGAGACCCATATGCACCTAGAATAGTAGAAATGACATCACACAGACAAGAAAAAGCAAAACAAGCACATGCTTATTTTAAGTTTGCAGCAGTTAGTAATGACAAAAACGAAAACAATAAATTATTTTATTATTTTGCACGAACAAAAAGATGCAACAAATATGCACGTTTATAAGCACACATGTTAGTCCCCCCACGTGTAAAGTTTAATCTAGGTTGTATTAGCACGACATATCACAAATCATTAATAATTTTATTCATGTTATGGAAATGTGACTTTGCGAGTTTAAACAAAATTTTGTTTTCTATCTCGCTCCATCAACTCCCTCATCTGGTGATTAACAAATCACCACACCAGCACTCAAAATTTTGGTAAATTTAATTTATAAGAAATCGATTCAAATTCATTGTATTAGTAAACCTAAAAGTCTGTTTCAGCATAATCTTTACAATTAACATGACGCTCTCTATGTAACTCCTGCAACTCAATCTCCCTTTCCTCTTCTTTTCTGAGTTTATAAATTCTCTTCTTTTCTCTTAAATGCTTCTTTCTTTTATGCAACAGACAACCTACTTTAGTCAAAATAAAAATAAATATAATTATAATCAAAGGTGCCAGAATCTTGCCAAGAATTGAACTTCCGATATTATGAAACCAGTTTTTAATTGCTTGAAACCTATTTGAAAGTTTCCCAGTATAATCTTCTTCTTCTAAAGGAATTATTTCAGAATGCATTTGTGTAATATTCTTAATATACATTTCAATATTTTTACTTTCATCCGGTATATATGTACAGCAATGTTGGACATGTAAAATGCCACAGACTCCTCCCTCTTTTGCTAGGAGTATGTCTAAAGCAAGACGGTCTTGAATTACCATGGATCTAATTGCAATAACTTCAACATTCACTAATTGAAACCCATCAGCAGTGTCAGTTGATAATCTATCAACTATAGTGGACAATTTTCTGATTCTCCCTGCATTTAGGGTTATACCAACAAAAGGTATTACAGCTTGGAAAATATCTCCCAGAACTTCAGTAAAAGTTTCTCTTTTAGCTCTATTTACATAATTATGAATTTTAAATAATCCTTCTGAATCTCTGTCAACATGAAACACTTTAGGAAAAACAATTCCCACATAACAAGTTCCATACCAATGGTCTGGAAGGTTGTAGTAGGCTTTGTCACCACAAACAAAATAAATTCCAGGAAAGATAGGATCTTTTCCACCTTTAAATCCCCAACCTCCCATAATCTGATAAGTATCTTCACAGTTGCTTGCACCTACAAAATAATTATCAAAAAGTGTGTTATCTCTTCTAATGCAAAGCTTTCCACTAACAGGTTTGTCTATGTGAATTGCAATATTTTCAAGCATTTTGCCATTTAGTTTCTCATCCTCTTTTTGCCAGAAGGATGACTTAGTCTGTTTGACTAATTCATTTCTCTTATAAATTGCTCTTCTCTCCTCAACCATATTCAGAAATTTCTTCCCTTCAGCACTTAATTTACATGTTAGATTATTCTTGTAAGCATACTCATAAGTGAGTTCATTAGTAACAAGGAAATATTCTCTCAATTGTTTAGCTTTCTTATGCTTATTTAAAGCATTATCAATCTTGACATTAGCAAAAATCTCATCATAATTTGAATAGTAATATTCTAAACGATCAGTTTGATAAAATAAACTAGTTAATACACTACATGTAACAGCATAAGTGAGAGGAAGCATATTATATGTTACTCCCTCAGAAACAGAAGCGGGTAACTTAACGCATACATAACAATCCTTTGCATCCATTACCTTTACATATTCACTCAAAAGCTTTGTGAAAGTATTGCTTGAAAAATCACCTATTGATTTATCTTGATGAATGTTAGGCTGATGATCAATAACCTTTGCAGATGCACTATGTTTAGTTTGGCTAACCAGAGCTTTGCTTGTTATGTTAACTTTGTGTAATTCTCTATTCATTTCTAAAGGTATAATCACAGCTAGTACCAACCAGAGCAGAACTAAAATGAGCAGACACACCAGAGTCATCTTACAGCATCTTTTAAAAACAGAGCATTTTGAAGTGCTCTCCTTAATGTAAGGCATTTTTAGGTTAGTTTTAGCCTCAAAAATAAAATTAAAAATAAATTTTAAAATTTATATACACCCCCCTTTTAAAATATATTTTTCTTTTATAACCCTAAACAAGATTTCTTCGACCTTATGTCATACATAAGTTTTCTTCTATTAGACAGTTTTCTTCGACCTTGTGTCAACTAACAGGATTTCTTCAGCCTTATGCCAATTTAATAAATTTGTACTTCAATCATTGTCACTAATTTCTTGGATTTCGTTTTCTTCTTCACTACTATCATATATGTCAATAACAGGTGGAATTACTAAGTAAGTCCACTCAGGAGACTTGTATTTCTGGTTTGGTCTAATTATTCTCTTCCCTTTTCTCGATATCACTTCTATTTTCCTTCCAACTCCAACCTCTTTTCCAGGACTCTTTTGACTACTGATTTCTTCAACTTGTTCTATTGGCTTTTTAATCAATCTCACTCTCAATCTTCCACCAGGCCAGTAGTCTGCTTTTCTCACGTACTTCTTCTTTGGTTCAGAATTATTCGATTCTGACTTCCAAGTCCTTTTCTTTCCGTTTTCACTTCCACCTTCCACGTCACTTTCCTCAGTTTCGTAGTCTGAAATTTCAATTGACTCAGGAACTTCTCTATACGGCAATTTCACTCCTTCAGGAACTTCACTTTGTCTTCCATCACTGGTACTCGGTAATTCGTTCTCTTCTTCTTCTTCAATTACCTCTAGCTTCCCAGATTTCGGATTTTTGTTCCTTACTTCAGAGCTTGTTCTCTGCCTTTCGATACTCTCCTGGTCTGAAACTTCTTTTGGTTCAGCTTCTTTGTCTTCAATATAGACAACCGAATCCTCAGTTATTTTTCCTTTTAGCAGATTCTCTTCACCTTCAGAATCTATTTCAATTATTTCTAAGTCTTTTCTTGTCACATTTCCATTCACTGGCACAGTTTCCAGATGTCGACTTTCTTGTCGATCTTCAGAATCTGGAATTACTTCACCTTCTGTTCTGTCTTCTGCTTCAGAATCAGAGTCATCTGTGGTATCACTTTCAACATCAGAATTCTCAGGAGTTGGTATTGGAATAGTATGACTTGGATGAATCCAGCGCTTCAATCCTCTGCACTTTACAGCATTAGTAGTGATCAAGATTACCTGCCTAGGTTTCTGCCATCTAGGAGATAGACAATTCCTCCTCCGATGTACTTTCGTTCTGACCCAGTCTCCAGGTCTCAGATCATGTGTCAAAACTTTGTCATTTGATTGTGCTTCAGTTCCCACCTGATTAGACACAGAAGTTACCATATCAGATAACCTTTTACAGTAATCCAAAATTGCACTGTCATTTATGCTCAACAGTTTACCTACAGGTACAAAAGCTTGCCTCATAACTCTTCCCATCAAAATTTCATGAGGACTCAAACCTGTCTTTTTATCTGGTGTACTTCTTATTGACATCAAAACAAGTGGAAGAGCATCAGTCCACTTAACTCCTGTCTCTAGACACATTTTTCCAATTCTGTTTTTGATAGTTCCATTTATTTGTTCAACTACACCTGATGCCTCTGGTCTGTATGCACAGTGTATTTTCTGCTCAATACTCATAGCTTCGCAAATTAACTTCAACAGTTTGTTATCAAAATGACTTCCTCCATCACTCTCAATAGTAACTGGAAAACCGTACCTTGGGATGATTTCTCTGAGCATTAGTTTTGCTACTGTAATTGAATCACAATGTCGTGTAGGAAAAGCCTCTACCCACCTTGAGAACAAGCATACAATTACAAGTACATATTTCAAACAGTTGTGTAAGGGCATTTCAATGAAATCTATTTGTAACCTGGTAAAGGGACCACCCTCTCGACCAATTATTCCTGTCCCCACCACTGATTTTCTGTTTGGATTCATTTGTTGGCATGACAAACACCTTTGACAAAAAGATTCTGCAATGGTTCTAAATTTTGTATTGAACCATGTTTCTTTAAACAGTCTGACCATAGAATCTCTTCCTAAATGTGCAGGACCATGATATAATCTGGCCATGTCAGAAATCATGCAATTTGGTAAAACTACTCTGCCATCTTTGTAAACCCACACTCCATCTTCATCACGTTGTCTACAATCTGATCTTAACCACTGGTCTTTTTCTTCATCATCTGCTTCGTTTTGTAAATCTCTAATCTCATTCCATGTTTCTACAATAGTTGTTAGCATTAATGAATTTGAATCAGTTTCTGTACTTCTATTCCGATTGTAAGAATAATTTTTCCTTGCGCAGTACTTTGCTGTTTCATCTGCGAAGGCATTTCCTTTGGAAATATAATCAGTTCCTCTAGTGTGTGCTGCACACTTGACTATGGCAATTTCTTTTGGCAATTGTATTGCTTCAATTAATCTTCTAATGAAAACTGCATTTTTAATTGGTGATCCTGTTGATGTCATGTATCCTCTCTGTGACCAGAGTTGTCCATAATCATGGACAACTCCGTACCCATACTGACTATCAGTAATGATGGTAACTCTTATATCCTTTGATATTTCACATGCACGAATTAAAGCAATCAATTCAGCTACTTGAGCTGAACGAACTCCTTCAAGACATGATGCTTCTTTAATGTTTTCGACTGTACAAACTGAGTATGAAGCTTTCAAGACACCACCTTCGGATCTTAAGCATGAGCCATCTACAAAGTAGACAAAATCCGATTCAGGCAAAGGTCTGTCTTTGATGTCTTTTCTTGGTTTTGTGCAGAATTCCATGACATCTAAACATTCATGTTCTGTCTCGATGTCATCAACAATTTCAGAATCAGGCAGTAATGTAGAAGGATTCAGATTCAAACATCTTGAAATCGAAACATTATCTGCTCCTAGTATGATTTTCTCATACTTTGTCAATCTGCTACTTGTTAAATGTTGAGTCTTACCTCTTGTCAGTAATATTTCAACTGAATGAGGCACAAAAACTTTCACAGGAAATCCCATAATGATTCCTTCACTTTGTTCAAGACTGATACTTGTAGCTGCAACTGCTTTTAAACAACCTGGTAATGCTTTTGCAATTGGATCAAGAATTGCAGAGAAATATGCAATAGGTTTCTTTAGGTTTCCATGTCTCTGAATTAACACAGATAATGCACATCCTTCTCTCTCACTGCAATACAGTTCAAAATCTTTCTCATAATTTGGCATACCCAAAGCAGGAGCTTGGCATAAGCTCTTTTTCAAGTTCTCAAAAGATTCCATCTCAGCATCATTGAGAATAATTGGATCTTTTACATCTGATTTGGTCAGTCTTTGTAGTGGTTTCGCAATTACTGAAAATCCACTTATCCATTGTCGACAGTAACCTACCATTCCCAGGAACATTCTGACCTGTCTTTGTGTTCTTGGCGGTAACATTGCTTGAATCATTTTTATTCTCTCTATTGTAACTTGTCTTTTTCCTTTTGCAATTCTGTGACCAAGATATTTCACTTCTTGTTTGCAAAACTGTAGTTTTGCTGGGGACACTTTATGTCCTTCTTCTGCAAGGCGATTTAACAGAATTATTGTGTCTGTTACACAATTTTCTCTTGTCTTTGCAGCTATTAACAAATCATCAATATACTGCACCAGCGTAGACCTACCTGGTAAGTCTAAATCTTCTAGTGATCTTTTTAACAGTTCGTTAAAGATTGAAGGACTTTCTGTATAGCCCTGAGGGATTCTTGTCCATCCAAGGGTCTTACCTTGGAATCTGAAAGCAAAAATTTCATAACTGTCTGGGTGTAGAGGAACAGTAAAGAATGCATTGCAAAGGTCAATGACTGTATACCATTCAGCATCATATGGAATCTGAAATAGAATCACTGCTGGATTTGGAACCACAGGACAACATGGAATAACAATTTGATTAACCTTTCTCAAATCTTGTACGATCCTAAATGTTCCGTTAGCCTTTTTAACTCCCATAATTGGTGAATTACAAGAGCTACTCTTCATTTCTTCCAATACACCTTGCTTGATTAATTTTTCAATTACAGGTGTAATACCTTCAATTGTCTCTGTTTTCATTTTATATTGTGGAGTGTTTGGAAATTCTATTCCCTGCTTCAATGCAATTTTAACAGGATCTACGTTTTTCATCAGACCCATCTCATTCCCAGTAAAATCCCATATTTCAGATTTCACTGTTTCTTTTAGCTCTTCAGGTAAATCTTTTTCTTCAAATGCAGGAAACAATTTTGTTTCTTCTGCTTCCATCATCATCATTGTCATTCTGTACAAACCATCTTCCTCCATTGTTTGTAATTCAACTCCTTCAGGAGAACAATATATTCTGCAATTCATTTTACATAGTATGTCTCTACCTAATAGATTTACTGGACTACTATTACAAACCACAAATCTGTGTTTGTCTCTGTAATTTCCAATTTCAACTGGTACTGGATCAGTTAAGTCTGTTTTAATTTGCTGATTACTTACTCCGACAACTTGGATAGTATCCCCAGAGAGAGGTAGGTTTTCAATTTCCACTGATCTAACAGTAGAACGGGTAGCACCAGTGTCCACTAGAAAAGTGATGTCTACATCATTAACTTTCCCGTTTACATAAGGACCGGACTGGTCAACCTCAAGAGTGGCTCCAACAACACACTCTTCCTCCTCTCTCGGGCACCGTCAGCAATAATCATCAGAATCACTGTCTTGGCTTTCTGTTAATAAAAACTGTTGTGAAGCATTTTGCATTTGAACCTTTTGCTGCTTTTGCTGTTTTTGTGGTTTTATTACCTGTTCACATCCCTGAAATCCCACGTTTGGATTATATTTTTGAACTCCCCCACAATTCGGAAAAGGTGGTTGTGGCAACTGGTCCTGACGATTATTCACCTGTTGTTGTTGCTGTTGTTGTAATTGTCGCTGAATATTAAATTCATTTAACCCCTGTTGCATCTGTAGCTGTTGCTGCACGTTAACACCATTCTGCATCTGTGGATTCAATAAGGGATTCTTTAAGTTTCTAGGAGGATGAGGACACTCGTCCCTCCAATGTCCAATTTCGCCACAATTAAAACAAGGTAATCTTTGTTTCAGCTCTTCTATCTTTGGGCTAAATTTCTTTTGGAAATTATTACCTTTAAACTTTCCTTGTATCTGGTTCGTATTTCCATTTTGAACAAAATTAGTGTTCTTATTTCCCATGCTGGCAATCTGTTGCTCAGCCACTTTTACCTGTGCCCACATGGCTTTCTCCTTCAGCTTCTTCTGTTTTACTTCTAATTCATCGCTACAATATTTTGCTTTTCTCAGAATATCATCTATAGATAGTGCTTGCCATCCGACAATACTAGTTCTGATCATTTCTCCAATTTCGGGTTTTAATCCATAAACAAATCTATAGATAAAATGACTCATGTCTTTCTCATCTAATTTTTCATAACCACTGTATTGTTTAAAGATTAACAGTAGTCTTTCATAAAAAGAATGAACTGATTCTTTTGTTTCCTGCTCTGTTCTTTCTATTTTAACCCAATCAACTTCTTTGGGTGGAATTTTGTTTTTCATCCAAACAATTACTTTCTCATAAAAATCCATTACAAGTGGATTTGGGGCACCTGTTTCTTTAATTCGCTCAGGTTCTGTTTTTGGCCAACTAATAGATATTTTACATTCTGTCCAAAGATCAGATGGAACAACAATGTCAAAAAATCCATCCAAATCAATCCACAGAACTTTTGATACTTTGATAAATCTATCGACTTGCCTGTACCACTCAACAGGTTTCTCTCTTAATTTAGGAAAATCATTTGTGAATAACAGAATGTCTTGTCTCGACCATGGGACATGAACATATCCTCCACCTGCAACTTCTCTCATTGGAAATTGTTTTGACATTCTTTCTAATCTTTCATCTTCCTTCCTTTTAGTCCATTTCACTCTCCATTTGTTCAGTTCTCCTAGCTTTTTGATATAGACAATTAAATCTTTAATGTGAACTATTCTTCCCATTGAGTTCAAACTCTCAATGTCGCTTTCTGAGAAATCTAATCTGTAATGTTTTGCAAAATTCTTTTGTTTACTCACATCGATTTCAAGTTCTGCAGCTAGATCCTCTAATTGATCATATTTATTTTTCGTTTTCCATTGAATACTTTTGCAAATGAATAATAGTTCATCATCCCGATAGTAATTTAAACTATCTGGGCCAATTGTTCCAATTATTAATTCTTCAATATTTGCTTTTAATTTGGCCACATCAAGCTTTGGTGTAGTTACCCTGACTTCAGGACTTCCTACATCTGACATAGCACCCATTGGTGTTTTTGGAGATAAATCCTCATTAAAGGTTAAATCAGGCATTCTCGATCTAGAAGTGTTTAATTCTGTCAAATCTGAATAAAATTTTTCAGCAGGCTTTTGAATTTCTGTATTTAAAGGAATAGTTAATCCAGTTTTGTTTGTATTTCTTTGATCAAATACAGGCTGAACAGGACCTATTGTTACTGGAACTGTGACAGCTTCCATGCTTTTTGTCATTCTTTTGATTAATTCTTCTTTAGACCTTAAGTATTCATTATAATCGACCTCATCAACATTTCTTGTCTCTCTTGCATAATCTTTTGGAGGTTCCCTTGCTCTTGGAGTCATTGAAAAATGTCTACCCTCATTTCGAGCATTCTCAAATTCTGGTCTTCTAGGAGTTTCAGTGATTTCACAATTATTTGGATAAAGTTTAGGAGCTTCATTAATTGGAGGTGCACTCGGTGAAGTTTCAGTAGAAACCACCGGAGTAGACCATGATCTAGGAGGTCTCAAAGGCTGATTAGGCTGTTTCTTTCTAGCAGTTGTATATATTTCTTCCATAACTGCATCTTCAGATTCACTTTCCATAGATTTTCCTGTAGGAGAACCCATTACCATTTCATGAATTAAATACAATCCTTCACTCATGTTTCCCTGTCTCCACATTCGCAATCTATCTTCATGAGTTTCTCTTTTCCATGATGGATTTTTAGAAGGTCTTTTAATTCCACTAGCTTCTCTTTGTAACTGATACATCTCATCTTCCCACTCAACTAAAGCTTCAAATTGAGTTGGTCTCGGTTTTGGAACAAGAGCATTCATTTTCTCTCGTAAGTTTCTTAAAACTCTTACATTAAATGAACCATCATCAGGCCAAGCCAAAACACCATCGTTTTTAGTATAGCGTTTCCAACTGTCGAACCATAAGACAGTATGATATCCGTATTCACCTTCCATGTATGCTGCAGGTGTTTTATACTTATGAAGTAGTTTACCACCTCGCGTTTCAATTTTCTTGTCAGGTGAAAATAAATTCTTAAATTTCTGAAATAATGTTGTCTTTTTCTCAACATGTTTAAAATGATAACTCATTTTTAAAAGTTAAATTTAATTCACAAAATCGTTCGTAAAATATTTCCGGGATGTTCCGCAAAACAACCAATCCGTGCGCGAAACACACCAACAAGCCAATGGCAGTTGAGCTACGTCAGTTTCCTGCTCAACCAATAAATTTGGAGAATTTCTGAAGGACCGATCAGCTCACAGGCCGTCAGAGACTCAGGAGCCAATCAGAATACCGCTTGTGACGTAGGTCACCCAATCCCAGCGCGGCTCTGTGACGTACACAGCAGCTGCGGTTTCTCGCCTCTCACTCCTGGCGCTTACCCCTCCTTCACAAAATCTTTTCACAGCGCCATTTTAAGAACACTTTTCAGTGTAAATTAATTCTTAACAATGACTTATAAAGACAACATCTGTTCGTTTCACTAATTAGGATAGTTTACATACATTCAAGTATCCACACTTCGGAATAGACGGCGCTATTCACACTAAGGATAATATTCAATTGTCAGTAGAGTAACCTTACCCCACCCTTCTAACACGTATAATTATGAACTCGCTTTGCTCTGAACCCACCGCGAAGTGAAAGTTCTAAGAGTTCCACTTGAACATAAAATACAACTCAAACTCGCACTTTTACACGGAAAATTCCCTAAATTCAAACACACACGAAATCCGTACAGGACTCTCACCTGTTTATAGAAATCATGCACCGTTAGCAAAATAACGACGTTATCCGTACAGGGCTCTCACCTGTTTATAGATATGAAACATGTACCCGTACAGGACTCTAACCTGTTTATAGATAATCATGCACCGACGCTAATTTTACCCTTCACTCAAGCTCGGATATAACTAATACTCTCATCACAGTGAGTTTTATGGAAGGCGCTTTGTCCCTATTCTCATGCTGCTTTGATTTCTTAGAAAATCCTCACTATACAAGAATCAGACCTAGCCCTAAAACTGTGCTGCTCGGCGACAACACTATGGTACACGGCGATACCTCTTGTGATACTCGGCGATATCACTACAAACGAACAGATGGCTTGCGTGACTAATTTCTCGCCACACAATCTATACCGGTATAGCTTACAGATAGGCACGAAAAACGAACTTAACAAGTGTTAAAACATTAATCCTATTTGCATACCATGACGCAATCCTTAGCAACCAACATGTTACCTTGGTTACCGCTTAGCAACCATCAATTTCTGCTACCAGATAATTGATCCAGCGGGCTATAGAAAATATATCATAAACTACGCTACCCAATTTCATAACCTATAAACAAAATTCTAAACTATACATGGACCCATTTATAAACCTGATATATTTTGGGCCTACTGAATCAGGTGGTCAGAATAAATCTATATACACATTATCTATAAACTATATACATATTTATACATTTGTAAAAAGAATATTGTCATTAGAATAAAACCCAACCATTTAAACGACCACCATAGGCGACGTGATCTAGCTAAAGGTAACCTATACTTCTAAATAACCAAGACCAGCTTGTTTGTCAAAAGTAAGATTTTATTTTCTAAATTATAGTATATATGTTGTAAGTTTTATAAATGAAATTTATTAGCAATAAGGCAAGCATGATGGTAAGAAATATGGAAAAATACAATTTAAGCAATTGAATTAACTTCAAAGAATTATATAAAGTTTAGCATTTCTAAAACATATTTTCCTAACTGAGCTAAATAGACAGAAATTAAAGTAAAGATCTTTGAGGATTCTTACGTGCTCCACGCAAAGTCCAGCAGCACATCACCCTCATCGGAAAGTCAGAAAGCAGCAGCCAGCCCAACCCTAAGGGCATGACTTTTTATACCTTTCTACGCTAACTAAACTAGCAAAGGAAAGTTTTCAGAAATACTCGACGTCCCATTGGCTGAGAGTGACAAGTGACATGTCACCCAATTCTTAAAAAGTTCCACAAAATCATGTCTTACAAAGACCATTGTCTCTTCCACGTGAAGCCAGAGGCTTCCTGCGATTGCAACTTTGTTTTAAGTCATCCTCGCAGCTTCCATAGTCTTACAGTGCAACTTCCGCGGATGCCAAGTTAAGGACTGACAAAAAGTTCACTTTCGACCTTGGCCATGTCCGACAGAATGATGTCAGCTCATCAGTTTTTGCTTTGTGAATGCAGCTTCAATAAACGTTTTAATTCAGAATGGGCGTCTCGTGACTTTCTGCAGAATTATAGATCGGCTTTTATCTTGCGGCTCAAATAGCTAGGCCTCAAAAGCAGGCAACTTATGATTTCTAGTATAAAACAAACACAAGAAAAGTATTAATGTAAGAAATAAAGTATATTCTGTATCCACCCCATGGTTTACTAAATAATTAACCCACCCGATTAATCAAAATGTTACCTAGCCATTGCAAACAAATAAAGCAGCGTTTATATTTACCAGTCTCCGTTTTTCTATGAGACCCATATGCACCTAGAATAGTAGAAATGACATCACACAGACAAGAAAAAGCAAAACAAGCACATGCTTATTTTAAGTTTGCAGCAGTTAGTAATGACAAAAACGAAAACAATAAATTATTTTATTATTTTGCACGAACAAAAAGATGCAACAAATATGCACGTTTATAAGCACACATGTTAGTCCCCCCACGTGTAAAGTTTAATCTAGGTTGTATTAGCACGACATATCACAAATCATTAATAATTTTATTCATGTTATGGAAATGTGACTTTGCGAGTTTAAACAAAATTTTGTTTTCTATCTCGCTCCATCAGCACACACATATAAAATGTGAAATGGAACAGCCTTACACGAAATGGTCTTTCAGTCTACAGGATGGCTCAGGGTTTCTTCTCAGGCTGTACCGGGTGCACCCAAGACGCCTGGGCAAACTGACATTAGGCGCCGCTGGGGAATTTTCTGAAGTAACGGAACTGGTCATAGGAACTTCTGGAGCAGATGTAGCAGTCACCGGCGAGTCCGGCTCAGAACTTCCCCACTCTTCCTGGTCGAGGATGGTTGCCAGAGCAGGCCCAGGGCCCCTTCATGAACATCCCTGGAGGGGTGAAATCTTTTGAAAAACAACACGTTTCTCATGACAGTCTCAGTGCCTTGCTGCGCAGTGATCCTCCTGCCTCTCCGGCGGGTTATGACCCAAGGCTCTTTCTCATAAGGCAGTATGAATTTGCCACCCATGGCACGGTTCTGTAGGAGAACGAAGCCACCCACTTTGAGGTCAGACAGTCAAGCTCTTTGCCGCAGGCTGGCTTGATTATTCTGAAGTTGACGGCAGGCTTGAACTTGGTCTTCGTTCAGGGTTTCCGTATGCCACAGAGGGTGATGCGGGATAGCATCTGCAATTACACGCCACATGGACAGATGACCTGGAGCTATTCCTGTCATGGAATGGGGTGTTTGCCGATTACACTCGAAGAAATGAGATGATCACCAACTCCAAAGACTGGTGACGTTCATAAGCAATGCGGATAACTATGTTTAACGTGTGCAAGAACCTCTCAGCCTCGCCATTAGCCAGGCCATGTTGGTGTTACCTTCTTGTGGGCAATGTCAAGAGAGGAAAGATAGTGGGCCATTTCTTGTCCCTGAAAGGGAGGACTGTTATCAGTTCTCAGCTCCTGGATGAGTCCATGAGTGACCATCACTTTCTCCAACTTGGGAATGACCTCGCTCACACTCAAAGATGGGACTACCTCTACTTCTTGATATTTCGAATGACCATCAATCAGTACGAATGTGTGCCTCCCATTTGGGAGACTCCCAAAATCCAGGCTGACACAGGACCACGGGCGGCCCGGTCAGGGTTCCATGGAGCCGGTGGACTGACTTCGCTGGTGACCTGGCACCACTGACAAGACCTCACCGCTTCTTCTACCTTCTCATCCATCAGAGGGAACCACACCTTGGTTTGCAGCTGGGTCTTAGTCTTTACCATCCCCTGATGCACTGCATGGGCCAGTTGGATGACTCGTGTTGTCAGGGCCATAGGGATGACTAGGTGATGGCATCGGAGGAGGCACCCCGTAGAGTCTTTATTCTGCTCATTGCATACGTGGTACAAACTCTCCATGATCCTTTTTGCTTCTGGGGTAAGCACCTTCCATCCGTTCTTGGCATTCTGCCAATGGCCATGCTTCATGATTCAGATGGCTCATTGGATACATTCATTCCGGCGTGTCTCTTCCCCTAGCACCTCCATGGACAAGGGGATTGGGCAAGACCTTGCAGTTACACATCGAACATATTTCTCTGTATCCTCATCATCAGCCTCGTCTTCCGGGGTCGCCGCCCAGGGGTAACGCGATAGGTAGTCCGCCGGATTCAGAGCTCCTGGATGGTACTCCACTCAACAGTTGTACTCGTACAATTGGAGCATCCATTTTTCAATTTGAGGAGGCGGTTTGGAGGTAGTGCCAGCGAACAGGAGAAAAAGAGGCTTGTGGTCCGTTGCCACAACAAACGAATGCCCATATACATATACGTGGAATTGGCAACATCCCCAATGAATAGCTATTGCCTTGGGAATATCTCTTCGTCGTGTCTGTTAAAGGGTGGCATGCAAATGCGACAGGGGCCCAATTTTCCTCGGCCCAGCTCCATTGCAACAGGACAACTCCTAGTCCTTGAGGACCAGCATCGACAGCAAACATTGTCAGTTTGTGCGGGTCAAAGAAGGCTAATGGTGTGTTGGAAGATGGGGCATCCTTGATTGCCTGGAATGCTGTTTCATGTTCCAACCCCCAGGTCCAGGGGATTGAGCCCTTGGTTAGCTCCCTGAGTGGCTAAGTGAGGGTAAAAAGATCTCGGATAAACCGGCCATAATAGTTGACCATGCCGGGGAAACTCCTCACCTCCGTGACATTGGTGGGAGTAGGTGCTGTTTTTATGTCTCGTACCTTGTTAGGATTCGGGGTAACATCCGAGGCTGAGAAGACATACCCAAAGAATTGTAGCTGCCGTTTAAGGAACTCGCACTTGTTGCGATTAAGGGTTGGGCCAGACTCTTGGATTCTCTGCAGCACCTGAGTCAACCTGGTGTTGTGCTCCGCAATGGTTTTGGTGTATTTGAGAATGTCACCACTGACGTTCACCATTCCAGGAAGGTCCATCAGCAGTTCGTGGATTACATTCTGAAACACCTCGGCCGCACTGGACACCCCGAAGCTCAGGCTGGTGTATCTTCTCAGGCCCACGTGGGTGGAAAAAGTGGTGCTGTATCTCGATACTTCGTCCAACACTAACTGATGGTATCCAGACCGGAGGTCTAGTATTGAGAACCCAAAGCAACAATAGGAGAGCGAGGAATAGACCGAAGTACTTGTCCTTTTCCCCGGACATATATAATAGAACAACAAGGACAAGCCTCAAGCAGGTACAGGTCAGGGATGGTCCCCTGTCACCTGGACGTTGATAACAACAGGGTGATGTTGTTAAGAAACCCCTCACCCACCTACCTGGTAGGTGGCATGCTTCATCATCGGGGTCCAGCTAGATCACCGAGTGCGATCCAGCTGTGCTGCAACGCCTGACTTCAGCAGAGCGGGATTTCTTGTGAATAGTGACAGTGTTATGTGTGGTGAAGTATATGTTAAAAGTACCTATAGGAAATGCCCTTTTCGAAAAAAGGTTTAATAGAAGGGTCCTATGGCACAGGTGAAAACAACAATTGGATATAGTGGAGGTAGCAATTCACCTCTATATCTCTCTAAAAAGTGTGTGTAGGTCTACTAGTTTCAGCCTTCTACGCTACTCGTGAGGCTTTCTTCAGGACCAAAAGTGCGTGTGGCCACAAAATGTTAGGCTGGCCACTGTGATGTGTGGTTATATCAGTGCGCACCCTAAAGCGTGCTGTGTATGTGGTGGATCAGCATACTCACAGATCCTGCACGTAACACATCTGAAAAGGAAACAATATTATACCAAGTATATCATACCATTACAATCAGAAATGCTTATATAGTGCTCGTGTTAAGCGAACAGAATCCAGATGGTGATAACTGCTTTTATCATACATCATGCACGTCTAAGGCGGGTGGGGCATGCATGGTAAAGCTGCAAATAACCTTGCGTGGCTACAATGTGCCGTGGTGTGATTATTTTAAATAATGGTAAACATTACTCGCTCATGTAGTGCCTAGGACTATTTCTATGGCACATTCTGTGAAGTAATGGGGATTAGTAAAACGTTAAAAGTAAGTGAAATATATACGAGAATCCATAACTCATGTCCAAAGATGGACGGTACATACAACACTTAACAAAGAAGAGAGACGCTCACTGTCTGGTTACGAGTGTCTCATTACATGGATCCTGTCACATGAGAAAGCGCTAGGGGACCCTATAAATAGATAAATCAGACAATTGTTTGGTTGTTTTTGCGGTACGCGGGGGTTACCGAGGTTTTTTAACCGTGGATTGCAAAGGGTTACTCGCGTTTGTCGCCTCTAGCAAGGAAAAGTAACCTGATTCATGGCTCGGGATCCAGACACCGATGGGTCACGGGTGTGTGTTGATAATGAAACCACCGCGAGGACGCATAGGCGCGTCATCGCGTTTGCGTGTACCACGTGTTTTGGACAACTAGACTGCTAAGTTGAGAACGTGGTGGCTCAAAGGGAGTAGGACAAACTGCGTATGCCTAGAGCGTGGTGAAACTGTATTGAGTACATTCATCGACACGCTTGGGGCCAACAAAAGTGCTTGTCAAACACTGAAATTAGACGTTCAAAAAAGAATATTAAATGAAGAATATTAAACTGTGGAGAAAACTGGGGCCTTATAGGCAAACACGCTCTGGATAACTGGGGGTTTGAGAAGTTTAAAAAAAAAAGGTTGCCTTAGAATTAAATAGGGAATGCAGAGAAATACAGAAAGAAGATTCTCAGGGACAGTTATGCGGTATATGCTGGTGAATGTCTGTGGAGCCAGATTAAGGTCTTTGTATGGAGCTCCACGGGACATTATCATTAAGGCCAGTGATGTGGGTCTGGAGTCTGTATACCCAATGTTGTTCTTTCTCAAAGAGAGCATTAGATAGGTTATGTCTATTGTTCTCTAGCTGTTCTATGACTACCCATGTCATATCGTTTGGGGTGTGACCTGATGTAAGGAAATGATCAGTTAATTTTGTGGTACTGCGCTTGCACCGGATATTGCTCCTATGCTCGCAGATCATGGTCTTCACCTTCCTGGTGGTCATGCCAATGTATCTTAAACCACATGGACATGTGATCATATAAACAACATTAACTGTGTTGCAATTTGTGTGTTTCCGGATCTGCCAGGTTTTTCCCGGTTCAAGAGTCAAGTTCTCCAATGTCTTTGTCAAATGGCACACGCTGCAATTTCCACAAGCGAAATGACCAGTGATGTTCAGCAAACCCCAGGAGTTCAGAACTGTATTATCTCTGGAGATGTTTTGTCTGGGGCGTGTAGCTACCAGACTGTCACGTAGATTTTGTGATCTCTTGTAAGAGAATAAGGGTTTTTCCCACTGTAGCTTTCCTGATGTCAGTATCCTCCAGTTGGTCTGGATGATTTTGGCAACTTTTGTCGAGATGGAGTTATACGTTGTTACACAGGTTAGCGGGATGGCCGTGTCTTGATTAGCTGTCGGTTCCAGTAAAGCTTCTCGATTTTGATTTCTAGCGTGTTTTTGCGCCCTCTGGGTGATTCTCTTAGGGTACCCTCTATTTGACAGTTTTTGTGTGAGGGCTTCTGATTGTATTTTGTAGTCGCTGATTTCACTACAATTTCGTCGTAGTCTTAAATACTGACCATACGGAACATTTTCACGTAAAGGTCTGGAAGGAAAACTTTCATACCTTGAATTTCTTGCAGTGGGCTTGAAGTGAGTTTTTGTATACCGGCATCCATGTTGTGCCTGTATGTCCAGATCTAGGAACGTTATACTTTCCCGGCTCGTTGAGTAGGTGAACTTGAGGTTTGGGTCCCGTGTATTAATCCAAGCCAGGAATTCTGTGAGTTTTTCTTCAGTGCCTTGCCAAATAAACAGGACACCTATAGGTAATTTTAACATATATTTGACCACACATAACACTGTCACTATTCACAAGAAATCCCGCTCCGCTGTAGTCAGGCGTTGCAGCACAGCTGGATCGCACTCGGTGATCCAGCTGGACCCCGATGATGAAGCATGCCACCTACCATGTAGGTGGGTGAGGGGTTTCTTAACAACATCACCCTGTTGTTATCAACGTCCAGGAGACAGGGGACCATCCCTGACCTGTACCTGCTTGAGGCTTGTCCTTGTTCTATTAGTATTGAGAACCAACACGCTCCGTTCAGTTCTCCTCTAAGATCGTCTATCGTGGGAGTGATGTGTCTTTCCTTCTTTATGGCGGCATTGCGCAATCTCATTTTGACACAGATCTGAACCTCTCCAGGTTGTTTCGGCTTGCGTGAGATGACAATGGGTGATACCCACGGTGTAGGCCCAGACACCTTCTCGATGATTCCGTCCAACTCCTGCTTCGCCAGTTCCTTCTCGACCAGAGGCCTCTGATGAACTGCAATTCGTCGGTGGCGTAAGGCCACGGGCTGCACGTCGGGGTCTATGTGCAGATGCACTTCTTTCCCTTTTAGTCGCCCGATCCCATCAAAGACGGCCGGAAACTCGCCAAGATGTGCTGAACTGTTTCCTGGTGGATTCCGAAAGCAAACGTCATAACTCCCAGATCTTCCGCTGCCCGACATCCTAGCAGCATTCCATGCCCACCTTCCGCAACATATATTTGTGATCTTATGGAGTGGGAGCCGTATGAGGTGGTCATCTTGAATTTTCCCCTCATTGCCAGCGGCTTATCTTGTCCATACGCAAAGACATTGATGGTTGTGGGCCTCAGAGGTGGCGTTTGCTTTAACACCTCGCATGCTTCGCCGACATGATGTTGATAGTCACCCTGTGTCTACGACAGCAATGATGTCTTTATCTCCAACTCGTACCTGACATTGTGGAAGTCGACGTGAGGTCTGGGTGGCTGCGCCTCTCATGTATGCTGTGTGAACAGTGTGTTCTTCTCCATCATCATCATCCATATCATTGTTTCCGATCGGTGTTTCAGGGGTTAGGTTAACCGTGGGCCTGTTCGCTTGGTTTTTCCAGGATCTGCACGCTCACTCAAAGTGGTTCATCTTCCTGGATCCCATTCACCTCTTTCCACACGCTGGACAGTCAGTCGACCCATGAGAGTTTCCTCTGCAGTACCCACATCTCCGACTATTCACGTACTCCTTCCTGCCTGGCTTGTTTGCTGGGCGGGTCACAACCCTGCCTCCATGTTTCCACCCTGGCCCATGACAGTTCTTTAGTATGCCTTAGGGTTAGGATGTCGGCCAGGGCTTTCCCCGACTCCTTGAGTATTCTTGCCCTGAACTTGGCAGAGGCGCATCCTTGTATTTGACCCCTTATCTCTCCTGCTTCATCATGAAATCCACACGTGCTTGCTAGGTCCTTTAGGCGAGCGTGGAATGTGTCAGTGGATTCGTCCACCTTTTGGCGTGCCTCGCGGAAGACGAATCGCTTGTAATCTTGGTTCGCAATGGGCTCAAAGTGTGCTGAAAGCTACGCAATCACTGTGAGATGTGTCTTGGGGGCCGCTTCATTAATCGACTTGGCAATCCTGTAGATGTCTTTCCTCACCAGATGCAGGAGCATGGCCCTGTTCTGGTCGTTGTCTACCTTGGTGACCTTGAAAAACAGGAGAAGACGCTCCACCCATTCCTTCCATCTGGGTGCTTTGCCGAGGGAGGACCTCCTACCAGGAAAAGTTCAATGGGCGAGATTGTAGCCAATCTCCTCTCCTAAAGCTCCGCACAGTAGCAGCAGGATGTGCTGTAACCGGGACAGTTGTACCCCCCTGACTTTCTGCTGCGCACCCGTAAGATCGCAACCAGACTTTTGCACCACCAACCACTGAGCTGAACTCCCCTAGGTGTGCCACTGGTAGCCTCCACTGTGAGTGTGTGACTGTGGGCCCCCGTCTTGCCATAATAAAGCGATACTGGTGTCCTTCCATGCATGTCCTGGCTCACCTCCCTGGTTGTGTTCTCATTGTAGGTCTTTGTGCTGGACCACACTGAGTACTGTTTGCTTTCCAGCACCCCTGGGCTGATGTGGCTTCAGATGGTGTGGTATGCTGTAGGCACTTCTGCCATTGATGACACGCTGAGGGCTCCCCTGCTGGTGAAGTCTCTTGGGCCTCTCTGGAGCAAGCAAACGGAGCTGGCCCGAGTGGAGGCTTTAATGCTGTCAGGGCGCTCAGTGACATGAGCACCATGTGCGTCTGCTTCGCACTCGTGGGTGCCACGGAGCAGGTGCAGTGATGTTCCACACACCCCTAATCGCCAGTGTGGTGTCGGCGCGTGTGAGTCGCCTGACACCAAATCAATTACGGCTCTGCGTGATAATCGTATTGGGCTGGCGCAGCAAAGAAAACTCACGGGGACCAAGTGTATAGTGTGAGCGGAGTCTCGGACGATGTGCGTCCCTCTGACGTCATCTCGGTCCGGGCTGCCATTTATTTACCCCATCACGTCGGGCACAGACGGCTACACAGTGGCCAGTGTCGCCTCCGTTACGTCACCGGCGTGACACTACAGATACTACCCTGACCCCCATGGAGGATACAAAATGTGGTGACCGCAGCAATGTTTTTACCAAAGGTTTTGGCAAAAACTCCTTCAAACTTGAAGTCTGGAGAAAACCAGGCTCAGAACATAGAAGTGGTACCAGGAGAATAGAGCGAGATAAATGCCAATCAGCAAGCGAATACTGATCAGGTCAGTGAGAGCATTTTGGAGGGGAGAAAGGAAGACTTGGTCATCACTGAAAATGTTCACCTTGATGTGCAAAGACCTTCCGAGCTTTTGGTGGCACGGAGGGCTTGAGCGCAAGAAACAGCCCAATAACAAGAACGATTAGAGCCCAGACCTCATTGCAATGAATGAAAGAAGTGCCAACCTGAGCACCAGGGAATCCGGCCCAAGATGACGACTGGAGCACCATTGGCGATCTCACATCAAGATGGAGGAAGCTTAGGGCGGCTGCAAGACAGCCAGGAGGTTGAGCGGGCATCGGCATCCCAACCGGGGACCCTGATGGGCCCTAGGTGGGCACCCCTCACTGGTTTTTAGGGCGCCCAGCAATGACTACGTTGAAGCAGAGGTGCGGCCAGGCCGAGATGGGCCTAAGGGAGTGGCTGATGTGTACCGGCTGTAAAGGGAAGGAAACTCTAGGAGGATCAGGTCCATCAGATCAGGTAAGTATACCTGCACTTGTCCCTGTCGTAAACCAGAACTGAAGGCGTGCCCCAACTCCTGGCCAGGCGCTCAGTGGTGTGGAGGAGCCCTGGGCACGGGCTCATTGGATTAGTGGTTTAGTGCCTGTACTGCGCAAGTACACACTTTTGAGGTCTTACAGAATCCCATGAAGGCCCTCCTCCCATTAAGAGTCTCATCTGAGTAGACTTTCATTGCCTGAGAAGCATTTGGATTGAAAAAGCAAGACAGATTGGCCCCCATCATACTCACCTACCTCCAGAACAATGCTTCGTCCCCAGGGTCCACATCACAGGACACACGTTACAATGGGGAAGGATAAATCAGCTATAGGGGCCCAGACAAACAAAATTGTAAAATACACTGTGCTGGATCATGGACTGCAGGACAACCGAAGATGCTCCTCCACCTTGGGAAAAGAGGTAACCAATGCGAGGCACAGCTGAAATACTGGAAGCTATAAGAGGATCACAAAATGAAAATGGATACCAAAATGAAAATGGTTACAATGACCATGGATATTAACCACCTGCACTTGGATCTGCGAAAAGTGGTAGACAGAGTTCCGACTACAAAGGAAGAGATTGCCACTCTCTGGACCACGGTACAGGAATTACAGACGAATGTGGCAGGCCTAAAATGTAGCCCAACCCAAATGAATGAGCGTCTGAAAGATGCACAAGGCTGTTCTGGATGGAACAATCTATGATTCCTAGGATTTCCTGAACGTGCGGAGAGCCTCACAGCAGAACTGTTCCTCTAAGACTGGATGCCCTCTGTGATGCCTGCAATATACCTTTCCAAGTTTTTCACAATAGAGCAGGCCCACAAAACTTTGGGACCAGAGCTGTGGCCTGGAGCACCACCAAGGGCAATTATAGCTCGGTTGTTTAACCGTTGAGAATGAGACATCATCCTTCAGTATGTGCGGCTGCATGGCCCCCCGCAATATGAGGGTACCACAATACAGATATTTCCAGACTACACCAGGAGTGTGCAGGACCTCTGCAAGAGTTTTCTCTCTGTCAAATGGAGGATGCAAGAACAGAACAACAAGTATAGTCAGATTTGTCCAGTACAACTACATGCCCATTATGATTAAAAAGGTTCACTTCTTCAAGACCCCAAAGGAGGCAGCTGACTGGATGGACTGGATAGAGGGGAGCAATTCTGAAAATGGCGCAACATGAAATGCAGAGGCACTGAGTGCCCTAACCACCAGTGTTTTTTGCAATTTCACCCCAAGTGGGCTGGGGATGCTCAGACGTGAGTCCCAGGCTCTCCACACCACTGGAGTCAAGCTATCCAGGCTGAAGAAGGCTGATGGCCAGAAACCGGTCCTTGGATGCTTGATTCCGGTCTGGGAAAGACATGGCTTGGTAGTTTGGACTGGACTGTTCCCATGAGGCACAGGGTCAGAGCTGATTTTCATATAGCCAGTGTCTAACCTAGGGTGGTGTGGAGTGCAAAAAAACGATGGATTTAGGCCCAGATCCTTGTACTGGGGTGAATGTATGACATTGTTCTACATTCTGTCCATCAACTGTGTTTTTTGCAATTTCACCCCGAGTGGGCTGGGGATGCTCAGACGTGAGTCCCAGGCTCTCCACACCACTGGAGTCAAGCTATCCAGGCTGAAGAAGGCTGATAGCCAGAAACCGGTCCTTGGATGCTTGATTCCGGTCTGGGAAAGACATGGCTTGGTAGTTCGGACTGGACTGTTCCCATGAGGCACAGGGTCAGAGCTGATTTGCATATAGCCAGTGTCTAACCCAGGGTGGTGTGGAGTGCAAAAAAACGATGGATTTAGGCCCAGATCCTTGTACTGGGGTGAATGTATGACATTGTTCTACATTCTGTCCATCAACTGTGTTTTTTGCAATTTCACCCCGAGTGGGCTGGGGATGCTCAGACGTGAGTCCCAGGCTCTCCACACCACTGGAGTCAAGCTATCCAGGCTGAAGAAGGCTGATGGCCAGAAACCGGTCCTTGGATGCTTGATTCCGGTCTGGGAAAGACATGGCTTGGTAGTTCGGACTGGACTGTTCCCATGAGGCACAGGGTCAGAGCTGATTTGCATATAGCCAGTGTCTAACCCAGGGTGGTGTGGAGTGCAAAAAAACGATGGATTTAGGCCCAGATCCTTGTACTGGGGTGAATGTATGACATTGTTCTACATTCTGTCCATCAACTGTGTTTTTTGCAATTTCACCCCGAGTGGGCTGGGGATGCTCAGACGTGAGTCCCAGGCTCTCCACACCACTGGAGTCAAGCTATCCAGGCTGAAGAAGGCTGATAGCCAGAAACCGGTCCTTGGATGCTTGATTCCGGTCTGGGAAAGACATGGCTTGGTAGTTCGGACTGGACTGTTCCCATGAGGCACAGGGTCAGAGCTGATTTGCATATAGCCAGTGTCTAACCCAGGGTGGTGTGGAGTGCAAAAAAAGCGATGGATTTAGGCCCAGATCCTTGTACTGGGGTGAATGTATAACATTGTTCTACATTCTGTCCATCAACTGTGTTTTTTGCAATTTCACCCCGAGTGGGCTGGGGATGCTCAGACGTGAGTCCCAGGCTCTCCACACCACTGGAGTCAAGCTATCCAGGCTGAAGAAGGCTGATAGCCAGAAACCGGTCCTTGGATGCTTGATTCCGGTCTGGGAAAGACATGGCTTGGTAGTTCGGACTGGACTGTTCCCATGAGGCACAGGGTCAGAGCTGATTTGCATATAGCCAGTGTCTAACCCAGGGTAGTGTGGAGTGCAAAAAAACGATGGATTTAGGCCCAGATCCTTGTACTGGGGTGAATGTATGACATTGTTCTACATTCTGTCCATCAACTGTGTTTTTTGCAATTTCACCCCGAGTGGGCTGGGGATGCTCAGAGGTGAGTCCCAGGCTCTCCACACCACTGGAGTCAAGCTATCCAGGCTGAAGAAGGCTGATAGCCAGAAACCGGTCCTTGGATGCTTCATTCCGGTCTGGGAAAGACATGGCTTGGTAGTTCGGACTGGACTGTTCCCATGAGGCACAGGGTCAGAGCTGATTTGCATATAGCCAGTGTCTAACCCAGGGTGGTGTGGAGTGCAAAAAAACGATGGATTTAGGCCCAGATCCTTGTACTGGGGTGAATGTATGACATTGTTCTACATTCTGTCCATCAACTGTGTTTTTTGCTAACCACCAGTGTGGCACATCCCCGCAGCCACAAGATACACCCCAGAAACGCAGTGTGAAATTGATCCTAGTCTCCGCAGCTGGGACATTCCTGTCAGAAAAGGTTCAGATAAAAACACAAAACCCATTTACCCCGCTAAGCCAGCTGCCAGAATCCTCGGAACAAGAAGCATTGATGGGCTGAGGGCACATATCTATCTGCCTGGACAGGGGATCCAGGTAGACGGGTAACACTGGGGGTCACAGAGGGTTCACGGCGAAGGAAAGAAATATTGCAGGGCCTAGACCACGCTGCAAATGGAGACAATAGAAGAAACTGACAGGGAGTTGCATACTGTCCGGGTCAGAAAAGTCTGGGGCTCAGGCCTCGGTAAATCTCTGAGCTCTTGTTGGGGGCTGGCAATGAGGAGATACTGGGGGCTAGTCAGTATTTACAATAAGCAAACTGTAATAATCTGAGCTAAGACTAGATTATAGGAAGGTGTCTTTGGGTGAGGTGAACGGCCCTCTTGTTGGATTGTTGAGGAGGAGAGGTGTTTCTTAATCAAGGTTTGCTGTTTCAGGTTTTGCCACTAGCAGATATAGTTATTGCTTTTCTATCTGTCAATTATGCAAATTGGCAGTTATTCCCATGTTATATATTTTTTTCCAGAGTTTTATATAGCGCAAACTTGACCCAAAGGTATCGGGTATCAGAGCGCTTTACATGAGCACTAGTTACGTTACATGAGGACACATTCATTTTTGTTAGGCACGGGGATATTAAGTGATTTGCCCAGAATCACAGGATGTTGAGCGTTGTTGCCAAGACTCGAACCCGGTTCCCCAGATTTGAGGTTGAATGCCCTAGCCGTTAGGCTACATCCTCTCCCCTTGTATTATATGTTTAGAGGAGGAGCCTCCATGTTGAGGGACACAGCAATAGGCGGCACGGCCCATGCCATCGGTCCAAGGGAGGGGGCATAGATGTGCCGTATGACTGACATGAACCGGGGAACTACATAGAAGCTCATAACACTGAATGTGAGGGGTCTAAATAACCCAATAAAATGCAGCAGTCATTGCTTACCTTAGATGCTATGGGATAGCTATAGCATTCCTTCAGGAAACACACTTGTGGGGAGACTGTCTTAAATCCCTACAAAAGAGGTGGCGTGGCAAGATATTTGCCACATTGTACTCCAGTAGTGTAAGGGGGACCTTAATATGGGTAGTCCTGGGAATCCCCTTTCAACCACTATGGTCATTAAAGATGTGGAGGGGGTAATACATTATCCTGCAAGGGGCATTAGATGCCCAGACCCTCTGCCTTGTCAATGTTTATGCATCCAACACTGAAGACAGGAACTTTCTGGGAACAGTACTCCAGGGCCGCCCAGATCTCATCAACCACTGAGATTATCCTGCCAGGTGACTTTAACAGTGCATTTAAATAGGGACATGGATAGGACCCCGCCACAGCTGGGTATTAAACCCAGTGCAACAGCAGTGTTATAATAGTCACAGAACATCCTAATGTTGATGGACATATAGCCCCAGCATCACCCTCACTCATGTACATATTCCTGCTATACTCCGGCCACGGCCATCCACAGTCACCTAGATAAATTTTTCATACAAGTGGCAGAGGCTCACCAAGCCCATGATGTCCAATACCTATATTTCGACTAGAGCAACATCTGTCTAAAAAGGAGACCGAGTTAGAGAAACTTGAAAATAAGCTGTCCACAGATGTATCAGTTTAAATGGTTTGGGATAGACAAAAACATAAACTGTGCAAATTATGAGACCAATTAGAAAAATATACCAGGAAAAGGGGTAGCTGTATACCGGTGAGACCGATTCTAGTTTCCAGTGCTCCTGAGCATTTGCTGTTCTTGTTTCCTGAGCTTTAGTTATGCCTTGTTCCTGACCTGCTGCTACTTTCCTTGTTCCTGAATTAGCACTGCCTGCAGTGCTACCCTGACCCCTGAGCCTTAGTATTCCTTGTACCTGAACTGCAGCATATTCCCTTCTCCTGAATTAGCACTGCTTGCAGTGCTACCTTGTTTCCTGAGTTTCTGAGCTATAATTATTCTGTGTTCCTGTTCCTGGGCTTCAGCTATTTTCTTGTTCCTGGTTTGCACTGCTTGCAGTGCTCTCTTGCCTCCTTGACTCCTGAGCTGTAGCTATATCCTGTTTCCTGAACTAGCATTGCTTGCAGTGCTACCTTGACTCCTGAAGCTTTAGTAATTTCCCTGTTCCCTACCTTGACTTCTGAAGCTTTGGTAGTTCCCTGTCCCTGAACCGGCACTGTCTGCAGTGCTGCCTTGACTCCTGAGCCTTAGCTCACTTCTTGTCCCTGCCACTACACTGCCTTTTATGCTACTTTGTTTTCTTGATTCCTTAACCTGCACTTTTCTAGTATACCCTTGTAGCCTCCCCTTCTGTATATTCCTTTCCAGTCCTTGCCTTTTATCCCATTTCCTTGGTTCCAGTTCTAGTTTGCTGTCTTTCTATTCTGCTGTCTTACTTCTGTTACCTTGTATGTTTGTTACCTGCTTTCTGCCGCATGTGCCGTGTGATTTCCTTCCTTTCCTGTTAAGCACTCCTCTTTGCTAGCTCCTTGTCTATTGTGCTTGTGTTTAGTTCTACCCCCTTGCTGTTACTGCCTTGCGTGTTCCTGTTTGATTGTCCGGATCCGTGGGCACAGCTGACTACCTAGGTGGTGTTTCTTGTTCACTGTGAGTATTGTCTTTGAGTTACATTTATAACATCACCACAGGTATAAGCTCCACAGACCCTGCTTTTGCATGCATATCCTACATGTGGATATTTGCAGTCAGTATCTGTAACAGCAATTGTGGGTAAGAAACTTACTGAGCTTCAGTCTTACCATGTGGAGCTCCTGATTGCTTTACCCACACCCCCTTTAATGTTAATATTGTTTCATATATAGGTCTTGCACATTCGTCCTGGGTGTAGTTATTCTGAGTGCTAAATTGCCTTGCGAGTGCCCTTCCTTCCTTAATCTTACCCATCTTGTTCACTTGTACCGGCTTCCCCTTTGGATCCCTTTTTCTCCTCTGAGTCCCTGTATGATCCTGGGTAGTGCTGTACTCCTTTCTGTGTACGTCTTCTACCCAGTTCCCAGTCCTTGCCCAAGTCCCTGACTGTGTTCCCCACATAGTCCCAGACAGTCCCTGACAGAAACAAAGCTGATACATCGAGGGAGACAAGGCGGACAGAATGTTGGCAAGACTGTTTAAATCAGTCGGCTCCACAGCCTGTCCTGTCTATTAGGGATCGCAGAGGCCACGAGGTGCATACTCAGCAAATCATTAATACAGTATTTGCTGACAATCTGCATGACATCTATGCGAAGCCACAGCTGCAGAAGGGGTAGGGGGAGTTGTTGGATTATTTGGACCAGCTAAAAAAAAAAACACAAAAAAAAACCAAAGGCAATGTGTAAAGCATTTATATTGCACTTCAAACAGCAATAAAGTGATAACACTACACAAGATAAATCTTACACCAATTTAGAAAAATAAAGTAAAATCTAATAAATTATTTGAGACACAATGACATAATTCCAATCAGTAGAACCGGAGATATGCAATTTCAAAGTTTTAAGTAAAAATAGTGTCTAGAAGCACAATGCACCAACTGTAGTTATCTGGTCGCACCGAACTGGGATGAAGTCACAAGTTCACGTCGACTTCGATAGAGTGTGGGCCAGATACAAGGGCCAAGTTAGGCCTGTTGAAAAAAGTACCTTAAGTCCTGGATGCAGAGTGTTGCAAGATCCCACATCGAGAATGCGCTGTGCAGTGGTAGTTCCAAGGGAGCTGTGGGGTCCTAAGCCATCAGGGATACCGCCGACAAGAGTCTTGTGATGCAAAGTCCTGCTTCGAAGATGCGTTGCACACCGGCAGTCCGGAAGAAGCTGCGGGGCTGCGATGAAGTCCTGTGTCATCGAGGATACTGTCGACAAGGGGTTTGCGATGGAAAGGCCTGCATCGAGGATGCGTCGTGCAATGGCAGTTCCGAGGAGACTGGAGGCTGCGATGCAAGGTCTGACATCAGGGATACGTCGTGCTGCTGCGGTTCCAAAGTGGAGGTGCAAAGAGATGTATCGGCCTGTTTCACTTCTTCCCACAGTACCACAGTTGGGCTAGCAGGGCACCTTAAGTCCAAGACTGAGGTGGCACCACTTATGGAGCAGGATTCCCAGCAGACAGAGTCCAGGTGCTGGTTTCAAGGTGGTTGAAGCCTTTTCTGTCCCTAAGGCTCTGGCCAGGAGGCCAGCCAACTAGCCCTTGGTGTCACTCTGGTGGCCCTGGGTTCAAGATGCAGGTCCAGTTCTTTCACTCAGGAAGCAGGGCAACAGAGAAGCAGTACTTCTTATAGAGCAGCACAAAAGTCCTTCTTAGTCTTCCACAGATCCAGAGGTGTTCTTCACTGTTGGATCACAACTCCTTCCACTCATCAAGTCAGAGATGGTCCATTCTGCTAACACCTATTCCCCTTTGTCTCACTGTCTGGGACCAATACATAAAGACCAACTGTCAGCTACACCTAGTCATGTGACCCAGGATACAGGTTTCAGGCACTAAATGGTTAAGACAAGAAAATTGCAACTTTCTAAAAACGATATTTTCAGATTGATGACTGAAAATCTGACTCTACCATTAAAGATGGTTTAAATGACAATTCCTTAGATACCAAACTTGACATTCCTAACTGCCCCGGATAGAAAGTTATCACTAATGAAATGTAATAAGGTAACCCAATATAATCCTATGAAAGAGGTGGGCCTTGTAGAAAAGCAAATTTACTAGTTTTTTATTACCAGGACATGTAAAACGTAAAAGTACATGTTCAACTTTATAAATACACAGCGCCTTGCCCTATGTCTGTTTAGGGCAAAACCTAGGGGTACCCTATATGTACTAAAAAGGAACGTGTAGACCCGGCAAAAGGTTTATTCTGCCAGGTTGAAATGGCAGTTCAAAACTGCACGCACAGGCTGCAATGGCAGGCCTGAGACATTTAAAAGGCTACTTAAATGGGGGGCACAATCAGTGCTGCAGGCCCACTAGTAGCATTTACTTTACAAGCCCTGGGCACAAGTGGTACCAAGTACTGCAACTGTGCTAAGGACTAACAAGTAAATTAAATGTGCCAATTGGGGACAAGCCAATGTTATAATGTTTATAGGAGAGAGCCCAAGCACTTTAGCACTGGTTAGCAGTAGTAAAGTGTGCAAAGTCCTAAAGCCAGCAAAAACAGGAGGATGGAAGGCAAAAAATTGGAGGAAAACCACGCCAAAGATGTTGGCTCCAACATGTCCCACACATTTGAATGCAGGGAGAAGTACTCACCCTCATGAGAGATTTCATCTCTAAGGAGGAAGAACCTGGAGATACCATCAGCATTGGTGTGGTCAATTCTAGGGAGATACTCCACCATAAAGTCCATTCCCTGTAGGGATATGAAATACGTCCACAGTTTGTGATTATCACCCAGGATTAGCCATTTGAGGGGTCTGTAGTCTGTCTGACTCCAGAAGTGAGCCACAAACAGGTATGGTCTCAACTTCTTCAGTGCCCAGACCACTGCAAATGCTTCCCTTTTTATTACACTCCACCTCTGTTCCCTTGGAAGTAGCCTCCTGCTAATGAAGGCTACTGGTTGAGGATCACTGACAAAATATAGATCACACCAATATTGTGATACAGAAATATTGTGATAAAAATATAGAATACAAAAATATTGTTTTGCTATACTTATAATGGAAAGTACAAAATATAGAAAAAATATATTATTTCACACTAATATCGTTAAAAAACCTACAAAAATATTGTTTTGTATATGTGTATATAGATATATATATATATATATATATATATATATATATATATATATATATATATATATATATATATATATATATATAGTTTAAAATAGTAAATCTTAAATATTTTAATATAAGGTAAATTAAATACTTATACGTAACATTTATATACATACTTATATAAACATATGCACATAAATATGAGTGTATGTTTAGATGCACAAATCTATATATTTATATATATATAAAAATATATAAAACATGCAAAATTAACAAATCAAATGCAAATTACCAAATAGTTACATTTAAAATACAAAAACGGAATTTAATAAGCATACTTTCAAAAAGAATATTAAAAATGGATATGAAAAAACAAGTAATATAAATTTAAGCAAACCAATAAACACAGAATAATATTAGATATATTTAAGCAATATTAAAAAAAATATTGAAGTCTGGAAATAATAGATATGCTATTCCCTCTTCAGTCTGTGAAACAATAGGGGAAGTGTTGGATTCTGGAGGGGTACAATTGAATAGTCCCACTTCAGTCGTTGCAACAGTGGGGAAAGAGTTAGACTTCGGAGGGGTAAAATTGGCAAGTCCCACTCCAGTCTGTGCAACAGTAGCAAAAATGTTGTACTCTGGAGCGGTAACATATACTATTCCCACTCCAATCTCTGCAATAGAAGGACAGCATTGGGCTTGGGAGAGGTAAAATGTACTATACCCACTCCAGTTTGTGGAACAGTAGGGAAAGTACTGAAATTCGGGAAGGGTTACATTTATTATGCCCACTCCAGTCTGTGCAACAGGAGGGGAATCATTTGACTCCGGAATGGTAACATTTATTATTCCCACTCTAATCTGTGTAATAGTAGGGAAAGTGTTGGACTTCAGAGAGGTAAAATCAACTATTCCCACTCCAGTGTGTACAACAGTAGGAAAAGTGTTGGACTCTGGAGGGGTAAAATTGACTATTCCCACTCCAGTCTGTGCAAATGAGTCTGACCTCAACAATGGGGATTGGGGGGTTCTTCCCTTAAGAAAATGTGGGGGAAAATGGCGTAAATGGTGCATTCTACAACACATTTTTCATTCTATATTCAATTATTTTAGTTTTTAAAGCATAGTAAAGGATGACCTCACAGTGCACCAGGATATGCCGCTACTGTTGCCCCCTGGTACACTGTTGGTTATTCTAGTGTTATCGTGCCTCTTATCTCCTTTTTTACAGTTTTTTACTGTTTCTCTTTTCACTGCTTTTTCCTACCCCTGTTAATCTGCTGTATACTCTCTTGTGTGTTTTAACGTGCTTCTCTCCATTTTTCATCTCCCTTTCCTGCTGTGCCCACTCCCGCAGCATTTTCCCGCTGCTGTCTCCCCTGCGGCCTGCCCCCTTAGCTCCCGTTCGCTGCCCCGCTCCCACCTCCCAGCTGCTCCTCTCTCCCTAACCCCCTTATATTGGGGCCGTGCAGCAGCCGCGCAGCCGATGCGCGGCAAGGCAAGCCAGTCTGCGCCCGTCCAAGCCTGGACCGCGCCCAGCGGCAGGACCCATGGCCCCGCGAACACTGCAACTCCCGCCTCCAAGCTGCTCCTCCCTCCCTAATCCCCTTATATAGAGGCCGCGCATCGGCCACGCCCCTGGAGCGCCATAGGAGCACCTAAGGCAAACCCGTCTGCGCCTGTCCGTGCCTGGACCGCGCCTGGACCACGCCCAGCGCCAGGACCCCTGGCCCCACGAAAGCTGCAACTCCCGCCTCTGCCATGACCCCAGCACCCTCCAAGCACTCGACGCCAGACGATCAAGCACCTGCTACCTGGCCGCCCCGAATCACAAACAAGGACCCTTTTCCTGCTGGAACTGTAGCTTCACCAGCATCCGGCCCGCCAACCCACCTACCAAAGAACCCAACCTCCTCTGATGCATCCTGCTCAACACCCGCTCCGCCCGCAAACACGCCATCGAACTCTGGGACCTACTCGACACCAACGCCCCAGACGTAGCCTTCCTGACGGAGAACTGGCTGAACCCCTCATCGGCACCCGACATCGCCATAGCCATCCCGGAAGGCTACAAGATCACCCGCAAGGACCGCACCAACGGAATAGGAGGAGGAATTGCCATTGTCCACAGAAACACTCTCAAAATCTTGACAGATGCCGACGACACCCTCAGCACCGCAGAACACCTGCACTTCCAGATCCACACCGACTCCAACACCACCCTCATCTACAGACCCCCGGACCCTGACCGCATCGCCGACTTCATCAGCACACAAGCCCTTGTCTCCACGGACGACATCCTCCTTGGGGACCTCAACTTCCTCCTCGAGAACAACAACGACTCCAACTCCACCACCCTGATCGACAAACTCACCAACCTCGGACTCCGACAATTCATCACAACACCCACTCACTACGCCGGCCACACGCTCGACCCCATCTTCTCAGCAAGCACCCACGTCTTCTTCGACCTCACCACCGAACTCCACTGGACCGACCACCGCTGCATCCACCGGTGCATCCACTTCACCTTCCGGAAATCCACCACACACCACCGCACCCAGCAGAGGCCTCGCCGCAGCTGGGGCAAGATCACCGAGGACCAGCTACCCACCGCCCTCGCCCAGAGCCCACCCGCAGACCCGACCGACGCCGCAGCCTCAAACAATGGATCAACGACTGTGCAAACACCATTGCCCCGCTCAAGAAGCCCCCCAACACCCACACCAGCAAGAGATCCAGCTGGTTCACCGAAGACCTCCAGGCCTCCAAGCGAACCTGCCAAAAGCTAGAAAAAAAACTGGACCCGCGAAAGAACACGGGAACGCTACACAGCCTACAGGAATGCCACCCGCCGACACCACCAACTCATCAGATCCACCTAAAGGACCGCCGTCAGAGACCTCATAGACAACAACGCACACAACAGCAAAGAGTTCTTCATCATCGTGAAGGAACTCTCCAACCCCAGCTCCAACACTAACGACATCCCATCGTCACAAGACCTGTCCAACTTGCTGACCACCTTCTTCCATCGCAAGATCGCAGACATCCACGACAGCTTTGACGCCGTCACCACCCCGCAAACCACTGACACCCCCGCTCCCACAACCACCACCTGCACCAACCGCCTGCTCGCCTGGACCCACATAAACGACAGACACCATCAAGATCATAAACACTGTCCACTCCGGATCCCCGGAAGACCCCTGCCCACTCCACATCTTCAACAAAGCCAGCAGCATCATCGCATCCCACCTCCGGAAAACCATCAATATCTCCTTCGAAACCGCGATGTTCCAGGAAAGCTGGAAGCACGCAGAGATCAACGCCTACTAAAGAAACCCAAGGCGGACCTCAAGAAGTTCCAACCCATCTCCCTGCTCCCGTTTCCGGCAAAGGTAATCGAAAGGGCCGTCAACAAACCACTGACACAGTTTTTTAAAACCGAAACAATTAATGTAAGTGTTAATTATTCACACTAGACAGGTAGTCAGATGTAATCTGAACGACAAAAGGAGATGTATTATTAGCTAATACTGCTATCAATGCAATGACCAGCTTCCTCGAAGAGAACAACATCCTGGACCCGTCCCAGTCTGGGTTCCGAAGCAACCACAGCACCGAAACTGCCCTCATCGCTGCCACTGACCACATCAGGATCCTGCTCGACAACGGAGAAACCGCGGCCCTCATCCTCATGGACCTGTCAGCTGCTTTCGACACAGTCTGCCACTGCACAATAAAACAGAAACAATTAATGTAAGTGTTAATTATTCACACTAGACAGGTAGTCAGATGTAATCAGTACCAAGACAAATTATACTGCAGTTTATTTACATATTTATAAAAATGGACAATAAGAAAAATAGAAAAGATTGGTGCTCAAGTGATGAAAAAGGAAAAGCTTAAGGCACAGGATTTAGAATAATTCAGTGCAAGAAAGAAAATATTTTACATTGCACATATATAGAGCCTACCCATACAAAGTATATACAAACTATTATACAGGGGGACAGGGGCAATGGTATAGGCTTTAAGAGTTTAAAAGGGGCATAATCGTCGACGTTTCGACCCTGGCGCAATACGGGGAAATCGCGACCTCTGCTGCGGGTCTTCTTCAGGACAATTGGGGGGCGGGGAAAGGGGAGCACCTGTAAGGTAAGTATAAATATATTATATTTACTTCTAGAAGGGTTTCAGTGTTACCGAAATTAATAGAGGGGGGGTGTTGGGTACTTTACCACGGAAAAGACTGTGGCGGTGTAACAAGGCCAGATCAGTTGGGCGGTACACCTGCAAAAAAGTAAGCACAAGGGGGGAAGAGACTGTTAGCCCATCTCCAAAGGCGCAGTCATCCCACTGTAAACACGCCAAACACCAAGTGTTTAGCCCAATTCAGACTCACCTCTGACTAGTATATTCAGTTGAAAGTCAATTGGTGAATTTGTAGTGAAACAAGCAGGCGATAACACACAGGGACCCTTGAATTAATAGAAGGTAAATTTACTATTGTCCTTCTGGTCGGGTCCGTTGTTGTACGTTTTTAAATAAACTATAGTGGCGTCAATTACTGCTAGTGCCTGTAACTACAATGACGCCTAGACTTCATTAGTAGCGGCGTTTTTGCATTGTTGGACTCAAACTCGGTTTGTTTATTCCAACACAGGTCCTCCCGAACTAGAGCTACGTTTTTCCTCGCTCTCAGCTAACCGGTCATAATTCAACTGGTTGACCAGACTAGGGTGAGTTGCCCTTAGTTCTATTTACTAGACCTGACTGCTTGCTTTCGCATTGTGTCCGGGGACTGATTAGATCTTCTTTCCCTCATTCAGCACGATTGATATCGCCTGCTTGTTTCACTACAAATTCACCAATTGACTTTCAACTGAACTAGAGCTACGTTTTTCCTCGCTCTCAGCTAACCGGTCATAATTCAACTGGTTGACCAGACTAGGGTGAGTTGCCCTTAGTTCTATTTACTAGACCTGACTGCTTGCTTTCGCATTGTGTCCGGGGACTGATTAGATCTTCTTTCCCTCATTCAGCACGATTGATATCGCCTGCTTGTTTCACTACAAATTCACCAATTGACTTTCCACTGAATATACTAGTCAGAGGTGAGTCTGAATTGGGCTAAACACTTGGTGTTTGGTGTGTTTACAGTGGGATGACTGCGCCTTTGGAGATGGGCTAACAGTCTCTTCCCCCCTTGTGCTTACTTTTTTGCAGGTGTACCGCCCAACTGATCTGGCCTTGTTACACCGCCACAGTCTTTTACGTGGTAAAGTACCCAACACCCCCCCCTCTATTAATTTCGGTAACACTGAAACCCTTCTAGAAGTAAATATAATATATTTATACTTACCTTACAGGTGCTCCCCTTTCCCCGCCCCCCAATTGTCCTGAAGAAGACCCGCAGCAGAGGTCGCAATTTCCCCGTATTGCGCCAGGGTCGAAACGTCGACGATTATGCCCCTTTTAAACTCTTAAAGCCTATACCATTGCCCCTGTATAATAGTTTGTATATACTTTGTATGGGTAGGCTCTATATATGTGCAATGTAAAATATTTTCTTTCTTGCACTGAATTATTCTAAATCCTGTGCCTTAAGCTTTTCCTTTTTCATCACTTGAGCACCAATCTTTTCTATTTTTCTTATTGTCCATTTTTATAAATATGTAAATAAACTGCAGTATAATTTGTCTTGGTACTGATTACATCTGACTACCTGTCTAGTGTGAATAATTAACACTTACATTAATTGTTTCTGTTTTATTGTGCAGTGGCAGACTGTGTCGAAAGCAGCTGACAGGTCCATGAGGATGAGGGCCGCGGTTTCTCCGTTGTCGAGCAGGATCCTGATGTGGTCAGTGGCAGCGATGAGGGCAGTTTCGGTGCTGTGGTTGCTTCGGAACCCAGACTGGGACGGGTCCAGGATGTTGTTCTCTTCGAGGAAGCTGGTCATTGCATTGATAGCAGTATTAGCTAATAATACATCTCCTTTTGTCGTTCAGATTACATCTGACTACCTGTCTAGTGTGAATAATTAACACTTACATTAATTGTTTCTGTTTTAAAAAACTGTGTCTAGGACCACTTTTTCTATATACATACAATTACCCAGGTCCTGTTGACTTATTGGGTCTACCTCATTGTTTTTCAATGACTGCACAATAAAAGCATGCCTCCACAACGCCGGAATCCAAGAGAAGGCCCTGGACTGGACCACCTCCTTCCTCTCCGGGAGAACCCAGAGCATCCGCCTCCCCCCCTTCCGCTCCGAAGCCACCCAGATAATCTGCGGCATACCCTAAGGCTCATCCCTCAGTCCAACGTTGTTCAACGTCTACATGGCACCACTCGCCCACGTCGCCCGACGGCACGACCTCAGCATCATCTCCTACGCCGACGACACCCAGCTGATCCTCCCCCTCGGCAAGGAACCTCCACGAAGGAATGAAGGCCGTCGCCGACTGGATGAGGAACAGCTGGCTGAAGCTGAACTCTGACAAGACGGAGATCCTCATCCTCGGCTCCACCCCCTCGGCCTGGGACGACTCCTGGTGGCCTTCAGCACTAGGAGCACCCCCTACACCCACCGACCATGCACGTTACCTATGGGTCATCCTCGACTCCACACTGTCCATGTCAAAGAGGGTCAACGCCGTCTCCTCCTCCTGCTTCAACACCCTCCGCATGCTTCGCAGAATCTTCAAGCGGATCCCCACCGAAAGTAGAAGGACGGTCACCCAGGCCCTTGTCAGCAGTAGACTGGACTATGGCAACGCACTCTACGCAGGAGCCCCGGCCAAACTCCTGAAACTGCTCCAACGCATCCAGAAAGCCTCTGCACGCCTAATCCTCGACATCCCCCGCCGCAGCCACATCACACCCCACCTGAGAGACCTGCACTGGCTCCCCATCAACAAGAGGATAACCTTCAAGCTCCTCACCCACGCACACAAGGCACTCCATGACACCGGACCAGCGTACCTCAACAGCCGACTCAGCCTTTATACCCCCGCCCGCCAGCTCCGCTCCACAGAGCACACCCTCGCCACCGTCCCCCGCATCAGAAGAGTGACCGCCGGTGTCAGATCATTCTCCCATCTTACCGCCAAGACGTGGAACATCCTCCCCATCCACCTACGGCAGACCGAAGACCTCCTAAACTTCAGGAGACTCCTCAAGACCTGGCTCTTCGAACAGTAGCAGCGTACCCCCCCCCCCTAGTGCCTTGAGACCCTCACGGGTATGTATTGCGCTTTACAAATGCTTTGATTGACTGATTGATATGTCAATCTTTATTGGGGCTCTTCAACGATTCCCTCACTATCACCCTCCAGCAGAGCCTCTCATTTCTCAATAGCCCCTACCTCATACGTATTTCATTTATTTTATAGACACTTTCATACAAGTGTAGGGTGTGGGAGCATTTTACATCACAAACACATACAGAGACAATGAATCATATGTATGTAAATCAGTGTATAGAAAATGTTACATAAGACAATGGGGAAATACAATGTGCAGTATTCACGTCATCCATCCTATTATACATTTTTCAAGAGTGCTTGGTCTGGGTAAGCACAAACTCAGGATTCCGTATATTACACAGTGGTTATGGTTGACTTTACTAATTAGAATGTATTTATATCCAAACAAACCCTTTATAGAAAAATTAGAATAATGAAAGATTTGGACAAAAAAACATAACTTTGTGACCTAGATTACGATTGTAATTTATGAACTGTACAGTAACAAAAGGACCTTTGTGACAAAAGCAGTAACCCACTGAGATATGCACATAAAATAATATTCTGTGATCTGCTTAGTACACGCTCTTTGCTGCTAGCATATGAACCCTTTGCGCTACCTTAGAGGAATAAAAACTGCCATTAGACAAAACTCTGATCTCTCTCCAGTAGATACAATAATCCCCAAGAGTTATCTTGGCACTTTTATTGTTGCCTAACAACTGTTAGATTTACTAGGAACTCTGCAGTGCTTTCAAAATCGCTGCAGTGCTACAAAACTGTCCGACAGCAACAAAAGTGGCACCTCACCCTTCCAGCCTCCCGGGGGAACTACCAATGCCTAGTATGACCAGTCCGGCCTTGTCTCTGCAGAGTCTAAAACACCTCTCTGAGGTGGCACAGATGGTCCTCCCAGCGGAACTGAAGACCTCAATGGTGTCTAGGTAGGCTGCACTAAAGTGCTCCAACCCAGACAGGACCTTATTGACCAAACTCTGGAATGTAGTAAGGCATTCTGCAACCTAAAAGGCATCACCCGAAACTGGAAGTTGCCTTCTGGGATAGTAAATGCAGACCTCTTTCGCCCCCTCAATTAGGCTGATCTGCCAGTAACCAGTTTTCAGGTGAAACGTGCTGAGGAACTTAGCAACCCCTAAATTATCAACCATCATCTCTGGAGATGTGTCCGTCAATACTGCATTGAGCCCCCAGTAGTCCGCATAGAACCTGAGTTCGGGGTGGTACCTGGAGGGGGAGCCTTGGATACCAGCACCACTGGGCTGGACCAAGGCTGCTTGAGGTCTTAGTTACCCATAGTACCAGCATTTTGGAGACTTCCTCCTTTATGCTGGTGCTTACATTATCAGATAGCCTGTAGATCTTATTCTTCACAGGCATACTGTCCCCAGTGTCCATATTATGGGTACACCATGTAGTAAGCCCTGGGCATAGGGAGACGAGAGAGGCGAACTGGACCAAAACTTGGCGACAGTCCCTCTGTTGCTCTAGGGTCAGGGTAAGGGAGGGGTTGACACACTGCACTGGCCCATCCTGCTTCGTAGAAGGAAGGAGCTCAGGGAGAGTTTCACTTTCCACCTCCACTCCATCATCTGTGACTAGGAGCATGGTAACCTCAGAACTCTCAGAGTGGGGTTCGAGGTGATTGACATGCAGGACCTGTAAAGAGTTCCTGGGGGTCTTGAGGTCTACCAGGTAGGTGACCTCCCCCTTGAGCTGTTTCACCTGATAGGGCCCAGACCATCGGTCTAGTAGGGCCCTGAACTCCACAGGATCCATCACTCACACTCTTTTGCCAGGTTGAAACTCGACCAGAGAGGCCTTCTGCTCATACCATTGTTTCTAACCTCCTGTCTGGCTTCTAGGTTCTCTTCTGCATTCTTCCGGAAGTGCTTCATCTGGGCAGGTAGGGCCAGCATGTTGCTTTCCACAGGGGCTTTCTTGGGAACCTGTTCCCAAACTCCTTCACTAGGCTGAAAGGCCCTCTGACAGGGTGGCCATACAGAAGTTCAAAGGGGCTGAATCCAACCCCCTTCTGCAGTGCCTCCCCACTGTATGCAAACAACAGGAATAGCAAGATAATGTTCCACTTCTGCCTCAAGGGCTCTGACAGGCCCATGATCATGCCTTTAAGGATCTATTTGATGCTCTCCACAAGCCCATTAGTTTGGGGATGATAGGTTGTGGAGAACTTGTAGGTTACCCAACACTCGTCTCACATGGACTTCATGCACACCGACGTGATGTTGGTACCATGGCCAGATAGTACATTCTTGGGAAACCCCACATGGGTCAATATCCCATCTGTGCTCTGGCCACTGCCGGCGCAGTAATTGTCCTCAGAGATATAGCCTCCGGGTGTTAGGTGGCATAGGCCACCAAGACTAGGATATAACTGTTGTCCAGGATTGTCTTGGAATCCAGAAGCCCAACAGAGTTGATGCCCACCATTTCACAGGGGATGCCAATGAATAGAAGGGGAGCCAGGGCACTCTTGCTCTTCCCTCCTGATTGCCTATTGGCCTGGCACTTAAGACATGACTTGCAGAACACATCTGAGGCCATCCTTATATAGGGCTAATAAAAGTGAGTGACACACCTGCCAAAGATCACCTTCCAGGGTGACATCATGGACTAACTCTAGTAAGAAGGCCCTGCAGTGACCACATGGGTTGCACCAGGCTCTGGAACCTTAGACTTGCTGTACAAGTTACCATACACCCAGTAAATCAAGTGATCACCAGAGCTGTCACCAGCTGCTTGGGCCTCAGCCTGCTGCCATATGCCCTCCAGAGTAGGGCACGATTTCTGACTAACTCCTCCCCGGTGAGACACACTATCATGGGAGTAAAAACATGAAGGGGCATATTCACAAGGAACTATCACCAAGTTATCGGCACTTGATCGTAGCCAAAGTCGCGAATAATTTAGCTCCCAATTCACAAACTTGTGCTAACATCCCATATCACCAGTTTACCTACGATAGCAGCCGCAAAAAACATCACCACAGAAGACCCCTGCAACTATCGCTAATGAGATGCAGAGTAGGCGTTCCTGTAGAAAAAGCCGCGACACCACTCCGCAACATTCCCAACGACCAGCCAGATCGGCGATGTGAACCCAAAACAGGCGATAAGGCGCATTAGCAGCAGAAAATTAACACCTGCTCTGACCTGGTGTAAAGGGGGACGACAGCCTGCACCACAAAAGGGAGCCCAGGCCAGAGCCACACCTGACGGGCAACAGATGCCATGGAGCCACTGATCATGCAGCTGGGAGACCCAACAGGGCCACAACTCCCACTGCCACCACCCCCAGGACCCCCCCCCCCCCCTCGGGTACCTCCCCCTCCCAGCAAAGACGTGACATCACCTTCACGAAATCAAATACAAAATAATTTGCCTGTCGCACAATCACAACAGGCAACATGCATGTGTTGTCACAAACATTTGCATCACACATTCACCTTTGAATTATCAAAGGAAACATTTTATTAAAAAAAACTCAAAACAACAATTCTGAAGACTCATGGTGGGTCTTCTCGGGACAATCTGTAGGCCACTGACTGCAAAACAAAATTCCAGATAAGAAGGTGTGTCAGGTGCACATTAAAGGACAGAGAGAGAGCGAAAGAGAGAGAGAGAGAGATGGAAAGAGAGGGAGAGAGAGTGTCAAGTCAAGTCAAGTCAAGTTAAGATTTGTATAGCGCACTACTCACCCAGAGGGTCTCAAGGCGCTTGAGGGAGGGGGGGGAGCTTTACTTATCAAATATCCAAGTTTTTAGTTGTTTTCTGAAGGAGAGGTGGTTCTGTGTGAGGCGGAGGTGGGTGGGGAGGGAATTCCAGGTCTTGGCCGCTAAGTAGGAGAAGGATCTTCCTCCCATGGTGGATCTTTGGATGTGTGGAATTGCGGCGAGGGCTTGATTGGACGAACGAAGTTGGCGGGTGCGGGTGTAGAAGGACAGGCGCGAGTTGAGGTATTCGGGTCCTAGGTCGTAGAGGGCTTTGTGTGCGTGGGTGAGGAGGCGGAATGTTATTCTCTTGTTGACGGGGAGCCAGTGGAGGTCTTTCAGGTGACCGGAAATGTGAGCTTGACGGGGGATGTCTAGGATGAGTCTGGCTGAGGCGTTTTGGATGTGTTGGAGTTTTTTTTGTAGTTTGGCTGTGGTGCCGGCGTAAAGGGTGTTTCCGTAATCCAGTCGGCTTGTGACCAGTGCATGGATGACCGTTTTTCTTGTTTCGTTCGGTGGGGATCCAGCGGAAGATTTTTTTGAGCATACGTAGGATGTTGAAGCATGATGATGAGACGGCGTTGACTTGTCTGGTCATTGATAGGGAGGAGTCCAGGATGAAGCCCAGGTTACGTGCGTGGTTCGTTGGTATAGGTGCGGTTCCCAGGGCCGGTGGCCACCATGAGTCGTCCCAGGCGGAGGGGGATGATCCTAAGATGAGGACTTCCGTTTTGTCCGAGTTTAGTTTTAAACGGCTGTTCTTCATCCACTCGGCTACTTCTTTCATTCCTTCGTGTAGGTTGGTTTTGGCGGTGTTTGGGTCTTTGGTGAGGGATAGGATCAGCTGAGTGTCGTCTGCGTAGGAGATAATGTTGAGGTTGTGTTGGCGCGCAATGGATGCGAGAGGACTCATGTATACGTTGAATAGGGTGGGACTGAGTGAAGATCCCTGGGGCACGCCGCAGATGACCTCGGTGGCCTCTGAACTAAAAGGGGGGAGGTGGACTCTCTGGGTTCTTCCGGCGAGGAACGAAATTATCCAGTCCAAGGCTTTTCCTTGTATTCCGACGTTGCTGAGGCGTTGTATAAGGGTGCTATGACAGACTGTGTCGAAGGCTGCGGAGAGGTCAAGTAGGATGAGGGCAGCAGTTTCTCCGTTGTCTAGTAGAGTTCGAATGTCGTCTGTTGCTGCGATGAGGGCGGTCTCGGTGCTGTGTTTGGCTCGGAAGCCGGATTGTGAAGGGTCGAGGGATTTGTTGGATTCGAGGAAGGCGGCGAGTTGACTGTTGACGGCTTTCTCAATGGCTTTGGCAGGGAATGGGAGGAGCGAGATGGGGCGGTATTTCTTGAGTTTAGTGGGGTCTGCTGTGGGTTTCATCAGGAGGGCGCTGAGTTTGGCATGTTTCCAGCTTTCCGGGAAGGTGGCGGAGTTGAGGGAGCAGTTGATGACGTCTCGGAGAAGGGGTGCGATAATGGAGTCTGCTTTGTTGAAAATGTGGTGGGGACAAGGGTCGGTTGGTGATCCTGAGTGGATGGTGTTCATTAGTTGGATGGTGTCTTCAGTGGTGATTGGGTTCCAGGCGCAAAGGTTGTTGGAGGGAGGTTTTAGTTCGGAGGTAGATGGGTTGGGCTGGTCTCCAAAGCTGTTATGAATGTCAGCGATTTTGTTATGGAAGAACGAGGCTAGAGAGTCGCAGAGGTCTTGGGAGGGAGTGATGTCGTTGGTGCCGGCGGTGGGGTTGGTAAACTCTTTGACGATGTTGAATAGTTCTTTGCTGTTGTGTGCGTTGTTGTCGAGTCGATCCTTGAATGCTGATTTCTTGGTGGATCGGATCAGTTGGTGGTGTTTGCGGGTGGCGTTCTTGAAGGTGGCCAGGTTGTCAGTGGTAGGATTTTTTCGCCAGGCTTTCTCGAGGGTGCGACAGGTCTTCTTGGATTTCTTAAGGTCATCATTGAACCAGGGGGCTTTTTTGCTACCTTGCTTGATTTGATGGTTTTTCAAGGGTGCTAATTTGTCAGTGCTGTGGGTGATCCATTGTGTGAGGTTGGTGGCAGCTTGGTTTGGGTCCGATGATTTGGCAGGAGGGTTTTGGTGAAGCGATGTGATGAGCTGGTCGGTGGTAATTTTATTCCAGTTTCTTCGGGGAATTGGTTGTGGGTGGTTGTGGGTCGTGGTCTTTTTGTAGTTGAAGTGTACGCAGCTGTGGTCCGTCCAATGGAGAGCTGTGGTGTGATTAAAGGAGATGTGCTTGCTGGAGGTGAAGATTGGGTCGAGCGTGTGTCCGGCACAGTGGGTGGGGGTATCAACAAGTTGTTTGAGCCCGAGATTGGCGAGGTTGTCCAAAAGGGTGGTGGTGTTGTTGTCGTTGTTCTTTTCCAGGTGGAAGTTGAGGTCTCCCAGTAGAATGTAGTTCTCGGAGGGGAGGGCGTGAGGGCTGATGAAGTCTGTGATATCATCGCTGAATTGTGTGCGGGGTCCGGGTGGTCTATAGATGAGGGTGCCTCTGAGTGTGGTCTTAGGGTCGGTGTGAATCTGGAAGTGAAGGTGTTCGGCGGTTGTGAGGTAGTCATCGGAACTGGTCGTGATGCGGATGGTGTTCTTATGAACGATGGCGATTACTCCTCCTGTTTGTTTGATGCGGTCCTTTCGGATGATTTTGTAGCCGTCCGGGATGGCTATGGCGATGTCCGGCGCTGATGAGGCGTTCATCCAGGTTTCTGTAAGAAAGGCGACGTCCGGCGATGTGGTGTCGAGTAGGTTCCAAAGTTCTATGGCGTGTCTGTGGACCGAGCGGGTGTTGAGTAGGATGCACTTTAGGTAGTTAGAGTCGGAGCTCTGTTTGGAGTTTGTGGATTTGGTGTGGGTCCTGATGCAGTTGAACTTGCAGGTGAAGGGTCCATGGGTGTGGCCTGGGGAGGCTTGGTGGCAGTTTGCTAGTCGGCGGGGGTTAAGGGCTGAAAGGGTTGTGGCGTCGTACTTTATGCGGGCGGAGTGGATTTTGCGGGGGCCAGGGGGTCTGGCGCTGGGCGCGGTCCAGGCGCGGACGGGCGTAGACGGGCTTACCTTTGGCACACCTTCGGCACGCATGGGGCGCGTCTGCTGCGCGTGAACGCTGCGCGCTAAAGCATCTGTCATAAGTGGATAGTGGAGGGGGGGTGGGGCGAGGGAGGAGCAGCTGGGAGGCGGGCGCGGGGCAGAGAGCCGGACCGGGAGGCAGAACAACAAACAACAAAATGGCAGCAAGCCAACAGCGACACAGGACGAGATTGGGGTACGACCTTAATGAAGCGCTAAGAAACTGGTCAGCACAGTCAGGCAACAATTAATAAAGCAGGCAAAGTGGGTGACACTGTCAATAATAATGGTACAGTAAATATCAATGCACGGTCTGAATAGTACAGCGCTACAATGACTTATGAATCTGCAGTGCGAGCGAGTCTGGCAATAAGCGGTACGATGACTAGCAGCTTCTAGCAGTGCGAGCAATGCGTGCAGAGCGTGGAAATCCGATCGCAACGATACCAGGTTAATGTGCAGGGAGCAGCGAGGGGAGCGACCGCTTCACAGAAGCTCAGAGAGAGAGAGAGAGAAAGAGAGGGAGAGAGACAGAAAGAGAGGGAGGGAGAGAGAGAGACGGAAAGAGAGGGAGAGAGAGAGAGAGAAAGACAGAAAGAGAGGGAGAGAGAGACACAGTGAAAAGAAGAGAAGGATAGCGAGAGAGCGTGCCGACACTGCGCACCTAGGCCTTACTGTTCACCTGCTGGCACTGGTGTGTCTCCAACCACGTGCTGGTATGCACTGCATTTCACCAGGTTCCTCATCTGAAACAGATCCCTCATCTGAAACAGTCCAGATACATTAATGGCATACAATTGCACACACAATCATCACCTGTCCGTCCCGGTGCACCCAGGCAGCTGCTCCTCAGCCCCTCCTGCCGCCCAGCGGTGCTTGCCAGCCCCTGTACACCCAGGCAGCTGCACCCCAGCCCCTCCAACTGCCCAGCAGTGCACGCCCAGCCCTGCGTACCCAGGACGCACTGCTCACCTTCCGCCACTGGTGTCTGCAAGAGGGCCCACCACATCCTGGTGCAAGTCCCAAGCCCGGGACCCTCAAACATGGCACCCTCCACATCATGCAGCCAGTTCCGTGGGCTACCAGGTCACACACTTGATTCTGGGTCTTGATTTCAGTATGGCAGAGGACATACCAGTGCACATGGCATCATCGCAGGCTGCACACCCCTCAGCCCTTGAGGTGCCACTAACTCTGTGACCCGCGAGGCAACGCCACGTGGTGGTAGGCCCGTGCTGCTTGCTGGCTCAGGCCTACACTGCGGTCCAGCAGGGCTCATAACAAACGACACCAGTCCGGACCGGCAGGACGGGGCATCATCGCAGGGTGCACATCTGCTCCGCACATAAGGTGCTCCTACCTCAGTGCACCGAGTCACCGTCCTGTGGCAGTGTGCCTGTGCTGGCCACAGTGTATCCCGTGCCACCAAATCTGTGCCCCGCAAGCCATGGACCCTCGATGATTGGGTATTGTGGTGCAGACGCCATCATGTCAACTCCGGCCCTGGGGTATGTGATGTTGAAATGGCATTGAGCACGTGCACCCGGCCCTTTCTATTGGCAGGGTCACATGTCCTGTGACGCGTGTGCTGGATGGGTGTGGTGTGGGTGTAAACCGTCCGTGAGGGAGTGGCTGTGGCATGCTGACAACTCGACCTGTGATCTGCAGATCAATACAGGGTAGACCTGGGACATGTAGCGTTGTCCCCCCCATTTTTTTTTTAACATCGTTTTTATTGCAGATCCAAATCTTACACATGCCATACATTGCTGAGTACTTTCCATATCTATCACTCTCGCGTATTGTTCGTTCGGGCGGTTCAACTACACAGCCAAATGGCCCACACCCCGGAGGTCGGGCGGCATCAAACATCAATATACGTCTCCCAACAACCCCTGAGTTCTGTGTTTCCTCTTGCTAGAATGTCTACCATCTGCTTTTCCATTTTACCCTCTCCCCCTCCCCTAACCTCTCCTCCCCCCCCAACTTCCCAACTCCCCGACTCCCCAACTCCCCCCGCCTGCGCCTATGCCCGGATGCGCTGTTATCAGATTCGTGTGGTCTTTACCAGGAGGGACGTGTTATTCACAAAGAGTGTGCCCCTGGTGCGACTGCAGGATCTTCAGGTCCTGAGTTAGTGTGCTCTTCGTCCTCCTCCACAGTACTATCTCTAAGCGCCTGCACTAGCGCCTCCCATGCTGCTGCCCTTTCCAGCGCCTTCTCGTCAGCTGTGCGGTGGGCCAGTTGATATCTTAACGTGCTCTCGCTCACCGCCCATTTAAGACATTCATTAAACCAATGATTATATGTGGGTCCCTTCTTTGATTTCCAATTCCTAGTTATTTCCCTCTTGGCCAATAATGACCCCATATCTATAAACTGACTAGTGACCTTGTTCCTGGGTGTATGCGGAAACCAATGCAACACCCCTATCGCTTTAGTGTATTGCAACTCCCTGTCTGTTGCCGTATTTAATGTCTCCCCAATCTCCCGCCAATAATCTTGTAATTGCGGGCAGTCCCATAGCATATGGCCCAGGTCCGCCCCCGCTGTGTTACATCTGGGGCAGGCTGCACTTTCCACTCCAAAATATTTCCAAATTTTCCCCGGTGTGAGGTAGGCCCTGTGGAGGATATAAAAATGTATCAATTGAAAGCGGGCATTCCCCGTACTCTTCCTTGCTCGCCTCAACAGCTGCACCCAAGTTGTGTCAGGGATCTCCAGCTGGAGATCTGTTTCCCATTTGGCCTTCAGTGTAGTCAGCGGTTGTAACGTTTCTCGCAGCATTCGAGAGTAGAGGCAGGTCACTGCCTTATAAGTGCCAGCCGCCATCATAGTGTATTGGCAGGCCATGGACGTGGTAGGTTCCTGTAGGCCTACCCCCCAGTGCGCCTGCATGGCCCTGGTCACAGCAGCGTGCAACAGATAATCTCCTCTAGGTAGGTCGAATCGGTCCTGCAAGGTCTGATAGGGCAGCAATACCCCGTCCTCGTATAGGTCTCCCAGCATCTGCAGCCCTGCATCTTCCCACCCCTGCAGCCGCGACCAGTCGCCGCCGTGGGGCAGTGCAGTCACCATTCCCAACGGTATCTCAGGAGCATACATATGTCTTAACCCCGCTCTACGCCGCGCTCGATTCCAACAGAGCCTGAACGTCTGCTCCTCTAGGGGGAGATCTCTAATGAGGAGTCTCTGCTGTAGAGTTATGTATGCAAGCACATGCCGTGGGACCCCTCCGTCTCTCTCTCGTTCCGGGCCTCGGTACACCCTCGCCACCTCCTGCGTAAAGACCTGCAGTTGGGCCGCCAGATAATAAAACTCAAAATCTGGCACTGCCATGCCCCCCTCATCTTTTGGTCTAATCAACGTATCCAACGCTATTCTGCGTCTGCCCGTGCCCCATAGAAACGATATCAGCAACGACCTCAACTGCCGAAAAACAGAGCCCGGTATCCACACCGGTAATGTACGGAAGTAGTAGAGGAGACGCGGTAGAGCCACCATTTTCAGTAAAGCGATACGGCCCGTCACCGAGAGCGGAAGAGTGGCCCAGAAGGTCATATTTCCTCTCAACGCCCGGACACAGCGGCCCACATTGCCCTCTAGCATATCTGCCGCCGAATGGTACACATATACTCCCAGGTATTTCAAACAGGTAGGCTTCCATTTGAGTAGGGGGCGATTAGTAGGCCGTTTCTCTCCTTGTCGGAGTGGGAATAAACAGGATTTGGTCCAGTTAACCTTTAATCCTGATAGCCCACCAAAAAGGTCAAGAAGCCTTTCAGCTCCCGCCAGCGCCTCACCCGCATCCTCCAGGAATAATAAAAGGTCGTCCGCATACAGCGATATAGCCTGCGGGCGTCCCCTGTGAACTAGTCCCTGATAGTATCGTCCCGACCGTGCTTCCGCCGCAAATGGTTCCATTGCCAATGCAAATAGCAGAGGAGACAACGAGCAGCCCTGTCTGGTACCACGACCCACTTGATACTGGTTCGAGATTAGGGAGCCTATTTTGACCCGCGCTGTCGCCGATGTGTATAACACTTTGGTCCAACCTATATATCCATCTCCCAGGCCGAATCGCTTCATGACCCTGTAAAGATACTCCCATTCCAAACTGTCGAACGCCTTTTCAATATCAACGGACATCACTAAAGGCTTGCTCGTCTCTGACATCTGGTCGCCCATTAGTCGTATCAACCGTCGAATATTAATGGTGGTGTTTCGCGTGGGAATAAAGCCGGATTGATCACTGTGTATCAACTTTGTCATGTGGCTCAGCAGTCTATCGGCTAGTGTTTTGCTCAGGATTTTATAGTCCGTCGTCAACATGGACAGCGGCCGATAAGATGCCAGGTATCTACTCTCCCTCCCTGGCTTCAGCAGTGGGATCATTAATGCTTCGCACATGGACTGAGGCAACCTCCCTCTCGACCTAGCTTCCTTATATACTGCTTGCAGCCGCGGAGCCAATTGCTCCAGGTATTTGCTGTAAAACTCTATGGGTAAGCCATCCAGTCTCGGCGTCTTATTTCGAGCCATCTGCTTCACCGCCCTCCCTATTTCTCCCAGAGTAATATCTCCGCCCAGGTCGTCTGATTGTTCTTGATCCAGCTGTGGCAATTACAGTCCCTCCAAAAAGGTGTCAATCTCAGCCCCCTGACTCTCTAGTCCGCTCTCGTATAGTCTTTCATAGTATAACCGAAAACTGTCCAAAATCTCTGCTTGGGTAGAGCAGACACCTCCCCCTTCTTCTTCTATGGCCAAGATCGGGTGATTACGCCTATGTGGGTTGGCTAACCAGGCCAGCATCGTTCCTGCCTTGTCCCCCTCGGCCAGCGCCCTCGTGAGATAGGTCTTATGATCAAAACTCCGGAGCCGTTCCATTTCTACCACTACCGCTTCCTTGGCCTGTTTCCTACAGCTCGGGATGGTTAGGACGAGCTAACTCGACTTTCCGCAGCGCACCTTCGGCCTTATCCAAGTCATCTAAGTGCGTCTTTCAGACTCCCGCATAGTTACCAATACAATCACCTCTGATGACAACCTTGAAGGCGTTCCACTCCATCGCTCTGGAGGACGTGGTGCCATCATTCTCCTCAAAGTAATGAGTGATTCTCTCCCCAAGCGCTTCCCTTAACGGTAGGTCGTCCAGGGTGTCCGGCCGTAACTGCCATGTTGGGACCCGTGAGGTCTCGGTCATCCAGTTTAACTGCAATAAGAGGGGATTGTGGTCAGACAACGTGCGAGTCAAATATTCAGCATGTGTCACAGTAGAGACCGGGAGCATAGAAACACGTCCAGACGGACCTGAAGATCATGCAGACCGGAGTAATATGAGTAGTCTCTCAACGTCGGGTGCAGTGTTCTCCAAGCATCCACCAACTCCCATCTCTCCTGCCAGTCAAGCCTGCGCTTCGCCAGTCGGCGCACTGGCGAGGCTCCCAGTGGTGGGTGGGATCTGTCCAATATGGCGTCTGCTACGGAGTTAAAATCTCCCCCATGACTATAGGGCCTGCCAAGTAACTCGCTAGTGTGCCTGAAAGTTTTGTTAGAAAGGCTGGTTGATCAATGTTGGGTGCGTACACACTGCATAATACTATGTCTCGTCCCCTAAGCTTCCCCTCCACGGCCACAAACCTGCCCTCCGGGAAAATTACTTGTCTAGTCGCTTGGAAAGGAACCCCGGCCCTAATCCAAATCAGTGCCCCCCTTGCAAATGCCGAGTATGTGGTGTTGAACAGTTGCCCTCTCCACCTTCTCTGAAGTGCTATTCCTTCCTGTTTTATCAGGTGCGTTTCCTGTAACAGCGCAATCTGAACTCCTCTACGCACTAGATAAGCATGCACCTTGTGTCTTCTCGCCATAGTGTGCAGACCTCGCACGTTCCAGGTCACACACTTCAATGCTCCTAAATTAGCCATTGTCCCATATCAACCAACTCCCAGTGACAACAGGCCACTCCCAGGCGCTTATGCAGGCTTCCCCCCAACCCAACCCTCCCCCCCCTCCAACAGTCCCCCATCCCTCCCATTCCTCGCCTCGAGCCCCCCAACTACTCTAGGCAACCTCCCCCCCAGAACAGGACCTAACTGTACAAAATCAGCTCCCATCCAAACTTCAACAAGGCCAGCTATCGCAACCTCTACCCCTTGCAATCCGCAGTCTCCACTACGGTGGCCTTATGGGCCAATGGGCATGACGTGATTCCAAGGACGGCAGCCACAATCCCCTCCCCCTGCCCCACAATCCCCCATAATCACTCACGAGTTCCGATCTGATTCATCATAGTCATTGGCATCGGAGGGTGTTGGTCCCCCAGGTCCTCCGTAAAGTCAGTTCTGGTCGCTTTCCCTCTCACCGTCTATAATTTCCCCTGATGTTTGCGGTGTCCCTACCGGGCCCTTGGCTCCATCAAGGACCGAATGGTCTGTTTCTGAACCCGTACCCTTGTCCTCAGAATCCGAGGCCTTACCCGACCGATTGCTCATTGTCCCCGATAAGTCCACCACCGCTTGCAGAGCCGCTTTTCTCTCCATCTCCGTTTGCGTTGCTGTCGGCTTCTTAGTTCTCTCTCGATGCCTCCGGAGTCTCTGCGATTTTCGGGTCGGCTGTTCACGCTTCTCCTCCTCAGTTCTAATCCGTGCACCGTCTGTCCCGGCCTTGTAAGTATCCCACCACGTCCAGGCATCTGCTGATGTGGGAAAGAAGAGTACTTTGTCCCCACCACAACTCTAAGCTTGGCCGGAAATAGAAGCGAGTACTTTATTCCCTCCACCCGCAGTTCCCGCTTGAGTGACAAGAAGGAGGCTCGCAGTTTCTGTGTTTCGAATGTAAAGTCCGGAAACAAGGTCACGTTGTTATTATCTACTTGGAATGGGCCCGCTTCCCTGGCCCGTTGCAGCAACCAGTCCCTGTCCTTATAGTGCAACAGTTTTATCACCACTGGGCGGGGTGGAAGACCCGGTTTCGGTGGTCTAGCCGGGACCCGGTGTGCTCGTTCCAACGTGAAGAAAGGTGAAAGCCCTTCTGGCGCCACTTCTGTTCTCAACCAGTTATCCAGAAACCCCACCATGTCGTTACCTTCTTTTTTCTCCGGCAGGCCAACCAAGCGTATATTATTGCGACTACTGCGATGTTCAGCATCCTCCGCCCGCCGTTCCAGCGCTAGTATCCGGTCTAAAGCGTTGCCCAACCTTCCTTCCAAAGATTTTTGCTCCGGTACCATCTCATGAAGAGTGACCTCCGTGCTCTTGACCCGATCCTTCAATTTATCGTGGTCTGCTCTCAGGAGCCCCAGCCCTGTCGCAACTTGAGCTATATCTTGTCGTCGAGCTTCCTTCATGGCCGTGATCGCCTCCAATATTCGATCCTGCATTTGTTGCAATTCTGTGGGGCCCTGCTCCGTGCCGTCTGCCGTCTCAGAGGTAGCAGTTCCTTCCACTCTTCTATTCGGCTTCCCCATCTCGATTCAGTCGCCTGTCAGCGTCTCCTTTCCCCGGAGGTTCAAGGCTGGGAGGGGGGGGCGCTCTCACCGTTTTTATGCTTGGGGATGCAGTCTCAGCAGTACCTCCGTGGGTCGTTCCAAGGGCACCACAGGCTTTATCCCGCTCTGTCCGATCCACTTTCAGGTATGCAACCACCGGACAGCTCCACGGCTATAATCCCATTTTGGGGGGGGTCCCTCATAGCAGCCTTCCATCCAGCGCCTATCGGGCCGACCCAGGCCATCAAAGGGTAACAGTCCTCCCTTCAGTGCCAGTCTTGCCCTCCGCCGTCCTTAGCCTTGCCTTGCTGTCCTCTCAGGCAGTGGAGGTATCTACCGGTGCGCCTCTCCACTCATAGCCCACCCGGGCTCTGCCACCGTCTTCTGCTGTGTCCGCGGAGCGCTGTTAAGTCCGCCACTATGCCGCCCCTGCCAGAGGGCTCCATGCACCATCTGCCTCAGTAATGCGCCCGCCACTCCCAGTGCTCAGCCGGTCTCACAGCGTCAGGAGCACCCAACTCCGCTCCCCCTGGCTCCGGGCAACTAGCAAAGGAGGTCTGTTTCCCGCCGTCGGTTGGCTCTCCCGCTACGAGGCTCCGGGTAGGTTGAACCTCCTAGTGCGCAGTCAGAGCGCTATCTCCACCAGCGGCCCCCGTGTAGCGCGGTCGCTGCGGGTTATCGCCCTGACCCTCCTGCATCGCAATCGCAATCGCTGCAGCTGTTGACTTCCGAGGCCGCCGCCATTTTACTCACAGTTGCGGGGGAGCCCCACTGCCTGCACCCGGTGCCTCCGCTTTGTTCTCAAGGGGTCCCAACTGTGACCTCTGCTGTTGTGGTCACGCAGGAGTGTCTCCGGTGGTGTCCCCCACTGCCTCGGTGTCTCCGGCGATACGCGTGCTACTCTCTTTCGGCGTTTAGCTGCACCAGCCCCAATCACCGTCCGCCATTTTGGGTCGCAGCTCCTCTTCCCTCGATCGGTCCGTCGTGTGGGTTTCTAGACTTCAGAGCGGCTATCAGCTCCAACCCTGGGGTTACGTCGCCCCACCGATGTACATTGCCGACAGGAGGCTTCTTGTCCGCCGGTTTACGTGCCGTTTATCAGGATTTCAGCGGGGATCGGGCGCGGAGCTCCGGGCTCACGCCGCCTGTCTTCTCGGCATCCAAGCCACGCCCCAGCGTTGTCCCCCCCCCATGTGTGTAAGTGGAGTGGGCTGGCCTGGCATGTACGCCAGCCCAGCGTAAGGGTTTGAACAATGACCCCGGTGCTCTGGCGTGGTTCCATACTGGGCTGGACAAGGAAGTAACTAATGCGTCTGTCCCTGTTGTACGGTTAGGCGCCACCCAGACCACAATCTGCTATGTGTCACCCTGTGACCCAAGTCCAACGTCATGAGCAACATGGACGGAAAGGGGAATCAATGACCCTACATTCATCCATACTTCCACACTTGATCATAGACATGACGCATCTGTGTGATTATGAATGTTTAATGCACATTCAGTGGAGTAATGCAGCTGGAGCAGTACAGGGCCATGCTAACCCCACTTTACAATGTTGGCCCGTGGAGGGCCAGCAAGAATCCTTCAGGGAATGAAAAGTTCAAAGATGAAGAAGAGTTCAGTCCGCAGTCTAATTGCTGTGTCATTGGCGATCAAACAGAATATGGCAGTCCATGTTGAGGTCCAAGGTGAGTGTCAGAGTGTATCGGGGGACAGTGGAAGGTGATGATGCAGAGGGCAGAACTAAGCAGAAACAGGCCCTGTGGCGGAGATGAATGCTACTGCGTCCTTCTTACCACAAAGCCAGATTCATCTGCATCTTCGTCCTCAGCTATTTCATGTGCTTCACGTGTGGGTGGTGGTGTTCTGTCTCCAGCACTGTGTGGCAGTGACACATCAGTGGCCGGAGGTGGAATGTCTGCCGCAATGTGTGTCACTGACACTTCAGGGGGCAGAGATGTGGATGTAGTGGTAGCAGCAGCATGCATCAGCGCCAGGTCTTGTTGCAGCAATGCCATGAAGATGGTCTTGAGGTCATTGAGGAACCCAGCTACCTCTCGCTGGTGTGCAGCCATGGCAGCCACTCTTTCCGCATGCGCCCGCTCCATAGCCTCCATTAACCTCTGCATGTGTCCCAACTACTGTGTGACATCTCTAGAGCCACTCTGACTGGACAGTTGTTCTAGTCTCTGAGTCAGGGCTCCAGAGATTGTCAGCCATGGTTCATTGGAGAGCATGGAGCAGACTGTGGGTGTCTGTCAGGGTCTGTGAGTGGTCCCTGATGGGACTTAGACACCCATGTATGGCATCTAGTTTGGATGCCATGCGGTCGAACCTCACCCGCACATGTTCAGCCCGATTCTCCTGGCACCCCAGCACACGGCGTTGGAAGGCCATGTGTTCTTTGTGGGTCCTGTGAAGCAGCTGTGGTGGTGGATGCTGCCTGCTACATGGTCTGTGCAAGGGGTGGGGGTCTCCTCGTGGCAGCTGGGCTTCCCTGCTCCTAGAGGTGGGGTGCGGAGGCTCTACACGGAGAAGTGTGGCTCACTGGTTAGAGGAGGCAGACCCTGAAGCAGAGGTCAGACCCGGGACCAGGGTTCAATTCCCGACGCGGCAGGGTCTTGAGCCCAAATATCCACGGACTTGATAATTCTCGTTTCGGTGCCTACTCGAGTCACGGGTTCACACTCTGCAACTCTGGGCATTAGCTTGCTTAATCTCCACTACGGCCCCCCTGCGGCGGGATGCCTGGCTTTCACCTTGGGGATGCCCAGTATGGGTATCTCACAGGGAAAAGCCAGGACGGGTTCCCAAGGCAAGCGCCGAGATGCCTACGGGTAATCGAGCGCTATATAAGAACACTTAATAATAATAATAATAATAATAATACACGAGCTGTTGGATGGCGTCAGAGTCTAAGCTGTGGTGGTCCTCTTCGTTATGAGAGAAGAGAGGTTCTGGCTGCTCTGCAGGAGATGTTGGATTTCCCTCTGCAATGTAAAGGGGAGATGCAGTTTAACATTGTGTTCACATGTATGTTGACTCATTGTACATGTTTACATTCAGACTGCATGACAGTGTACATTGTGACTGTTTGGGGGGAGCTGCCTATTTGATGCGGGACTGTGGACATTTCAACAACATCATGGATGTGTGTTAGCACTTGTACATTATCAATTCACATTTCCCTGCAATGCCAAATGTGATTGGCCAGTTTCTACACACATGCAGCACCAGTTGTGTCCTGTGTTCTGTTGTGGACGTGTTGCGGTTTGTACCACATCACTGTCAGTGTTGATGTGCTCTGCATATTAACTGTTTGTGCTGCATTTTGGGGTAGTCGCCCCTGCAGCTCTGATTTTGCTGCCTCTTCTCCCTTACATGTGGTGTGCCTTTGACTTCTGTGCTTATACGGTGCTGTGATGTTGCATACTTGGGTACATTGGTCTCTTGGTGGGAGTTGGGGATCTGGGGCATGGTTTGTCTGCAGATATGCTGTACTTAATTGTGCATGTGTGCCATTGTGCCGATCTTCCCCGTCCCCCCAGTCCCAGGTTGTTACTCACCCTGGTGCTGTTGTGTCAGGTCATGTTGAACAGTGTCCAGTCCCCCATCTCCTGCCACATCTCCCTACTGATGACTTTGGACACCATTTCCTCCATCTTGTCCAGCTCCACCTGTGGGATCAGGACTCCCTCCTCCAGTCTGCATTGCTACCTTCCGGTTGTTGGCGAGTTCCTGCTTGGTGTTGCGCTTGACATAATTCCAGTGCCTCTTGACCTCTTCCATGGTCCTCTTCAGCACTCCGACTGCATTCACCTTGTCCACAATTCCATTTTTTGTTGCCAATGACACAGTGGAGGTGACGAACAGTTATTCATGTATTTTTTTTGTTGTAGAGTTTTATATAGCGCGAACTAGACCCGAATCGAATCGGGTATCAGAGCGCTTTACATAGCACAAGTTACGTTTTACATGAGGACACACACTTTCATTTTTAGGCACGGGGAGATTAAGTGATTTGCACAGAATCACAGGAGGTTTTGGCGTCGTTACCGAGACTCGAGCCCAGATCCCCAGGTCCGAGGTCGATCGCCTTCTACCACCTCCGTTATCAGGATCCTGTTTTCCTGCGGGCTGAACCGCTTCTTCCTACTCTTCTTCTCCTTGCCCTTCCCTGACCCCGAGTTCGCAGGCTGGTCCTTCGGGAGGGCATGTGGGGTTCTGGTTGTCCTCTGTACTGGCTCTGGCAACCTCCATTGTGCTTCGCTGTTGTCGTATGGTTTTTATACTTTTATGGTGATTTTTCCTGCCTGACGTGTGTGAATTGCAGGCCTGACACTGATTTACACTGATTCTTGTATCACAATTGGCCTCATCGCAACTTTTTTGGCGTTGGTGTGTTGCATTTTTGCGGCATCACGTTGACTTTATCGCTAACATTTGACGCGTTATCGTGGGCCTATCGCATGGTACCGCCGTGGTGCGAATACTATGTTAACACAGCGTTATTTTCCCGTATTTGACTGGGATGTGAAGAGCTGCATTAAGCTAATTTGGCAGTGATTATTACACGTTCTTGAGAATATCCCCCGAAGTGTGTAGAACGTGTTATGTTATATATTATGTTATAAAGTTTTATATAGCGCTCGTGTATCCAACGGTGTCCTTGGCGCTGCAACGCGTGAGAGCGGTCAGTGAAACATGCTAGTTACAATGTGGCATCTGAGTTAAGAGTCACGTTTTCAATGCTTTCCTGGAATGTAAAAGGGTCTGGGAGTTTTTCAGTTCAAAAGGGAGGGAAATCCATAATTTAGCAGTATGGGTTACAAAGCTGGCCCCCCAACCCTCGAGCCTCCCAGGAAAATCCCAATGCCCCTACAACCATTCCGGCCTTGCCTCTCGGCCTTTTGGGGGTAGGTGGTAGAAGAGGAGGTGGTGACTCAATAAGGCAAAGTGAACACGTTTTTCTCTAGTTAAATTGCGTTTATGTTTTCACAGGCTATTAAAGGGGTGGGAGACCACAAGTGGTGTGTAATAATTAGGGGTGGGTCGATGTTTAGAAGTTAATGTGAAAGCAAAGGTAAAGGTGTTTAGAATATGTGGCTAAATTGAAGGCGATTAACAAATGTGACCTCTGCTTGTTTTCAACAAAGCTTTGTTTTCCACGATAACAAGTGTGTCAGGAGAAGTCGTCCCTCTGCCAAAGATATCCCACGTGTGCCTTCATCAGGGGGTGCACCATACAAGGGAATAACAGGCAAGTTCCTGGATATATACTGCCAGACCCTGTTCGCTAAGAAAAAATGTAAGAAAAGAAAGAAAAAATAATAAACAGCTTGAGGATCAGACTGAAAAACAAAGGTCTAAACACTCATTCAATGTAGAAGTACTTGGCTGCACCAGCTTTTGGTTTTAAGTAAAGGGACTGTTCTGAGTGTTCCCAAACATAAGCTTATCATTAAAAAAAAATGCACTCTTTTCTTCCGAAAATAATAGTTCTTTCTCTTTTAAGTAGAAACTATTTTGAGCGCAAATTATCCCACATGGACTTTTTTACTTGCAGCGTCCTTCATAACATCTCCAGCAGATGGCAAACCTGAGCTTTAATAGAAATCTGAACTGCTCAAGGAGCTATGCATCAACACGCTTCCACATGGACACAGAATGGGTAAACCCTTTGTGTGTGGAGCAGGCCCCAAATTATTTTTTCCTTCACAAATAAAATGCTTCCTTTCTGCTCAATGGACTTGCGTGCATCCTCGCTCCTTTCAGTGAAAAATCGTCATGCTTAGTAAGACAGCATTGTTTCAGGCTGCAAGTCCTGTGAAAAAAATGGATTTGGAATAAATGTATAACAGATGGGATATACAATGGCAGCAAAGGTGAAAGGAATTTTCATTTGATAATCTTGGGCCTGCTGGGGCCAGTTCTACACCTGCTTTCTTCCAACCGCGTTGCCGCCTTGCGCCACCTCACTAAAGCAGTGCTTAATTTGTAAAAAAAAGAAAAAAGTAAGTACCAGGGTCTTTCTCAGGCGGCCACTGCAGCCTGCACCAGCCATTGCTCCTGCCAATGCCTCAAATGACAGTACCAACACAAGTACTAACCATCACACTCCTGCAAGTGTGACAATTCAGACTATTCCAGGCCACCCAAAGCTATAAGAATGGGATGAGCAGCAGGTGTTATCCTTTTTAATGTATATTGACTTATTAAACACTGTTGTTGTGCTCATCTGAAGATTAGACAGACAGCGCCACCATGGACCGGACTAACACTAGATCCGGTGCTGACAATTAAGTGCCTAAACCGAGCACCGTAAACCACCAACTCAAATTAAGCACTACTAAGGGGATTATTTATCAAGGTTTCACACAACGCAGTGCAGCAATACACCTTGTTGCGCTGCTATGCTTGAAAAGGAGAGGGCGTTAATGCACCATATTTATCATTGTGTGGTGCATTCCTGTCCTCTCCTTATGTACACTTGCAATGGTACATAGGGAGGGTATGCAAGGCTGCTTGCTTTCTAAGTAGGATTGTTTTTTATATGAAGGGTCACCTTCCTGCACAAAAACAATCCTCAGAGGCATTTTCCTCTTTCTAAGTGTGCAGCAGAATTCATCACACTTAGAAAGAGGAACCAATGAGGAGAAATAAAGATGCTTAACCTTGTTGCACATCTGGTGGGAGGGTGTACGATTCTGATGCATTCCCAGGTCTACCAGTGTTGGTAAATCTTGTAATGCGTCGGAATACATGAGTGGATGCATAAGAACACCTGTACTCTACCCTTGTAACGCCCCCACCATGCAGTGTAATGCAAGGCAGCAACTTGCACTGCCTTATGTTACACCAGATTAACCAAGCTACGCAGGGCTACGCAGAGATCTTTAACTGGTGTGGAATCTTCAGAAGCTCTACAAGGCCATAGATGTCATACTCAGTTTTGTCCCATGCTATACCACCAGGTATAGGAACGGCTGTGATGTTCACTGATGACAGATCTCTTCTTTCACGATGGGAAGATTTATGAGGTTTCAGGACCAAGTTGATTTCCTGACTTGCTGTGTCCATTGTATCATATTTTCCATCTATCATTCTTCCCAATCTCAAAACCAGAATGAGCCAGAGGAGGAGGAAAAGTACTCCTAACACAATCCAATATTCAAACCATGGTGAAACCAGATATACGTTCTCAAGTTTATGAAAGAGTTCTTTTTTTTTTTACTTTGAAAGTTTTACTTGCTGGCTCATCTTCGGGTTCACTGGGATCCTCAGAAAATATATCAAAGTTGATAAAATAGCCAGAGGCAGTTCTGTCAATTGTTGGAATTGCATCAGGATTGTTAATAATCTTTGGAGCTGCTTCTTCCCTTGTCATATTTGTATAGTCAGAGGCTACATCATTGTAGGCAGGTGTTTCTTGATGAACTGTTATTTGGTCTCAAGAGGCACGAGTTCCATGGTTTTGTTGCATAGTCCTTCTTTTCTCACTGCAGGTTTATCAAAGGTGATAAGTCATTCAGTTTGAACCTCTTGAACAGTAGCGGGATTTGGTCTTCTGCTACTTCTTGGGAGTCCACTGGGCCTACTACTTATTATTGGCCACATGATTGTGGTTTGACCAGGTCGATGGACACAACTCTGTTCTCCCTTTTACCAGCAAGGGGCGGTAGTAGTACTGATCTTGTTCCTTGGATCGCCAAGACAGGTACTGCTCTTCTGTAACAAGGCCCAAATTCCTTTTCACCGCGATCTTTTCTCTGACTAGATCCCCAATCTTTGGAATCCAGACAGGTCTTGCTGGGACAGGTGGTTTTTCTTCAGTGGATGTTGGCTTTTGTGATGTGTTACTTAGACTTCTTCTCTTTTCATTTAAGTCCTGTAAAACAGCCAAACGATCTTTGACATCAAGGGTTTTTGTTCCATCACTGAAGTTTGACAATGGAGGTCTTCGATTAACATTCTAGTACCAAACAGTAATTCATACGGAGTGATTCCACCCAGAGAATTTCTTGGCAGATTGTTAAGACTACGCTGGACACTTATTAGATGTTTGACACACCCATCACCCAAACCTAATACCTTAGCTGTTGTGGATTGCATTATGTCACGTTTTTTTCTTTCCACTACCGCAATACCCTCAGGATGGAAGGGACTAGAATACCGCAATGCAACGGCCAAACTAGCCATGGCCTCCTTGTAAGCTCGAGAGCTAAACGCAGGACCCTGGTCAGAATGTAGCGAGCCTATTCGTATGTGCCGATAAAGACTCGCAAATCCTTTATAACTGTTCTGGCGTCAGCTGAGCGCTGGGGCCACATCCAAATAAATCTTGTCCTAGTAGTTGTGGGACCGCATCCGTTCAATATAACGTTTGTGTGTAGATAGTCTAATGTTGTCTAGCAATGGTATCTGAACTGGGCTGGCTACTCTGTAGTGAGGTATCTGGTGGCTTTCGCTGCTGCGATTTCTGTTGCAGTTAGGGCAATAAATTGCGAAATTGTACACATCAACTCGCAGTCCCGGCCACCAGTACATCTTTTCTAATTCTATTAGAGATTTTAAGATCCCTTGATGTCTCGGACCCTCTCCCATATGTGTTTCGTGTACCAAAGCAGCTCTCCGATTCCTGTTTGGAATTACTCTGTCCCCCACTACAGGGATTTGAGCAAAAGGAACAGAGTTTGCATCAATTATGTATGTATTTGTGAGTGGATAGTTTAGAGGTAACGCTGCATAGCTGCCTTCCATTGAGGCTTTTACTGCTAGTAACGTTTCACCGTCTATTACTCTTTTCGAACGAGTGATTGTAGCTACGGAAGCCGTTTGCACAGCTACCTTTGCGGCTTCATTAGCCAATGAATTCCCTGCAACGTGAACGCCATCACGCTGATGACTCAGTGTATGAATCACATGAGTCTTTTGTAGTTGTTCCTGCAAAAGAACTACTCGTTCGCAAAGCGTTTTATGCTTAATTGTGCCATCTTTTGAATTTTTGAACCCGTTTCAAACCCAGTTCTGCAAGTGTTCATTGTAAGATTCAATGCAGAAATACGAATCGCACACTATTAGTGTGGGGAATTCACGATCCGTATTTTCAAGCGCCATCTTGAAAGCCTGTAGTTCAGCTCGCTGAGCTGTACAGTCTCCGAGTGATTGAGTTTTAGTGACCATAGGTCTGAATTTACCTTCGCGCCAACGACCTTTAACGATCGCGCACGCAGCACTATAGGCTTGTTTACCCCCAACTGCGGGCTGTGCTGATCCGTCTGTATAGATTATACATCCGTACTGTTCTAGAGGCAGAATCTCGGTCGGCATGGGACATTCGTATTCGTATTGTAGGAATTCTTGTGTTTTTAAGTAGGGGTCAAACACGTATTCAACGTCTGTTGCAGCAAGAGAGTCAACCCCCCATTGTATCCATTTCGGATGTAAAGCTTTTGCATTTGGAATGCTCGCTTTTGTCACTGCCTCTAAGGCAGGTACAGGTGTAACGATCATTATGTGTTTACCCTGCGCGAGAGCTCTCTTTTGCTACTGCAGTTTGATCCGCTGTCAGAAATTTTTCTGTAGAAGTGAATTTCATTTCAGCTTGTGTGTACAAGTGTGATTTGAAAGCTATTGGTACCTTTTCACCTTCATTAAAGGTCAGGTATGTGAATCCGCTTCTCCCTGGGATGATTCGGATCACAAGATTGCGCACGTTATCGTAGGTCTGTAATTGTGTTTTTGATAACATGTCTGTTTGTACTGAACACAACATTTCTGTGTGTTTGAGTCCAATTAGTTGGTTTGAAATCAGGTTTGATTAGTTCGTACAGAGGTTTAACCCTTTCTGCGTAATTTAGAACATAAGTTCTTCCAAAATTCAGGAAAGCTAGAATTGACTGAGTTTTTCAGCGTGTTTGGAGGTTGGAGCAGCGCACATTTCTCTAGAAAGTTGGCTGCCAGGCTTTTGCCTTCACTTGATAACTCATACTCTAAGAATATGACGTTGAGGTGAGCAATTCGTCATTTCTTAAAATTGAATTTGTACCCTTCAGATGCGAACCCAAGTATTATGGTGTTCACTCTTTTTTAAAGTTCACGTCCAAGTCGTCATCTGTAAGATAGATGTCATCGACATAAGATAATGCCTCATCATCGTACATTTGTAGTAACTCTGTTACTCTGACTGAAAATAACCCTGGACTATTCTTGAATCCCTGGGGGAGATGGCAAAATTGTCACTGTGTCCCCATAATTTCAGGTGCAATATTTTGACAGAAAAACACATTTGAAATGTCTGTGGTTTTATATTTTTTCTGCACAATGTTATTCATCAGTGCTGCACTATGTGCATTTTGTACTGCAAATGTTTTGCAACAGGAGTTTAAGGGTCTGTAATCCAAAACTAGACAATATGAATTGTCTGGTTTGGAGACAGGAAACAAAGGATTGTTCATTGACGAGGTGCATGTTTCAATCACCCCTTGGTATTCAAGTTGATTTAAAATCTCCCTGACTTGTTTTTTTAGCTTCTTGCTTAACTGGATACTGCCTTTGTGCAGTAGGTTGATTTTTTTTTACTGGATTTTATGGTGAGGGGAATCCTCATCCCATCCTGTATGGTTTTTATATAATGCTGGAGCTTGGGCCACAGCCCATTTTCTGGCATGTGTATTTTTTATGAATAGGAATGTGATTTGAGAAGGCTGGCATAATTACTTCCTCGCCATGTGGGCACTCCCTAACAAATTCAGGTGGCCAGTCTTTTTCAGCTAGAAGTATGTCATAGCCCTTAGAGAGCTTCTCCCAAAAGAGTGCTCTTATTTTTCTAGTTATGTCCCCCTCCATCTGGAGTGTTACTTCATATAACTTGTGAGGTACACTAACCCTGGAATCTGCAGTTTCAACCTGAATGCATTCATTCAAGTCCACTGTCTCCAGATGATCCATCAGGATCCTGAAAACTATTGTGACTTCTGCTGCGCTGTCTAGCATTTTCTGGGCCCACTCCCCGTTCTTGAGTTGTGTCCTCAAGATCCTCGGCATGACTGATCTTTATGCTTGCTACCATCTTTTTTGTGAATTGAGTTTTCTTGTTTTTTGCAACGTGCTGTTCTTCTTTGGACTTCACGCGTTCCTCTTTCTGTTCTGATCGTCCTCTCCTCTAGGATTTCTGCGTAGAAGTCTGAAAGGTACGAGAGGAACGAGTATCAGTATCTTGATATCTATCAGGCTTTCTTAAAGTATCCCTATTTCTAAGGTTATACCTTCTTTCAGAGGGTTCCCGTTGAGGAGACCTATCTCCCTTTTGCGGAGGTCTTCCTCTGGACTGAGAATGTTTCTCTCTAGGAAATGTCTGTTTAGTATTTTCCCACTTCTTTTTAGGAGTAGTGAGATTATTTGTAATAAATACCTTTTCGGGATTTTCAGTTAGCTGGGGTTTTAATGGTTTCCCTCCCAAACTATCTCTGCCTAGTTCTTCATATGATTTTTCAATAATTCTTGCAAGCTCATATGGTTGGTCTGTTATATATGTTTCTTTTAACTTCTGGCTGATTGCCACGGATGCTGCTTCACCTTTGATGTTGGCTAATAGTATAGCCGAGAGCTGTTTGAAATCTTTCAGTAATTTCATACCCAGATTTAAGGCCTAGTTCTGGACCGTATTCAATTTTGAATCGGTCTCAGAACGTCTGGTATTACCGCCAGGGGCGGTACATCATGTGTTTTTGTGTAGATTGAAGCAAAGACTATACCCCAAGTGTCACAGTCCTCCACATTTTATTTATTAAAGTTTTGTATAGCTCTGGCTGGACCCAAGGGTATCAGAGCGCTTCACAGCAAGAATAAAGGCGTTTAGACAGATAATGCAGACAAAAAGCAAGGCAATGAGCACAGGAGTGAGTACAGTCTATACAATAGCAGCCAGGCGTGAAACAGGGCGGAGAGTCGTAGGCAAGTCAATCAGCTCTGGGGTGAACGAGAACATGAACTATAAAGTCTAGGTTGAGATCTAGTTGTTTCCGGAGCGCTCAAGGAAGAGGACTTTGAGTAGCTTCTTGAATTTCGGGAAGGATGCGGTCATTCTGATGTGTGGGGGGATGGAGTTCCATATCTTAGGAGCATTGCCCGCAAAGGATTTGCTAGATGTAGAGAGTTTCTGGGATTTCAGAGGAATGAGTAGGAGCGTGTTGGAGCTTCTGAGGTTTCTAGACTGCTTGAGCTTGTTGGCCAGGTATTCCGGTTTGCCCGTATGCAGGGCTTTATGAAGGAGGCAAGCTGTGCGGAAGCTAGCTCGTTGGAGCCACTTCAGATCCTTCAGAGCTGGGGTGATGTGATCATATTTCTTTGTTCCCGTGATCATTCTTGCAGCGGCATTTAGGGTAGAGGTCAGAGGACGCAGGTGAGATTTGGCTGTTCCAGTCAGAGTGGCAATGCCGTAGTCAATTCTGGAGAGAACCAGAGCCTGCGTGGCCTGTTTCAAGTCTTTTGTGGGGAGAAATGGTTTTAGTTTGTAGAGCAATTTCAGGTTCAGGAAGGCTCACTGGTTAGAGGCGGCAGACCCGAGAGCAGAGGACGGCCCGGGACCAGGGTTCGATTCCCGGCGCGGCAGGTTTCTGGACCAGGGTCAGCGGACTCGATAATTCTCTCGCCTCGGTGCCCACTCTGATCAGCGTTCACACTCGGCAACTCTGGGCATTAGCTTGCCTCATCTTCACTAACGGCCCCACCAGACCGCCGGGGATGCCTGGTCTCACCCTGGAGATACCCATTAAGGGACCATCTCTCAGGGAAGCCAGGAAGGGTTTCGCAGCGGTCGAAGCGCCTTGGGACCCTACGGGTAAGTAGTGCGCTATATAAATGCCTATACATTTACATTTACATTTACACTTTTGGCAGTTTTTGAGATGTGTTCTTTCATATCCAGTTTGGGGTCAAGGGTGATCCCTAGGGATTTTATGGAGTTCGATGGAACAAGCGGCACATTCAGGGCGTTTAAGGCTTTGAGCCATTCAAGAATTTGGGGGTTTTCTTCTTTGTTAGAGATGAGGAGCACTTCAGTTTTTTCCTCATTGAGTTTAAGGTGGTTGGAAGAGAGCCAGAGCTGAACTTCGGTAAGTGTGTGGTTCAGTCTGTGGATGTCCGAGATCGATGTAGTTTCCAGATAGAGTTGCGTGTCGTCCGCATAAAGGTGGAAGGGGATGTTAGCTTTCCTTAGAATTGAGGTGAGGGGCTCCATGTAGATGTTGAAGAGTTGAGGAGAGAGTACAGACCCTTGAGGAACTCCTCTGCTGATGGGAAGAATGTCTGATTCGCAGCTATTAATTTTTATTCTTTGTGTGCGGTTGATGAGAAAGGATGAGAACCATTTTAGGACAGTCTTTTCGAGGCCTGCTCTCTCCTTTAGGACATTGATTAGTAGGGCATGATCGACTGTGTCAAATGCAGCCGATAGTTCTAAGAGGATGAGAAGGCTGCATTGGTTGGAGTCGAGCGACATGTGAAGATCGTCCAGGACGTTAAGTATTGCGGTTTCAGTACTGCAGCCTTTTCTGAACCCTGATTGATGTGGGTCGAGAAGCTTTGTGTTCTCTAAGTGCTGGGAAAGTTGCGACAGCACACATCTTTCCAAGATTTTGGATAATAGTGGAAGGTTCGAGACTGGTCTGAAGTTATTCATATCCTGTAGGTCAAGGCCCGTTTTTTTTAGTAGAGGCGTGACTTGACCTATTTTAAGGCAGTCCGGGATGGAGCCCTCGCTCAGAGAGCTGTTGATGATCTTGGCCCAGATAGGGGCTAGAGTGAGCTTCAAGTCTTTGGTCACTCTCGGGAGAAGCTGATCAAGGGAGTGGGTTGAGGGTTTGGCGGTGGCTATGAGATTACTTATCAATTCAACCTGGATAGGTTGGAAGGAGGACCAGCGAGTGGATGTGATTGTTGGTCTTAAATGGGAAGTTGTAGTGAGGTGGTCTGCGGGCAACGTGCCGAGAGATCGGTCAATTTTCGCGATTTTTTTCGTTGAAGAAGCTGGCAAAGTCGTCACATTGGGATTTGGACGCCACCATGTCTCTTGTTACCGGAATGGAGGTTTGGTTCTTGATGATGTTGAAAACATGTGGTTCTATCCCCATTGGTAAACAGATTGTCAGAATTCTGTGTTTCTCATGAGGTGTACTATCAGGGAATACTGCCTCAATTTGAGTAATTTTTTGTGCTAACCAAAATGGAATTTGTTCCCTTTTGGCAGGCATTTTACCAATGACTGATTGTATAGTCTGTGGTGTGATTTTGTTTGTGTTCCCCTGGTGAGGGGTGTGCTGTGGAATCCTTACAGTCGGTTGTACTGTTAAGGTCCGCATAACATATTGAAGCAATTGTCTATGTATTTTAATTAACTGTTTCAGCTGTGCTAGCAGTTCTCTACCTGTCGTACTTTCTATGTCAGGATGTGGTGTATAGCTGGCTAGTACCGGCCATGTAGCTCCTGGTCTACCTAGTGGACCGAGCCTGGTAATTTGATTTTCATGTTTTAGGGTGCCTTTAAACCAGAGCTGATGCTCTTGGTAAGTTAATGGAATTTCAACGTCCTCGTAAGGAACGTGTTCCTCTGTAGGTTCCTCTACTTTGTAGTAGTAAAACACGTGTGTTCCACCATCTGCTGGAGGAAAGTGAATCCATGAATAGAATACCTCTGTCTGCCGATATTCATGTGCCTCTATAACAAATATTACTTTACCACCTCTTGATGATACTCCATTGTTTATGAGTTTGTAAGTTATAGTTTTTCTTACATTTACCGGAATGATTATAGCATCCGGGTCATTCTGTAGCCTATTTCTGTCATCTAAATCTGCTTGTGCTGCTGCCGTAGCTAATTCTTCATCAGTAACCATTATTCTTACTGATTGAAGAGTTTGCAGAACAAGTTTCAAGGAAACAAAGATTAGGTGCACAATATTTTGGAACACTGTATCCTTCAACTTTGAACAAACCAAAAAACTAATACATAGGATTTTTCGTCCTACTCAGTTTTGGCAGATATTTAGCCTTCCACCCACTCCAGACGTCTATTGGAGTTTTTACGGGAGAAAGGGGTCTGTGTGAAAAGCACGACTGAGTTACTCTAGTATCTAGCGTTAAATTATCGCCTTACCAAACGTTGGGCGCCGTGTAGTTCCTATATTCCCAATAGGCTCTGGGCATTGGAATAACATATACTATAGTTTAGACGTAGGACTGAGGTCGACTAGGTCTCTATCGTATATATTAGACTTAATTGTGAGTGCCAGCTAGCTCAGAGGTCACTAGAAACTTTCTCGAATTCACAAGAAGGGATTAGTTTCTGACAACCGCATAAACATGACAACTTTGTTTCCCAAGAACAAGAAATCAATCTCTAGAGTCGCGTAAACAATAGATAGCTATTTTACTCAGTCAATCGTGCATGCTTCGTTTCACCAGAGGTGCTGAGAAATAAGAGAGACGGGCGTTTTCAATCAAAAGTATTTATTGAACAGTCTTCTTTCTCAAGCATAAGAAATGTACTGCTACAATCGTAATACTGGTAATAAAGTACAGAGTATATAATACGAACAGTATTATAAAGTAGTACTGTAAAAGCATGATATGGTTTCTAAGCCATAAATTGCCTTAAAACTGATAAAATACATACAGTGATAAAATGATGGCTAAAAGTACTCAACTGGTGCTTCTAAAATACGCCTACCCCGGTGTACCTGACCTAAGCCTAGCACAAGGGAAGAAGTAAGTGAGGAGTAGTTTAAGTTTAGTATTTTCTGCCAAGAATCTAATCAAGAATTCTCTAAGGGTCTAATCATTTCCGTACCTTGGTTTAGAATGAAGGAGGTCTTGTATCTCTCTCTCAGGACTCAATTTCCCAGTAACCCGCAAGGGTAGCCTGGAAACACTGGAGCTGGATTTCTCTGCAGGAGGAAAGACAGAGTCTCTCAGTGCGTCAGCTGGAGGGTCGGCTTCCTTCGGCACATGCTGCTGCAGGGCGTCGGGCAAGTAGTTAGTCGATCTGCTCCAAACCAAATCTAGGCATATTTATACTATGAAGGTGCCGAGTTTAACGTGTGATTGGACTTAATAACGTCATAGAAGACTCAGTTGTTCGAAAACTCCATGATTTCCTAGATAAATTAGTATTCAGGCAAGGGGATGTCCCTAGCTGCTGAAGGCGGGTTTTTCTAAGAAATCGTTGCTGATTCTTGGAACATAGTGGAAGTAGCCATGCCGTATTTGGGCTGCATAGGCTCAGTCTAAATATGGTAATGATTTCTATGCCTATATAAGGATAGGATAATCCGTACCTATATAAGGGCATGAATCGGGAACATTTACACTAGGGTCCTAGATTAATTTACAACAAGCCCCCTAACCGGCTGCTGTGTCACTGCCACCGAAATGGTGGTCAGTGACCTAAAATGGCACAGAAGAGGAAGGTTGTCTATAGACAGTTTGCTATTCACGTCTCCTATTTGCTTTTGTATGTTTCCACAGGGACCATTCTGGCACTTGCAGCCAAGGTAATCTATGGAGAAGAGAGAGTCAATAGAGCGAGAGATGAGCAGATCCTGTGAGGATAACTCTGGCTTCTCCAATCCATTTCCCCTCCTCCCCTTGTCACTATGCTTCACATTCACTGAACACGGGTTGCACAGTGGTCCCCATGAGGCAGGGGATTGGAGGTTCTATGCAATTACTGCAACAAGCCAGGAGTTACAGGCTAGTGACCTTGACATCTGACTCTCAATGTTATTTTTGGCCTTACACTTGAACTGGTGAGTGACCAGGAGAAAGAAGTTGAGTGTCTTAGAAAAGTTAGTACTCAGGAAAAAAGTCAACCTTCAAATGATCTGGGGGTCAAAATGACAAGGCTAAATGAGAAAGGTGCAACCTCAGCTGTCGTATTTCCTTGTTTGTCTAATTCAGAGCTTTTCTGTCAAGAGAAAAGAATCGTATGCAGGACCTTAAACAGAAGGTATCCAGCCAGCCCAGCTACAGCTCTCAAACATGGCCCACTGGAAGAATTTGAATTTCATAATTTCTCCTAAATACAAAAGAACTATCTGTGAGTGGGACAAAGCAGGAGAGTGATTCTCATGGTAAAGTGACAGCAGTGGCTACATTTTCAAGTATAGGCAATAATCCACCAAGCACTCGTCTTCAAATATAGTCTGTATGATCCAAGTGTTCAAATTCGTTTATTCCATCAATTCTTCATCAGATTTCTTCATCCAATAACTGACACAATAATAGCCAACACGTGTTTCGTCTGATCAGTATATGATATAGACTTCTTCAGGGCTGTAATTAATATAGTAACCAAAATTACACCAAATAGTATTGGACTCAATATTCACAATAGAATACACCAAATCCGTGTAATAAAGAAAGGTAAATCAAAGAAGTACCCGTCACCAAGAGTAAAGCTTGAAAACCCAAAGTGTGTCAATTCATATCTAGTACCCGAGTCTGAGTACCTTACAACAGAAAGTTTAAATCGTATAATTATAGGTAACATGAAATACCAGATAGGACCCAATCACCAATCACAACAGCAGATCGGTCAACATGCTGGGTTTATTACATCCTCAGTAACTCACCATAGCTCCTAATGCAAATAATTATATTTCGTGATCCTCACAGTAAATCAAATACTTCAGTCCAAACCAATCGTGGTAATAATCTGTAAGTAAAGCTAGCACCTATTAGTATACACTATATTTGTATTATAACAGTCATACGCCAAACTGTAACTGAGCACACTCTACAATCTTCCTGCCCAATTACTATATACTCCGAATTGGCCAGCATATCGCATAGGTATTGGCTACTGATAAGTATACCCTTCTCTCTCAATACATTTTCTGCTCACAAAAAGTATACAAGCTGTAGTTAACTAATATACAGTTGTATTAGTATCCTGTAAATACCTTAATGTATGAATAGAATCGCCTTCCAATAGTTTACTTCGTCTCAAAATTACACACTCCGCATGGTACAAGGTCAGACCCTCGTAGGTATTCCACAGTATCTCGCTGTCTTTATATCTAAAGACTGAAATCAATATAGCAAGTGCATTAGCATGCGTCCTTATCACTATAGCGTCACATACAATGAGTATTCCAATCTCTAAATATCTGTATCAATAATAGTAACCAATAAGTACCTCAGTCTTTAAATAAATTCTCCATCCAATGAAGGGTTTCCCCGTGTACTCCGTTTCCAATAAGCTGTAAGTAACTCTCAAAACTATTCCGTAGATTCTCGCTATCCTCATAACAGTGGGCTGTGAACAAATTAATGCAGTATATTAGCGAGCGCCCCTCTATTAAATAGGCAACTCACGCCTAGCACTAGTTATAACTATCAACTCACCGCTTATCTGCACCTCGCTCATCCATAGTCGGTCGCGTTCGGCAAATGCGCCATCTTGGAGTGGCAATAAGTAGTCTAAACTACGGGCGCCATCTTTGAGTGGCATGTCACCATATATGTGCACAATCCAACAAAATATTCCTAACTTTGACTATAATGCGCAGCACATATGTATACCTTTAATTACCCAACATTAAATCTGTTAGTATTCGCCGCGTCTTTATTTATAAATCCTCCTGAGGCTGTCGCGTTCAACACGCGCGCCCTAACTAGATAGTAATATCTGTTCACGAATACAGGCGCCATCTTGTAGTAGCAAATTACGAGTACGTTATCAGATTATTTAAGAATATGATAAATTCTAAGATCGGGTTGCTGTTGAATCACTTAGTCAGTAAGTAACTTAAACTCATAAATAGTTACCATCCATCATTCCGCTGCGGCGTAAGTAGCGAAAATTAAATGTTATGCAAGCGCAACCCCCTGCGCTGTTTGCAATCATTAATGTTTGCACCCCACTGTCATGGGTGTCACAGATCGTGTGTATATGTGTATTAGTAAAGTCCACGCATATTACCCACATCTGACATTGTGTTGGTTTAAAAGGGTCCAAGTGGTATTTTCATTATGCTCCAATTTAGCAGAATTCTCACATATATCCAGGAGTCAGGAAGATTATGAGAGGAGGACAGGATAAGAATTACAGTATCAAACATAGTACATTCTATTCCTCAATACATTATTTAAGCTTTAAGAGTACAGTAGCAAACATAGTACGTTCAATTCATCTGAACATCATTTAAGCTCTATCAGAGTTAGGCCCTATACTTGGCACAAATTCCATGAGTTATTCTTGACCTAAATAGTATTCAAATTCGTGGTCAATGTTCAGACCACGTTCAACTGCCTTAAGCTTTAATAGCCACATGACTTCTCTGCGTCTAAGCTGTAATTGCCTATTCCCACCTCTAACATCAGGTTTAATGTGATCAATACCATGGTATTTAAAAACATGTTTCTCTTTTTCATCAAAATTCCTAACGATGTGGGAGGCTATGGGATAACGAGTATCCCCTGTTTTCAGCGCTCGAAAATGTTCAACCATTCTATCTTTCAATTTTCTGATGGTGCTACCAACATAAATCTGTTTACAAGAACAAACTATAACATAAACAACAAAAGTAGTATCACAGTTTATAAACATGTTAATCTGATATTCACCTGTATTGTTATAGTTAAACGTTCTGATCTTGTTTACCGCCCACCTACAGGAGCTACACCTTCCACATTTGTGGAAGCCTGTAGATCTCCCTGTGAGCCAGTCAGGAACTGTTTTCTTCAAAGGGTAGCTAGGACTGACAAAATTAGATAGAGTGCGACCCCTTCTAAAAGTAAGTCCAGGTTTATCTCCAATAAAAGGTTTTAGGTCTGTATCCATCTGTAAAAGATGCCAGTGTTTATTCAGGATTTTATACAGTTGGGCACTATCAGTACCATAATTTGTAATTAGACGGATCTTTTCATCTTTATGTACACTAGACTTGTCTTTGAGGGTTGTTGTCCTCTTCAGTTTCTTGGCTCTAGTCACTGCCTCCTCAACCACTTTACTCTGATAGCCACGTTTCAGGAATCTTTTAGTAAGGTCTTTAAGATTATGCTCAAAGTCGTTATCCATCGAACAGTTTCGTCTCGCCCTTACCATCTCACCATATGGTATCGCATTTACTTGGCTAGCTGGATGACAACTTTGAGCATGCAGAACTGCATTGCAGCTAGTAGGTTTACGGAACATGCGACTGCAAATTTTCCCATCTTTAATAAACAATTCAATATCTAAGAAATTGATGCTACTTCTATCATAGTGGGTAGTAAATGATAGATTCAGTGCGTTATCATTTATGTAATCAAAAAAACCCTTAAGTTCATCAACTGAACCTGTCCAAATTAGGAGGCAGTCGTCTATGTATCGCCCCCAATAGTAGATATATTGTATCCATTTGTCACCGGATGGGCCCCAGATTCTCTCCGCCTCAAAGAACCCCATGAAGAGGTTCGCAAAGGACGGAGCAAATCTAGAACCCATCGCGGTACCAAGGCGCTGTCTGTACCAATTTCCATCGAAGAGAAAAACATTATTTTGAAGCACTAATCTGGTCATCTTCAAAATCATCTGATTATGATCATAGTATTCCGCACTTCTTTTACTCAAAAAGAAGTCAATTGCGTTAATACCTAATTCGTGATCGATGTTGGTATACAAAGATACCACATCGAGGGTAACTAGTGTCATTCTGTCATCCCATACCAGATCGTTCATCAAATTAAGTACATGTTTAGAATCCTCAATAAATGAGGGTAAGTTCCTGACATATAATTGTAAAAAGGTGTCAATATACTGGGAAAGACGTTCTGTCGGTCCCCCTATGCCAGAAATAATTGGCCTGCCTGGTGGTTTAACCATGGATTTATGAATTTTTGGCAGTGTGTACATGCATGGTGCCCGCGGTGTATTAACTTGCAAATACAAAAATTCATCACGATCAATAAGAGTTTCATCATACCATATTTTCAGATGATCATTAATAACCTTCGACAGGCTAATCAGTGGATTACTGGACAGTTTTTCATAGTACACAGTATCATTTAGTTGAGAATATACTTCTTCTTTGTAATCTATAGTATTCAAAATTACTATATTCCCACCTTTATCCGCTCTACGTATGGTGATGTCAGGGTTATTCTTAAGTTCTTTCAGTGCCACCCTCTCCCCAGGCGATAAATTGTCTATGTACTTCTTAGTCTTAGCTGAAAGTTTAGCATCAGTAATTCTGTCTATGTCTTGGTTCACCGCTTTGGAGAAGGCTTCAATTGTGCTCCCAGATGCCACCTGAGGTGTCCATTTGGATCGTTCCTTCAACCCACTGTCTTCACTCAAGAACCTGTCTATCCCCAAATCATCCAGTAACTTAAGTAATGTCACTGGATCTTCCTCTCTCTCAGTAAGAGACAACAAAAGTTGCGTTTCTTTAAGTTCTTGGATTGTGATTTCACTTACAGGTTTTATTTTTGCATATCTGGGTTTATTTGGTACATTAGCAAAGTGTTTTTTCAGTTTCAACCTTCTAACAAATTTGAACACATCTATTTTAATTGAATACCAGTCAGACATAGTCATAGGGCAAAAGCCCATTCCTTTAGTAAGTAAACTGATCATATTCTCAGATAACTCAGTTGATGACAGATTTACAATTTCAATACTATTTACATCATTAGCATCATCTTCAATTATGGTTTCCAAGATCTTGTTCGCATGCCTACCCTTCCTCCCTGACCTCCTGCCGCCTCTGCCCCCTCTCCTGGTTTTTTTACAGTTGCCACTCGATTCCTCTCTGAGTCCCTGTTTCCACGGCGCAGCCTGTGCACCTCTACTAAAAAATTATTTTCAAGGGATTGAATGGGAGCGGTCTCAGAGTTATCCTCAGATTCACTACTAGAGATACTACTTGAGCCAGGGTCACTGTCACAAGGTGATGGGGTGCCGCCCTTTTGTTTCTCTGTATTAGATTTAGTAATTAGATAATCAAATTTCCTTGCAAAGGTATACACACGACCTGACCGATAGTCCTTTTCGTCGCGTTTTATCTTTCTTGCTTTCCTTTGCTTAATATCATTTTGTAGGTCATTTAATTTCTCATCCAAAACAGTATAGTTTTTGATTGTTGCTTCGGGGAGATTCATTTCTTTAATTTCATCCTCTACCTTTTGTATTTCTACAAGTAATTTCGCTATTTTTCTCTCAGCGTTTTCAATGAGGATATTAATTAAGTTTCTGGAGCTAGTATTAAGTTCCTTTTCCCATGTAACATAAAGATCAGGTTCCAGATCCTCGTAAGTGGGTATGATCTGGGACCTAAGACCACGTGGAATTCGATTGAGCTTCAGGTATTGTTTTAAAGTGGCGGCATCCCACCATTTATTTAATTCCGTGCGTTTAAGGGATTCTAGTTTCACAAACTTGGCTCTCAAGCCTTCTTTTTTCGTCTCTTTAGGTGGTCCCATGGCAGCTCCTATTGTACCTCCTGCCACTAGTTTATCAAATAATTGCTCAGCTTCTTTGTCTCTATTCATCTTTGCTTATGCGGCTGCTCCTAAACCATAAAGTACTAAAGCAATAATGGTAACAGTTAATACGAAGCGCACGGCGTGTATAAGCAGGTAAACACAGTTTCAAGTCCAATTGGTGCTCTAAGTGGAAAGAGTAGGTTACCACTACCCAATAAATGTCACGAATGACTAAACATAGGCAATAATCCACCAAGCACTCGTCTTCAAATATAGTCTGTATGATCCAAGTGTTCAAATTCGTTTATTCCATCAATTCTTCATCAGATTTCTTCATCCAATAACTGACACAATAATAGCCAACACGTGTTTCGTCTGATCAGTATATGATATAGACTTCTTCAGGGCTGTAATTAATATAGTAACCAAAATTACACCAAATAGTATTGGACTCAATATTCACAATAGAATACACCAAATCCGTGTAATAAAGAAAGGTAAATCAAAGAAGTACCCGTCACCAAGAGTAAAGCTTGAAAACCCAAAGTGTGTCAATTCATATCTAGTACCCGAGTCTGAGTACCTTACAACAGAAAGTTTAAATCGTATAATTATAGGTAACATGAAATACCAGATAGGACCCAATCACCAATCACAACAGCAGATCGGTCAACATGCTGGGTTTATTACATCCTCAGTAACTCACCATAGCTCCTAATGCAAATAATTATATTTCGTGATCCTCACAGTAAATCAAATACTTCAGTCCAAACCAATCGTGGTAATAATCTGTAAGTAAAGCTAGCACCTATTAGTATACACTATATTTGTATTATAACAGTCATACGCCAAACTGTAACTGAGCACACTCTACAATCTTCCTGCCCAATTACTATATACTCCGAATTGGCCAGCATATCGCATAGGTATTGGCTACTGATAAGTATACCCTTCTCTCTCAATACATTTTCTGCTCACAAAAAGTATACAAGCTGTAGTTAACTAATATACAGTTGTATTAGTATCCTGTAAATACCTTAATGTATGAATAGAATTGCCTTCCAATAGTTTACTTCGTCTCAAAATTACACACTCCGCATGGTACAAGGTCAGACCCTCGTAGGTATTCCACAGTATCTCGCTGTCTTTATATCTAAAGACTGAAATCAATATAGCAAGTGCATTAGCATGCGTCCTTATCACTATAGCGTCACATACAATGAGTATTCCAATCTCTAAATATCTGTATCAATAATAGTAACCAATAAGTACCTCAGTCTTTAAATAAATTCTCCATCCAATGAAGGGTTTCCCCGTGTACTCCGTTTCCAATAAGCTGTAAGTAACTCTCAAAACTATTCCGTAGATTCTCGCTATCCTCATAACAGTGGGCTGTGAACAAATTAATGCAGTATATTAGCGAGCGCCCCTCTATTAAATAGGCAACTCACGCCTAGCACTAGTTATAACTATCAACTCACCGCTTATCTGCACCTCGCTCATCCATAGTCGGTCGCGTTCGGCAAATGCGCCATCTTGGAGTGGCAATAAGTAGTCTAAACTACGGGCGCCATCTTTGAGTGGCATGTCACCATATATGTGCACAATCCAACAAAATATTCCTAACTTTGACTATAATGCGCAGCACATCTGTATACCTTTAATTACCCAACATTAAATCTGTTAGTATTCGCCGCGTCTTTATTTATAAATCCTCCTGAGGCTGTCGCGTTCAACACGCGCGCCCTAACTAGATAGTAATATCTGTTCACGAATACAGGCGCCATCTTGTAGTAGCAAATTACGAGTACGTTATCAGATTATTTAAGAATATGATAAATTCTAAGATCGGGTTGCTGTTGAATCACTTAGTCAGTAAGTAACTTAAACTCATAAATAGTTACCATCCATCATTCCGCTGCGGCGTAAGTAGCGAAAATTAAATGTTATGCAAGCGCAACCCCCTGCGCTGTTTGCAATCATTAATGTTTGCACCCCACTGTCATGGGTGTCACAGATCGTGTGTATATGTGTATTAGTAAAGTCCACGCATATTACCCACATCTGACATTGTGTTGGTTTAAAAGGGTCCAAGTGGTATTTTCATTAGGCTCCAATTTAGCAGAATTCTCACATATATCCAGGAGTCAGGAAGATTATGAGAGGAGGACAGGATAAGAATTACAGTATCAAACATAGTACATTCTATTCCTCAATACATTATTTAAGCTTTAAGAGTACAGTAGCAAACATAGTACGTTCAATTCATCTGAACATCATTTAAGCTCTATCAGAGTTAGGCCCTATACTTGGCACAAATTCCATGAGTCATTCTTGACCTAAATAGTATTCAAATTCGTGGTCAATGTTCAGACCACGTTCAACTGCCTTAAGCTTTAATAGCCACATGACTTCTCTGCGTCTAAGCTGTAATTGCCTATTCCCACCTCTAACATCAGGTTTAATGTGATCAATACCATGGTATTTAAAAACATGTTTCTCTTTTTCATCAAAATTCCTAACGATGTGGGAGGCTATGGGATAACGAGTATCCCCTGTTTTCAGCGCTCGAAAATGTTCAACCATTCTATCTTTCAATTTTCTGATGGTGCTACCAACATAAATCTGTTTACAAGAACAAACTATAACATAAACAACAAAAGTAGTATCACAGTTTATAAACATGTTAATCTGATATTCACCTGTATTGTTATAGTTAAACGTTCTGATCTTGTTTACCGCCCACCTACAGGAGCTACACCTTCCACATTTGTGGAAGCCTGTAGATCTCCCTGTGAGCCAGTCAGGAACTGTTTTCTTCAAAGGGTAGCTAGGACTGACAAAATTAGATAGAGTGCGACCCCTTCTAAAAGTAAGTCCAGGTTTATCTCCAATAAAAGGTTTTAGGTCTGTATCCATCTGTAAAAGATGCCAGTGTTTATTCAGGATTTTATACAGTTGGGCACTATCAGTACCATAATTTGTAATTAGACGGATCTTTTCATCTTTATGTACACTAGACTTGTCTTTGAGGGTTGTTGTCCTCTTCAGTTTCTTGGCTCTAGTCACTGCCTCCTCAACCACTTTACTCTGATAGCCACGTTTCAGGAATCTTTTAGTAAGGTCTTTAAGATTATGCTCAAAGTCGTTATCCATCGAACAGTTTCGTCTCGCCCTTACCATCTCACCATATGGTATCGCATTTACTTGGCTAGCTGGATGACAACTTTGAGCATGCAGAACTGCATTGCAGCTAGTAGGTTTACGGAACATGCGACTGCAAATTTTCCCATCTTTAATAAACAATTCAATATCTAAGAAATTGATGCTACTTCTATCATAGTGGGTAGTAAATGATAGATTCAGTGCGTTATCATTTATGTAATCAAAAAAACCCTTAAGTTCATCAACTGAACCTGTCCAAATTAGGAGGCAGTCGTCTATGTATCGCCCCCAATAGTAGATATATTGTATCCATTTGTCACCGGATGGGCCCCAGATTCTCTCCGCCTCAAAGAACCCCATGAAGAGGTTCGCAAAGGACGGAGCAAATCTAGAACCCATCGCGGTACCAAGGCGCTGTCTGTACCAATTTCCATCGAAGAGAAAAACATTATTTTGAAGCACTAATCTGGTCATCTTCAAAATCATCTGATTATGATCATAGTATTCCGCACTTCTTTTACTCAAAAAGAAGTCAATTGCGTTAATACCTAATTCGTGATCGATGTTGGTATACAAAGATACCACATCGAGGGTAACTAGTGTCATTCTGTCATCCCATACCAGATCGTTCATCAAATTAAGTACATGTTTAGAATCCTCAATAAATGAGGGTAAGTTCCTGACATATAATTGTAAAAAGGTGTCAATATACTGGGAAAGACGTTCTGTCGGTCCCCCTATGCCAGAAATAATTGGCCTGCCTGGTGGTTTAACCATGGATTTATGAATTTTTGGCAGTGTGTACATGCATGGTGCCCGCGGTGTATTAACTTGCAAATACAAAAATTCATCACGATCAATAAGAGTTTCATCATACCATATTTTCAGATGATCATTAATAACCTTCGACAGGCTAATCAGTGGATTACTGGACAGTTTTTCATAGTACACAGTATCATTTAGTTGAGAATATACTTCTTCTTTGTAATCTATAGTATTCAAAATTACTATATTCCCACCTTTATCCGCTCTACGTATGGTGATGTCAGGGTTATTCTTAAGTACTTTCAGTGCCACCCTCTCCCCAGGCGATAAATTGTCTATGTACTTCTTAGTCTTAGCTGAAAGTTTAGCATCAGTAATTCTGTCTATGTCTTGGTTCACCGCTTTGGAGAAGGCTTCAATTGTGCTCCCAGATGCCACCTGAGGTGTCCATTTGGATCGTTCCTTCAACCCACTGTCTTCACTCAAGAACCTGTCTATCCCCAAATCATCCAGTAACTTAAGTAATGTCACTGGATCTTCCTCTCTCTCAGTAAGAGACAACAAAAGTTGCGTTTCTTTAAGTTCTTGGATTGTGATTTCACTTACAGGTTTTATTTTTGCATATCTGGGTTTATTTGGTACATTAGCAAAGTGTTTTTTCAGTTTCAACCTTCTAACAAATTTGAACACATCTATTTTAATTGAATACCAGTCAGACATAGTCATAGGGCAAAAGCCCATTCCTTTAGTAAGTAAACTGATCATATTCTCAGATAACTCAGTTGATGACAGATTTACAATTTCAATACTATTTACATCATTAGCATCATCTTCAATTATGGTTTCCAAGATCTTGTTCGCATGCCTACCCTTCCTCCCTGACCTCCTGCCGCCTCTGCCCCCTCTCCTGGTTTTTTTACAGTTGCCACTCGATTCCTCTCTGAGTCCCTGTTTCCACGGCGCAGCCTGTGCACCTCTACTAAAAAATTATTTTCAAGGGATTGAATGGGAGCGGTCTCAGAGTTATCCTCAGATTCACTACTAGAGATACTACTTGAGCCAGGGTCACTGTCACAAGGTGATGGGGTGCCGCCCTTTTGTTTCTCTGTATTAGATTTAGTAATTAGATAATCAAATTTCCTTGCAAAGGTATACACACGACCTGACCGATAGTCCTTTTCGTCGCGTTTTATCTTTCTTGCTTTCCTTTGCTTAATATCATTTTGTAGGTCATTTAATTTCTCATCCAAAACAGTATAGTTTTTGATTGTTGCTTCGGGGAGATTCATTTCTTTAATTTCATCCTCTACCTTTTGTATTTCTACAAGTAATTTCGCTATTTTTCTCTCAGCGTTTTCAATGAGGATATTAATTAAGTTTCTGGAGCTAGTATTAAGTTCCTTTTCCCATGTAACATAAAGATCAGGTTCCAGATCCTCGTAAGTGGGTATGATCTGGGACCTAAGACCACGTGGAATTCGATTGAGCTTCAGGTATTGTTTTAAAGTGGCGGCATCCCACCATTTATTTAATTCCGTGCGTTTAAGGGATTCTAGTTTCACAAACTTGGCTCTCAAGCCTTCTTTTTTCGTCTCTTTAGGTGGTCCCATGGCAGCTCCTATTGTACCTCCTGCCACTAGTTTATCAAATAATTGCTCAGCTTCTTTGTCTCTATTCATCTTTGCTTATGCGGCTGCTCCTAAACCATAAAGTACTAAAGCAATAATGGTAACAGTTAATACGAAGCGCACGGCGTGTATAAGCAGGTAAACACAGTTTCAAGTCCAATTGGTGCTCTAAGTGGAAAGAGTAGGTTACCACTACCCAATAAATGTCACGAATGACTAAACATAGGCAATAATCCACCAAGCACTCGTCTTCAAATATAGTCTGTATGATCCAAGTGTTCAAATTCGTTTATTCCATCAATTCTTCATCAGATTTCTTCATCCAATAACTGACACAATAATAGCCAACACGTGTTTCGTCTGATCAGTATATGATATAGACTTCTTCAGGGCTGTAATTAATATAGTAACCAAAATTACACCAAATAGTATTGGACTCAATATTCACAATAGAATACACCAAATCCGTGTAATAAAGAAAGGTAAATCAAAGAAGTACCCGTCACCAAGAGTAAAGCTTGAAAACCCAAAGTGTGTCAATTCATATCTAGTACCCGAGTCTGAGTACCTTACAACAGAAAGTTTACATCGTATAATTATAGGTAACATGAAATACCAGATAGGACCCAATCACCAATCACAACAGCAGATCGGTCAAAATGCTGGGTTTATTACATCCTCAGTAACTCACCATAGCTCCTAATGCAAATAATTATATTTCGTGATCCTCACAGTAAATCAAATACTTCAGTCCAAACCAATCGTGGTAATAATCTGTAAGTAAAGCTAGCACCTATTAGTATACACTATATTTGTATTATAACAGTCATACGCCAAACTGTAACTGAGCACACTCTACAATCTTCCTGCCCAATTACTATATACTCCGAATTGGCCAGCATATCGCATAGGTATTGGCTACTGATAAGTATACCCTTCTCTCTCAATACATTTTCTGCTCACAAAAAGTATACAAGCTGTAGTTAACTAATATACAGTTGTATTAGTATCCTGTAAATACCTTAATGTATGAATAGAATTGCCTTCCAATAGTTTACTTCGTCTCAAAATTACACACTCCGCATGGTACAAGGTCAGACCCTCGTAGGTATTCCACAGTATCTCGCTGTCTTTATATCTAAAGACTGAAATCAATATAGCAAGTGCATTAGCATGCGTCCTTATCACTATAGCGTCACATACAATGAGTATTCCAATCTCTAAATATCTGTATCAATAATAGTAACCAATAAGTACCTCAGTCTTTAAATAAATTCTCCATCCAATGAAGGGTTTCCCCGTGTACTCCGTTTCCAATAAGCTGTAAGTAACTCTCAAAACTATTCCGTAGATTCTCGCTATCCTCATAACAGTGGGCTGTGAACAAATTAATGCAGTATATTAGCGAGCGCCCCTCTATTAAATAGGCAACTCACGCCTAGCACTAGTTATAACTATCAACTCACCGCTTATCTGCACCTCGCTCATCCATAGTCGGTCGCGTTCGGCAAATGCGCCATCTTGGAGTGGCAATAAGTAGTCTAAACTACGGGCGCCATCTTTGAGTGGCATGTCACCATATATGTGCACAATCCAACAAAATATTCCTAACTTTGACTATAATGCGCAGCACATCTGTATACCTTTAATTACCCAACATTAAATCTGTTAGTATTCGCCGCGTCTTTATTTATAAATCCTCCTGAGGCTGTCGCGTTCAACACGCGCGCCCTAACTAGATAGTAATATCTGTTCACGAATACAGGCGCCATCTTGTAGTAGCAAATTACGAGTACGTTATCAGATTATTTAAGAATATGATAAATTCTAAGATCGGGTTGCTGTTGAATCACTTAGTCAGTAAGTAACTTAAACTCATAAATAGTTACCATCCATCATTCCGCTGCGGCGTAAGTAGCGAAAATTAAATGTTATGCAAGCGCAACCCCCTGCGCTGTTTGCAATCATTAATGTTTGCACCCCACTGTCATGGGTGTCACAGATCGTGTGTATATGTGTATTAGTAAAGTCCACGCATATTACCCACATCTGACATTGTGTTGGTTTAAAAGGGTCCAAGTGGTATTTTCATTAGGCTCCAATTTAGCAGAATTCTCACATATATCCAGGAGTCAGGAAGATTATGAGAGGAGGACAGGATAAGAATTACAGTATCAAACATAGTACATTCTATTCCTCAATACATTATTTAAGCTTTAAGAGTACAGTAGCAAACATAGTACGTTCAATTCATCTGAACATCATTTAAGCTCTATCAGAGTTAGGCCCTATACTTGGCACAAATTCCATGAGTCATTCTTGACCTAAATAGTATTCAAATTCGTGGTCAATGTTCAGACCACGTTCAACTGCCTTAAGCTTTAATAGCCACATGACTTCTCTGCGTCTAAGCTGTAATTGCCTATTCCCACCTCTAACATCAGGTTTAATGTGATCAATACCATGGTATTTAAAAACATGTTTCTCTTTTTCATCAAAATTCCTAACGATGTGGGAGGCTATGGGATAACGAGTATCCCCTGTTTTCAGCGCTCGAAAATGTTCAACCATTCTATCTTTCAATTTTCTGATGGTGCTACCAACATAAATCTGTTTACAAGAACAAACTATAACATAAACAACAAAAGTAGTATCACAGTTTATAAACATGTTAATCTGATATTCACCTGTATTGTTATAGTTAAACGTTCTGATCTTGTTTACCGCCCACCTACAGGAGCTACACCTTCCACATTTGTGGAAGCCTGTAGATCTCCCTGTGAGCCAGTCAGGAACTGTTTTCTTCAAAGGGTAGCTAGGACTGACAAAATTAGATAGAGTGCGACCCCTTCTAAAAGTAAGTCCAGGTTTATCTCCAATAAAAGGTTTTAGGTCTGTATCCATCTGTAAAAGATGCCAGTGTTTATTCAGGATTTTATACAGTTGGGCACTATCAGTACCATAATTTGTAATTAGACGGATCTTTTCATCTTTATGTACACTAGACTTGTCTTTGAGGGTTGTTGTCCTCTTCAGTTTCTTGGCTCTAGTCACTGCCTCCTCAACCACTTTACTCTGATAGCCACGTTTCAGGAATCTTTTAGTAAGGTCTTTAAGATTATGCTCAAAGTCGTTATCCATCGAACAGTTTCGTCTCGCCCTTACCATCTCACCATATGGTATCGCATTTACTTGGCTAGCTGGATGACAACTTTGAGCATGCAGAACTGCATTGCAGCTAGTAGGTTTACGGAACATGCGACTGCAAATTTTCCCATCTTTAATAAACAATTCAATATCTAAGAAATTGATGCTACTTCTATCATAGTGGGTAGTAAATGATAGATTCAGTGCGTTATCATTTATGTAATCAAAAAAACCCTTAAGTTCATCAACTGAACCTGTCCAAATTAGGAGGCAGTCGTCTATGTATCGCCCCCAATAGTAGATATATTGTATCCATTTGTCACCGGATGGGCCCCAGATTCTCTCCGCCTCAAAGAACCCCATGAAGAGGTTCGCAAAGGACGGAGCAAATCTAGAACCCATCGCGGTACCAAGGCGCTGTCTGTACCAATTTCCATCGAAGAGAAAAACATTATTTTGAAGCACTAATCTGGTCATCTTCAAAATCATCTGATTATGATCATAGTATTCCGCACTTCTTTTACTCAAAAAGAAGTCAATTGCGTTAATACCTAATTCGTGATCGATGTTGGTATACAAAGATACCACATCGAGGGTAACTAGTGTCATTCTGTCATCCCATACCAGATCGTTCATCAAATTAAGTACATGTTTAGAATCCTCAATAAATGAGGGTAAGTTCCTGACATATAATTGTAAAAAGGTGTCAATATACTGGGAAAGACGTTCTGTCGGTCCCCCTATGCCAGAAATAATTGGCCTGCCTGGTGGTTTAACCATGGATTTATGAATTTTTGGCAGTGTGTACATGCATGGTGCCCGCGGTGTATTAACTTGCAAATACAAAAATTCATCACGATCAATAAGAGTTTCATCATACCATATTTTCAGATGATCATTAATAACCTTCGACAGGCTAATCAGTGGATTACTGGACAGTTTTTCATAGTACACAGTATCATTTAGTTGAGAATATACTTCTTCTTTGTAATCTATAGTATTCAAAATTACTATATTCCCACCTTTATCCGCTCTACGTATGGTGATGTCAGGGTTATTCTTAAGTACTTTCAGTGCCACCCTCTCCCCAGGCGATAAATTGTCTATGTACTTCTTAGTCTTAGCTGAAAGTTTAGCATCAGTAATTCTGTCTATGTCTTGGTTCACCGCTTTGGAGAAGGCTTCAATTGTGCTCCCAGATGCCACCTGAGGTGTCCATTTGGATCGTTCCTTCAACCCACTGTCTTCACTCAAGAACCTGTCTATCCCCAAATCATCCAGTAACTTAAGTAATGTCACTGGATCTTCCTCTCTCTCAGTAAGAGACAACAAAAGTTGCGTTTCTTTAAGTTCTTGGATTGTGATTTCACTTACAGGTTTTATTTTTGCATATCTGGGTTTATTTGGTACATTAGCAAAGTGTTTTTTCAGTTTCAACCTTCTAACAAATTTGAACACATCTATTTTAATTGAATACCAGTCAGACATAGTCATAGGGCAAAAGCCCATTCCTTTAGTAAGTAAACTGATCATATTCTCAGATAACTCAGTTGATGACAGATTTACAATTTCAATACTATTTACATCATTAGCATCATCTTCAATTATGGTTTCCAAGATCTTGTTCGCATGCCTACCCTTCCTCCCTGACCTCCTGCCGCCTCTGCCCCCTCTCCTGGTTTTTTTACAGTTGCCACTCGATTCCTCTCTGAGTCCCTGTTTCCACGGCGCAGCCTGTGCACCTCTACTAAAAAATTATTTTCAAGGGATTGAATGGGAGCGGTCTCAGAGTTATCCTCAGATTCACTACTAGAGATACTACTTGAGCCAGGGTCACTGTCACAAGGTGATGGGGTGCCGCCCTTTTGTTTCTCTGTATTAGATTTAGTAATTAGATAATCAAATTTCCTTGCAAAGGTATACACACGACCTGACCGATAGTCCTTTTCGTCGCGTTTTATCTTTCTTGCTTTCCTTTGCTTAATATCATTTTGTAGGTCATTTAATTTCTCATCCAAAACAGTATAGTTTTTGATTGTTGCTTCGGGGAGATTCATTTCTTTAATTTCATCCTCTACCTTTTGTATTTCTACAAGTAATTTCGCTATTTTTCTCTCAGCGTTTTCAATGAGGATATTAATTAAGTTTCTGGAGCTAGTATTAAGTTCCTTTTCCCATGTAACATAAAGATCAGGTTCCAGATCCTCGTAAGTGGGTATGATCTGGGACCTAAGACCACGTGGAATTCGATTGAGCTTCAGGTATTGTTTTAAAGTGGCGGCATCCCACCATTTATTTAATTCCGTGCGTTTAAGGGATTCTAGTTTCACAAACTTGGCTCTCAAGCCTTCTTTTTTCGTCTCTTTAGGTGGTCCCATGGCAGCTCCTATTGTACCTCCTGCCACTAGTTTATCAAATAATTGCTCAGCTTCTTTGTCTCTATTCATCTTTGCTTATGCGGCTGCTCCTAAACCATAAAGTACTAAAGCAATAATGGTAACAGTTAATACGAAGCGCACGGCGTGTATAAGCAGGTAAACACAGTTTCAAGTCCAATTGGTGCTCTAAGTGGAAAGAGTAGGTTACCACTACCCAATAAATGTCACGAATGACTAAACATAGGCAATAATCCACCAAGCACTCGTCTTCAAATATAGTCTGTATGATCCAAGTGTTCAAATTCGTTTATTCCATCAATTCTTCATCAGATTTCTTCATCCAATAACTGACACAATAATAGCCAACACGTGTTTCGTCTGATCATAGCCAACACGTGTTTCGTCTGATCAGTATATGATATAGACTTCTTCAGGGCTGTAATTAATATAGTAACCAAAATTACACCAAATAGTATTGGACTCAATATTCACAATAGAATACACCAAATCCGTGTAATAAAGAAAGGTAAATCAAAGAAGTACCCGTCACCAAGAGTAAAGCTTGAAAACCCAAAGTGTGTCAATTCATATCTAGTACCCGAGTCTGAGTACCTTACAACAGAAAGTTTAAATCGTATAATTATAGGTAACATGAAATACCAGATAGGACCCAATCACCAATCACAACAGCAGATCGGTCAACATGCTGGGTTTATTACATCCTCAGTAACTCACCATAGCTCCTAATGCAAATAATTATATTTCGTGATCCTCACAGTAAATCAAATACTTCAGTCCAAACCAATCGTGGTAATAATCTGTAAGTAAAGCTAGCACCTATTAGTATACACTATATTTGTATTATAACAGTCATACGCCAAACTGTAACTGAGCACACTCTACAATCTTCCTGCCCAATTACTATATACTCCGAATTGGCCAGCATATCGCATAGGTATTGGCTACTGATAAGTATACCCTTCTCTCTCAATACATTTTCTGCTCACAAAAAGTATACAAGCTGTAGTTAACTAATATACAGTTGTATTAGTATCCTGTAAATACCTTAATGTATGAATAGAATCGCCTTCCAATAGTTTACTTCGTCTCAAAATTACACACTCCGCATGGTACAAGGTCAGACCCTCGTAGGTATTCCACAGTATCTCGCTGTCTTTATATCTAAAGACTGAAATCAATATAGCAAGTGCATTAGCATGCGTCCTTATCACTATAGCGTCACATACAATGAGTATTCCAATCTCTAAATATCTGTATCAATAATAGTAACCAATAAGTACCTCAGTCTTTAAATAAATTCTCCATCCAATGAAGGGTTTCCCCGTGTACTCCGTTTCCAATAAGCTGTAAGTAACTCTCAAAACTATTCCGTAGATTCTCGCTATCCTCATAACAGTGGGCTGTGAACAAATTAATGCAGTATATTAGCGAGCGCCCCTCTATTAAATAGGCAACTCACGCCTAGCACTAGTTATAACTATCAACTCACCGCTTATCTGCACCTCGCTCATCCATAGTCGGTCGCGTTCGGCAAATGCGCCATCTTGGAGTGGCAATAAGTAGTCTAAACTACGGGCGCCATCTTTGAGTGGCATGTCACCATATATGTGCACAATCCAACAAAATATTCCTAACTTTGACTATAATGCGCAGCACATCTGTATACCTTTAATTACCCAACATTAAATCTGTTAGTATTCGCCGCGTCTTTATTTATAAATCCTCCTGAGGCTGTCGCGTTCAACACGCGCGCCCTAACTAGATAGTAATATCTGTTCACGAATACAGGCGCCATCTTGTAGTAGCAAATTACGAGTACGTTATCAGATTATTTAAGAATATGATAAATTCTAAGATCGGGTTGCTGTTGAATCACTTAGTCAGTAAGTAACTTAAACTCATAAATAGTTACCATCCATCATTCCGCTGCGGCGTAAGTAGCGAAAATTAAATGTTATGCAAGCGCAACCCCCTGCGCTGTTTGCAATCATTAATGTTTGCACCCCACTGTCATGGGTGTCACAGATCGTGTGTATATGTGTATTAGTAAAGTCCACGCATATTACCCACATCTGACATTGTGTTGGTTTAAAAGGGTCCAAGTGGTATTTTCATTATGCTCCAATTTAGCAGAATTCTCACATATATCCAGGAGTCAGGAAGATTATGAGAGGAGGACAGGATAAGAATTACAGTATCAAACATAGTACATTCTATTCCTCAATACATTATTTAAGCTTTAAGAGTACAGTAGCAAACATAGTACGTTCAATTCATCTGAACATCATTTAAGCTCTATCAGAGTTAGGCCCTATACTTGGCACAAATTCCATGAGTCATTCTTGACCTAAATAGTATTCAAATTCGTGGTCAATGTTCAGACCACGTTCAACTGCCTTAAGCTTTAATAGCCACATGACTTCTCTGCGTCTAAGCTGTAATTGCCTATTCCCACCTCTAACATCAGGTTTAATGTGATCAATACCATGGTATTTAAAAACATGTTTCTCTTTTTCATCAAAATTCCTAACGATGTGGGAGGCTATGGGATAACGAGTATCCCCTGTTTTCAGCGCTCGAAAATGTTCAACCATTCTATCTTTCAATTTTCTGATGGTGCTACCAACATAAATCTGTTTACAAGAACAAACTATAACATAAACAACAAAAGTAGTATCACAGTTTATAAACATGTTAATCTGATATTCACCTGTATTGTTATAGTTAAACGTTCTGATCTTGTTTACCGCCCACCTACAGGAGCTACACCTTCCACATTTGTGGAAGCCTGTAGATCTCCCTGTGAGCCAGTCAGGAACTGTTTTCTTCAAAGGGTAGCTAGGACTGACAAAATTAGATAGAGTGCGACCCCTTCTAAAAGTAAGTCCAGGTTTATCTCCAATAAAAGGTTTTAGGTCTGTATCCATCTGTAAAAGATGCCAGTGTTTATTCAGGATTTTATACAGTTGGGCACTATCAGTACCATAATTTGTAATTAGACGGATCTTTTCATCTTTATGTACACTAGACTTGTCTTTGAGGGTTGTTGTCCTCTTCAGTTTCTTGGCTCTAGTCACTGCCTCCTCAACCACTTTACTCTGATAGCCACGTTTCAGGAATCTTTTAGTAAGGTCTTTAAGATTATGCTCAAAGTCGTTATCCATCGAACAGTTTCGTCTCGCCCTTACCATCTCACCATATGGTATCGCATTTACTTGGCTAGCTGGATGACAACTTTGAGCATGCAGAACTGCATTGCAGCTAGTAGGTTTACGGAACATGCGACTGCAAATTTTCCCATCTTTAATAAACAATTCAATATCTAAGAAATTGATGCTACTTCTATCATAGTGGGTAGTAAATGATAGATTCAGTGCGTTATCATTTATGTAATCAAAAAAACCCTTAAGTTCATCAACTGAACCTGTCCAAATTAGGAGGCAGTCGTCTATGTATCGCCCCCAATAGTAGATATATTGTATCCATTTGTCACCGGATGGGCCCCAGATTCTCTCCGCCTCAAAGAACCCCATGAAGAGGTTCGCAAAGGACGGAGCAAATCTAGAACCCATCGCGGTACCAAGGCGCTGTCTGTACCAATTTCCATCGAAGAGAAAAACATTATTTTGAAGCACTAATCTGGTCATCTTCAAAATCATCTGATTATGATCATAGTATTCCGCACTTCTTTTACTCAAAAAGAAGTCAATTGCGTTAATACCTAATTCGTGATCGATGTTGGTATACAAAGATACCACATCGAGGGTAACTAGTGTCATTCTGTCATCCCATACCAGATCGTTCATCAAATTAAGTACATGTTTAGAATCCTCAATAAATGAGGGTAAGTTCCTGACATATAATTGTAAAAAGGTGTCAATATACTGGGAAAGACGTTCTGTCGGTCCCCCTATGCCAGAAATAATTGGCCTGCCTGGTGGTTTAACCATGGATTTATGAATTTTTGGCAGTGTGTACATGCATGGTGCCCGCGGTGTATTAACTTGCAAATACAAAAATTCATCACGATCAATAAGAGTTTCATCATACCATATTTTCAGATGATCATTAATAACCTTCGACAGGCTAATCAGTGGATTACTGGACAGTTTTTCATAGTACACAGTATCATTTAGTTGAGAATATACTTCTTCTTTGTAATCTATAGTATTCAAAATTACTATATTCCCACCTTTATCCGCTCTACGTATGGTGATGTCAGGGTTATTCTTAAGTTCTTTCAGTGCCACCCTCTCCCCAGGCGATAAATTGTCTATGTACTTCTTAGTCTTAGCTGAAAGTTTAGCATCAGTAATTCTGTCTATGTCTTGGTTCACCGCTTTGGAGAAGGCTTCAATTGTGCTCCCAGATTTTTGATTACATAAATGATAACGCACTGAATCTATCATTTACTACCCACTATGATAGAAGTAGCATCAATTTCTTAGATATTGAATTGTTTATTAAAGATGGGAAAATTTGCAGTCGCATGTTCCGTAAACCTACTAGCTGCAATGCAGTTCTGCATGCTCAAAGTTGTCATCCAGCTAGCCAAGTAAATGCGATACCATATGGTGAGATGGTAAGGGCGAGACGAAACTGTTCGATGGATAACGACTTTGAGCATAATCTTAAAGACCTTACTAAAAGATTCCTGAAACGTGGCTATCAGAGTAAAGTGGTTGAGGAGGCAGTGACTAGAGCCAAGAAACTGAAGAGGACAACAACCCTCAAAGACAAGTCTAGTGTACATAAAGATGAAAAGATCCGTCTAATTACAAATTATGGTACTGATAGTGCCCAACTGTATAAAATCCTGAATAAACACTGGCATCTTTTACAGATGGATACAGACCTAAAACCTTTTATTGGAGATAAACCTGGACTTACTTTTAGAAGGGGTCGCACTCTATCTAATTTTGTCAGTCCTAGCTACCCTTTGAAGAAAACAGTTCCTGACTGGCTCACAGGGAGATCTACAGGCTTCCACAAATGTGGAAGGTGTAGCTCCTGTAGGTGGGCGGTAAACAAGATCAGAACGTTTAACTATAACAATACAGGTGAATATCAGATTAACATGTTTATAAACTGTGATACTACTTTTGTTGTTTATGTTATAGTTTGTTCTTGTAAACAGATTTATGTTGGTAGCACCATCAGAAAATTGAAAGATAGAATGGTTGAACATTTTCGAGCGCTGAAAACAGGGGATACTCGTTATCCCATAGCCTCCCACATCGTTAGGAATTTTGATGAAAAAGAGAAACATGTTTTTAAATACCATGGTATTGATCACATTAAACCTGATGTTAGAGGTGGGAATAGGCAATTACAGCTTAGACGCAGAGAAGTCATGTGGCTATTAAAGCTTAAGGCAGTTGAACGTGGTCTGAACATTGACCACGAATTTGAATACTATTTAGGTCAAGAATGACTCATGGAATTTGTGCCAAGTATAGGGCCTAACTCTGATAGAGCTTAAATGATGTTCAGATGAATTGAACGTACTATGTTTGCTACTGTACTCTTAAAGCTTAAATAATGTATTGAGGAATAGAATGTACTATGTTTGATACTGTAATTCTTATCCTGTCCTCCTCTCATAATCTTCCTGACTCCTGGATATATGTGAGAATTCTGCTAAATTGGAGCATAATGAAAATACCACTTGGACCCTTTTAAACCAACACAATGTCAGATGTGGGTAATATGCGTGGACTTTACTAATACACATATACACACGATCTGTGACACCCATGACAGTGGGGTGCAAACATTAATGATTGCAAACAGCGCAGGGGGTTGCGCTTGCATAACATTTAATTTTCGCTACTTACGCCGCAGCGGAATGATGGATGGTAACTATTTATGAGTTTAAGTTACTTACTGACTAAGTGATTCAACAGCAACCCGATCTTAGAATTTATCATATTCTTAAATAATCTGATAACGTACTCGTAATTTGCTACTACAAGATGGCGCCTGTATTCGTGAACAGATATTACTATCTAGTTAGGGCGCGCGTGTTGAACGCGACAGCCTCAGGAGGATTTATAAATAAAGACGCGGCGAATACTAACAGATTTAATGTTGGGTAATTAAAGGTATACAGATGTGCTGCGCATTATAGTCAAAGTTAGGAATATTTTGTTGGATTGTGCACATATATGGTGACATGCCACTCAAAGATGGCGCCCGTAGTTTAGACTACTTATTGCCACTCCAAGATGGCGCATTTGCCGAACGCGACCGACTATGGATGAGCGAGGTGCAGATAAGCGGTGAGTTGATAGTTATAACTAGTGCTAGGCGTGAGTTGCCTATTTAATAGAGGGGCGCTCGCTAATATACTGCATTAATTTGTTCACAGCCCACTGTTATGAGGATAGCGAGAATCTACGGAATAGTTTTGAGAGTTACTTACAGCTTATTGGAAACGGAGTACACGGGGAAACCCTTCATTGGATGGAGAATTTATTTAAAGACTGAGGTACTTATTGGTTACTATTATTGATACAGATATTTAGAGATTGGAATACTCATTGTATGTGACGCTATAGTGATAAGGACGCATGCTAATGCACTTGCTATATTGATTTCAGTCTTTAGATATAAAGACAGCGAGATACTGTGGAATACCTACGAGGGTCTGACCTTGTACCATGCGGAGTGTGTAATTTTGAGACGAAGTAAACTATTGGAAGGCGATTCTATTCATACATTAAGGTATTTACAGGATACTAATACAACTGTATATTAGTTAACTACAGCTTGTATACTTTTTGTGAGCAGAAAATGTATTGAGAGAGAAGGGTATACTTATCAGTAGCCAATACCTATGCGATATGCTGGCCAATTCGGAGTATATAGTAATTGGGCAGGAAGATTGTAGAGTGTGCTCAGTTACAGTTTGGCGTATGACTGTTATAATACAAATATAGTGTATACTAATAGGTGCTAGCTTTACTTACAGATTATTACCACGATTGGTTTGGACTGAAGTATTTGATTTACTGTGAGGATCACGAAATATAATTATTTGCATTAGGAGCTATGGTGAGTTACTGAGGATGTAATAAACCCAGCATGTTGACCGATCTGCTGTTGTGATTGGTGATTGGGTCCTATCTGGTATTTCATGTTACCTATAATTATACGATTTAAACTTTCTGTTGTAAGGTACTCAGACTCGGGTACTAGATATGAATTGACACACTTTGGGTTTTCAAGCTTTACTCTTGGTGACGGGTACTTCTTTGATTTACCTTTCTTTATTACACGGATTTGGTGTATTCTATTGTGAATATTGAGTCCAATACTATTTGGTGTAATTTTGGTTACTATATTAATTACAGCCCTGAAGAAGTCTATATCATATACTGATCAGACGAAACACGTGTTGGCTATTATTGTGTCAGTTATTGGATGAAGAAATCTGATGAAGAATTGATGGAATAAACGAATTTGAACACTTGGATCATACAGACTATATTTGAAGACGAGTGCTTGGTGGATTATTGCCTATGTTTAGTCATTCGTGACATTTATTGGGTAGTGGTAACCTACTCTTTCCACTTAGAGCACCAATTGGACTTGAAACTGTGTTTACCTGCTTATACACGCCGTGCGCTTCGTATTAACTGTTACCATTATTGCTTTAGTACATTTTCAAGTAATCTGAGATTTTGGTGCCAAAATTCAGAGCTCTAGCGGCACCCCAAACTCACTGTATCTGGTCTCAAGTAGTCATGATCAAGTCACAGCGTCCTGCAATGCAACGCTTGGAGGATTTTGACTTCCATAATTTCTTTTTAGTGAGTAGGTAAAACTGACTGACCAGGGTGAACCACAGGTTAGCATCCAGTTTGCGCTCCATCATCATTGACCCTAGTTCCTACTCACTCGTGCCCATTGATCTCGCATTGGCACTTAAATGTTTCTTGCCACTTTTTGACATTTAAACTTTAAAATTCATTTTTTTCTTTTTACGGAATTGGTTTGGGAATTTCACAGAGTGGTTTCTTGAGTTTTTAGATGGTCCTCAAATGCGTTGCTCACATTTTTCTGAGACATAGTTACTGTTAGACTTGGCACATTTTGGCATGGTTTCCCATGACTTTTTGCCTTCTGACCTCCTGTTTTGACTGTGTTCTGATCTTCGTTTTTGTTTGCTGTAGGACTCTGTGCACTTTTTCACTGCTGACCAGTGCTAAGGTGCATGTGGTCTGTGTCTAAAAGGTAATGGCTTTAGGTTTCTCCATGATATTTGATTTACTGATAAGCTCCTAGTACAGTGCACTACATGTGCCTAGGGCCTTAATATCAAACTATACTTGTGGCCTGCAGCACTGACCGTGCCACCAACAGGAGTAGCCCTTCAAACATGTCTCAGGCTTGCCACTGCAGAGCCTCTATGTGCAGTTTAAAACTGCCATAGCGACCTGGCAAGTTCACCAACTTGTCTGGCCCAAACTTTCTCTTTTATTACAAATAAGTCACCCTTAAGGTAGGCCCTTGGTAGCCCCTGGGCAGGGTGCACTGTATTTAAAAGGTAGGACATGTGCGTAGTTTTACATGTCCTGGTAGTGACAAACTGCTAAATTCGTTTTTCACTACAGAAAGGCCGATCTCTTCCATAGGTTAGCATTGCAGCTGCCTTGTAACACTTTACAAGTGTAATTTCCAATTGGGAAAACTAGGAAGAATAAGTTTGATGTTTCTGGACTCACAATTTAAAACACATCTTTTAGTGAAGTTGGTTTTAAAATTGCAGGTCTGAAAATGCCACTTTTAGAAAGTTATAAAGCGAGTAATGTGGCACTAACACTCGTGCCACTCAGTCGCACTGCCTAGAAAAAGAACTCTGTTTTTTCACAATAATCCAAAGTTCATCCAAGCTCCTTATATGAAACCAAATTTATTCAACCATGATTGCAAGCTTTAAATATTCATTCACTTCAGAGGTAGCATTAATTCACATTATTTTCAACTGCCACAAACGTACCCATCCAGGCCTTATTAGCAGCACATGAGAATTGAATGTTCGTTCAGGGTGCGCCCATCCATTTGAACCCAATACATTTGGGCATATCCCCTTCGTCGGTTGTAGATGGAAACATAAATAAAACAGAGATATTCAACTGTCCTGTGTCTCCGGTAGTGAAACTCATAAAACAAAAACATGCCATTGACAAACAAATTAACACTCTGTTTGATAATACCACTTGTTTACAAAACTAATAATCAATTGTGACAGAGACCTTTAACCGATTATGACTAAACAGTATGAGGCCTAAACCCCACCACCCTGCGCAAATACGGAAACGATCAAACTCACAAATGATATCGACATCAACAACCTCCCTTCTTTCTACCCCCTCACAATTCATGCCTTCTATCAACTGCTTCGCCCCATAATCGGTAGTATCAACAATCGTACTGTCCGCCATTACTTCTTCACATTCAAAATCACGTCTGCTAATCATAGGCAGTGCGACTGAGTGGCACAAGTGTTAGTGCCACATTACTCGCTTTATATTCTATAACAAGTGGTCTTGTTAAAAAAAAAAGTCACCTCAAAAGTAAAAGGGGTTGCGAATAAAAGTAAAGAAATCTTTAAAATTGTTAAAGACTATACATCTCCCAGTGTTGTTAGTAAGGTTTTTATTCCCACCTCTAGTTGGGCCCATCAGATGGCTTGTTTTTTCCACGACAAAATTCACCGGATCCAACAATCATTTGCCCTTACTGGCACACCCGGAATAGATATAATATCGGGTGACTGGCTACCGGGATTGAGCTGTGCACTCTACCAATTCCCGCCCATCTCTTTAGAAAAATCCTTGGACATCATGACCTCCTTGAAGTCGGGATCTCAGTCCGACCCCTGCCCAGCTAGCATTCTGAAGAAGATTGTGGAACCTCTAAATTCTGTAGTCAATGTAGTTCTTAATTCATCACTTGAACATGGATCAGTATCGAGTTGTTGGAAGAGGGCCAAAATTATCCCCCTCCTGAAAAAACCACAGCCGATCCTATGATCGCATCTAACTCCAGCCCTGTTGCCTAACAGCCTTACTGGAAGTCTCTGAAACTATTAAAGTTCAAATGGATAAAGGGGGTACTGCTGTTCTAATATTGCTGGATCTCTCTCCGGCCTTTGACACCATGCCCCATGATCGGCTTTTGCATAGTGTGATGTCGGGGGCACGGTTGCTTCCTTTCTTTCGGAGCGACAGCAAGATATCTGGTCTCCGCCTTTTTCAGCCACTATTACCCCAATGCAGGTAGGGGTCCCACAGGGCTCTATTCTGAGCCCCACTCTCTTTAATATATATATGGCCCCTCTTCCTCATTTGGCAGAGCGGTATGGAGCAAAGATTATCTCTTACGCCGACGATACGCAACTCCTGTTCAATTGTGATAAAGTAGCGAGTTTTCGTGGTGGGGAGATAAAGAATTGTTTAACTGAGGTCTTTGCTTGGTTTCAACTTAATCAGCTGAAGTGCAATTCAGAAAAATCCGAAATTATTTTTTTGGGTTGCACCCCTTATGGGTAATGGAATGCATGGTGGCCCAGTGATATGTCCCCTCCTTCAGCCCCAGTTAGCTCAGTGAAAAATCCAGGAGTCAAGTTGGACTCCAGCCTGGCAATGAAGGCCCAAATTCAAGCGGTCGCTGGCACTTGTTTTGGCTTTGATAAAAATGGTAAAGAATTTTCTTCCTCTCCTCCCGATGGAATCCCATAAAATTGTTGTGCAAGCCTTAATCACATCTAGGCTTGACTACGTGAACATCCTGTACCTGGGGTTGCCTGAGTATTTGCTCAACCGGCTGCAGGTTGTACAGAACGCTGCTCCCAGAGCTATACTTATGGTAAACACCAGAACACGTATGTCACCCCACTTGAAGGCCCTACACTGGCTCCCGGTGAGGAAGAGGGTTCAGTTTAAGGCCTTAGTGCTTGCTTATCGTGCCTTCCATGATACAGGTGCAGTATATCTGAGGAATAGGATCCAATGTTACCAGCCTCAACAGGTCCTTAGATCCTCCAAGCAATCACTCCTGGTGACTCCTAAGTTTACGAAATCTCAGATAGGAGGAAGGTCATTCCAGGTTCAAGCGACGCGTTTGTGGAATGAATTACCTTTTCATCTTAGACAGGCTCAGGACTTGCTGTTTAGAAAACAACTGAAAACGTGGCTGTTCCAATAATAACTACTGGTGGGGCAATTCTTCAGGAAGCTTCCGTTTGGAGACTAGCTCCGGGACACTCTTGGTGAGTATCCGTGCGCTTTATAAATATTTCATTTCTTTGGACAGACCACCTTCAGATCGCACGCCATAGCATAATGAGGGAGTCAAAAGAAATTTCAATCGAAGAATTGGAGTGCATTCTATCATTTGCTGCATGTTGACCACTTTTAGAAAGTTAGCATTTTTGTACTTTAACCAATCTGTACCTCTGCCCGTCTCTGGTATACACGTCCAGGTTGGGTGACAGCTGGGTTTTGTGCATTCCCTCTAGACCGTCACACACAAAGGGAGCTGAGGTGTGCCCTGCATATCCTCATGGCCCATCACAAGGTTGGTTGTTCTTCCTGAGCTGGAGTGAGAGGGAGGAGCTGACAATTGCACCTGAATAGGGATGTGGCTGTTCCCACACAAAGAGTTGCATACACCCTTCTAGTGGGTGTGGAGTCAGGGCAGGCAAAAGCAGGGTCTTTTGCACTACAAAAACCTTTCTTTGAAGGCTTCATACTTCAAAGGCTAACATGGGTGTAAGTACTGGAGCTCTGACACCATATACTCAGAACACTTCTAGAACTGAGGACATTCTACGAGGAAGAGGGGCTACTGGGCTGCCAGGAGGGACAGACGCTTTGCTGCTTGCTTGCTTTGTGTGCCCGCTGGCTGCTGCTTCTTGCCTGGGAGTGAGATGACTAGACTTGACTCACTACATCCCGCATCTCTAAAGGTTCTAGAGGGCTTGTTGGGCTTGTCGCTTGTTTCTGAGTCTCAGGGATATCAAAGACTTCACCTGTATCTTGCTACCAGCACATGGGCTCCTCTGCTGCGAGTCCTTCTCTGCGAATTGGTGCCAAATCCAGTCCTGGACCCTTGGAAGTGAGTGTTTGGTGCTGCAACCCAAGATACCAATCCATGGATACCAAAGCGTCTAACAGAACCGCCACATTCTCTGCAATATCGACGCATCTCTGCTGCCTGCACCGAAGCCCTGGATACCGCTCGCTGACTGCGTGATGCAACAACCTCGACTTACAATGCAACCCTGACTTTGCCGACGCAGTGCCTCCAAATCATTGCTGCTGCATGAGTCTCAGACACAACATCACCGACATCTGCAGTGCAGCATCCCCAACGAATTGCCTGCACTGCATAGCTTCATGCCAATGCATCGCTTACAGCCCAGCAGTTCGACCTAGACACCTTGGCACAACGCACAGTGCTCTTGACATTGACACATGCCCCCCTTTGTTCAAAGCATCATGTCCCAGCTCCGACGCATCCAAGTTACTGTCAGCTGATCTGCATGACTGCTAACAATCTTGCAAAATTCATATCTTTACTTGTGTAAGTTGGATGTTTGTCGTTTTGGTCTTGTTTTATTCAGAAGAATATTGGTTGTTTTTCTAAACTGCTGTGGAATGCTTCAATGGTGTTTTCATTGTGTTAATGTGTACGTGTACACAAATACTTTACACATTGCCTCTTTAACTTGCCTGACTGCTCTGTGCCTAGTTACCAGCAGGTGAGCACAGGTAAACTTTTAGTGTGAACTACACCTACACATGACTAGGATTGTGGTTCCTGCTAGGAAAGGGTGCATACCTCTGCCAACCAGAAACCCAATTTCTAATAGCTACCTAGGCTTACTGATTGAAATACATTAACCAACAAAGTTCTGGTTTATTATCTTTGTAGAAGTTCATAAATTGCTGTCCTTCCAGCGAATAATCCAGGATCCCACCTTAGCATATTAGCTAATTGTGGACAAGCTGCTGTGAGAAGAGAATGGCAGCTATGTGAGCAAAACACAACAGTGTTGGATGGAGTGCTTGCAAATAGTCTCATCTCAGCAAGTGGCAATTGCTTGGATTTTGCACCCCAGTCCTTTGTTTTGTTTTTCATCCACTATATCACTCCAGGAAGAGACAGCAATTTGCAAATTAACCTAGCCCAGCCCAAACTACCAAGGCAGGACCCAATTGAAGGGGAGCACAAGCAACTGCAGATTGGGTTTATCCGCAAGGTATAGCTTGAGTCCTGTGAGTCAGTGTGCCAATTTACCCACACTGTCTCAACTTCCACATGTTTTGCGACTGAGAAAAACCACATTATTTGCTGGGAATCCGCCCAATAAAATGCCTAAATTCGGTATAATTGGGGGTAACTAAAAAAAAACAGTTTAAGGGCAATACTTTTCAAAATAAGCCTAATCTACATTGTCATTCTCCCGCCAGTTGTCCTGGAACAATTTTTAGAGTGGGGTGCTGCCATTAATATTATATACCTAACGTCATAGAGACTTTGAAAAATCCAGTAACCAGTAGCAAATGTGCCACATCCATTCAGGAGGAGAGTAGTAAGGGTGTGGTGCATAGCTGGTCGTGCATTTTGAAGCAATTGTGATGTAGGGCACTGTCATTTATAGCACATTTTGTGTTGAAATGGCCACTAGATTTGCAGAGACGTATAGTTTTACTGCTAAAACTGTATGACACCAAAACGATAATGTGTGGAAATGGGGTTTCATTGAATATTTATCATTTGTGCATCACCAAGTACAGTGTCTTGAATTGTTTTGATCCTATTAAAATCTTGTTTCCATCACACTTCAGAATTGCAAACAATTGCTTCATTTGTGCTTTCCCAATTGCTGATATCATTTGAAATATGTGTATAGTTAATTTCCCACTATTTATATGTTGCTGTATGTGAGAAAAAAACAACAAGCTTCAAACTTTAGATTCTTTTCATGTACTCCAGCAGGACTGTCAACAAGGCGACTTTTACAAAATCCTCTCATTTTGCAGTCATAGAAATAAAAGTACATTCCAGTTTCCAAATAAGCAGAAACTTGTCAGAAGACATAGCCCGATGTTTGATCTGTGACTTTGAAGCAAATGAGACAAAATAAATACAATATGTAAAGGCATCCGTATTACTCATTAACCCTCCGAACTCCAGCATAGCTTTTTCTGGAGGTGCTGCAGCACTCCCAGCACTTCTTCTTCCAGCGCCTATGTCTGCTGCTGAACTAATACAAAACTAAAAATCTACAGGCCAAATTCGCAAAGGTAAATTTGCACGTTTGTGTAAGTTTACTACTTTTTGATATTCACAAAGGTAAACTTAGATCAAAAGTCTAACTTTATTAGTAGTAACTTACCTTTTGTGAATACCGAAAAGTAGTAAAGTTAGACCTTTGGTCTAAGTTTACCTTTGTGAATACCAAAAAGTAGTAAACATATACAAAAGTGTAAGTTTACCTTTGTGAATCGGGCCCTACGTCTTTGTCCCCATTTATTCCAAGTTAAGGGCTAGAATAAAACATACGACAAAGAAGAAATCCGACTAAAACCCAGTTCCGCACTCCACAAAAAACAAATCTCTACACTGAGGAAACACTATCATAATACCAAGCATGTGCTCTAAAAGAGGAAGCACGCAAATGCGAGAGCAACAGCTGTCCACCTTAAATGACAATGGATATTTTAGCTGCCAAAACGAGCATCTGATACTCCCCCAAAAATGCATCGGGGTGTCTCAAAGAAGGTGGTATTATTATCCTTCCCGAAGTATGTATTTGATCTTCCTTTAAAATAGGCCCGAGTCGTCTGCCAAACAAAGGCAACACCTGTGCCAAACTGGCGCTTGGTTAGGTTTTTTCTTTTTTTTTTACTGTGGCTACTTTGGGGCAGATTTACAAAGCCCCTTACACCACTTTTGCGTCCCTTTTCCAATGTTAAAAGTGACGCAAAAGTGGTGCAAGGGGCTTGTACATCTGCCCCTTTGTTTCTTTTACTTCTTCAATAATGAGTGGCTGTGATCCGACATGTTGGATAGGTCTGAAAATATCCCTTTGCACAAGCTTGGCTGGATTCTTGGCCTGCGGAGGTGTGATTCTTGCCAAGGTTAAAGTTAGCAGAGAAGGTTTGCAGGGGGAAGGGTGCACAGGGGCTCTTCTTTACCAATGGGAGCAGAACAGATGCTGGATATTAGAGGGTTAGGGCCTGTTTTATATGACAAATGGCATAATTTAGAGGTCTGCCTTCCCACAGTGGTTTCTATACCTTCGCTCAAGCAAAGCAAGAATTCCATTCAGCGAGTGGGGTCTGCATAGGGGAGGACACCAGCAAATAGCCTAGAAGTGAAAGAGTTATCATAGTCTGCACTAAGGTGGGTCCAGCGCAGAGACGGGCGCCTATTTTTATGCGTCTTCAGTGCAGGGGCGGCCTTAGGCATGTGCAAGCTGTGCCACCAAACCCCAGGGGCCACCACGCCAATATATATCCTTAATATAATAATCCTCTGAGGATGGATACATATTTGCTTGGCGGCCCCTGGCAGGGATTTGACGGCCTCCGGCTCTGTTCCACTTCCAAGCACCCTGACCCCCCCTCTTCACTGGCCTCCGTGCTCCGCCCCGCCCGAACCCCCTCTTCCGTTGCCCCCTACCTACGCTCCCTGCCCAGGGCCACCGTGAGCCTAGAGCCGGCCCTGTTCAGTGTGTAAATTAAACTAATTGGCGTTGCCAGCGCTTACCTGGAGCGGTTTCCCTACCTCTCCACAACAATAGTATCAGTTATAAAGTATTTCAATGCCACTTCAGTGTAAATAATGTTTTGAGATAAAGTATATATGCTTGATAATTGTGTGTATAAATTGTACAATAATATTGCTATTAGAATTTAATATAACGTTAGTGACTATAATTTTTCTCATCGCTTCTGCTCCCTTATTTGTACATTCGAATATGGTTGCACAACCGTAGCCGGGCTCCCTAAGATCTCAACAGCCCCATTGAAAGCATGTCTTAATGCAGCCACAAGACTTATAGCGGGATCCCAAAAATTCGACCATATCTCCCCTCACTTGAAAGCTCCCAACTGGCTACCCTTCAAAGCACAAATTCATTTCAAGCTGGCATGCATCACTCATAAAGCAATACACAACAAAACTCCAATCTACCTCACCCAGAAACTCACGCTTTCGGGAGGGACACGGTCCTCCAGGAGCAAAGCGGATCTACTACTGAAACCGGCTCGTTTTTGTAAGAAAAAAACTTATGACCAAGCATTCTCAGCGGCAGCACCGAGAATTTGGAACACCCCCCCCCCTACATGAGGAGAAATCCATCCATCGCAACATTCGAAAAGGAAGCAAAATTGTTTTATATGAGGAACTTTCTCCCCTAATACCTTACAGCTGAAAAATCTGTATTTCATTCTGTCATGCTGTTCGAATGTGCACGTAACCAGCTCACTGTACAACTTTGGACTTGTATATTAGTTTTTGTCTTATTGTGTTGTATAGTTCTACAGACATTATGGTAATCTATCTGTTGAACACTATATATGTTTTTATACACTCCAGAAGTGTAATTGTCGCAAATCCGTAATGTCTTGTAATATGTAAGGGTCGGTGTGTTGAAATGCTCCTGTAAAGCGCTCTGATACCCTGTGCAGGGTCATGTTCGCGCTATAGAAAACACTAAATAAATAAATAAATAAATAAACTCATATAACTAGATATTTCTCCAAATTAGGGCTTAATTTCAGACAGCACAGCTCGGAAACAGTGCCCCAGGGGTTGCCTCATTCATTCTGGTTCTGAGCTGTGCTCTCTAAAATAAAGCATTAACTAGGAAAACTATTGGGTTAAATGAATACACAGGTGCATAAAAACATGTGCTTGGTTCTGCTCTGAGCTAGTGCAGCCCATCATGATATGGCCCCAGAACTGAGTTTATTTGCACTATTTAGTGGTAATACTGAAGGATCTCACAAGGGAAAGCTTTAGCACCCGTAAAAAATTGCATGTTGTAACATGCATTCAATAGATATAAAGGATACATCTGAGATTGACAAAATAATGAGTTTTCACTTTTAGGTGTAGGTATCGCTGCAAACCGTACCGATAAAGTGGTACGTATACGTTGGCCTTTCATTCATGCAGGAACACAATGCCAGATGCTATGTGCACCAGCAATATACTTTTACATTCCTAAAGATTAGTGTAGCCACAACCTGGAATTGACCCTAGAAGGCCCGGGGTACTGCGATGATTGGTTGTACATGTATAAAGTTGATGAAGCAAGAAAACTGAAAACCTTGCCCTGATTCGTTGTTTATATATACTGATGGTGACAGAAGAGGAATGAGAGCACTGTCCTGATTGGTTGCATATGCACTAATGACAAAACTAGAAGACAAAGTACGCTGTCATGATTGGTTGTGTAGATACTGATGCTGAACATACAAAAAGTGAGGGCACTGCCCTTATTGGCTGTATGTATACTGATGAAGCCCATCATATTCACCATGGTGAGGGTAATACATGTTTCGCTCTTTACGCTTTATCGAAGCTCAATTTTTAATTGTTCCCTCCTGTCTAAAATTGAGTGTTCCGAGTCTTGCCCTTTCGAGTTGTAGCCCATACAAAGATTTTGCCATTATGGTATTCCACCTGTTCTGTTAACCACCCCTCGTCTGAAACTCTGATAACTGTTTAGTTTAGAATAGAATTGGGCCAGGGCGTTCCCCAGGGATCGTCCCTGAGCCCAACTCTATTCAATCTTTATGTCTCTCCAGTGGCCCCTATTGCTATGGGCCATGGACTGAACATAGTGTCATACGCCGATGACACGCAGCTGGTTATCTCCCTCTCACGTGCACCCGGACTTGCCATGGACAGCTTCAGGGCGTGCATGCAAGACCTTGCAACCTGGATGTCCATCAATTGCCTTAAGTCAAATGGCAATAAGACCGAGGTGCTCGTGGTGGGGAGGAGCCCATCTGTCTGGTCGTCGGCGTGGTGGCCCCCATGCCTAGGGGAGGCTCCCGTGCCACGTCAGGAAGTCAAAAACCTAGGTGTCTGGCTCGATGCTGACCTGTCTTTTGGACCCCAAATAGATCGGGTGGCGGGTGTCTGTTTCAGCGTTCTAAAAACCTTACGGAAGGTTCTTGCCCTCCTTCCCATGTCCGCCCGGAGAACGCTGGTTCATGCCCTCGTTACATCGCGCCTAGACTACGGCAACCTACTGTACCTTGGAGCGACCGCTAAGGCAATAAACCGCCTCCAAGTATTACAGAACGCGGCAGCCCGCCTTGTCTTAAAAATCCCCAAAAGATCGGATTCCAAAGCTGCCCTCCAGACCCTCCATTGGTTGCCAGTGAGAAGCAGAGTGGAATTTAAAGCCCTCTGTACTTGTCACCGCATCCTCGCCAAGAAAGCACCAATACCACTTCAGAACCTAATCTCTAAGTATGTACCATCACGCGCTCTGCGCTCTTCTCACAGAGGCCTACTAAAAGTCCCTAGGGTTAAAAGGGCTCGAATGGGAGGACGCTCTTTTCGCCACTTGGCAGCAAAGAGCTGGAATGCCCTGCCTCCCAATCTCCGCCTGGATTCTTCCGAATCCAGCTTTCGGAAGAACATACCTATTCTCAAAATAATCATGCTTTCTTCCTGCTTCTACGTCTGAGTTCCTCCTTAGTTGCAGCGCGGGGACACGCTTCTGCGTAACCAAGCGCTTTACAAGCTTCCCTATATATATAGTTTAAGTCCATAACATGTGTGTTTTTGTCTAGATTACCATCCGTAAAATCTTAAGCCAATATCAATTACATAACATAACGTAACATACCATAACATGGACAAGAGGCATTCACCTGGTTAACTTAGCACCCGTTGTGAGCTGCCTGAGGGACATTTGCAGATCTTTTACTGAAACGAAGTGGTGGACAGAGAGGTGGGCGGTGGGCATAACATTACAAATTGCGATAACAAAAGTATTACTGTATTGGCTGCTGTAAAAGTATTGAAATGATGATGATGATGATTACGCACTTGTATATCGCACGACTACTCGTAGGCATCTCGGCGCTTGTACAAATACCACCGAGGAACCCTTCCTGGCTTTTCCCTGTGAGGAGCCCACTCCTGGGCACCCCCAAGGTGAAGTCAGGCATCCTCAGCGTTGTTGGGGCCGTTGTAGAGATTAAGCAAGCTATTGCCCAGAGGTGCAGCGTGGGATTTATGATTAGAATAGGCACCGAGGCGAGAATTATCAGGTCTGAGGAAATTGAGCCCGAGACCCGCCGAGGCGGGAATTGAACCCTGGTCCCAGCCAGACTACTGCATCAGGGTCTGCCGCTCTAACCATTGAGCCACACTTATCTACCGGGGTCAGAGTGCTCACTACATCTTTTGAAATAGGTGGACACCTGAAAACTCCTACTGTAGCTGACTAAGAGCTGGTCTTGTAACAATTCTACCCAAAAATTAACTAATGTTGTCACTTTCAGATTAGTTGTTTAAGGAAGCAGTGTACCCAGTGCCTAATTTGAGCCAATAGTTGTAGGCAGGGCACCACCGCAGTCATTTATGGGGATCGCCACTTACATTTCCTCATCATATTTTAACGCAGTACAAGAGACAGAATACAAAAGGGGAAAGAAGAACAAAGAGAAAGACGGGAAAACAGTGACAAGAAAGACAGCATGGATAAAAAGAACAGGACAGGAGGTACCTTGTGGTTGATGAAAGAGGCATGAGGTGGAATTCAAACTACGCAGCCTTGGTGTAAAGCCCTCTTACATTCAGTAGCACCCACTGTGAGCTAACGCACTCAACTTGGGGCACCGACACGTATTCTTTTAGAAATAAAGCACCGAGTACCCTCCATTCAGGGCCGGCCTAAGGCATGTGCAAGCTGTGCACCTGCACAGGGCCGCCAAACCCCAGGGGCCGCCACGCCAATATATATCCTTAGATACATATTTGCGTGGCGGCCCCTGGCAGGGATTTGGCGGCCTCGGGCCCCCTACTCCCTGCTCAGGGCCTCCGTGAGCCTAGAGCCGGCCCTGCTCCATTTGTTTAGTATCAGAAAGCTGAGAAGGTCACTCTAGTCTAGAAGCCATTCAAGGCTCCAGAGAAAAAGAGACATCCTCTGGACAAAAAGAAAACTAAAGGTCACAAAAAAATTAAAAGCTTAAAACTTCGCACTGGCCGAAACCTCCCGCATCCACAGAGCCAGAGCAGGCGGAAGAACCTTCTCTCACATTGCAGCCAAGACCTGGAACGAGCTACCGGCAGACATCCGACGCGCCCCCTCCCTGAACACCTTCAGGAAGACCCTGAAGGCCTGACTCTTTGGCTAAACAGATCTGCGGACCCCTCCCCGCCCCCATCCCCCCTCAGCGCCTTGAGACCCTCACGGGTGAGTAGTGCGCTTATAATTACCTGATTGATTGAAAATATGATAAAATTAGCTTGTAGCCAAGCTCACAGTGAAGGGAATCCCTAATGAAATGAGGAAACAAAATTACCACACAAAGTAATCTGAAGGAACCCCAAAGCCACAGGTCACTGTTTACCATGAAAGAGAACTGCTGTACTTACTGGCTTCTCCCACATAGTTGAGAGCAAACCAACATGCAGGTTAGGGAGAGAATGTTTCCATGAAGATACTACTTCACAGAAGTGGCAAAGAAGCAATCAGTATCCGATTCTGAGATAACAATTCTGTTTAGAATATACACACAATGTGTAATATTCCCCATGGGCAGTTTTTAGGTCGAGCCTGGGCAGTGCATGCGCTGCTCTGCGAAATGCTGTATTGGACTATGCAATTAAGCCCCGCCCACTCTCCGCCCATATTTGTCATTGGCTTATGTGATTGCCCTTCATAAATGCTGGCTTCTGATTCGTACATAGGCTTGTTAGTCCCTCCTTAGTATCGCCTTGTCTTCATTTGTAACTTCCCATGAGGACTGGCCCTTTTACTTCGGTTGTTACACGGTTTGCTTTATAAGTTGGTGAGCACTATTTTCTTTAATGCTTTTCCCAAATTCCACCCACGACATTGCAGCACCTGCCTGCTTTTAGTTTAATAGTAATGTATTTTTATTCAAATTACAGCGCGGTCCACTTTATTGTCGCGTGCTTATTTAATGATTTAATACACGGTGCGGTCTGCTTTCAATTTAGCTTCTGCGCCTATTTAATGATTTAATATTAACCAGCACAGCCCGCTTATTTCATTATTTAATTACCAGCGGGCCGCTTTCACTTTAGCGGTCATGCTACAGAACCTTTTAAATTTTATTTTTTTCTACTTTGGGTGAAAGCGCCATACGCACTTTCACTTTAATGTTGGCTGCGCTCCTTTGTTTAGATGCTGCTCACGTTAACCTGAATATGCAAGCAGCGTCTAAAAAAAAAAAGCGTGGACACCATTATAGTGGTCTCATATTTGTGAGAGTTTGAGCTCTTGGCATTAAAAACAACAAACCTTTTAGATATTTGTTCCTTTTAAAAACACATAAATAAAAGGCATTGTCATTTTCAATGCCAATAACTTAAACACTCACAAATGTGAGACCTATTGCTTTGGAAATGCTTGTTTGTATATGGGGGAGGACAGTTTTTTAGGTCTCGGCTAGAAGCGAGCGAAGCTCGCTCTCGCCAGAGACCTTATTGTTAACGGCTCAGCTTCCCAGGAGGACAGCACTGGCCGCGCGCGCCGATTTGTTAAGGCCACGCGCACGAGAACGCGCTCGCAGCCAGGTGCTGTCCTCCTCGAAAGCTGCCTCCCTTCCCCGTGCAGGGCGGGCCGCCGCGCTGCCTGCGGCGACCCGGAAGCATTGCCGGCCAAACCGGAAGTAGGTGCTGTCCTGCACGGGTCCTCCGCCTCCTTACATTTGAAGGGCGACTTTGGGTGAGGGGGACCGCGGAGGATTTCGAAGCGGCTAGCGGCTGCCTCCTGAGACCACCGCCGGCCATACCCCAGGTACGGTGCGCGTCGCTGTCCTTCTGTCCGGCTCCCCTCTCCCCAAAAGTCCTGTAGCAGTTGATAGGGGTGGGGGTTCTTTTTCCGGGTACAGTGCCCCCGCCTGCCCAGTGCCCCAGGCACAGGTGCGTAGGCAGGTAGGCATTGTGCTGAGTATATTAGTGGCTAATGGACCATTCAAGCGCAATAGCCTGGGCCGGCAAGTAGCCGCGGTTAACAATGCATAGATGTTAAAGACAATTTATGGAGGTGGTTTGGGGTTTATTCTCCCAGAGAGAGGATGTTTACGAAAGGTGCTGGCATTTCATATCACTTTGAACCAGTGCAACTGTGTAAAACTAGGCTTTGCATTGCATTTGTTCGTGGTTGGTGGTGAAATATTTATTAGGTAAGGTCTCTCAAGTTTTTTTTCCTGACACATAGTTGCGAACTGGGGTTTTACGGTGCATTGCCAGCAACAGGATTCTCAAATAATTTTATCTGCAGCTCCGTGAGTCTCCAAAGAGGAACTTATCATTTTCTTTAAATACACTATTTGAAGGTCGCCAAATGCTTTAGAATGTGCAGAAGCGCTGTGTGTGGTGGTTGTACTTGTTGCTACTGACAGGAGGTGGCTGACTGATTTTAGAATTATGTAAATTGGACATCTGAGATGTAACAGAGAACCTGCTCATTTACAGAACAATGCTCATCGCCTGGACTGGAGGATGAATAACGTCATTAAGTAAGGATTTAGTGCAGTGAGATCGGTAAAGTTATGGACCAGGCTCCTGACATATGAGGGGCTAGCGGAGTCAGTCAGTGTATTGAATATCAAAGTACACTGCTCGGACGGCCCGGGACCAGGGTTCGATTCCCGGCGCGGCAGGTTTCTGGACCAGGGTCAGCGGACTCGATAATTCTCTCGCCTCGGTGCCCACTCTGATCAGCGATCACACTCGGCAACTCTGGGCATTAGCTTGCCTCATCTTCACTAACGGCCCCACCAGACCGCCGGGGATGCCTGGTCTCACCCTGGAGATACCCAATAAGGGACCATCTCTCAGGGAAGCCAGGAAGGGTTTCGCAGCGGTCGAAGCGCCTTGGGACCCTACGGGTAAGTAGTGCGCTATATAAATGCCTATACATACATTTACATCTGGTTCTACCCTAGGTACAGTCCTATGTGGGAGAGATTGGTTGAGGTGCATGAGTTTCGAAATCATGCTCCAAATAGGGTTCGGCTTATCTCATGGCGCATACATGTGGAAGGTTGCGGTGTGTGTGAGAGGAGATGCAGCCATGCATTTACGCTTGCCGTTTGTTTGAGTATCGGGTCAGTAGCTTGTGTTATCAGAGGTGGGGAGAAGCAAGTCCGAAGTGCTTTTCGAAATTGGGGGTGGTTGTCAATCTTCTTATTCGAGCAGTGAATTGAATTCCACACTTTAGCTTCTTAGACAGAAAGGAGTTCCCCCGAGTTGGAGCCTTACTGAGTGGAGGTACCATCAATAATGGGTTAAGCCTGGAGTGCAGGGATCTTGTTAAGCAATATGTGTGGAGTTTTTAGGTCTCGGCTAGATGCAGAGTAGTGCGTGCAGAGTAGTGAGTGCAGAGTAGTGAGTGCAGAGTAGTGAGTGCAGAGTAGTGAGTGCAGAGTAGTGAGTGCAGAGTAGTGAGTGCAGAGTAGTGAGTGCAGAGTAGTGAGTGCAGAGTAGTGAGTGCAGAGTAGTGAGTGCAGAGTGAGTGTGCAGAATGCAGAGTAGTGAGTAGTGAGTGCAGAGTAGTGAGTAGTGAGTGCAGAGTAGTGAGTAGTGAGTGCAGAGTAGTGAGTAGTGAGTGCAGAGTAGTGAGTGCAGAGTGCAGAGTAGTGAGTGCAGAGTAGTGAGTGCAGAGTAGTGAGTGCAGGGTAGTGAGTGCAGAGTAGTGAGTGCAGAGTGAGTGTGCAGAATGCAGAGTAGTGAGTAGTGAGTGCAGAGTAGTGAGTAGTGAGTGCAGAGTAGTGAGTAGTGAGTGCAGAGTAGTGAGTGCAGAGTAGTGAGTGCAGAGTGGTGAGTGCAGAGTGGTGAGTGCAGAGTGGTGAGTGGGCAGAGTGGTGAGAGTGCAGAGTGGTGAGAGTGCAGAGTGGTGAGAGTGCAGAGTGGTGAGAGTGCAGAGTGGTGAGAGTGCAGAGTGGTGAGAGTGCAGAGTGGTGAGAGTGCAGAGTGGTGAGAGTGCAGAGTGGTGAGTGCAGAGTGGTGAGTGCAGAGTAGTGAGTGCAGAGTAGTGAGTAGTGAGTGCAGAGTAGTGAGTGCAGAGTAGTGAGTAGTGAGTGCAGAGTAGTGAGTGCAGAGTAGTGAGTGCAGAGTAGTGAATGCAGAGTAGTGAGTGCAGAGTAGTGAGTGCAGAGTAGTGAGTGCAGAATGCAGAGTAGTGAGTGCAGAATGCAGAGTAGTGAGTGCAGAATGCAGAGTAGTGAGTGCAGAATGCAGAGTAGTGCGTGCAGAATGCAGAGTAGTGCGTGCAGAGTGAGTGTGCAGAATGCAGAGTAGTGCGTGCAGAGTGAGTGTGCAGAATGCAGAGTAGTGCGTGCAGAGTGAGTGTGCAGAATGCAGAGTAGTGCGCGCAGAGTGAGTGTGCAGAATGCAGAGTAGTGCGCGCAGAGTGAGTGTGCAGAATGCAGAGTAGTGCGTGCAGAGTAGTGCGTGCAGAGTAGTGAGTGCAGAGTAGTGAGTGCAGAGTAGTGAGTGCAGAGTAGTGAGTGCAGGTGCAGAGTGGTGTGTGCTGTTGAGTGCAGAGTGCTGTGTATTGGCAATGTAAATGACAATGCCATTTATTTATGATTTAAAGAAAAAAAAAGAAATGTCATGAGCAATGCCAATAGCTCTACCTTTAATGATGCCGAGACCATTGCATTGCAAATGCTTGTTTTCTATTGCAGCCACCTGTCCCTTCTCCACTGCAGGGCGATACACCCCAGGCTACTCAATGCCCCCCCCCACCACCGCCCCGTGCCATGAACTGCATCTCCAGTGACGTCTCACACAGTGCCCCACGAACAGCTGCCAGAGGCTCGTGTTTCATTATCCCAGGCCTTGTCCCGTGTGTGCAACAAGGAAGCGTTCTCTGGCTGGAATAACCGCCCTCAAATGCCAAGCCTGAACCAGACTGTGACCCCTTTCCAGATCGGTCCCGTGGCCTACTACCATTCTGCCCATAAGGAGATCTGCCCCTGGCAGTGAAACTTAGGACCGCCCGTAGCCCAACCTTGGAACAATTCCCCGATAACGGGCTCACAGCCATCAATAAATCCCCTCAGAGCATCAGACGCTCAATTTATTTCTTCATCGCTTTCATATCAAAACAATTAGATTCCATATAATTCTTTGGCGCCCTTTGCATGTGTTTAGGTTTATCATACTCCAGATGTTGGTGTAACACCCTTTGATGGAAGAGGCAGAATCCTTTGGAAGTGCCTATTCATAAGGTAGGAGCCATGTCTATAGGGCAGGCCAGTACACCACTAGTGCCTTGGGTGAAAAAGGGGGTGCTGGGGTGTCTATCCAGTGAGACAACACTGCTCTAAAGTAACATGTCACAACTCTGTTTGTGGATAATGGGTGTAGAAAAGGGTCTTTGGTCTCTCCCTGAAGTCATTGATGCTTCGGGGCATATTTATGAGGATCTGGCGCGGCGCATCGTCACCTTGCTGTGCTGCATCACAGGGAAAGGGCAGGAATGCACCATATTTAAAAGAATGCAGTGCATTCCTGTCCTTGTCCCTGCGCTGGTGATGTTTTGGCGGCCTAGCGCCAACTTAAGCACCCTTGCCCTGTGGTGCCAGGGTCCCTGTGTTGCATGCAGGATTGTTTTTGTGTGGGAAGGCCATATGAGTTGGATAGATCATGATTGTGCTTTTCTACTCAAACTCTTGTATCGTTGTATTCCTTAAAGTCTGTTTTCTGTCATTGGTTTTCCCTTGTGTCAATAAATATACTTAACTGTGAGTTTGACGGGTTTCTACAATATCTATTTCTGCCCCCTCAGAAAGAGTGCAGGGGCTAGTTAGGTACTGTTGCTGCCCTGCAACAGACACTCCTACCTGGATATACAATCCAAAATCTTCAGCTAGTCTTGGCAGAACTAGCAGGAGTTGCCTCACCCATCATTAGATCAAATGATGTAAGCCCATGTACACTGTGCCACTGGAACCAAGCTACACCTGACTGAAGAGCCCCAATCAGGGTGAAAATGATCTTTTGTTGCTCAGGTTCCTGCTCTGGGAGGACCTGGCTTGGCAGTTCGGACTGGACTGATCCTATTGGAGCAGGATTACGAAGGATTTGCATATGGCTAGGTTCAAACAGAGGTGGTATGGTTGGCAAAACAATGGGCTGGAATACTACCCTGAGTGATTGACAGTGGTTAGACTTTTTGCAAGCATTCCTCCTATCACCTTTGTGTTTGATGTAATGCCCGAAGTGGCCAAGGAAATGCCCAGGCATAGGTCCCTTGCCTACTATGTCACTGGAATCAAGTTACATCCAACTGAAGATCCCCAATCAGGGTGAAATAAGTCTTGGTTTGGCTGGGTTCCAGTTCATGGAAGAACCTGGCCTGAGAGTTCGGCTGGACTGTTCCTACTGGAGCAGGGTCAAGTCAAATTTGAATATGGCTGCGTTCAAACTGAGGTGACAAGGTGGGCAAAAGACTGATGCATTGGAATACTATCCTGATCGATTGCCATTGGTTAGGCTTATTGTAAGTAATCCTCTCATCACCTTTTGTGTGCTTGATAAAAAGCTTCTTAGGGCTCTTGAGGACTGGACACGCCAACAAGAGAGGGAATAGAGGGGACTGGATGGAGCAAGTGTCATCACTCTGGACGGAGCATGATATGTGGCGCTTGTTGTCAGACGTGCCCCAGCTACTAAGCCTTGTCATGTGCCACAACCCTTACCCACTTTACAGAATCAGCCCCATTGGTCACATTATTATGGTCTTCACTGGCTCATCACAGAGCATAGTGCACATTTTTATGTGCCTTCAGTGCGTAAAGTTAATTCATTTAACCCAATATTTCTCAAAGTTAGTGCATTATTTGTAACAGAACATACCAGAAGGAAAAAGAAAAACTTTCAGTTTTGTGAAAATGAAGCTCGAACTCTGAGAAATATTGAGTTAAATTAATTGAATTTACGTAATGCAGGGACATAAAAAGAGGCGCTCTGCCAAACAGAAGATCTGCCCCTTATCCAGGGGCTGGCTGTACAATCTCTGTTCCTCATGAGGATACAATCTTGGTAAAGAGATACCAAGGCTAGGCCTCTCTCTCTTGGCTCTTTCCACTTAAACATGTTGTTAACTCGTTCCACTTTTTTTGTCCTATACTGCCCCCAGATGGCTGTAAATAAACATTACATAATGAGCATAACTAGAGGCATACCATGGTCTGCCATATGAAATGCTTCATCATTCAAGCTCTTCAAAAACCGAATCCATACATACTTTTCATATATCAACCTCCATGTTCACATTATCTATCACATTGCAATTGCAAAGAAAATGTAATACACATTTTGGCTGATTACGATGGCAGTCAGAAAGCCTCAGACCGCTAGTAGGATTCTTTCGATCTCATCGGAGGCTTTCCGACCAATTACGATGTCGGCGGTCGGAATGTAAACCGTCTGGTCATTCAGACTCAGTTTCTGACCGGCTCTCAGAATACTCCTGTTGGCCGATACAGGACCGCAATTCCCTATGGACAGAGTTTCCGTCAGGATTGGGTGTGCCTGCCACAGGGTGCATGGTTTTACACACACACCCAGTTCTCTATAGGAGCCTGTATTACGGCTGGTTACGGCCGTAACACAAGCTCCCATAGAGAACAGTGGGGTTTCGACTGAACAGTGTTCAGTCTCATCGTAATGGAGCAGTCGGAACCAACGACCTTAGGTCGGTCGGTCCCGAATCCAAGACAGTGTCGGTCGGAGGCAACTCCGACCAACATCGTAATAAGCCCCACAGCAGTGACGCTCCAGCAGGATGATTAGGAATGGTGGCCTAGTCCTTCTATTTCAACCCACTTCTCCTGCTCCCTAACAGCTGATTGGACTTATTCAGTTATATATAGGGCTCCCGGTTTTATGGTATTTATTTTTGGAACATTTCCGTCTGTATTCATCCATATTTATTTTTTGGCCATTTTATCTGTATTTATCCATATTTATTTGGGGTTTTGCCTATAAATGAAGGTGTAAAACTATACTTTTCCATATTCATTTAACTGACAGACTCGCACTCCTACTTTGATGTCTGTCATGTTTTAGCTAGTTAAGCTGTGCCAAATATCACATAACAATACATCCACTGTAAATACTAGCATTATACCACAAATACATATTGACACATGCCATTATTATAAGAAATTTCCTCCTGTTTTTAAATTTCCCTTGCTCAGCTGTTGGGCTATAATGCATGAAAGCAGCACAAATGTATGTATTTATCCACTATTAAAGATAAATGTAGTCAGAAAATACATTGTTTTCTGTCTGTATTTATATGTCAAAATCCGCAAATACGGAAAACAGGGAGCCTTAATTATATATTGAGGGGTGTGCGATTGGTTAAAAATGTTAGCATGAGAAAACCAGGACTTTAAACGTAACTGTGTATCATGAATCTAGCAGGAAGTGTCAACAAGTGGTTTTCGCTTAATGGATTAGCACGTTCATGTTTTCAGCTCCAAAAGTATATTTCTATTTTTAAGTTGATATTTGCAGGTTAAGGAATGTAAAACAATGATTTTGAGGTAGCTTCATCAAAAGGGGCATGTCTTTTAATAAGTTCAAAGTATTTACTGGGCACTTCTAATATTTATTTGCCACTGTTACCAGCCTCTCACACAGTTTGACGAGCATCTTATTTCTCTTCGCCACAGGTGTTTTCAGTGTATTTCTAGAGGATATGCCTGTATCTTTAACATTGGGATTCCATTATGAATATCTGCCCTTCAATCAAATGTTCAGTAAATGTCCACTTCCACACATCAAATGCTTACCTGAGCTGATCCATTGGAATGTGTTGATTTGACTTGTGGTCAGGAAATCACTTTCTCCCTTACAGCCCCTGGGGAGCAATAGGGCCTCCGCCTTCAGGGGCCATATATGGCAGTCGCTCCCAGGCACCAGAGGTGACTGCAAATCAGATCCAGAGCCCACATAATAAAACATGAAATCCCTAGACACTGGCAGTAAGCTGCTACCAAAATCATAAAACATGTGTGTTTTTTATGGTATGGCTTGACATTCAGTTTTTGGCAAGCAATTACGTGAGAATCACCAGGAGACGTTCTTTGACTACGGCCACTTGTTGGGAGCCAGAATTACATATTTTGATTGGGCAGAACAGTGTGCTGCGATAGAAAAGTACTTGCCTTCCACACAGCTGTGATCGTTTTGTTTATTTATCCAGATGTCCGAGCTTGAACTTTCAGGAGCACACAACATTGCAACACTATTAAAGTAGCTTAGATAACTAGATCATTTATGTTGTTTTGCTCTGGCAGCAATACAGATGGGAGGAGGGCAGTTATTAACCTACATCGATTTTTAGGTTTGGCTTTTATAGTGCAACTGTCCCCAGACCTTTTAACCTACATCAATATTATTCTATAGTTCTTTGCTTCCACACAAATGCATATATTTTACCATGCTATCTACTTGCAATGCTTCACATTACCATACAGCATTCCTTTAAAGCCAGACCTGTTGGCATTTCCAATATAGTTTTATAGCCTGCCGCAGCAGGTTATGTCAGCCATTCTATCCATCCCTAGTCCACGAATTCGACGGGTTCACAACGTCCTGGGCAGACAGCCATACATACAAGAATACGCGGTTATACTATCATTAGAAGCCGCAATGAGTTCGATTCAACAGAATGGTCTTACCTGTTTGAAGTATTGACAAGATTCCGTTTCGGTCCACGATTCCAACAATGGGTGGCATTGCTCTACACCGAGCTACTGGGCCAAGTCCATGTTAACAATCAAACATCACGTATATTTGCCTTACAGAGGGGGGGAACAGGCAGGGATGCCCCTTATCCCCCCTTCTCTTTGCACTAACCTTGGAGCCCCAGGCACACTGGATAAGGCAGGATGTCTCAATAAGGGGACTGTGATGGAGCGATGATAAAGAGGACAAAATATTGTTACACACTGACGATATCGGGATATATTTAGCTTCTCCTCGAGCCTCGATTAACAGTTTAACGTTATTACCAATTTTGGCAAATATGCAGGATATACCATCAATTGGTCCAAATCTGTATTATATATTTTACATGACCCCCCCGCATCGACTACCTCGCGACTATACCATAGCATTGGCCACCGATGGTTTTAAGTACCTGGGCATTTATATTACACCAGATTCCAAAAAGTTCTACGATCATAATCTACAAGGCCCCCTCAAAGGCTTGCAAGACGATGTTAAACACTGGAGGTCGTTGCCCCTTACTCTTTTGGGCAGAGCAGCCTAATTTACAATGTTAGCACTTCCCAGATTCTTGAAAATACTTCAAAACTGCCCATTTCCCATCGCTGATACGTATTTTACCACTATTGAAGGAGAACTCCGTACATTACGATGGGACGGAAAAGCGTTTCATATCGCCCTCTGGAAGTTAACAAAGGGGTGGTATGACGGAGGGGTTACCCTACCAAACCTACACCTCTACTTTTGGGCCTCGCAACCAGTGGCTGTTAACCACTGGATTAATGGGTCTCTGTTGAACCCTGCAATACCAAACAGGGCAGAAGGGTAATTTGGGTGCTTTATACAGTACGATCCGAAGAGATCGCTATTTGGGACGCATGTCACAAACGGTTGCCATTTGGCATAAGGGTACTAGGCGACTGGGATGGGTGAATAAGTTCACAAAAGCTACGCCGCTATGGTCTTCTCAACGGTTAGGATCGCTGTGTATTTATACAGGGATTGATAAATGGGACACCATTGGCATAGCTAGCATAGGGGACTTGATCAGTGAGGGAAAGCTCCTCACATTTAAAGACCTACAGACTATATATGACCTAGCGCCAGGTGAGGTCTTCCGATATCTGCAGATCAGACACGCCCTTCTCATTTGCGTTCCGGACCTGTCTTCCTTGCTGGAATCCTCCCCCTTGGAGGACTGCCTGCTCTCGGAACCGCTCTTAAAGGGGGCTGTTTCCTGTACCTATTGAAAACTCTGTAATAATTTGCCTGACTCTTTCCAAGCTCTCAGAGCGCTGGCAATCAGACTTAGGGCCCCTAGATGACGAAGAGTGGCAAACTGCATTAATGTCCCCAAGGGAAACTGCAATAAATCATCACTTTTGCCTTGTACAATTGAAAATACTTCACAGATCCTATCTTTCCGGGGTACTCCTGGCCAAAATAGGAAACCGAAAAGATGCTCTATGCCTTACAGGATGCGGCCAAGACAGTACCTTTTATCACATCCTTTGGGACTGTCCCATCATACGCCCCTAATAAAATGAGACACTCTGAGTAAACCTCTTCAGCTGTCGCCACAAATGGGGATTCTGAATATATGGGAGGCCACTGAACTGACAGATCTAGAGCAACAATGGGTGGCACTGAGATACCTACTGGTGAAGCGAGCTATCCCAATGAACTGGGGGATCCATCACACAGCCACTAACGGTGGGGTGGGTGGCAGAAATGGGGTGTTGCATGATTGCAGAAAAAGAGGTCCACAAACAGAGGGGGCTGCTCCAAAAAGTGGGATAGGGAATGGGGTAGGTGGAACACTTACAGAGGGGAAATCCGTACCTCTCCATCAGAAGACATGGCGATGAGGAACACTCGAAATAGAGATTTGTAGAATTATTTTAACTGTATGTCATTTATGAATATTGAATAGCACCTGTGGGAAGTTCTAAACCTTTCTCGCAAAAGGTATGGTAATGAGTGACCATTGTGACCGTAGAACCTCCAACTTCTCGAATAATTGTGAGTAATGTATAAAGTGGCACTATGATATACGTAAATCACCCTTGAATATGCTATTGTATTGATAAATCTGTGCTTTAATTCTAATAAAAAATGTTAAACAAGAAGCAAAAAGGTCTGCTCAAGTGTTAAAGGCTCGAGTCAAAGGCAACAATCTTTAACAAGGGAGATGGCCTCTAATGGCCAGTATAGCCCAGCTATGGCAGGCTATACAGCTATTGGAATATTCCACCCCATGAGGGCAGAAAGTTCTAATTAGAAAAACAAAGGGATCGGAGACGGAGGGGTTGAAATCCCCCTCTGCTCCGCTGTCTTTGTTCACACAGCTGTTGCTGTGAAAGTTCAACAGTTAACAGCCACGCGCAGGGTCACAGCTGTTAGATTTTGAACATTCACAGCAAAAGCTGTGAAGGGGAGCTTAAGTCAGCCCCTGATTTTTCCCGACTTGGCTGAACTATTTTTTTTTGTTCCGCCAAGCCAGGGAGACCCAGGAGCTGAGCAGCATTCACCCCTCACTCCTTCTGAAGCCCTAGTGACACCAAGCAACCGGAGGAGGGAACAGTGAAGGTTGCGTGTATCCTCCTGCATGGCCTCTGCCTTTCTCTTTCCTCTGCCTAATTAATATATTTTCGAGAGGCAGTGGAAAGAGAAAGGCAGAGGCTCTGCATTACGACAGTAAAAGGTTGAGAGCAGCAGGCCTATACCAGTGCATATAGGCCACTGCTGCTCCATTGTCCTCAATGGAGCTCTCAACATTCCAATGTTCTGATACCGGTTCGAAGTGTTGCCAAATTCTGTTGAGCAATTTTCTCAAAGTATTGGACTGGCCTATTCGGCAGTCTTGCACTCTGACTTTCTAGCATTGCCAAATGGGCAAACTTGAAAGGGCCAGTATGTGGACTTTTCTTTTGGTCCTAATTGGAGCCTGCAGGACCACGCATGGTGAGAAAGGCAGGGGACAGACAAAATATTTTACAAGGGGGCCCGTCATTTTGCCTCACATTCCTGCCTTACACCCCTCGATTACTAACCTTTAGATAACCCAAACCATCCTATCCTCATCTGTCAATGATTTAATATAGAATTATAGCCTGCTGCATGGGTCAATATCAGTTGTTAAAGGCCACAAGGCAAGTTATAGGCCTGGGCCATAGGTGAGGGTCTATAATTAGAAATAAGGCCTTTAGCAACTGTATAGTCCGAGCCAGAAAGGTCTATAATGCTATTAGAGCGTTCCACCCATTGAGGGTGGAATATTCTATATTAAGAAGGGAGACAGACAAACATTTGAAGGTTGGTGCAGAAAGTCTACATCAGCCATTATTGGCCCTCAGCCACTCTATTGCCTTCTGTGAAGTTCTTCACATTCCAGTTTTCTAATTCCACATAGGACACCTTCATCCAGAACTGAGTTTTTCACCAAAAGCACATTCCATTCTCTTGTAGATTTTCTTTTACTGATAGAACCCAAGGGCTAAAAGTCACAGAATGCAACATGTTGAATAAAAAGCCAGGAATGGCTGACCGTGGCACACACGACAATGAATTAATTTACAATGTTCACACTTTTGATAGGAAACAGAAAAGCTAATCGTGATAAAGAACTGAGACATATAAAATAATCCTTCAGCAACACTCTTGTGATGGATTCGGCGGAGTGTGTAAGTGCACTAGGCGCGTGAGACTTCCCAGGAGAGTCGTGGACAGAGATGAACACATTGTTCCATCTCCAGCCGCCAGGAATGCCATTGATTTCCTGAAATGAACGGGTGCGCGTGGGGGATTCTCATATGTCCGTAGGATGGAAGGCTTCCAGCGCAGATCTGGTTACGTCCAGCCTGTACCAAATTCTTGCATGTTTAAGCAGAATCGCTGTTATTGTTAGATAGAAAAACATGGCTTCGGCGCCGGACGTTTGTCCCACAGCTGATCCGACAGTCGAATGTGGGAAGCGAGCAGCAGCAAGAGCTATATTTTGTCAAGAAAGGATTCTGCTGCTTTTGTGGCCCGGATCTTTGATGCACCCTGACACATGCATATTTCTAGGAGAGACCCTTTAATCACAGAATCTACAGTCCACCAGAGACAATGCTTTCTTCGTTTTTAGCTCTGACCCAGAAACCGCTTTGGATTGCTTGTTAGTCTCATGGAATACAAATAAAAATCGGCATTTGCAATCATGCAAAATGCAGTATAGGTTGGAATGTAATCAAAAGCAAAAAATACTGCAGACAAAAGGCGGTATGCAGATGATTGCAAAAACAGAATGCTGTCACTCAAGTGACGAGAGCCAGTGGCTAAACTGAACTGATCCTTTGCACCAGTTGTATGATGTGGTGGGCTCAAGCAAAATGTGAATGAGACATTGGCAGACCCAATGGCTGAAGAGGGCTGACTGATAGCCCCTGTAAGTATTTATATATGTATTTACATTTGTTAGGCTTGCTAGGCAGTTAAAGCTGTTTCTAGGTCTGGACTAGAATTAATGAATAACAATAAAGAATGCATTGAGAGGCTTTGGGTCAGACCTCTTCTGCAATTGGTCTGTTCCACTATCACATTTTGATTCTCCCAGCACTCATACAACAGGGGCAATGGGTTAGCCCCATACAGTCATTGATTCTCTTACACTGTGAGTGACTACAATTTTCATATCACAACTGGTGCTTGGGTAGCAAATAACCTATCCACCTACAACCTACACTACAATCTAATGTAAAGGTCATCTGAAGGGATCGAACGTGATATTGGAGAGCAATATACTCTAATGCATGGCACAATAGGTGCTGAAGACCACTAGTGACATTTAACTTACTGGACATCTGTAAAGTTTGTACCATAAACTGGGGACTTATGTAAATTAAATATACCAATAAGTAATAGACCAATTCAACCTTAAAAGCCACACACAATCACTTTACCACTGGGTAGCAGAGTGAAAGTGCACAGAGGTCACCAGCAAAAATGTAGGTCCAGCAAAAGGCAAAAATATGAGGTAGCTACACAGTAAAGGTGGATTGCTTATGTAGGCCACCCCCAACCAAGAGCTAGTGTTGACAAATCAATGCTGTGATGAGCATCCCTGCTCAGGCATTAGAACGTGGACAATTTGGTGCCTTTACAGTGGCACTTGTCTCTTTCTATACCGGTCTGAACCTACTGATACCCCTCTGCCACCATCTTCCCTAGCCACTAACCCTGTCCAGTGTCTGGGCCATCACACCCTCCATATAGGAACACTACACCAGGAATCTTTATTTGAGATTCCCTGGGAAGCCACAACTCCGGGCAGTGTTCTTGCTTCTGGGAGCGCATTGCCAATAATGTAGCCAATGGACATCTGGGCACTGGCAGTGACCCTCCTCTGGGCAAGTACCCCTTTCAGTCTAAGGATACCATGGTAAAAGGGTGCAAAACGTCCTGCCCGCGGACCTGGGTTACCCTTTAGACCTGTCCAGATACTGTTCTGCATAAACCAGCTGTGCTACCATCATTGTACAGAAATCCTATAGACTAGGGTGCAGGCACTCATTCACTGTGACCTCCTGAAAGTGATGGCTACTTCCTTCCTGGATCACACGTTTACCTTCTGGATCCACCTTCCAATTAAGGGATAATAGGGCATGTTGCATCCTCTCATTCTATGGATAACCTCCCCCTAGGGTTACACTGACCACCCATGTTGACTCATCTTCTTTGGGTGGAATTCTGGGACTTAAAGTACCGTCTCTTATGTCCTGACTGTAGACAGTCATACCACCAGGGTGTCTAGTTTACAGAAATTTCTAGGTTTGGTAGGGCGAGCCAGGGATCAAAATCCCCAGTTACCCATATCTCCAAACCAGGTCATTTTGCTCTCTAATTTTTTGATGTCTCCACATTGCATTTTGGAAAGTTGTAGTGTCATGGGCACTAAGCTCAAGCCTACAAGTGTGGTATCATTTTATCAGGAGGTGTGTTGGAGCTCTCAATGGATGGAATTTGTGGATCTCTGCAGCTTCCGTAACTTTCAGTCATAGAAATGTGAGGACATAGGTGTTTTAACCAAGGTTTGAGGTTTGCAAGGCCTTCGAGGTAAGGAATGTCCAGACGAGTCACACTGTCCTAGACGTCTCAGGGTGTCTAGTTTTATTACATTTCTGGATTTGGTAGGCTTCCAGGGTGGTGGAGAAACTGGTGCCCAAAGTCTGCAGTTACTCACATTTATAAAAGCATTCATTTTGCTGGTTGAAATGAAATGTTTTCAGATCGTGTTTTGAGTGTGTAGTGGACTCTAGACCCAGCCACACAATTGGGTACCATTTTTATCAGGAGATGCGTGGAAACACAGAATAGTATAACATTTGTTATTGCTAATTTGATTTCAATAAATGTTTGGCTTCCAAATATAAACCAGTGTACAAGAAAGAAAACATTTTGCAAAACGCTGTCTGAATCACATGATAGCGTGTGTCACTCCAAATTCAGAGGAGTACAAATAACCACTGTTCCTGCACTCAATATCATGTGCTCATTTCAGAAATACACAGGTCTACTTCACACTCATTTTTCATTCATTATATTTTACCATATAAATTGCTATATGGTTGGTACATAATGAAAAATCATTATAAGCTGCTGCTCAGTTGTTGGCATGGTATTGTTTTTGGAGAACCTCAAACCCTGTATACCCCTCAACCACCAAAGGTCTATCGGAAATCCTGTATATTGATTTTGTGAAACAGCACCTTTTGAGAAAAACAATTACAGATGAAAACTTTGTCTCCAATGCTATTTTTTCCTACTCATTTTCATTATGTTTTTAGTTAAATTTGAGAGAACCTTGAAAGAACCACACAAGTGACCCCTCAATGAAATTAGAATTGTATCTTGTTTGACCTGTCAGCTTTAAGGTGGTCTTCCCCTAACCTTTTACCTTCCTCCTCCATTTTTGCTGATCTTGCTTTTTTTGGCCTTAAGACTCTGCACACTTTATCACTGCTACATAGTGCTAAAGTGTGTGTGCCCTCTCATCTAAACATGGTAAAATTGGTTTACACCCAATGGCCACATTTAATTTACCTGTTAGTCCCTGGTGAGGTGGTGCTACCTGTATCCAGGGACTGTAAATTAAAAGCTACAACAGTGCCTTAAGTATTTATTGTGCCACTTACTTAAGTAGCCCTTTTAAACATGTCTCAGGCCTGCCAGTGCAGCCTGTGTGTGCAGTTTTAGACTGCCATTTCGACCTGGCAAAACAAACCTTTTGCCAGGCCTAAACCTTCCTTTTAAAATATATAATTCACCCCTAGGGTTGGCCTTATACAATCCAGAATGCATGGTACAGTTTATTTAAGAAGTTGTACTTTTAGTAGTGAAAAACTCCTAAATTCATTTTTCATTACTGGAAAGCCTACCTCTCCCATAGGATAACATTGGGGTGACTTGTAACATTTAATAAATGTTAACTTTTGACTTGAAACAGGAAAACCTTTCATGATGGGGTCTGAGGAATTGTAATTAAAAATCCTCTTTAATGGTCAAGTCGGGTTTTAAGTTTAAACTTTGAAAAAGGCACTTTTAAAATGCTGTTTTTTTCCTGCCATAACCATTTGGTGCCTGCAGCCTGTTTCTGGGTCACATGACTGGGTGTAGTTCTCAGTTGGACTTTGTTTATTCCTCCCAGACAGCCACACAATAGAGGAATTAGGTGTGCCTAGATGGGCCATAAACTGGCAGGATGATGGAGGGGACAGAGTTGGGCACAGCTTCAATTGCAATTGAGTAGGGTGTGCCCTGCCTTCACACAAAGGACTTGTTTAAACTGCATAGTTCCTGTAGACAGCCTGGAGCCAGGATATGTGAGGCAGGAATCCTCAAGGGACTTCAAAGGGAATTTTCTTCAACCTTCTTCTACTTCTAAATGGGGACCACATATACTTATTGTTCACTCAGACTCAACTTTTCAGTATACCTCTGTGTGGAAATGTACCCCCATGAGGGAACACTGGTGCAGGGTCACCCTCTCGTCCACGGGTCCGAAGACTAACAAAGGAGAGATCGGCACTGGAGTGAAGTAAAACAAACCAAGTTTATTAATCACTAATGAGTGGGAACGCGTCTGAGCAACACCCTAGAGTGTTGTGGGAGGAAGTACCTTGAACACAAAAACCATTATCCTTATATACTGTTGTTTCATTGTAATCGCATGGGAAGTAAAACTGGAAGAAACAAGTTTAAGCTTGGAAATAGCTATAGGCAAACAAGGGCAGATAGGTGACCAGGTGGTCAGCAGATGAGGAGGGGGAGCAAGAATTTTTAGGGAGGCAATAAACAATCATTTGATAACATCTGAGACCAGGTGCACCGGCAGCTGCAGCCCCTCAGCAAGTACATCAGATTGACCATGTCAAAAAGGTCAGCTAAGGTTGAGGACACAGGCTGGGTGAAAAGGTGCACAACAGAGAACAAAATGAATACTACAGAAACTAAATGGATGCAACAGTCAAAATGGCTGCCGCTCATGCTAACACAGAAGTTACATGTCTTCACATCTGGACCTGTAGAAGACTTAGAAGGACTGCTGTGCTGCTGCAAAAAGGACTGCTATTCTGTTGCCCTGCTGCCCTGCTGTCTGCTGCCATGCTTCCTGAGTGGAGGACTGTACCTGCATCTTCTACCCAGGACCACCCGAGTGGCTCTAAGAGCTCATTGGTAGGCCTCTTGATCAGAGCATCAGGGACAGAAAAGGCTCCAACCACCTTAAACCCTGGACCTGGAGTGAGTGCTACCTTCTCAAGTAGTGCCACCTCAGTCCTGGACCCCTGGAAGATGGTCTGAAGGTGCTCTGTCAGTCCATCTCTGGTCCCAGCACAACTAACGCCGTGTGACGAATCGCCTCACAAGACTTTGCATCGGAACCGCTGTGCAATGCGTCTCAGATGCAGGACTTTGCATCGCAGCCCCACAGCTCATTGTCACCATTGCAGCATTATGCAGAACCTCACAATGCAGACCGCAGCCCCTTGAAACTGGTGCTGTGTGACACATCTCCCTGGAGGACCCCGCATTGCAGCTCTTTGGACTCATCGCTACACAAAGCATCTCCGATGCAAGGCATTGCATCACTGCTGCTGTATGATGCATCGCTCTACAACCAGGATTAAAGGTACTCCGTTCAGTGGTTCTTGTATTCCATCCTTACCTCATCATGGGCGGCCGGAACTTGTGACTTTGCCTCAGTCTGGTGTGACTAAGTAACCACAGAGAGCACTATGTGCTTTTAGGCTCCCTGTTTACCTAAATCTTTAAAATTGCATATCTCCAGGTCTAGTAAGTGGGTTTTTGTAGTTTTGGCCAACATTTTTTTTACATTTTATTCTATTTTCAAAATTGGTGTGGGAATTTTCTTTTGTTGTATTGTCATGTTATCACTGTTTAAAATGTATCAATACTTTACACATTGCCTCTAAGTTAAGCCTGACTGCTTTTGTACGAAGCTACCAGAGGGTTAAGCACAGGTTAATTTCAGGTTTGCTTGTGTTTTACTCTGACAGAGATTGTGGTTGCTGCTTGAGTAGGGTTTCACCCCCCTTAAACAGTAGCCCATTTTCCAACTTTGGAGTTCAATGGTGAGATTTAGACTTGTGTTTTGTTGTATGGTTCCTACGAGTTTAGTAAGACTGTGCATTATGTCAACAAGAACTTCACAATATAAAGCCTTAGGGCATTATTACGAGTTTGGCGATCCAACACTGTAGGACTGCATTTGCCCCCGCCAGCAGCCCACGGTGCTGGCAGTCCAAAGACCGCAATATTATGAGTTGACCACAGGGCCAGCAATGTGGAGGTAGGGATCTTGCAGTGGTGGTGAGTATTTTTCTCAAATATATTGATGTCTGTGTGTGCATTTTGACTGCACATGTGACAGATGAACACATATGCATGATATATGTGGGAAAATGCCATATACCCATTACCAGGGTCAGCTCATATGTGGGTAGTCCTGGCAATGGGAATTTGGCACAAAAAAAGACCCCACTGTTTGTCGCCACACACAGCGTTGTAATCCTCGTGGTGAGGATCCTGCTGTGAAGGCGGGACCTGGAAAAAGGGATCCATGTCGGAATCTGCCTGGAAGAAGAAGAAAGGGGTGAGAATGCACCCCAAATCCTTTGTCACCAACACCTTGAAGCAGGCGGTTAGACCGCCGCGGTCCACTTGTGTATCAGGCAACTCGTAATACGGACAGCGGTGCAGCATCCCTGCATCACCTTATGCCTTTCCTAGACCATAAATCCAGCAGTATGCTGGCAGTCTAGGTGGTCCAGCTGTGGTTTTTGCAGGCCAATCCACCCAACTCATAATGCAGCAGTTGGACCGCTGAGCTCACCGAGCTCACGGTGGTCCACGGGACCGCCATACTCATAATAAGGCCCTTTGTCTACTTATATCATCAGTGAATGGCTTGCCTTGGCTAGCTAATAGTACCACATCTAAACCCCTAACCTGACCAGGCTAATAGATGATTACTGGTAACCTCAAACATGAAATCTGTTTACACTAATTCCCAACAGATCGAACTCTTTTGTTCCTTACTTTACAAGATATAAACAAGAAAGATACGAAAAGACATTTTAAAAACATTTATTGAAATAATCACATTCTTTTGTAGAAAATGTGTAGAGGAGACATATCAATATAATAAGCATTGTTGGAATCGTTAAAAATATAAACACTTTAATCATGTTAATTGTTACTAATGTTACCTTACTCCTTTCTGCACCTATCCACTAAAGAGAACAAAGCGGGAGGACCCCCTGCCAGATCTATTGTGATGGTCTAACCCCCGCACATGGATATTATGTGTCAGGAAGCCAGTCTAAGTGTCCGGTCCTTCGCAGGATGAAGGTAGAGTCAGCAGGGCTGCATCTCAGCTTTAGTTCACAATGGTCCCATGATGAGCTCAGAATGAAGTGCTCCTCTTGCCGAGCCTAGCTTGGACATTGTTTATATAATAAAATGCTGTCTTTATCTCACTGCGGCAGACGTGCAGAACAGCTCGTTGGTGTATTTAGAGAAAGAGTTGTCTCCTACAAGCATGCAGAGAAATTAAACAAAAAGGCATCAATTTCTGATTGTACGACCCTGAAACTAAAGGTGCAGACTACAGAGCTACAATGTTTACCAAGAATAAATGCATATGCAGCACATTCTCGCTTTAGGCGCCGGGACGCCCCTTGGCTGGGGCAGCTGTGCGCTATAAAAGTGTTTTTAACATAACATAACATAGTCAAAATATGTAAAAAAGTAACCATTGCAAATGGAGGTCAATTTAAAAATGGATTCTAAAATGGAGACAATGCATGGACCTCACAACACACTCCTCTTGGTTGGAAAGGAGACTACTTTATTAAAAAAGTAGCATTAAAATATATAAAACATCTAACAATATACCAAATAACACTTTAACCTCTTCACTGAGGCACAATTTCAGCTGCAGTGCTGGACATTCCGATCGCGGGCGTGGTCATCACAGCTCCCGGCCGTCATGAGGACATGCCCACTGTGACTCATTACGGCCGGGGGGCGTCATGAGCATGGAAAAGGTTAATAGCCTAAGCAGACCATGAAAGCCATAAAAAAATGCCAAATTACAAATTATGCAACTAATAAAAAATAACCAAAATACATTTAAAACCTCAAAAAGCCAAATGAAAGAGTGTAGGAGGCACCCCAATTGCAGTACAGAATACCTGAAATGTTCACTAGGTCCCTATAGTCATTAGGGTCCAGGAAGGTACCCACATCAGCAAATGACAGAACCACAGTGACCTGGAAGCAAGATCCAAGGAATGAACATGGTCAATACTAGCTCATTCAGCAGAAGCTGAAGCCATCAGTGCCAGGAGTGCAGCCTCCAGGGAGCAGCCAGACGCCAGCGGCTCATAATAAGCATCTTGCAGCTAAGGGAGCATTACAGGACAACACTGTTAGTGCACCTGCTAAGGACGCACAAGCAGATTCAAATCCATAGACTGCGACAATTGCATAGCAATGCATAAGCCTAGTGCACACTCGAAAGAGCACCATAAACAGTGAAAAACAGGCTGTACACTCTGAAACCACATGGGCCGGAAGGACAAAAAACAGTTCTTGTTTAGTTCCAGTAACAAAGCCATTTGAAAAGTACTGTATGCTGTGTTCCAGACACAGAAAGACATGTGGTAATTCCATTACTACTAGGCCTCGTGTGGAACATACATTGCGGAGCAACAAAAAATAGAACCAAACTAACAATCAACAGGAATAACACAAGTGGAATGCCTCCAAAAACGCTTGAAATTAAGGAATGTGTAAAAGACAGGATCACTCCAAGCACAGTTTGAAATATAGAAAAAAATCCAGACCCAATCATTTTAAAAAAGTGTGCCACTGTAGCGGTGTTAGTAGCAATAAAAATACAGTGTACAAGCTTACCGATACACTGTGGCAAGTTAGTGTGAAAAAGTGATAGCACTTCTGAGGAAGATCAAGCAACTTGGATGTCAAAAGTTTCCATGGCAGATGTTAATGTCACATCTTTTTGAAACAAAAAGGCTTTCAGAGTTAATTTTAGAAATAGGGACTGATGGCCACAAGGTAACTTCCCCATCTGTGTGTGCAGGTGCATATAAGACATTCATACAGCAAATTACGACCTTGGAAACTGTAAATACATAAGGGATACCTGGCTTTATTCCACTCAACCGTAATCATTTAAAATCAAGTATCTTCCATTAGAAAGTAACAAAAATATTGACTCAATCAAAGTTACGACACCTCCCTTCAAATTACACTCTACTTAGTCATGGATGCATTACCAACTCCATGAAGTGCTATCTCTTTACAGACTAATGAATGGTCAAGTGAAATTCCACATTCATTTCCACAAATAAAAACCTCTTTGTCCTCCACACATACACCTGTAATCGATGGAAAGAAACCAAGTCTCATGTAAACAAAATTCACCCATCCTTTCGTATCTTCCTACTTAAAAATGTTTCTGATATGAAGTTAAATGAAATGAAGAAATTCGTAAAGAAATGAAACCATGAATGAGCCAAACAGTAGATGGTGTTTCAGCTACAGAGAATGGCAGTTTTTCTAATCTTTCTATATTAAGCATGGTATAGGTCACATCTTCTTTCACTATTAATTTTTGTATGCGTGAAAAATTATAAGACAAAAACAATTTAGTGGCATTCTAATATTTCCATAGCACTCTATTTGATTTTAAAACCTGCATTGTCCAACTCAATTGCAAAATTGATTTTAACTCACTCTGACCATGTTGAAGTATAGACATGTAATTTTGTATATCGAATGCAGATGAAAAAATATTATTCAGTGAATAAATACAAGTAGATAATGTAGTCATGCCAATATTGATAACAACCAAAGCTTTCTCAAAATGCTCCTTATCAGTTTGGCTAAACCATTCAGCAGCTTCCTGTTGAGAATTTTTTTTTAATTCATTGTAAGTGGCATATATAAAGCATTTAGAACAAAGAGATCTGGGACCCAACAAGAAATTGTAAATGAATTTTGTATTTTGTATGCTTTTATGGTTAATAATCTTAACCGAATAAAGTACTTACTGAAATTGTGTAAGTCCATTTGATACGAAAGGAGAGATAGGGGTCCTTTTACTGTGGACAAGGTGGAATGTTCTAACCAATGCTGGCATAACTTTCCTGCGCTATAGGTAGTAACAACACCTGAGTGTTGAGATTGAATATATCGGGGGCCTGGTCTGAACTATTTAAACGCAGTAGTAGAGTTTAAAAAATGAGAATCAAATTGATTGTGTCTACGGTCCACACTAACCACCCATCCGAACCAGAAAGTTAAGAGTTGTATGTACCATTATGTAGCATATCATTAATCTGTTCTTCAGTGAAGTTAATGTACCATTGTCAATTGTCAATCTATGCAATAGTGGGAAGACTAGGCTTGTTTACATTTTTAACATTAGCAAGACCAAGACACGTATAAATTGAAGCCCATGTTAGCTGTCCCTCACATCTAACATGGGCTTAAATTGGAATTCCATAGAGCATATTATCAAGCCCATTATCGCCATTTTAGCGGCAGTTTTCTGCCGCTAAAGCGGCGATAATTTTATCGCCTTTCTTGATAATATGCCACATAGTCTGTTGGACTTTTTGGTTTAAAAAGATTATTTGTCTAGATATCAGACAAGCCCTAAAAAAGCATCAATTCCCTGGACCCACTAGTGTTGCATACCCCATACTGATTTTAGATCAATGCTCGTTTTCCAATACTCATAACCTTTTAGGGATAGCTGGGGAGTAAAGTAGTCTCAATAAATCAATTTCATTTGGTTAGCATATTTTTCTCAGGTGGAGAAGACATAGTAAAGTCTATAATAAAATTAATGAAATTAGGTCTATAGGGACATGACAAGAAAAATAAGGGAACTTCTCTAAATATATTGTGGAACTATCCAGAGGTGGTGTCAAGCACTGTTCCCACTGTGTATAGTAATAAGAGCATGTGGAGTACTATCTCTGTGTAAATAATGTGGTGCATAGTGATGGTAGCAAAACGTTTCATCATAATTTACAGAATTCAAATACAAAACCTAATTTTAAATACTGTATAAGACTCTAATTCAGATATCATATTAGATACAGTCACAGCACCTGATTCATCAGAAATAGAACCTGGTGTGATAACATCATTCATAACAATTTTAAAGACATATGGAATTTACAAAGTCTCTGTAGGACCATAAATGTCATAAAGACCTCATCCCAAACAATACATCAAGGACAGGAAATGCAATAATGTTCACAAGCGACAAGTCTCTTCGCACCTTATGTGAAGAAGAATGGGATGTAAGCACCTCAGCTACTAGTTCTGGAGAAGAGCGATCTGGAAGAGAATGTACATCCAACAGCAGGAATTGTTTTTCTAACAAATCCAATCCAAATGAATAGAAAAAACTATTTTTAAAAAATCCAAAGGTAGGACCATGGAAGAATCAGGTAAGTCTGTTTCAGCCAAAAGAACAGTGCACATGCACCATACAAGGAGGTATGCAAAGAACTTGAGGAAAAATCATCATCAATGTTGAGTAAGTAACCAGAAGCAGTCTGAGTAAAAACAGGGACCTCATTAGGCAAAGGAGAGCAGATAGTCAAATCCAAAGGAGGTTGATAATAACCAGCTTTGTTGCCAAGAGTAGCAGTATAAAACTGTAAACTCACATCAGAGACGAATCCTGTTAATAGCATTAGTAACAGGCACAAGTGGAAGTTCAGCGTCAGAAGTCCCCAGCCGGGTACAAGTTAAAATAGGACTACTTAGTAAATATGGAGGGATCTCTTACAGGATATGGAGAGGAGACAAGGAACTACCCAGATACCCTTGTGGCCTACTGTGGAGAATTGGCCACATGAAGTAACTTGACCAAAACAATGGAAACGTGTTGTTTCTGTTTACAACCAGCAAGCATTGGTAAAAATCAGTTCGAATAACTTGGACAACAGGACAGGCACTGGCGCACGATAGGATGAGCTAAACTCTTTCTTCTCTCAAATAGTCTCCTATACTAGATCTCCCACTTTAGGAATCCACCCAGAAGTTACTGGTTGTTCCTTCACCTCATCAGTGGCAGAACTTTTAGAAGTTAAATTTGAGCGCTTATCTCGGAAGTCTTCAAATTCCTGTAAGACAACAAAACATTGATGACAAAGGGCACATCTGCTGCTACTGTGCCAGGGTCATCAAGATTTGAAACAAAACATACACCTGGACCCCAAAGATGACTTCATAGGGAGTCCAACCACCCAAAGATTTACTAGCCAGATTGTTTAATGGTCTGTGGACCCCATACAGAAGATGGATAAAACCTGAAACTAATACCCTAGCTGTTAAGGACTGCTTTAAGTCATGGTTGTTCCGATCCACTAGCGTGTTTCGCTCAGGACGATAGAGGGTGAAATAATGCACAGCAACACCCAGGGTGCCCATGGCTTCCCCATGAACCTTAGAGGCAAAGGTTGCCCGCACGCGCACTCCCTTATGGGGCAGAGCCACCACCACCATCACCAGCGGCTGTGGCCTCAGCTGAACCAATAGAACTCTCTACTGTGGCTTCCTCTGCATCATGCAAATCAGTTAATTGTGCCACTTTCCCCAATGTTGCCCTTCCTTCCTCTCTGCGAATCTCGCTTCCCGGGGTGGTTTTTCGTCCCACATAACACTGACCATTGTTCAACAAACAATTTCCTTCCACTCTGCTCCCTTCACCATTTTCTATACATTGGGTTTTAGAGGGGAGCATACCAGCACTGCTGCAGAGGCCCCCTTCTGCAGACCTCCTAGCAGGGTGGCTTCTCTTTGGAACCCAAGCCTGCTCCAGGACGATGGGCACCAGTATGTCTTCCCTCTCGCCCTCCTTCAGAAGCAATAGGGCCTAAACCATCGCTTTCACCCGCTCACTGTCCATGCTGGCCTTTAGCCATTACACTTTCCAAATCTCGCCACTAATTCAATCAAAAACCCCAGCTAGCTGGCTAGATAACTACACCAAGCTAAGCCAACCATCAGCTCCCGGAGATGCACCCTGTCCAAGAGGGGCCCTTGGACTGCGACACTGCCTTAAACCTCCTCTAACCCCACCCCAAAGAACCCCCTGCCAATCCCTTATCTTTCCGGTCCCTTGCCGAACCACCCACGGGGAGACCTCCCACTGTTGTCTCCCCTAAGGCCCCCTTAGAATGTGCATGGGTTAGTTCAACAGCTGCAGTTACAAAGTGAGAAATTGAACTTACTTATACAACTTTTCAAAAATAAACTCTCTTACTGTCCAGCTAGAAACCTCTCAACCCAGAGGTAAACATGTCATTGATAGGCTATCATATCCCACAAGCATCAAGAGAAATGTAGTATTGTAAGCTTTTAGTAGCATCTGAGTGCTCTCAACAGTACCTCGAAATTTCTGAAAAGACTGATATACTAATAGATAGTTGCAAATTTTTAACTCATGCATGTATTTTATTGATTATATGATTGCCAAAAGTCCTGATCATTAATTGGCTGGTGAAGAGTGAGGGAGTTACTGCACCTGGGGAACACTGACACTCTGGGGTGCAGTATTTACTTGTTGTTGTAAATATATCCAATTCCAAGTTTTCTAAAGGAGAATTATGTTTTACAAGCAGAATCGATTTCTGACTGTATTGGAGTACATCATACATTTTCACCTGATACATTTTTCCAGATTCTTCCTGAGCAAAATGCTGCAGGTGCAGTGTTTATTGCATTACATGGAATAACTATCCCTGTGCAAACTCATATTTTAGTTAGGTCCAAAGTGTGGAAATATATTTATTTGGTTTTTGATAGATATTATATAAATCAAAGTTTTCTAAGTCACTATGACTCTGAGTTGGTCAGTGTTTTCTGATGTCTGTGCAAACCCCTGTTAACGCAAGCGTTAAATATCTCTTACCCGTTGCTAATTACGATAAATAAAACCTGCCGGAATTTAGCAGGAGAAAATAGTATAGTATTTCCTGGTAACGTCATTTGGTGCATTAAGCATTGTAAGCAAAGGAACTGCTCTTGCACTTAATCTTTTTATGTTTTGAATGTGTGGGGAATTTTAGCTTTCAACAAACTTGCACTTTCTGCCCATTTGCAAAGTACTTTGCTGCTCGTGGATGCTAGTCACGTCCTATTGGGTAACTGACTTCTTTGGGAGAACCAATCATATTCAAGGGGGTGGAGCCTGTTCGAGCTTGCGGCCATTTAAATGCTGGCAATGGCGCGAATGCCCACAACAGGTGCGCCAAAAGCACGCCAAAGGCAAGCTCGCCTACGCCCGTCCTCAGCCAGCTGGGGGTAGGGGGTGGTTATTATGCCCAAAATAATACTTACACTCCCTACGAACTTAAACAATTATACTCAGCAGGATATCAATTGAAACCTTAAATATCTCTTGTCTATCTAACTTAGTTGAATGGTGGAGCTGTTTTTATTTAGTAGTCCTAAGTATGCCAATCAGCCCCCTGGTCAGTACCCCTATGAGAACAGATAGCCCCGCCAACCAATGGTTAAACACCAAATAGAAATATTCCAATTGCTAGACTCTGAAAAGCCAGACATTCAACTGGTAACTGAAACTTGGTTATCGTCTTAATCATCCCCTGACATCTCAGCTGCACTCCCAGAAAATGATTACCTACTTCATGGCAATCAATCTACAGGCAAAATAGGACAAATAGCAACTATAATCTATAAGAACTTGCAGTTTACCACTCTGGCTGCTTTCAATATTACAGCAGTTGACAATCTCTTCATTAAACTTGATTCTATATCCACTTCCTTAAATTCTGTGTTGATATATAGACCTCCGGGTCATATGCTTCATTTTCCACATTCTCTGGCAGAACACTTCTCTCCCATAGTAACTGATCATGCAAAACTCCCGTTAATTGGGGATTTCAATTACTGGGCTAATGAGGAAACGGGTGGGCAAGAATATTTGGAATTAACTGACTTGTTAAGCCGCCTGAAGTGTGAACAGCACCTGACCTCTCCTACCCTTAAGGGCCATACATTAGATCAGGTATGGACTGCCAATCATTCGGTGGCTAACCTTATGGTTATGGCTTGAGTCTGGTCAAATCACTTCTTACTCGAATAACTCTTGCTGATTTGGCTCTTCCCAAATGCCTGCTTAGCACAGGTACACCTGCTAGAAACCGGACCCACGCTGGCATTGACTCCTTTTGTAAATCATTGGCAACAACCCTACCTAACAAACAAGTCAATATCAATCAATAAGAGTAAAATATCAAGCCTGGCTAACTGAAGTCAGTAATACATATGCCCCTCTTTGCAAAGTCAGGTTGGCTAGGTGTCATGATGCACCAAAATGGTTTTCTAAAGATTTAAAACTTGCTAAACTTGAACTTCGCCGAACCGGACAAAACTAGTGAAAGAGTTATTCAGCTGGTAAAAGGGAAGTCTCCCTTTCCCAGATTAGACAATATAAAAAATCTATTATACAAGTTTAATCTGCTTTTTTCCCTGGAAAAATCATAAATTCAACAAATAACTTAAAGGATATCTTTGGAATCGAGTCTGAATTCTCAAATCCCGACAGAGTGACTGCAACAATTCCTCCTACAGTGAAATTGGGCACCCCTTCTGACACCTGCCCACTGAAAGTGATAAAAGAAGTTTTTTCGTACTTCCCGACCCGGCGCTAGCCCTACTTAAGGATTTTCTAAGCCAAGGCCTGGTTCCTAGCTCTATTAGGGAGGCGATAGTGGTTTCGTTATTAAAAAAGGCTGGTTATGATCTATGAAGAACTACTGCTATGTTTCTTTGCTTCCCTATTTAGCAAAAGTTTTGGAAGCATATGTTGGTAGTAGTTTATGCTCTTTTCTCGAGAAAACCCAATTTCTATCCCCACCAAGTGGGATTTTGGCCAGCCCATTCCACCAAAGCTGTGATCCTCTCAGTTGAGGATGACATGAGGGGAGATGTTGATGGGGGTACCACTCAGGCGCTGGTGCTCCTTGACCTTTATGCTCACTCACCCCCAGTCACGGATCTTGGTTGAATCCATCATCGTTCTTTAGCTCACTTCGCCACCCCAGTTCAGACACAGCTATATGCAAATCAGTCTTGACCCTGTGCCTCATGGGAACAGTCTAACCCGAACTGCCAAGCCATGTCTTCCCTGGACCGCAAACAAGCATCCTGGGACCGGTTTCAGGCTAACAGTCCTCATCAGCAAGGCTGGCTTGAATCCAGTGGCAAAGTGAGCAAGTGGGCGTACCCTGCCAACTTAGGGCGAAGAAAGCAAACACAAGGAGATGATGGACGGATCTCTGAAACTTTTCAGACACTCACCCCCAGTCACAGATCTGGGTTGAATCCATCTTCGTTCTTTAGCTCACTTTGCCTCCCTAATTCAGACACAGCTATATGCAAATCAGTCTTGACCCTGTGCCTCATGGGAACAGTCCAGCCCGAACTGCCAAGCCATGTCTTCCCTGGACCAGAAACAACCATCCTGGGACCGGTTTCGGCCCTCAGCAGCCAGGCTGGCTTGAATCTAGTGGTAAAGTGAGCAAGAGACCCACGTCTGGGCATACCCTGCCAACTTAGGGCGAACAAAGCAAACACAAGGGGATGATGGACGGAGCGCTGCAACTTTTCAGACATTCACCCCTAGTCACTGATCTGGGTTGAATCCATCATCGTTCTTTAGCTCACTTCGCCACCCCCGTTCAGACCTTGACCTTTATGCGGCATTCAATGGCATAGATCATGCGCTTCTGATGGACCCTGTCAGAACTGCAGGTTTACGGGCCACTTGTCTTGATTGGATTGTCTCCATTTTGAAGGACTGTTCACAGTCGGTCCGCTTATCCCTTTCAACTCTTCCACCGTCAAACTTACCTGTGGTATGCCCAAGGGGTTATCTTTGTCCCCTCACCTTTTTAAGCTGTATATTAATTCTCTGATGTAGTCCCTAAAAAAAATTAAGGTGAGAATTTACAACTATGCAGACAACATGCAACTGCTTTTGCTATCGATAACTCACCAGAATACAAAATAACATTCCAAAACACGATGCTGCTTATCCACGATTGGATGAATAGTAATCAAATTAAACTCCAATAAGAGGCAGACTGTTTTAACTAGCAGCACGCATGACCTGTGGAACTCCACATTCTGGCCAACAGGAATGGGTACCCCGCAGCCTAACAACTCAGTTAAGAGTTTTGGAAACTTCGTTGGCAAAAACTTGTCCACTACGCCTCAAGTTGGGGAAATAACTTGTTCCTGTTTTTTACAGCTTTGGAAAATTAGAAAAATTGGTAAATACTTCGCCCTTGAAGGGCTCATCCAGGTGGTTCTCACATTAGTCATCTCACTAATGGGCTAGGCAAATTCACCCTTCCTAGGTGTCCTCTAAATCCTCACCCGGAGATTACATCTGGCACAAAATCAGTCAGTCAGATTAATCTACCAACAACCAAAGAAGTGTCACATCTCCCCCATGATGTGGAAACTACACTGGCTACCAGTAAATTAGCAAATGGCGTTCAAGACTGGGTGCATCATTTTTAAATTTCTTTAAGGTAACAGTCCAGAGTTTATCTCTTCCTGTATTCAAAAGTACACACCCACCCACTACGTCAGGTCTGCTTTCCTTAATCTTGTCACTATCCCATTCTAAAAGAAGAGACTGGGTGTATCTAGATGTTCTGTATTAGTGCCCTGCTTAAGGAACTCCTTCCACTTAACATCAGGGTGACTTCTTGCTACTCTAGATTCAAATAACACCTGAAAACATGGCTCTTCACACAAGCATCTGAGTGAAATGGTAACCAGTAGGTTATGTTCCTGTTACTTGGCGCCAAGAAACTGGTTGGTGTATGTGAGTTTCTAAATATTTTTAACATAACAGAACATCAGAATCTGCATTTTATTACCCAAAAACTCAGAATAGGTGTGATTAATTGCACACAATAATTTCTAAATCCCCACAGTGTAGGCCTTTAACCTGTAAGATCCGGCCCAATGGAAGCAATGTAAGAGGCATGTCCTACCACTCCCCTCAGCTTTCCCCGAGTCCACCCAACAACGAGGTCACCCCAAGGAGCACCAAAGGGAATGGGGGATTGAGATAAAGTTAGAAAATTGGCCAACCGCTGACCACGTCTTGTCACACTAGCACTCTGGTTTGGGACACTCAGTGGAGATGATGAACTATTCTTGGGTGTTTCATGTTTCACGTGTGTTGTGGGAATAACAACACGCATTAGTGTTCACTACTAATTAACGGCTCATTCACACCTTTCACTGGCATTCCGTTTCTCTCACCCGCTCACAAGTTTGAGCTTTGATTTACCTGGTTCTCTCAGCCAGGTTGCAAGAGGGGTTTAGGCAATTCACCAACCAGAGCTAAGAGCCTCAATGCATTGCACTTTCTTGGGGTCTTTAGCTTTTATCGACGGACTTTTAGTACATCTGTATAAAGCCAATATTCACAACTCATTAGGGCAAGACGCACCTGCTCTATATACCCTGGAGGTCGACGTTCTTAAAGAGTCAGGGGTTTTTGGACTCTTGTTTCATAGTCTCAAGATGCACTAATTAGCTTGCCTTGTATCTTTTTCATAAAGAGCTGTTAGCAGTATTGCGTTGTTGTGGTTTAAAGAAAGTGATTTATCAGATTAAGCGTTTGGGTTAGTCTCTTTTTTTAGCATAATGTATTGTGCCTTTTAAGTGCTTTGGTAGTATTGCGGGTTAGTGCGCACAAGTGCTACTGCGAGGTACTACCACTTACTGAAATTCTTTTGCCTGTATTTCTTCAGGGAATCGCAGCAGGATTCAGGCTCCAAGACCCTTGAGATGAACCAAGAGGCGTTGGTGGTAATGCTGGTCGGAGTCGACGCGGAGTTGCAGTTTTGCTGAGCAAAAAAGGTTAAGTATTTCAGGGAACACTATCAGGATACCCTTCCACCAGCATTGATTACCTAGCAGAGGTCGTGGTGACTTGGGTGGGGTTTCTATACCTTTCACAATCAAAATGGCCACCGAGATTTAGCAAATCTCGTAAGACCTTCAAGGAATGTTCAGGATGCACAGTACACTTTTCTCATTCTCAACTGGGTGCGCTCCCTTCTACTACTGTGCACTGAAAAATATGAAGCATGTTTGTGCCTCTGAAGCTGCAAGCACACTTCTCCATTCACCCTGCCTAAAGTGTCACACTCTACTGGCCTCTCTGTCCCACAACTTACACAGCACGCATTACCAGGGTCCAGGCTTGACTTTAGTAGAGTGACCGGTGTTTACAGGAGGAAAACTGAGCCTTGTTCTGTGTGACCATGACAATGGGGTAGGGATACCCTGGCCCCTTTGGCCTGGTGGCGGGGTCTCAGAGTGACCCCGCCAGGAGCCAAACATGTTTTTTTTCATTTTACTGCAAATTTATGTTGTTAAGAAACTTCTCTTGTGTGTGCCAGGGCTTGGAAGTGCAGCAAAATGCTCTTTTTTGGGGAAGGAGTGGTATCCCCCTTTCTCATGCCTCAAGCAGACCTTGAGGACCCGATCCCCTTACCATTCTGCAAAATAAGGGGCAGGGGACGTGCAGCCCCCCTCCCCAACCCTTAATAGGCCCCAGTGACCTCACCCCCCTTTTGCAGAATGTTTCACAAAGGGGGAAATGTCCACATGACCTCCTCCACTCTGAGCCTTTTAAGGAGCCAGGGACTGTACCGCCAGGACAACGTGGTTTCCCTGTCCACAAGAGCACAGGCAGGAAAACAGAAGTCTTCTCCCCCCCCCCAGAAGAAGCTTTGAAAGTGCTACAGATGGGTGGGGGCAGACTTCTGTTTCCTTGCCCGTGCTGCTGCAGGCAGGGAAACACACATTGCTCCCGCCCGGAGGGAGCAAGCACAAATAGTTGCTTCTTCCGGGTGGGAGCAAGTCGGCTCCCGATTAACTGAGGATGGGGGCAGACGGGGCAGTGTGGGGTCTAGGACTTCCCTGTGGCTCTCAACTTGTGGTTTTTGGGTGCCGCGAGTGGCCACTGGTGCACCCACTGGAGTCACCGAGGCCCAAGGAGGCTTGGGAGGAGCGCTGCATGCCCCTCTACCCTTATTTAGAGAGAAAGGCTATGGGGGAGGGGGTTCCTGGGGCTCAAGGTGACTATGGAAGTGGGGTGCACTCCGACCTCCCCTTAATTAGAAAGAAAGTCCCCAGGGGATGGGGTCCCCAAGGCCATCAAGGCTCCTAAAAAGGGGGCTGTTTGCCCCCTCCCCAATCATTGAAAAAAAAAGTGTCCTTGGTGGGCTCAGGGACACCAAAGTGAATAATACATGAGTGTCAGAAGCTGCTCACTTATTATTCACTGCTCCAGCATCGAACACCCCATAATAGGGTATGGCCAACCCTGCGCTGTCCACAGCCGAAGGCCGTATGCGGCGTGGAGTTGGCTGCTGATGAGTGTTGGATGCAGGGCCTGGCCTGGTGGGGGTTGGATTCACGCATGGTAAAAAATATTACTTTATAATTGAACCATACCATTTTAAACGTACAAACCCACTAAACATCACCAGTTACAGGGTCAGATGTATGAAAACATTTTGGGTTCGCAAACAGTGCGAATTGCAAAAATTGGCCATTTGTGAATGCAAAATGGCCTTTCTCAATGTATGGAAGAGTTCGCATTCGCAAAATTGGTAAGCGCAAAAAATGCGAATCCTTATTTTGCGAATACCAATTTTGCAGATCTCAAATTGCGAACTCGCAAATTGGTAATCGCGGACCAATGTATGAACCATTCGCAAATTGCAAATGATCCAAAATTTGCAATTTTGCATGTGCAAATTACCACCAATTCCAATCAGGTGGTAACCAGGTGGAAACTATTTAAACAGGCCCAGAGTGCCTCAGAATGTTTCACAATGGCAGCGATGTACATCATAGCGAGGAGGATGAGGATTCAAGCAGCAGTACAGAGAAAGAGAAAGAGACAAAAACTCATTTTCAGAGTTTCAGTAGACCGAGGAAGAAATCCATGACAAATATAGATTAGACTCTGCTACATTACTAGGCCTGATAGATGACCTTCATCCACTACTGCAACATCAGACTTGCAGGGCCAATGCCTTCCCCACACATGTGCAGGTCCTATGTTCACTGCACCTACTAGCTTCAGGGAGCTACCAGGGGGTGATAGCGGCAGGAGGAGGGGTCTCCCAAAGTGCGCTTTCGCGCTTTTTCAAAGCCTTCATGGACACAATGGTCCGGAGGATACACAATTACATTAGATTCCCCTCTACACCACAGGAATTACAGCAGACCAAATTAGATTTCTGCCAGATAGCCGAATTCCCCCATGTAATTGGGTGCATTGATGTTACACATGTAGCCATATGCCCCCCTCATGTAATGAGTACGTGTTCAGGAACAGGAAATCTTTTCATTCAATGAACAGCCAGGTTTGTAATGCCTCACACATAATAGCTGACATAGCAGCAACATTCCCCAGCAGTACTCACTATTCATTCATTTTCAGACACAGTGGTATATAAAGATGTCTCCTTGGGGGTGAATTTGGCGAAGGATACCTGCTAGATAAATGCATGTAACACAGTCTGGTAGACTCTCTGGATATGGTGAAACAGTTCAGTGACTAATCTTTTGCCTTTTACCCTGCAGGTGAGAGCGCATATGCTGTGCGCTCCTCCATACTCACCACATACCTGAATCCAGCAACTCAAAGTGAAAAGAAATATGCTGCGCATAAGTCGACACACAATGTGATATAGCGGACCTTCGGCATACTGAAGAGTAGGTTCCACTGCCTACACAAAAGTAGAGGTGCACTGCAGTATAGGCCGGAGATATGTTGTAAAACTGTGGCCACTTGCGCCATGTTGCACAACCTTGCGACAACCAATGGCATTCCTTTGGACCTGACAGACTGAGGATGAACCATGTCAACCTCGCAGAGTAGCAGATGGTGCAAGGGCAGAAGATGGCAGACAGAGACGTGGGGAAATAACACAGAACTTTTTTTAAGTGAGTAATGATGAGACAATGCACTTCATGACTTATTTTCTACTGTGTTTTATTCACCTTAATCTCAGGTAAACTGTATGAACACAGCCATCATCATCTTACATGTGTGTAAATTTGTAGGAAAACATAGGAATTAAAATAAACATGCACAAGATTCTGCACTTTCTGTAGTAGGGGATCTCTGTGTATAGTCATAATCTAGTGAATAGTCCCGCCCATGTGCGTGGACCCCAGAGCAATCAAAAATAATCTCTTATGGTGTCGAAAAATGCAGAACTGCACAGACACTTAAGAGAGAATTTAAAGACAGATAATGCAGCCTATATCCACAGGCTACACTGTCCAGTACTTCACCTAGAAATTCCACCAAAAATCCACAAACAGCAAAGCCTGTCCATATTTCCCTTGCTTTAACAGCAAAACCCCTCTGGAATGATAGAGAGGAAGACTTGGACAGACAAGCCCCATAGGCTGCCATTATGTGGCTCAAAACAGGATACTGTGACTTTAAGAATACTTTCCAGAACTTCACAGTATCCCAAAATGCACTGCAGGTCCCTTTTACTTTCAGTTCTTTTTTCCGGCTCCTGCAAGCAGGACCCTGGAGCATTGAGCTCTCCCTTTCAAGGGTTTATTGGTGATATTTACACTTTTTCAAAGTTATTTGAGTGCTTTTCTGAAGTACTTTGGTGGTTTTTCTTCCTGTTTGTCGTATGGTGCACTCTTTGAGGGTCAATATGCCTGCATTATTCGACAAATGCCCTGAGTGCTCCAGGAAGAAGGCCAAGTCCGATCCACACGATGTGTGTATCATCTGCCTTCCTTCATCTCATGTCCCAGAGGAGTGTGACATCTGCCATGGTTTCTCTAGCAGGACCCTGAGGGATAGGATGAAGATCAGGCTTCAAGGCCTGGAGGCCAGAAGACTGAAGACGAAAGGTGGGTCTGGAGGGGCTTCCTCTGCCCATGCTGAGGCCTCTGGGGGGCTCCCCAGGGGCAGGAAGACCAGCAAACATCCCCATTCTCGGTCTGCGTCGATTGCACCGACCACGACGTCTAGAGGGATGACTGCAGTCTGTTCCCCGTCTCCCCAGGGCTCTGGGTCGAAGCGATGTCGACGCTCTGCGTCGAGGGAACTGAACAGACTGCCGTCGAAGTCTTCGGTGACTATTTTGTCGTCGTCGTCGAGTACTCGACGTCGAGAGGCCCGGTGTCGGTGCTCGCCGTCGAGGCGACACCGCCGTTCGCGAAGAGGAGAAGGTCGTCGTCAAGGGGATCCTTGACATCGAAGAGAAGATCGCCGTCGAGGCGAAGGTCGCCGTCGAGGCGTAGAAGGTCGGCGTAGAAGGTCGCCGTCGAGGCGTAGAAGGTCGCCGTCGAGGCATAGGAGGTCGCCGTCGAGGCAAAGAAGGTCGTCGTTGAGGCGAAGGCAATCGCCGTCGAGGGATAGGCGCTCGACGTCTAGGAGACTAAGCTCGACGTCGAGAGGCCGACGCTCGCCGTCCGGTTGACGTTCTTCGACGCCGAGAAGGCGTGGAAGGAGTTCTGACGCCAGGAGTAAATCTGAGAGGTGTCCAGTGTCTTTGGGAGGCTCTCCAAAGTCCCTGCCTAGTAAGGAGGGCGGGTCAACAGGCTCGGTGTACTCTGTTGTGCATACCCCTGCTAGGCCGAAGACCATTACGCCTACTCCTCCTCCTCCTCCGTTACCGAGAGGACTTCCTCCGCAGGCTCCCACCCCGCCTCCACTTCCGCCTCCTCCACCTCCTCATCAACCTTGGCTTCAACCTCAACCTCAACCTCAGTGGCCAGCTGACAAGCCTCTTCCGATTCCTCCGAGGACAGGTTCGTTGCCACGATTTCCAACTCCTCCTAAGGAGACCCCTCGGCCGAGGGCCCCGACTAAGCCAAGGTCACCCGTCCCGGTGGAACCGGCAGGGTGACCAAAGCCAAGGAAGTCGCGATCCCGCTCCGGACGGAGAGGGAGGTCGCGAAGTCGTCACAGATCCTCTACGAGGTCAAGACGGCGCTACAGGTGGTGCGGATCACGGTCTCGCACGGACTCTTCCAGAACCAGGTCCTACTCCCCGACCTTGTCAGACTCCCCGGGGACGAGAGTGTCTCCCGTGGATGACATCAGCACGTTCCAGGATGTCCTCCTGAGGGGTGCAGCAAAATTGGGAATCACGGTGACGGCTCCAACACCTACGACGTCCGTGATTTTTGAGACACTTCACAAGAAGCATTTGTCTTGTCCTCCACTCCCGCTCGTGCCAGGATTGGTAGAGCCGGCGGAGGAGCTGTTTCTCATGCCTGCAGTGACGAAAGCCGCTCCATCCCGTCTTCTTAAGAAGTACAGGGCCCCGGATTCCGACCCGGCCTTTCTGAGGATTGACCCTGTTCCGGACTCCGTTATAGTGACGGCAGCTAGAAAACAACACTCTACCTCCCCGTCGTCTACAGTGCCTCCAGATAAGGAGAGCCGATGGATCGGCTCAGCTGGCAGGAAGGCTTGTGGGACGGCATCTACGGCCATGAAGGCCTCTAGCGATGCGGCTTTGCTGGGGCGGTATGATCGTGCCCTGTGGGAATCCCTCCAGCAGTTCACGGAACTCCTGCCAAGGGATAAGAGGGAGGATTTCCTGGAGATCCAGAAGGAAGGGATGCTGGTTTTGAACCAGGTCATCAGCACGGCCGCTGATGTCTCTCTTTTGGCGGGCCACGGGTACTGTCATGGGATCAACCAGCGACGTCACGCTTGGCTCAGGCTCACATCACTCAAGCCGGTGGCCCAGCAGCGAGTGGCCAATCTGCCCTTCTCGGGGGAAACCCTGTTCAGCAAGCATGCGGACGATGAGATGGCACGCATGAAAGGGGAGGCAGAGACTCTGACGGCTGTGGGCTTGGAGAAGCCCAAAGAAAAGAAAGCCTACCGCCTGTTCCAGAGACGGTTCGGGGCACAGGGCAGAGGGCAAGGACAGGCTTCAGGACAGCAGCAACAACAGCAGCAGTTCCGGAGGCCTTTCCAGAAGCGCCAGAAGGGTACAGGAGGTCAGCAGTCCTCTACAGCGACCAAGGGCGCTGCCGGGTCTCGACCCTGAGCAGTTACTTCCCCTACATCCGTTACCCGCTCCGGTGGGGGGAAGCGTTCAATTTTTTCTGGCAGAGTGGAGAAAAATTACTCGGGACAAGTGGATGCTGAATATTGTTTGCAATGGATACAGTCTTCGGTTCACCAGCCCGCCTCCATCGATTCCACCGGTCAGCTCGCAGTTTCAACTGCGCGAGCTCCAGTCGGAGGCAGATATCCTGTTAAGGAAAAGGGCGATAGAAGTCGTACCTCTGTCTCAAAGAGGAAGAGGTCTGTGCTCCCGGTTCTTTCTGGTTCGCAAGAAGGACAAGAACGAGTTCAGGCCCATTCTGGATTTGCGGCAAGCAAACAAGTGGATTCGCAGAGAGAAGTTTTGCATGCTGTCGTTGCATCAGATTTATCCTCCGCTGCAACAGGGAGACTGGCTGTGTGCTATAGACCTACACGATGCGTACTTCCATTTGCCCATTGCACACAAACACAGGAAGTTCCTGCGATTCCAAGTCGGCGCCAATCATTATCAGTATACATTACTGCCATTCGGGCTCAAGTCAGCGCCCAGAACATTCTCAAAGTGCATGGCAGTGGTAGCTGCACACCTAAGGAAGAACAAGGTGTTTGTCTACCCGTACCTGGACGATTGGTTGATCAAGGCCTCCTCCTTCTCGGAAGCTCAAACGCACTTCCGGAAGACGTGCGTTCTCTTGAACAAGCTGGGGTTGCACATCAACATGTCCAAGTCTGTCCCGACTCCGGTCCAGTGCATACAGTACTTGGGAGCCTCCATCAATACACTGTCGGCAAGCGCGTCTCCTTCGTAGGAGAGACGGTTATCACTCCTTCGGAAGGCTGAGGCTCTTAGGACCGCTCCATCTACAACATTGAGGATTGTGTCTTCTCTACTGGGGTCGATGGCCTCTTTATATCTTCCTCACGCCACATGCACAGCTGCACATGAGACCATTGCAGGAGTGCCTGGAGGATCAGTGGGATCAGAGGAAAGGATCTTGGGACGACAAGATACGACTGTCTCTGCATGCTCTTCAGTCTCTGAAGTGGTGGTGTTCGGCGGAGAATCTCCTCAGAGGGGTTCCCTTCCACAAGGACATTCCCACGCAGACTATCGTGACGGATGCGTCGCTCCATGGCTGGGGGGCGCACTCCGGAGACTTACAGATTCAAGGGACGTGGTCCCCGACGGAGTCCACGTACCACATCAATTTCCTGGAACTCAGAGCTGTTCACTTGGCACTGAAGGCCTTTCAGCCGTCCTTCCGGACCAACTCTTTGCTTGTTCAGACGGACAATACGACCACGATGTATTACCTCAACAAGCAGGGGGGTCGAGATCGCGCACTCTGTCGCAGGAGGCGCAGGCGATCTGGCACTGGCTTCTGGCCAGAGGTCTGACGATAACGGCCACTCATCTACCAGGTGTGGAGAATGTTCAGGCAGACGCACTGAGCAGACTGATTCAGGAAAACCACGAATGGGTCATAAACGACGAGGTCCTAGGAGAAGTCTTCACAAGGTGGGGGACTCCAGATGTAGATCTGTTCACCACCGCCGAAAACAGCAAATGCCGAGACTTCGCCTCCAGGTACTACCAGCCAGGGACGCTGGGGAATGCGTTATGGATCAACTGGTCGAACAGCTTTCTGTACGCTTTTCCACCCATTCCCCTGATTCCTGCGGTGCTCATCAAACTGTCCCAGTCCAGGGCGCGAATGATCCTGATTGCCCCGGAATGGCCCAGACAGTGGTGGTTCACGGACCTGCTTCACCGGTCTCTCCTTCCTCACATGCGTTTGCCGTGCAGGCTGGACCTTCTCACAAAGTTTGGGGGGCAGATGTTGCACCCCAACCTCTCGTCTATGAGTTTGGCGGCATGGCTCCTGAGATAGTGCAATATGGCCATCTGAATCTACCTGAAGATTGCATGGACATACTGAAGGAGGCTAAGCGACCTTCCACTAGGACTTCTTATGCTTACAAGTGGAAGAGATTTTGCATCTGGTGCAAGTCCAAGAACTATGACCCGACGACATGTAATGAAGATGTCATCCTTCCATATCTTCTACATCTGGCGCAGTCTGGCCTTAATGTCCATTCCATTAAGGTTCATCTGGCTGCATTGACTGCCTACAGGAAATGTCCTTCTCAGACTTCCTTCTTTCAGATCCCAGTGATCAAAGATTTTTTGGAAGGCTTGAAGAAAGTGTTCCCTCCTGTCCGGCTTCCTTCGCCTTCATGGGAATTGAATGTGGTGCTGTCCAGATTGATGAAGGAGCCTTTTGAACCTATTCATAAGGCTTCATTGCAGCACCTGTCCTGGAAGGTGGCGTTCCTCGTGGCCATTACATCGGCCCGCAGGGTGAGTGAAATGCAGGCGTTGTGTTGCCAAGAACCTTATACTGTATTTCATGCTGCTAAGGTTGTTATGCGTACTCACCCTAAATTTCTTCCTAAAGTTATATCTGACTTTCATGTTAACCAGACCATAACTTTGCCTACGTTTTTTCAGAATCCTTCCTCTCCAGCGGAAAGGTCCCTGCATTCCCTGGATGTCAGGAGGGTGTTGAAATTTTATCTGGATAAAACCAAGGATATTCGTAGGTCAGACCAATTGTTTATCAATTATGGATAGGCTTTCCTGTTTTCAGTTTCTATTTTCGGCAAATTCTGGTGAGGTTTTTTCAGTGTTTTCCAGTGACTTCAATACTTTAAGAAAACAGTGGTTATCAGTGGTTACATATTTTCGCTCCATTAGGAACAACAGAAACAGTGTCTTTCCGGTGTTTATGGAATGTTTTCATTTTATTATGACTTGCTCTCTGCACTGACAGTGCATGGTATATAAATAGTGTATGTACAGTGAACATGCAGTCCAAATACATTTAAAAAAATCTAACTTATTGTAGTACACCACACACTACTTCTTTAGTGAGTCTTTGGTCATGCATGCCCACTCTTTCCTTCCCATGTAAACTTTTAACTGTGAAATAGCCCTCTCAACATTGGTACTTAGACAGGCAACCCAAAACAAGCCAATACACGATTTGCTAACACTGGCCGCTGACACAGCTTTCCATTCCAATACTGGTGCAACTGAAGATTGTAATTCTCTGGGACAGGTTCTGCAACATATGCGGTGTACTGGGCACATATGCCCTCAGAGTTAACGACGCTGTAAAAAATGAGGCAGTACTTTTCAAAGTCCAGAGAAAATTCCATTTTTTTTTAAAAAAAATTTTTAAAACCTTTATTGTACAAAAGGCGCTCACAGATACGGGCCTACAACCCACCGGGCCGGCCACCACAATAAAGAGACATACAAGGCAATACAGGAGAGAGAACAGGATTTCTAAATAGCTCATATGAGAGGGGAAGACAACAAGTCTTTGAGTCGCCATCACGGACAGGATAAAAGTAGGTTAATTTTATAATAGAAAAAAGGGGGGTGTCACAGGATAATGTCAATCTGTATGGTCCAGAGGGCCGTGGGGGGCCGTGAGCAAGCCGAAGTCTCGAATACAGGAAAAGACTAACAGAACAATACATTTTGGCAAAGGCAGAACTTGAGTCCCACATCAAGAACAATCACAATCGCTGCTCAGCACCCACCCACCACTACCAGGGCACATAATAATAAAACAGCGAAAAGTACGCTTACAAAACTAAAAGCCCTCCGTTACAACAACCCAAGGGAGGAAAAGAAAAGGGGGTGGGGAAAGGGAAAAAAGGGGAGGAAGAGGATATCAAAAAAGGGGAGGGGGAAAGTGAGGGCGCAGCGTCAGTGCACGCCCCCCACGGCTAACAAAGCACCCAATACTAATTCGGCACATGGAACTAGTGGCAACAGGAGAAATGAATGCGTAGTAAACCGTGACAGCAGACATAACAAAAGTGCCACGCCAGCACAAACACCCCGGGGGGCTACGTGCCGACACCGCGCCACGAAATTAGGGGATACATAAGAGCCATAGAACCAAAAAGAGGAACAAGGAAAGATACAATAAACAGACCCCCCCACCACCCCGCACAGCCCACCCTGCACCCCTGCAGAAGGCTATGGCCTACCCCCCAGCAGCGTGCCTGTCGCCCTAATTAGAACCCGAAATATAGAGAAATATAAGAAAGGAAGAATCACTTAGATTAAAAAGGGGGGGGGGAGGGAAAACATGGAAAAACAGCGGGAGAGGAGCCACATAATCAAAACCCCTTCAGCTCCCACCCCCCCGCCCGAAAATACTCAGAGCCCACGGGAAGATAATAAACTCACGGATAAGCTCCAGGAACGTAAAGACGTATCAAACATAATCATACAATCATGAACGGATCACCCAACCATACCACAAAATAACAGTCCACAGAGGCAAGATCAGCTCAACCCTGTCCTCGTCTTTCGCAAACTGTAATCGTCCAGCGTACCAGGAACCAGATCACATAAAACAGGAGGTGAATAACAGGGAGTCGAATCAAAAATACACTCAAGTTGTAGCGATCGTGACCCGGATGATCCAGAAAGTACAGTAACCACTTCAGGCAAAGCAGGCAAAGTTCCGATGAAAATACGGAGAAAGCCGGTCCAGCGGCATCGTCACAGGATCTTCGTACGGCCATGTGAGGCAAAAGAGGAAAAGGAGACCCATCGAGGTCGGTCCAGACGGGATCCAGCCGGGGAACCTCCGAAGCAGAAGGAGGCACAGGACGAAGAAGGGCAGCGGGCACCCGTACATCCACACCAACAGCAGCCTCCAGGTCCACGACCCCCAGGAAGGTTCCAGCAGCACACAACAGAGATGAAGCCGCACAAACCGAGGGGGGTCCGGCAGGCCCAACAAAGGGACCCCCCTCCAGGATAGCGGTTGGTGCGGCCATGGGTGCCCCCCAGGAGCGCAGGGCGGCGAGGATGTCGCGGAGCGTAGGCTCACCTTTACAGTATTCAGCAAACGTGCCGCGCGGCGGACCCGCACCGCCGGTCCTCCCAAGGCCAAGAATCATGGGGCCGGCCGCCATCTTAGAAGCCCGGCGGGGCCGCTGCAAACACCGACCCCCGCCCGGATATCAGCGGGGCAAAACAGGACACCGGCAACCACCAGCAGAAGTGCCACCAGGGCAGGAAGGGGAGCCACCAGAAGAAGGCGATGCGCCGGCACCCCACACGCCGCCGGCACTGTTCTCCGAGTCCGGGCGGAGGAACTCAAAATGGCCGGGCCGGAGAACAAAGGGGAGACGAGCGAGATGTACGGTTAACCCCGTCCATGGAAGTCAGCTCCCCAACACCAGGCCGCAGGATCGCCGGACCAGGCCCGGGAGGCCGCAATCGGTCTACTAGCACAGCGGCCCCTCCGACCGACTCCACATCACCACCAAGGGCCGGCCACCGCGCCCCGTCCAGCCCGGGCGCCGCCAAGGAGTGCCAGGCCCGGCCGCTCCGGAGGCCCCCGAAGCAGACAGGGGCGTAACTCAGGATCCGTGATACCCAGGAATCACCGGAGCAAACGGTAAGTGCCTGTGAGTTATCGTCGTTCCACTGCACATCGTGGAATACTTCCCGGGGCAGGATAAAGTACAGGATATTTGCTGCAGACAGGAGAGTGATCGGAGCCGAGCTAAAACGCGGCCATCTCGGACGCGAGCTTGGCTCCTCCCCCCGAAAATTCCATTGTTAAGAAAGGGATCTAGAACTTGTGCAGGCTACCACATTGAGGATACATCTACTTCAAATGCCATGGTTGGTAAAGGGACATTTCTATGCATCATTGCAAGCCATTTCTCATGCATTGTAAAATAAAACTTCCTGAATTGATCCTCAGCATTTCTTTGTTTACCAAGTGGCAAGCAGTCTAGCATGGAACATGTTGCAGTGCCAAGGTCACAAAAAGTGTAGCCCAGCCTACTCTCAAGGAGATGTTTCACATCTACACCAATTACTCTGAACACTTGTTAGGCAACAGTCATGTTTTCCTATAAAAATCTAAGAAATGCAGAAGAATGCACTTTTTTCACATCACTATCAATATGTGATGGAAGATCTTCATATTTCTTGCCTTTGGCATCATCATTAAGCAAAATTTCTGTAAACGGTTGCCACATAGATAATATAGCATTCACGGCCTTTAGGACTGAGAACCACCGGCTAAATGACACAGTTGGGATGACTCTTTCTTTGATGCCACACAAAACACAAAAGGATTAATATATGCATTTTAGTTCCCGCGCATGACAAAGCAGTGCACCAGAATGGACAACAAAGTCAATAGCATTCTTCAATAACTCTGAAGATTGCAACAATGCTTTCAGCATACCATCTAGCAAGTGGCAAGGATCTTTTACAGAGAAGCACTTCAGCTCAGGTATCAATATTTGACAGGTCATCACACAACGTTTTCATACATGTAGCCGCATCCCTGCAAAAACAAACAATATCACACCAGTATTTCTTGAACTTGGTAAGAACTTATTGCAGCAGCATTCCAAGAGACATTCTGTTGCATGCTTCCACTACATCTAGATCTGCCATGATGGTGTGTCGGAACTATCAATTTTTTGCATCGCACAATGCGATTAGCACTGCCACTGCTGGGTCGCCACACATCTCTGGAGTTTCACGGTCTTCGTGATTTTACCAAAGCTTGTTTTAGTTCATTGCCAAATAAAATTTCCACAACGGAATGTGACTTTATATGATGATCTACAATTACACAATCTACATATTCCTCATGTCTGCCCTCCTCCCATCTATGCTGCTGTCCGAGAACAGCAAACAACGTAAATTATCCATGTGTTTAATGTAAAGGCAGTAGACAGGAATAGTTGCATGTGCTAGAATGAGGTATGGATGAGTCAGAGAGTGGAGGTAGAGTATATTATCAGAGAGGAATAGGGTGCGATATAGGGTAGTATATTTGAGGCTGAATTAGGAGTAAAGAAATATATATACAGATATATACCTGCATGGAAGGTGTGTGTATATGTATATATATATATATATATATATATATATATATATATATATATATATAGTCACAGAGATGCTGGGGCTACAAAGTTAGGCAAACTATCCAGTTTAGAAATTAGAGTGGGTGCAGAACTGTTTCTACAGATAATCGGCCAGTTACTGGGGTCAAAATGTCACCCACTGTGAGCAGCAATACCAACCCAGTACCAAATATGGAAGCAAAGACTCAGTAATGCTCCAGATGCAAAAATGATTGACAGTCAGCATCTGCTAAAACAGGAGTGTCCACCATCGATTGAGAAGGCCTAAATCACAGTCAGATCTTCAGGACATCCACCTAAAGTGGTTTAAGACAAAAAGAGACTCCCACTGCACAAAGGATGGAAAATAAATTTTCAGAATAAATAAAGGATCTCTTAAAACACTTGAATCCATTGTTAATCCACCTGCTAAGGCTATTAAAAGGAATCACCTTTTTTATTGTGCACAGTGCTGTCAAACTGAGGAGGTGGGGGCGCAGGGAGAGTTCAGCAGTGTCCCTAGGGGGTGGCGGGAGGGGGCAGATGAAGTGTGCTTTCACACCACCCCCCACCTGAACAAGGCTGTGGGGGCCAGGTGTTGCTCTAGCCCTTGGGCCATTCACACCTTGGACCCCATGTGTCGCACCGACCCATCAGCAGTATTTTCCCCCTGATGCCTCCCTGGCAGGCCACCACATTCAGGGTGAGGAGGAAGAAATATGCATGAGCCTCGCTGGGGGCCAGGTATTGTCACCTCGGCCCCAGTGTCTTTTTGTGGTGGGGAAGTGGAAGGGGGCGCCTCTGCTAAGGCCTCGCTGTGACGCCACTTTTCTTAGAGAAAAAAATGGAGAGGACTGTTTCCTCTTGCTTTTAGTAACAAGTAACAACCCTTTTTTAGTTGGGGACCACAGGTAGACATTTACTGGTGTGGTTAAGTTGTGTGTTCAGTGCCGCAGCATCATTGAACCTACCCTGTTAGCTTTGACAGAGCCCCCTACCTAGAAGGGCGGACAGGTTATAAACAAGATACACCTGGCATCCAGGTTTCATTGAACAAGATTGGTAACCAACACCCCCAACAGAAAACCTTGCCTCTGCGCCCCATTGTTCATTCTAATATAGTACTCAGAGGCGCAAGTAGAGGCCGAATTTCAGGGGGGGGAGCTAAGAAAAAAATTAAGGGTCGGGAGGGGCTGAATCTTAAAGCATTAGGCACAGTTGTGCTGCAGGGGGTCTTAGAAGGGGTGAAACAACAACACAGACTCATTAACATGAAAATGGTCTTTTAACGACCTGTGAAATGCACGGTGCGGCTGTGTGTGTGCCCGGCAGCAGTCTGAGCCCGGGCTGACACACACGTAGGAGGGGGGCTGAAGCCCTTCGACACAAGTGGGCGTTGCGCACCTGATGGACCTTTCTTTATAATAGCTATCAGCACATTTAAGATCTAGGGTCACGGCTCCGCCAGAGGTCCTAAGGTTTTCCTTTTTTCTTTGCATCTTACTTCAATCCCCGAACATCTAACAGATACATGCATTCAAAGTTCAAAAAGACTTTATTCAAATTGAAATAACAATTCATAAAAGTATACAGATAAAAAATCACAGTTTAAAATATCATATTTTTCATTCTGATTTAAACATTGCTAAGGTTTGACTTCTTTTTAAAAAAAGGTTAAAAAGAATAAAAACAGTACAGACAGTTAAAATAGATTATAATTAAAAAACATTTCACTAACTCTTATTATCCCATGACGATAGACTTTCTCTCTCTTAGAATTGTATTCAGAAAAAGGCTCACTGTACTAATAGTGAGGCAATCATCTAAGGACCTAAGTTTATTATAAGCGTCTCTTGAATTCCTTAGGCCCCAAGTTAACAGTAGAGGCTTTAAAATTTGTCATCGCGAATGGCTATATAAAGTGCAGAACAGAGTGCAGTGTATGTTTGATTGAAATGATTTGTGATCACAAGGACACAGCCTTTTTCCCCTCGCCCAATCATTGCAGGTCGAGAATGATATGAGTCTATAAAAGGTTTCCAGGCGAAAGTAAGTCAGGAGCCTACGGTGATGTAGGGGGTGTTCTAATGCGAGATACAACTGGAGACCCCTCTGGGATGTCACTTCATCGTGGCTCATGACCGATTTTTTAGACCTTTCGCCCTTCCACCTTTGTAATTCCAAATGTTCCAGCAGGATCTTTTTCAACGAAGATCGCGAGAGAGATTCCAATGAGGCTGGGTCCGTAAAATATTCAGGATGACCAATCTCACCGACAAAGTTCTTAATGTAAATAAGCCATTTGATGTTTTTCAGCCCATCACAGTTCAAGCAGTCCTCTATAATGGATCTATTCAATTCTGTGGCAGGGTTGGTCCAGACATTGTGCCAAAGTAAAACTGGGGCAAGTTTTATAATATCCGTAATAAAAATGAGGGCAACTTCGGCATGTAATACATATATTGGGGTGCTCCTTGGTGTAGCAGTTATAAATCGGAGGAACCTGTTCTCAATTCAGTGGATCTCCTCCATTTGCTGCCAGCCCCAGATACCGGCCCCATAGGTCCCAATAGCCACACATTTCGATTTGAATATTCGGAGGAGCTCCATTGCTGGTCTGTTTCCTATTTTTTTCGCAAAATTCATGAGAGACCCAACTGCTCTGTTGAATGCCACAGCCCGTGCTTTCACGGCCGGCTTCCAGGTGCCTTGTCTATCAAAGTGGACCCCCAGATAGCAAAAGATATCGGCTAGCTCTACCTTCCTATTATTTAAAACAATTGGGCATGGTTGTCTATGTTTATTTGGACTGCACGACATAGTAAACGTCTTCGAGACGTTTACACATAACCCTCTAACGTTCATAAAATTAGTGAAGGTGTGTACGGCTTTCTGGAGTCCTACCTTGGTCTGTGAGAGGATGGCCGCATCATCAGCGTAAAGTAAAATGGGGGTGGGTTGCCCTTGATTACAGGGTAATCATAGTACTGCTGTGTTAGGCAAGAACCCACTCCATTAAATTAAATAGCAGGGGGGCCAAGATGCAGCCCTGCCTTACCCCTCTGCTAATCTTAAAAAGGTCTGTACATTCCCCCCTCTGACCGTATCTAACTCGGGCACCTGCCTCCACATGCATTCAATGTTCCATCTTTTTTAAAAGGTGTAGTCCTCTCTACATATACCTTTCGTGCGTCTGATTACTGTCTCCTCTGTATTCTAGTTCCGTAATTTCTGCTCTCTCCTGGAGCATTCATTTCACTGCTCGCCACCAAGGTTTTATATAAACAATACATTTGATTTTAAGTTTTGTAATTGGCAGACATGTAAATCATATACCTTTGGGACGAGATTACGCTATATAAAACTACACAAAATATTCAGCGTTTGACCATGCTAGGCCCTCCTTAAAGTAGAGTCGAATGAACTAGCTCACTATCTGGCAGTCTGCGCATTGCTCTAAAGATCTGCGGGCAGAGGGAGAGTGATGACAAAGTGTAAGAATTCATCTCCATTGCCGAACTTGCCTGCTGTGTCTTGGTGCACTGGAGATCGTCGTCTTCTGCAGTGTGGCAAGTGGTGTGGGGCTAAAGTCCGGAAAGCAATTAAAAGAGGACCTAACCCGCCCACCAACCTTGCCAAACCAATGTGTCTCCCCTAATTTAATGGGGGTGACTCACATTGCGTCTAAGTTCTAAATTGCAGTTTTCAGTACAGTTTCAGTATGTTTGCACTGCTTTGGCTCCCTCATGTGGCCAAGCAGTACAACAAATGTAAAAAATCAGTGATACTCGGTTTAATCCGAGGCAGCTGATTTTCAGTCGGTAGGGTATTTTCGTTTACAATTGGGTTAAACCGAATTCCGGACAGCCTAATTATGGATCAGTCAGGACGGGTCTTGCTACCTCTAAACAGTCCATCTCTAGGGGGATTGTGTCCTGTATACAATTGTGTTACCAAAAAGCTAATAAGACCTTAGGGGGTAAGCCTAAGGCTCATTCCACCAGAGGCAAAGCTGCCACGACTGCTTTGCTCCGTAATGTTCCGATTGCAGAAATCTCCAAGGCGGCCACTTGGAAGTCGGTTCATACCTTTGCTAAGCATTACTGCCTGGACACTGATGCCAGTACAGACGCTCAGGTTGGGCAGGCTTCGCTGCGAAATTTGTTCGCACATTGTGGTATTATTTCTCTGTTCTCCGCCACCGCTATGGTGTGAGGATGGGCTTGCCATTCTATTCACTAGATTATGACTATACACAGAGATCCCCTACTACAGAAGGAGTAGTTTCTGTCCTGTAACTCCAGTTCTGTAGTAGGGGTATCTCTGTTATAGTCATAAGCGCCCGCCCTCCTCCCCGGTGGAGAGAGATATTCATGTAAGGAATGCTACAGGTCTGGCGTGTTACGCCTTCAAAAAGAACTGAAAGTAAAAGGGACCTGCAGTGCATTCTGGGATACTGTGAAGTTCTGGAAAGTTCTCTTAAAGGCACAGTATCCTGTTTTGAGCCAAATAATGGCAGCCTATAGGGCTTGTCTGTCCATGTCTTCCTCTCTATCATTCCAGAGGGGTTTTGCTGTTAAAGCAAGGGAAATATGGACAGGCTTTGCTGTTTGTGGATTTTTGGTGGAATTTCTAGTTGAAGTATTGGACAGTGTAGCCTGTGGATATAGGCTGCATTATCTGTCTTTAAATTCTCTCTTAAGTGTCTGTGCAGTTCTGCATTTTTCGACACCTTAAGAGATTATTTTTGATTGCTCCGGGGTCCACGCACATGGGCGGGACTATTCACTAGATTATGACTATAACAGAGATACCCCTACTACAGAACTGGAGTTACAGGACAAAAACTACTCCGATCATCACATGCACCCCTTGGCATACTTTGGTCACATCACTAACTACTTTTTACGGGCATGCACAGCACTGGAACGGTCATTGTGTACACTGGCCTCCCTTGATGAGGCCTTGGATGATGTACCTGGCCCTGCACTCTACCGTCTGGTCTAAGTCACCGGGGCAGTGATGCTGCTGAGGCTGAAGGCCTCCTCACTGTCCCCTGCACCCAGTATACTTGTCCCAGCTATAGTAGCTGTCTATAACTGTTCTACAGCAGTGGTGACCTGCACCAATCCTCTGGCTACATCAGAACTGCAGTGGGTCATTTCCACCTACATGGCGACATTGAGTCTGGACAGGACAGCTGTGGCATTGCTTGGACAGTTTATTGTCTTGGTGTAACCATCCAAATGGCAAAATAGGTGGTGTCTTTGTCTGCGTTTGGAGGTATGCTCCATCTGCATGGTGTTACAGAGGTCTCTAATGGCTTCTAACATGTCTCTGAGACTTTCAGCATTTGCCCTATGCCCTCCGCCAATATGTTGGTCAACTTCCTGATGCTGTCCTTAATGTCCACCATGTTGTTCTTTAGACACACCAGCTGGGGTTATATTAACCGCATATTTTTCAATTGCAGGTGCTGCACCTTCACCATGGTAACCTCTAGCCCAGCAAAGACAGAGAACCCCTCTCCTTCCTCAGCAGCACCATGTGCTCTTGCTCCGTGTCTCCTGCGATTGGTGTGATGCTGCTAGTGGAACTTGTCACTTTGGGCATGTGCCTGCTCATCTGGCCTCAACTGCAGCTCTTCCTGGGTGTCTTCAACTTCTACCTCAAACTCCTGTAGTGGAGCCACAGTGTACATGTATGTTCTTGGTGCCGGTGTTGTTGGTATTGCGGTGACTTTCTCTTCTTCCCCTGCCTGTTCTTTGGTCTCCTCTGGCTCATCTGTTGCTGTGTTGTCACCCTATGGCACATGGGTATCTGTGAATGTAACAGAACTACTTCAGTATTATGTGTGTACAGCTACATGACATTTTTAACTTAAATGAAAATTGATTTGATCTACCAAAATATGGTGTGTTCATTGGTCATGTGCAGGGGTTCTCAACTGCGCCTATTCTGCTACAAATTAATTTTTTTCTATCTTGTGTACCTGACTATATCTCCCATCATGCATTGCTAGGTAGTAGCCAAGAAGTGGACTGGAGTGGGATTTTACAAAAATGTTTCTCAACTTACTGAGAGTGCATTTTGTGAGTTATAGGGCAAGTGTATTTTAGCATGCATCCTACCTTGGCTGGTGGTAGGGCGGCAGAGCTGTCTATGTCCGTAACACCACTGATAGCCTCAGGCTGTTGGATCGACTCCACCAAGCCCTCAAGGGGCGTAGGCGCAGGCTGAGTAGATGGTCCTCCGCCGGTCTTCTTGGCATCTGCAAGCCTGCTTGCCACCATCTCCTTTGCCCTTGGCCGCAAGTCGTACCAGCACTTGTGTAAATCTTCAATTCAGTGCTGTGTGACCCCTACAGCGTTGAGTTTTGCTTGTATGTCCAGTCACATTTTTCTTTTCTCTGACTTCGGAATGTGTGAGGGGTTTTTTGCTAAATAATTGTTTACGGGTCTTGACCATTTCCTCAATTAAGACCTCCAATTCTTTTTCACTGAATATTATTTTTCTCTTGCATCCTACATCCTCCTTTGCCTTCTCCTGTGATGCCATGCTGGCTATTTGTGCCTGCCTCTGCACTCTGGATGGTCTCCTGAGTGGTGTTCTCCTGCTCTCAGCCTCCTATACAGCCTCATGCACTCAGGAACAGCATGGGAAACCTCACTACCTGGTTGTGAGGTCATCATGATGCATCGGATTAGTAGATTCGCAATTTTGCTATTCTTTAATTTGCAAATTTGCTATTTGAGAATCGCAAATTGGGACTCTGTATTTGCAAATGCAAATTTTACCAGATCTGTATCTTTTAGTAAATGTTTTGATACACTGCATTTTGCGATTACCAAAAAGCGAATCAGTAAAAATTGCTATTTGACAATCGTAAAATGCTTTTTTGATACATCTGGCCCATAGTTATCTCAAGTAACTATAACTCATTCCCTAAGGTAACTATAACTCACACCCCCACAATGCACTGCTAATTATCTCACATATAACATCACTCATGATGTCCTATGACATCAGTGATAATATTACTGCAACATTTGCAATTACATAATTGATGACAAAACTGCTTGGCTTGTGTGCGAGTTATAGTAAACTTAGGGTACAAGTTATACTTACTTGAGATCACTATAACTGGTTAATTTCAGTGGTCTTTCATGTTTAAATTGGCTTGTCTTATCTGACAGGTTCACCTAACTATAACATCACTTTAACCTATTTTTTTCAGTAAATATATAGGATCTATTGAATATATATGATAGAATCCACAGGAAATGCCTGTTTGTTTTGCTAATACCTTTGACACTGTTTGACAAAACTCACCAACACTTTCCAAACAAGTGCTCTATTTTGCCTAATTTGTGCATGGAATGTTTTGGGATGACCTGTGAAGAGGGGGGCCAAGAAAAAGGGGGTCCCAAAAATGCTAAATCCTTATTTATTTCCATTGACGATTTAAGAAGCACTACTGTGGAAACTGCTGTACAGAATTACACCAAATTAAGCAGGAAGCTAGATCTCGGTCCAGACTGCATGCTTTTAGTATTTTGGTGTAAATCTGTTCATTAGTTTTTGAGATAATAAGTCTCAAAAATACTTATATATCTGGACGGTTGGGTTTGAAAGACTCTAGCAAGAATCCCTCCAACCCAAGTATAAAAAATAGAGTATTCCGATTGAACCAGGGTCTTTATTTCTCTTGGGTCAATTTGATCGCCCTGGACACCCTCTCCTGTGGGAGTGAGTGCTCTGATTGGCTGCCTGCAAGTTGAAGGAATTATTTAGGGAGGGAAGCATGAGGAGGCCTCCCACCACAAGCCTCTAAATGCCCAGAGCCCCATCCCCTGACCAGGTACCTTAACCTCATGGCTGCTAGGGAGATTATCCTGTTGTGCTGGGCCCTAATGTAAATGGGTGTGGTCATGACGAGCTCAGCTCGTCATGAGCACACGAGCACCGTGCCTCATGACGAGCTGAGCTCGTCATGAGCACGGAAGGGGTTAATTAAAGGGAGGCATACAACGCCCCTCCCAAGCACATTGCAGACCTCATTCCCCAGGGACTAATACATTTATTAAGGGTAGGGGGCTTGTGGCCCACCCTCCCCAAGCCAACCGATGCCCTGAGAACCCCATCTCCCTGGTATCGGCTCCACTAATTGTGTCCTGAGAAGCCTACTACCGGGACGCAGTATCACTACCCACAGGAGCTCCGGCAGGGGCTTGCCTGGTCCCACCTGGCAATTGTTTACCAGTCCGCGCTCTTGCAGGCAGGAGAACTCTGACAGCGCCAACCTGGCGGATCGTGTAGTACCAGCCGCGCGGCACAAGAACCCCCATCGAGGACCTGTGCTTTAAGCCCTTTTTGACTCTGTCAGATGGGACACTGCCTCCGCTGACAATTGGTATTCCAAGCTCACACACCGCTGTGAGCTATAGTGTTTACGTCCAGACTTCGGTGTGGGCTGAAGTTATTATATTGTTTCTCTAGGCAATTATTACTGTCCTGAGGATGAACCTTAGATTATGTTTGGTTCGAAACGTCGTCGACCTAACGCACTAAATGCATAGTTACACAGTGAATTTCTGTATGCATAGGTGTTTGTCATGGATTGTCTGTATATGATTTATGATACTCAGATGACCCCTTTTTGCCTATAACAACCCTTGTGTTTGTGTCCCCCTAGTGTGTGAGTTGGACATCGGCTGGTGTCCCACTTGTATTACACCATGCACTATTTTTATCCTTATATTATATGAAATTAAACTGTCCGGCTGGACATTTGGAATATAGTACTATCTAGTCTATATTTATTTTGCTCGCAAATTCTCTTGTCTAGGGACCACTGTCTCTGTTAGCAACCTGGCAAGAGCAAGCACAAACAGTTGCTCCCACCAGGCAGAGCAATGTGGGCAACTGTGAAGGAAACTATCTAGGACTGCAGGGCTCTGGAGCTCCATCTGTGGTGTCCAATATTATGTTTTTATGTGTTCCGGGTAGGCACCAGGGCCCATCTTATAATAGATCAGGCCTTGGAGATGGAGTTCCTGGGACCACCAGAGACTTGGGGAGGGAGTCTGCATGCCTCTCCTTTTTTAAAAATGAAGGCCCAAGGGATGGGGTCCTTGGGGCCAATACTGGCTCGAAAGGAGGGCTGCGTTCTCCCCTCCCCTTTATTAAAAAAAGAAGGCCCTTGGGGATGGGGCCCTCGTGACCTGAATGCCGCTCAGGGAGGGGGGCCGTGCACCATCTCCCCTTTTAAAAAGGAAAAGCCTGGGGGAATGGGGTCCTAGACTAATATTGGTTTGGAGAGGAGTCCTCCGCCTGCAGGGATATGATGGTCCTGTTTCAGAGGGCACTCACGGTGGGCACACTATGTGCCACCTCTTTGTGGAGCACAGGGAGTGCACCTCCTGACGGCTACTCTGCCATATTATGACCATTGGTGCAGAGTCAAACTGTGTGCCTCATTTGCATAGGTCTTGCCACCATGCAAATGAGGGAAAGCCACTTCTGGATAGCGCTGGTGCTACATATGCGCTGGCACTGTCTGTTTTACCACGTAACTCGTTGTGGCCCCTTCTGTAATACCAAAGTGTCACAGGGAGTGCAGAAAGTGGCACTGGAGCTCTTTATGTAATACAGGCCCAGGATGTATAAATCATTTCTTCTACACATCACTGGGCAGACAGAAAGACTGTTGTGTGAACTTAATCCAAATGGCGATTATAGTTAGTTACTTTAACTCACTCTGCAAAAGAAATCCAAAATGTGTCTTAACCCTTTGGCTGCGGCGGTAATTCTGCCGTAGCACTGGGGGGAGGGAGGGTAGCGCGGCACCGCCATGCTCATGACGGAACCACGCCCGCATGAGCCACGGGCGGGCTGTGCTTATGACGGCGTGGTTCCGTCACAACTACGCCCACTCACTAATTCGCCCGCACAGGCGGGGAATCAGTGCTGCGTGGGTGGAGTGACCGCAGCATGACGGAACCACGCCGCCCGTGGCTCATGACGGCGTGGTTCCGTCATAAGCAGGGAAGGGGTTAAACGCCCTGCAGTGCAGCGGCCCATCTTGTTTCATGAAAGTAATTAAGATTTGATACCACCTCACTGATCCCCCTATTATGACCTCTGCAGAGGAGAATTCATGTGTGGAATTCTTCTCCTCTAAATTATAAGGGGTCTGGTTCCCGGGTGTAGGAACATCGGACCCGGTTTTACCAGCTGTGTCCCTTTGTAATGCAAATGGTGCTCATGTAAAGTGCTCTGATACCTTCGGGTCAGGTTCGCGCTATATAAAACTGCAATAAAACAGACAGCAGTACAGTCTGGATCCGCTTTATCGTCCATGGTTGTAAAGTGTGTTTCTTTGCAAGTGGCAGCACACACAGTAATTGTCATGTCCACAGTTTAATTATGCCTGTAAGTAAACATATCCAAACATTACTGTTGTGTGGTGCTTCTTTAATAGTTCCGTTGCAATGGGATGCCACTAGGGTTCTAAGTATTGTTCTCAACATGACATAATACACAGGTAAATATATTGCATGCACTGGTGCAAGTCAGGATTAACAGGGCACGGGTTGCCTTGGTAGTGTTGAGCCAGGTTCACCTCCTCTCACAGGGTCTGTACTATACGCCCTCACGGCTGGCAGCCAACATCGGAGGTTCTCATATTTGTTGCTATGTTGTGCACCCCTTCTCAGCATTCAGCCAACATCGGAGGTTCTCATATTTGTTGCTATGTTGTGTACGCCGTCATAGCATTCAGCAAACATCAGAGGATCTTATATGTGTTGCTATGATGTGTATGCCTTCTCAGCATTCAGCCAAAATCAGAGGCTATATGTGTTGCTATGTTCTGTATGCCTTCCCAACAGGCAGCCAAGAGCAGTGCTGTTCATCTGTGCTGGTATGTACTGTATGCCTGGGGACATTCAGTCAAGAACTCTCCTTCTCTTCCAGGGTTGGCATTCAGTCATCATTGGCAACGCAATGATACAGTTCCTATTACAAGAGGTCTTGTTATAACTATTTGCTTATACCGAGCCATGAATTTGACGAGCAGCGCGTGGCTCATGAAGAAAGAGCTGGACTTGGTCCATCTTGGAGATGAATCAGGAAACGTTTCCAAAGGGGTCCCAGCCATAAAGCACTAGTCATGCAACTGTCGCGATTCAGTTCTACATAATTCTTATCCTTGTCAAGAGCCAAGCTTCATATACATTCATAGAGGAAAGGACAATACAATTATCTACAAGAAGATTTTCTATGTGGTCCATCTCTGATGATAAAGCAAACCAGCTAATTCAAATTCAAAATTTACTATCACGTTTGACCTTGAGGCTTTTCACGACACCATATAATCAGGGACATCTTAAGGATTTGGGAGGCCCTTGGCCAAACTTATTTCGGGGGCCCCTGGTCAGATTAGCTTTACTATTTTTTTTTAAACTTTATTTTTTTTATTCATCATCATCAATAATAACCATTCATTACACATTTCAGAGTGGGATTAATACACAAAATATAAATAATAGGTCATTGTTATCCAGAAAAAAAAAAACATAGATAAGAAAGTTCACCCATGGTATACAACCAATATGCAAACAACCATAATACATGATGCATAGTAGCTTAAAAATAAATTCTAGACTATGAGATTCCTTATTGAAGCCATACATAGCCGCTTTCCGTTCTGCCCTCTTTACCTTTCTTCCAGCCTCTGTTTCCATTCTATGACTGAGGCCCAAAGCCTTCTCCCTGCTTGCTTTGTCTTCCATCCCTTTGTTTGATATAGTGCTTTCTCTAATATATATATAGCCAACAATCGTGAGATCCACTGTTGCAATGTCGGTGGGTTTGGATCTTTCCAAAGCGTTGCGATGCATAGCCGACTTAATGTCATTGCTAGATATATGAATTCATGATAGGGAACTTCAATACCATCCCTTGTTACCCCTAAAATCATAACTTCATCTGTTAGAGAAATAGAAATCCCCAGTGATTTCTCGAAAAATTGCTCTAATGATCGTTTAAATACATCTAGATCGGGGCATGAAGCAAACATGTATGCTTGTGTAGATTGGCATCTAGGGCAGGTTACCCCACTCGGTCCGCACCATCGTGCGATTCTATGCGGTGTATAATAGAGCTCAAACATGGTTTTATATTGTTGTGTTTGGAGATTTGCTACTCTTAACACTGAGTTTGACAATTTGAGCGACTTTTCAGCCTCATTCCCTGATAGATTTAGCTTAGTTTTCCATTTTTCGAACATCCTCCCACAATCATCCTCTTTGTGCTGACTAATTTCACCATATAATTGCGATATAGAGCACCCTGCCTCATCTCTCAAATATTCCATGACTTCTTCTCTTTTAAAGTTAATATCACCCCCCTGCTTTTTTAATAAAACTGACCTGACCTGTAAATATTTAAAAAAATCTCTAAGCTCTAAGTTATATAACTGCTGTGCCTGGTCGAATGTTATAAGACCTGTCGAGCCTATGAGATCCCCAATGGTTTTAACCCCTAAAAGATCCCAGCCCTTCATTACTTGGTCATGAAATACTACGGGTAGCAACAGGTTTCTAAATAGGGGGGCATAATAATTCACCCTCCCTAATTTAATTTTCTTCCTGATCGCTGACCAAACTGACATCGCTGCCCCTAGGGTCTTAAACCTTACTTTTTTGTAGTAACTTCTTTCATTAAATGAGAGCAGCCGCTTATTAGAGTCTTTAACTAGTAGCTCATATACATCCCGGACACCCTCTTCACCCCTCCACCTATCCTTGATATTCCCGCCCAGCTGCCCTCTAATGTACTGTAAGACAGTAGTCCAATAGTAGACTTTGAAATCAGGCGCCGCTAGACCACCCCGTTCTCTTGTTAAAGACAAATATTTTAGCCCCCGTCGTTGTTTGCCTTTTGCCCATACGAATCGGTTCATGACTCCCTCTAACTCGCTAAACCAGTTATTATTGCATTTTAGGGGATAGTCCGGAATAAATATAGCATCTTTGGCAAAAATAACATTTTTATTATGTTACACCGGCCTATTGTTGTTAAATGTAGATTTAATCTATCTAAGTCTTTTTTAGCCTTTTTGATTACTGGGTTCATATTCTTTGCCACTACCTTTGATAAATCAGATGTTATTGTTATCCCTAGATAAACTGCTGACTCCGTTATTCTCTGGTCCACCATCGCAATCTTTTGATTATTTATAATTTGTGTTTTATTCTGATTTAATTTATACCCCGAAAGGTTTCCGTAGACTGCTGCTTCCTTTTCTATTTTCACTAAAGCTGAGACGGGGTCTATAGACGTAATGGCCAGGTCATCAGCATACCCTAGAATTTTAGTTTCGTATCCATTCAAGGTTACTGGCAAGATACTTCCATTTTACTCTATCCTACTTATAAATGAATCTATATAAAAAGCGAAGAGTAGCGGGGAACAGGGGCACTCTTGTCTGGTTCCCCGTCCGATGTTTATTATCCCGCTCGTCTCTCCCATAATTCTTAATCTTATCCTCGGGTTACAGTATAATGCATTCAAGGCTCCTATGCAACCATCCCCTAGATTTACTTTCTTTAATGCTGCCCAAAGGAAACCCCACGAGACCCTATCAAATGCTTTCTCAGCATCTAACAATATTAACACCATAGGGTCTCGTGAGGCTGCCGTTCCATCAAATAGTGTAAACACTCTTCTTATATACTCTGCGGTGCCCCTACCAGGAATGAACCCATGTTGTCGGGGAGAGATGATCTTACCAATTACCGCGCTTAGCCTGTTAGCCAAAATCTTAGAGACATTTTTTACATCACTATTCATTAGACTTATTGGTCTATAAGGCCCAGGGTCAGTTGGGGGCTTATTCTTTTTAAGAAACACCACCATAGTGGCCTCCCCCCAAGACTCAGGTGGCGCCACTCCACTTTGTATACTAATCATAAGTTTATAGATACCTTCTTCTAAGCAAGGGAGACATTTTTTATAAAATTCCAATGGGATGAGGCCTGGACCTACTGTTTTCCCAGCAGGTAGATCCTTGATTGCTCTCTGCATTTCCTCCGAAGTGAAACTGGTTTCCAAAGCCACTTTGTCCTCCATTGTTAGCTTCTCTAGTATAGCGCTCTCTAGATACCTCTCTATTTCGCTACTATCCACGCTTTCATCAGGGTTGTATAATTTCTGATAAAAATCCTGAAATATTAAACATATCTCCCCTGGTGTTGTTGCTGCGGCCCCTGTTTCCGACCTAATCTTGGATATATCCCCTTTGGTAGCAGCCTGACGTGTTCGGATAGCTAATATACGGCCGATCTGCTCACTGTACTCATACTGATCTTTCTTCCAAGCCAAATATTTCCCTGCTGCTTTAGTCGCAAGTGATTCACCTACAGCTGCCTTGGCTATGGCTAGATTATGTGTTATTCCTGTGACATCTTGCTTTGCCCTAATCGCTTCACTAAGCTCTCCTTCGATGAAAGCAACTGTCCTTACCTTCCCCTCTATCTCCTCCTTCTCTGTCTTATTCCGTTTAATAGAATAACTGATTGTCTCGCCTCTTATACCAGCCTTCATAGCATCCGAAACTACCGCCGGGGAGGCAGTCCCTCCATTTATCTCGAAGAATTCTTTGATCCAGCCTTCCATCTGGGTTACATATTTGGCATCCTGTAGCAAAGCTCTCTCAAATGTCCAGTTTGTTATCTGTCTTTGATGGTTTGGAATAGATACGTCTAAGGTCAGAGGGTTGTGATCTGACATCACCGTGGCAGCTTTTTAACTTTAGCAATAGATATTATCAAGGATGAAACCAAAAAGTAATCTAATCTTGCTAAGGCTTTATGTGGAGCAGAATAGTGCTGCCCCCTCCGCTGATGTTTTGCTGTTCCCATATGTCAATTAGCCCATTATCTTGCATCAGTTGTATCAGTGCCCTATGGCTTTTCTTCTTTCGTCCAGAGAACCTTGTTGGGTCATTTTTCCACAGGCCATTCAAGCCATTGATATTCAGATCCCCACACACAATGATTGGCATAGGCCAGTTGGTCATTTGTGCGTTGATATGATCGATAACCTCCGGGTCATCCCCTGTGGGGGCATAGACCGAACAAAGAGTGAAATTAAATCCCTGCACCTGGCATTCCACCATGACCCATCGGCCATGGGCATCTGCCTTCTGTCTTTCCACTACCACAGACCTCCCCTCGCCAGTACAGCCACCCCCCGCGTTCGGATTAGCTTTACATTCATGATCCAGTCTCAGCTCTTTCATACCTTCTTTGGCCAGGTCACTGACGGTGCACAGGCACACTTGTACAAATTCAAATTGTGTTTACATCTAATATTGAGCGATAGTGACCTGTTTTTTCAACATTGTAACAACAGCAACTCACTAATATTACTGCAAATAATCTCTGTGACACCCTTCCATTTCTCAAATTTGGGGCCCTGTTTTGATATAAAAGATCCTTTTTAGGTTGAGCATTCAAGACCTCTTGCATATACTTTAGTATAAATACTTTAGTACATACTTATATGTGTATGTACTTTGCGGGCTCTGGAGATCAGTCCTAGGACTTATCTGCTTCAGCTTAGGGAGTTTTTTTTTCTGTTTAACTGCCTCTACTTAACTGTATTTATAGAACATGACCAGCAGAGGTCAGTAAAATACCAGAATTGCTTTCTGCTGAGGTACTTTCTTTTTTAATTTTTTTCTGGCAACTGCCTCTATTTAACTTTCTTGATAGAAAACGACCAGCAGAGGTCAGTAAAATACCAGAATCACTTTAGCATTGTCTAGATTCCAGTCCATTGAAATTGTCTTCCATGAGCACCCGTAGACAATAATATATTTTTCAAATCTTGAATTTTCAGTGATATGACCACCAAAGGCCCTACTTTCATATCAAAAACAGAGCTTCGGACGATACCATTTCCTGCTGAAAGGCAATATTTCTCTCCATGTGTTCCCATACCTGGCGCGTCACGCAGTTTGGTGCGTACTTTCCATCCATGTTAAAGAACAGTAGCTGTTTCAGCACCCAGGCTAATGTGCTGCATAGCTAAATACATATAAGGTCCCTAAGGCGAGACCAATTGCAGTGCAAATGCTTTTTTATGGATGGTGCATGAAACAAAATATAACATTTATCTGCAAAATGTCTCTAATAGACTGTCATACATCACCCACATTAAAAATAAATTAAAGGAAAACGGTATTGAAAGCAATCGGTTTAAGAATTATTCAAGGTCATCAGGGCAAAACTCTGCAGAACCGAGCTGGCTCTATCAGGGAGCCCCATAAAAGGCTGAGGCCCTGGGCCAGAGTCCACTTTGCCCATGCCTTAGGACTCTCTGCATATAATTCACATATTTAAAAGCAGAGGCTTTGAAGCTTAAGAAAGATGAGAAGAAAGGGAGGAGGAGAAAACATGGTTAAACGTGTAAGGCTAGAGATGAAGAGTGTTTCAGACCTCATCCCCTGTGCTGCTTACCTCCTGTCCAAAGCCACCAGAAGTAAAGGGTGGCTACCCAAGGAAAGAGCGGCCACTGTGGCCTATGAGGTGGACACCATAGCGAACTCCAGCAGATGATGTTGGCCACAAAAGAAAAGTAGGATCTAACAGCACCAGGAAAAAGGCCACCTGCCTAGGCAAGGTGGACAAAGCCCTCACTGGTTGTAGATGGTACTGCAGGAGATAGAGGCCACTGCTAGGGTAGAAGACGCCTAATACAGAAGTTGCTGCTGGAGAAGAAAATCCAGCAGAATGAAGATGGCTCAACAGAAACTGCCAGAAGACAGAAGCAAAGGACCAGGCCACCGAACTCCCGCATGGAAACAGGCTCCACCTCCTTCTCCCATGGGCAGAGGGTAGGCCGCGGACCCAAACAAAGACCCAGCAGATGGAAAATGACAGGGGAGGCATATAAAGTGCACACCCTAGAGCGGCACTTCCCTACTTCTCTACCTGAATGTACTTATTTGAGAGGACTTAGATTTGAGCCAGAGAAAAGGGACATAGTTAGGAAGGGGCAAAGGTTTATCACAATGGTTCTGTTTAAGAAAGACCTTATATGAGCAATGCTTTGCCTGAATTTACACAATGAAAAGGGGTTTATTTGAGAGGGGCTTGATAGGGACACTTACCAGATATTCTTAAAAGGGTGACATGCTGAAGAGGGATTCGAGAGGGACACTTATCAGGACTCTCATGGTCTGAAAGGTATCTACCATAAGGCACTCACAGGTTTTAAATGAGTCTGTATTTGTTTTCTCCTTACCAATGCTGATTTGGTTTCTCATGAGGGGTGAAAGGAGAAATTCTTAGAGAACTCCATTGGTGGCAGCCGGAACTCCCATTTGATTAAGGACACTGACAGACAAGAGAGGTCTTACGCCAAAACCTGACGGAAAGAACAGAAGCATTTCATAAACTGGTGTTGTGATTACAATCCTGTCAGTGACTAGTGAACTCACTAATACAATAAACAAAATGTCATAGTCTCCTTATGGCTGCATTGCACTGACAACAACCGGATGGAGAGGAAATTAGGAGGGCTTGGGCTGCATATTGTGCTGCCCGTTGTGAAAGGAAGAAGTCTTAATAGGTCGAGCTGTGGGACAGGTTGCTGGAGGCCTGTACCCTGCATAACAGCACAGAGTTTTGGAGGGTAGGTAATTTCTAATCCCACTCCAAAGAGTGCAACAGTAGGGAAAGCGTTGGATAACGGGTTGTAAAAATTACTATTCCCACTCCAGAGAGTAACACAGTAGGGAAAGCGTTGGATAGCGTAGGGGTAAAAATTACTATTCCCACTCCAAAGAGTGCAACTGTAGGGAAAGCGTTGGATAGCAGTGGGGTAAAAATTATTATTCCCACTCCAGAGAGTGCAACAGTAGAGAAAGCGTTGGGTAGCGGGAGGGTAAAAATTGCTATTCCCCCTCCAGTGAGTGCAACAGCAGGGTAAGCTTTGGATAGCGTAGGGGTAAAAATTACTATTCCCACTCCAGTGAGTGCAATAGTAGGGAAAACATTGGATAGCGTAGGGGTAAAAATTACTATTCCCACTCCAAAGAGTGCAACGGTAGGGAAAGCATTGGATAGCGGTGGGGTAAAAATTACCATTCCCACTCCAGAGAGTGCAACAGTAGGGAAAGCGTTGGATAGCGGGAGGGTAAAAATTACTATTCCCACTGCAGTGAGTGCAACAGTAGGAAAAGCGTTGGATAGCGTAGGGGTAAAAATTACTATTCCCACTCCAGAGAGTGCAACAGTAGGGAAAGCGTTGGATAGCGGTAGGGTAAAAATGACTATTCCCACTCCAAAGAGTGCAATAGTAGGGAAAACATTGGATAGCATAGGGGTAAGAATTACTATTCCCACTCCAGAGAGTGCAATAGTAGGTAAAGTAATGATTTATTATTAAAATTAAATTAAATTAATTATCAATACCAATAAAAAATTAATTTAAAATAATGACCAATGAATAAAAATGAATTACCAATTAATCAAATGAATTACCAACTAATAAAAATTAATGACCAACTAATAATTATCAATTAATTATCAATACATATAAATATTAACTTCATTACAATTAAATTACTTCCCACCCTATTACCCTATAAACCCACAACCCGCTCCAAATAATAAATAATACAATTGACATAAGTATCAATTAATCAATTAATACAAATTAATTACCAATTAATACAAATTAATTACCAATTAATACAAAGTAATTACCAATTAATAATTAATTAATTATCAATCAATTAATTATTAATACATATAAAATAAAAATTAATATTTAAATTACTATAATTAAATTACTTCCCACCATATTCTCCTATAAACCCACAACCTGCTACGGAATTAAATTACACAAAAATTAAATTACATAACATTCATTACTTAAAAAAAAGTAAACATACATCACAAAATTAATACATAATTTTAACATATATACTACTATACATAACACAAAAAAAATTGATATTATGGAAATCGATATTTCCTACCCCAAATTCGATAACCTAACTGACTATATTTTGGTAAATCGATATTATGTCCTATCTATATTTTGAAGTCAATATTATGTCCATTGTATATTTTGGATTCTATATTTTGGTCGTTTACCCATAATATATTGACCCTGTGAATCTTCTAATTGGAGGTTGACCTCTGTATGATTAGGTCCCTTGTACCCATTTCATCCTTTTGGCATGGAAGGACGAAGCTACGCCCCAGGCAGCAATATGTTCTTATAGCTATCATGGCTTCCAAAAAGGTGTCCCATCATTGACTCAGTGATTTGCTACTGGAACAGCAGCAAGGACAGTTAGGTGGAGCTGACTGTGCATGGTCCTTTAGGATCTCAGTTCCCCATAAATTATTACGGAATGCATGAGAAAGACATTGGCATACAATGCTAACTCCATATATAGTGTGGAATTATTATTTCAAGTTGTATCTCTAGCCAAGTTATCCTTTTCTTGACTCCTGATCATTCCTAGGATATTTGGATGCGTCTTTCGTTTAGGAGTTTTTAGAAGAGGTTTCATTGTAACCATGCATGTGCTGTGATTAAAAGACCTGCCAAGTTCCATTTTTATTTTAAAGCTCTCCTGCTCTTTTTCTAGATTTTTCATAAACCTAGATCTCTCTAAAAGAGTCAATGTCTATTTCCATGTTACATTCTGGTGAGTTGGCTCACTATATTTTCTCCCTTCTGTGGAAACAGGAGGGGTGATACAAAAAAAATCCTGATTCGACCAGGCATTGGTAGATTGCTGGAGGTTTAGAAATTCTTCCAGAAAAGGCGTTTGAATCTTCTGGTTGGAGCGGTGTTAGTGCATTCGGCCCAACATCTCACCTCTGTAGCATATTGCTTCCTACTTTAACCTGTAAAATATGGTTTAAGTTGCTATGGGTGGAACTCCTCATCACAGCTCTGTCATGAAGATACTCTTGACCATGCCGTCTGCATTATAAAAGACACCACTTCAAAGTGGAGCTTCCAGCTGAAAATTGCATCGGGTGTTACTCGCAGATTTTGAAGGTATATATATTTTTCTAATTTGGTTTAACCCCTATGAAAAGTGACTTGGTTAGGTGTCCTTTCAGCTTTGTCTTCAAGACCACAGCTTCTGACTTAGATGGATTTATTTCCAGTTTGCTATTCTCGCAGTACTGTACATCATCCCATACCATCTACAAATGATGCTGACATTATCAACAGATGAAATAATGCATTATCCATTCTTTACACCCACCTAAACCCACATTACACGTCAGGCAGAGTGACATTTCCCAAAACTGTTTCTCTGGGTATGGGAGAACCAGAACCGATTTTTCGGTGCTGTAATTTTACACAGTAAGATTGAATAAGACTTTGGTTTCAGCAGCAGCCAGGCCTCATTGCGCATTTTGGGGCAGATTTACAAGCCACCAGGACGTCACTTTTCGTGACACACTGGTAGCGCAGGGGGTTTCTCTAGATTTACAAGGAGAGGAAAAGCTACCCAGCGTGACTTTTCCTCTCCTTGTAAATACAGCCCCTTCACACGTAGCACTTTGCATTGAAGGGGCGTTCCATGACTGTGGCTGTTCCTACACAACACCCATGGAACAAGACACATCTCCAGATTTACGAGAAATCGTAAATCTAGAGGTGGCATAGCGAGGCGCAACAAGGAGAAATGTTTTTATTTCTCCTCGTTTTTTACCTCTTTCAATGCATGCTGCATTCTACAGAGGAAAGAGGAAAATGCCTGTAGTGATTTTATTGTGCAGCAGGTGCCCCTTCCTGCACAAAAACAATCTCCCCACGACGCAGGAATCCTTGAACCATGGTGCAAGGATGCCTGCGCCAGCGCATGGCTGCAGTTTGTGCGCCAGCACAGGGGGAAGCACAGAGATGCAACATATTCTTGTAAATATGTCACATCACTGTGCTTTCTGGAGTGCACCAGTGGGGCAGCCAAAGGGCTTGCGGTGCCACGCTGCAGCACTTCCTTGTAGATATGCCCCTTTGTCTGATGGGGGCGGGGTGGGGCTGGGGAGTGCAGCATTCATAGTTCCCCCTACCAGAAAATGCTTCCCTTCCTCTCTGTTACACCTCACGCCCTCCCTTTACCCCCTGCCTCACTCAAAGGAAGTGGTAAATGTGTGCGTTAAGCCCGACTGAACTGAGAATTCCGAATTGTTTCTCAAATGAAAAAAAACTGTCCAACACAGTAATTCCCCATTTCATGGGGTTTAACTTGCAATTGCTTGGTACTGGGGCAGATTTACCTAGCAGTAACTGTAAATTTGCATGTGAATTCACCGTGCCCCACTACTGTGCAACTTGGAATCAGGGGCTGTTCCTCCACTTGAGTAGAAGAGTGTAGCCACAAAAGCCCCAGAACTCAAAAATAAAATGGTAATAAGGTTTATTTATTACTGTTTTATTTTTCAGCAACCCGTCCTGAACTAGGTGTCAAGATGGGGCGGGCCAACGCTGCTGAATGGCAGCAGCAGAGAGCTATGCAATTTAAAATCCGTCTTGGGTTGGCCAGCCAGACATGCACATTTTAAAGTTGTCTACCCCAGCTGTCTCAGACAGCTGGGTTATAGAAAGCGCATGCCTCCATTGCTTTTAGGAGTGTTGAGAGGCCGCTCTATCCAATCCTGGCACTACTTTCATGCTGTGAAAGCAGCCCCAGGATTGGGTAGTGTAGTGTCCTGCTCCTGGGCTTCAGAGTCAGAGAATCTTTTTCCCATTTGCATGGGACACTCAATATATCAATGCACCTTTGATGCTGGAGAAAAGCAGGATGTCTAAACGTGGCTACGCTCATATGTCTCAATTGGACCTGTTTTTGGCAGCTCGGTTTGTTTTGAGTTTTTGTTAATTTTTTATTGATAGCACCTTTATATGGCTGGCCGTATATTCTTACAGTAACACAGCTGTACATGCACTGTCAGGAACCACAGGAGTAAAAGGACGTCAATTTGTGCTATCAGGGATGTCATCAATGTTGTCAAAGGTAGTGTAATCAATGACGTGTGAAGCTTTGTGCAATGCATTGGGGGTTATGGTGGAGTAGCTCACCTTAGTTGGGCAATTTTAATTGTTTTTTGGTTTAAGATTGTAGCAATATCATGGCCATAGCACGGACGCGAATTGAATGTACTGCTGGCGTCCTAAAGGCAAGCCTGTCTGCGCCTAAACTGGTCTAGGGGTCAGGGACCCTGCCCCTTCTGGGCCACTGGCGTAAATAACATTGAGGGGGGGCTCCCTGCACGGTACAAAGAGGGGACCCAGGCTCAATCAGGAGCTCTGTGGCATGAGTTCAGTGCTGAGGGGCCCCCCTGGAGTTTCGGGCCCCCCACATAACGGGGGCTGCGGGGGCCTGTGTTATGCCCTATTCTGGGCTAGACTTAAGGATCTTCTCTTTAGAATACCCGAGGGAACTCCGGGCAATTTGTTCAGAATCTTGTAGAGCCTCACTAGATCCCTATACAAGTGTCCAAACATGCGCCCTTTGCAATTTCTCTCTTCATTCTCTAGACAATCAGATGTTTGTTACTAAAGATGCTGTGGTAGACCGGTCTAGGAGCAGTGAGGCTCCCTGATCCAGGTTGGGGTCGGGGTTACTAGTTTAGGATTTATAGCCTTAACGTCCAATCACTACCCAGGCATCAGCAACACTTTATTGATTTTGTTACATATCATGCCACAGATGCCCTGTTTCTTACCGAGACTTGGCTCCATGAGGCATCCTCGCCCGATGTGTTAGCGGCCCTGCCTCAAGATTACTCTATACTGAGGAGGGACAGGACTAATAAACTGGGAGGGGGGAATTGCCATCATGTTTATAAACATCCATAATTGTCAACTTCAGGAATTATCCATATCAGCTTGCGAAGCCTTCTCATTTGCACTAGAACTTACCCCTAAACTCACTATTTCTGGTGCCCTAATTTATCATCCTCCGGGGTATGCTGGATACTGGTGTTCCTTATTTCCAGATGTACTAGTCCCTATTTTTCTCAAGTCTGCTAATTTCATTCTTTTAGGAGACTTGTACATCCATTTAGAGGCTAGTCACTAAACCATAGGTCAGACTTTGATTGAGGACCTCAAAGCCCTGAACCTGAACCTTATTAACTCAAATCCAACTCATGAAGCAGGCTATCTTTTTAATACAGTCTTTTCAATTCTACAAATTCTTACTATTGTTGATCCCACGGTGCCTTTATTGTGGTCAGATCACCATGTTATACCCTTCTCAGTAATGACTTACCCGGTTCAATATAGTGAGAAGTGCAGACCACCACGCAAGATCAGGGCCTGGTCAAGGCTGGATACCTCAGCTCCTAACCACCAACTGAGCAATACAAAGCCCAACATAGCTCAAGTGGCAGAGGTTGATCAGCCTAGGGTTGATACCTAGCTGCAGGTCTCCTGGGATCATATCCTGCCTCAGAAACGTACCTGCTCCGTCAGGACTTATGCTCCTGGTCCTTGGTTTATGGAGGTAGTTTGTGCTGAGAAAACCAGAGAGCCTGGAGGGCTTTGTGTGAGTAAGCTTCTACATTTAAATATAAGCAGGCACGGAAAACCTACCACAGCCTCTGTAGACCCGCAAGAGACACCTTCCATTCTAATCAAATCACTACTGCCAAAACTGTCCCAAAATGTATTTTAGGGTAGTGCAAGAACTCGCCAACCCTGAGACTGCTGCACCCCTTCCCAGTGTGTCCCAGGACCAGTGCGAAGAACTGGCCGACTTCTTTATAAAAAAAAAAGGTGCAGGACATTCACCATCAAATGAAGGTGAGTTGGCCGTACCTCTGCCCTGCATCAATGTGTCCCACCCTACTACGGAGGTTTCCATCCTCCCAGCCATAAACTTTTATTCTTTGTCTGATACTTCAGCTTCTCAGAAGCTTAACGCTTGGGATGCGATGGACCTCCCACTAACCAAATTATTGGTTCATTCCATAAGATCAGATTCCCTCTTAGATCCCTTTCCACCTGCAAAGCTTAATAATCTGGATCCTAACATTTTAAGGCTGGTGGTGGGGCTCCTCAATTGCTCTTTACAGGCAGGGTGTATACCTCAGTCATGGAAACATGCCATGGTTCTCCCCCTCATGAAGAAACCCAATTTTGATCTGTCTAATTGGTCCAATTATAGACCAATCACCATGCTTTCCATTATATCCAAAATCCAGGAAAAGCATGTCAATAGGCAACTTGCCACTTTTTTGGAGATCCATAAACTGCTCCAAACCTCACTGTCAAGCTCCAGAACTAGCCACATCTCAGACGGTTCCTGGATGATGGCAAGGCTGCAGCGCTGATTTTACATGACCTCCGCACTGCCTGCGATACTATGTTGCATGCCACGCTACTGGAGTGACGGGCCTGCCTGGGTATACAGGATTTAGCCCTATCTTGGATGGCATCATTCCTGAGCTACCAATCTTTTCAGGTCTCCTCAGCAAATGCCTCCTCCTCACGTCCCCCCTTAATTCAGGGGATCCCCAAGGCTCCCCCCTAAGTCCAGTCTTATTTAATATCGATGTTCGCCCCTTGGCTGAGTTGATGGAAAGCTTCGGCCTGACTTTGTTTTCATTTGTGGATGGCACGCACATTATCTTTTCTTTGTCATCTGCGCAGGCCCATAATTTGGAGGATTTGAACTAGTCACCTCATGGATGAACACAAACTCACTGAAACTTAATGGTGATAAAGAAGAGGTACTGGTGCTCGGAAACAATCCGTCCCTATGCTGCCCTCAGCAATGGCCTGAAAATCTGGGAGCTCTTTCTGTTCTGGCCCATAAGGTGAAGAACGTGGGCTTCATTCTAGATGAAAAGTTGTCCATGAAGCCCTAGGATGTTTCCATTCTCAGCCCAAAAGACAATTATTCAGGCACTCATCCTCTCTAGATTGGATTAAGGCAATGTCCTCTATTTAAGGATGGGCAAAGCCTCCATGAAAAGGATGCAGGCGGTTCAAAACTCAGTGGCCAGGATGCTTTATAGACTCACAAAAAGTGCAGCAGTCTCTTCACTTCTGCTGGAGTTGAGCTGGCTCATGGTGGAGAAAAAGATCCATTTTGATGCCCTGTGGTTTGTGCACAAGAACTAGATCTGAATCTGGCCTTTGCTATCTCCATTGAATGGTGAGATCTTATCAGCCAGCGTGCACCCTATGCTCCGCTGATCTTGCCTTATGCTCAGTCCCTAGAGTCAAGCGGTCACACATGGGAGGTCGGTCTTTTGCCTAACCAGGCACTAAGTTGTGGAACGACCTTCTGTTTTCTTAGCAAAGCTGAACCTCTCTGACCACTTTTTGAAAGCAGTTGAAAACCTGGATGTTTTGAGTCAACAGGCCTGCAATGCAGCTATTCATCTCCAAGCGCCGGGAAACCCTGTGTGGGTCGCTGTCATTCATCTCCAAGTGCCGGGAAACCTTGTGTGGGTAGCTGTCACGATATACAAGTTTTCAATAATAATAATAATATCATCTGTGGTATCTTCATCGATGCCAGGCATTCTCCTCTTAGTGTTTTACCCCCTGCTGCTCAGCCGGAGTGACTGTGATGTAATTAGAATGCGGAGTTGTGCCTGGTTGAGAGAAGGTCAGTTGGAGTGCGTGGGCTGAGCAGCAAGGATCTGGCTCCCAGTGGGGCTTTCTTATTACCATCTACTACATGTATTCTAAGACTCCTACCTTGTGAATAAACCCAATCTTATTATTGCCTTATGACTGGCTACCCTTCATCTTCATTTACCACATCAACCTTTCTACTTTTTCATAGGAATCTGCAACAGTTTGTTATAATATTGTTAGGCTATCGATCTTAGTGGCTAACCACAGTAAGTTTGTTTTCAGTGAATAGTTATTTACAGAGGACCCTTAGTTTCCAAGTATCTGTACATCAAGTGCCCTCTGGGCACTGGGCAAACTGTGTTGACTTTAGCCATGTCCTCTCATTAGACCCTCTGTCTCCAGAGTCCACAGGGCGGTCTTCAGGTTCATTCCACAGAGCATATTTTTGACCACCAAGTCTGCCTACCTGCAGCATACATGCCAAGGGACTCGAATCAGGCAGGAGACTCCTGATAATGGCTTTATTATAGCTATCTCCCACCTGAACTGGCCTCTGCTTCAAAAGAAGTCAATAGGGAAAATACATTCTACTCATACGCCTCTTGGGTGTAGGGCATTGTCTTTAGCTGACACCAACAAAAATCAACAGAGAGTCTACACACACTAACAAGGTACCCAAAAACAAATTACTAAGGAAAAGTTTCTCAAAAACGAGTTCCCATCAGTACACCATCGAGACCGCCCTTCATCATCTGGGATCTCTTTAGACACATATGCCTATTGCTGTAAGAGGTGAAAAAACCTGCACTGGCTGTTAACAAGCCATGTACCAGGAAAAACCACAGCAATTATATAGGATGTGAAAGAAGACGTGTCTGGTGGAGTACTGAATAGCAGTACAAAGAAAAAGTGTGTGTGAAAAGAATAAGAAAAGGGGTTCTAAAATTAGGTAGTGTTAAGGGACAACAAATTTAATAACCACCGTCACACTCCTAAATCAATAAAAACAGTGCAATAAAGTGGCGTAACAAATAACCACTTAGTAGATGTATAAGGTCGACATGTTTCTGCAGTCTAAAAGAGTCTCGAGATCACCTGCTGCTTCCTCAGGACCAATTAGTGCTACTGCTAGGTAAATCAAAAAGATCAAAAAATGAATAAATAAACCATATCACCTGAATAGTGTAGGTTACTGTGCAAACATCTTCCCATCCTAAATATAAGAAGAAAAAGTGTAAATGCAAATCACTGAAAATTAACAGAGAATAGCTGGGTACAGTGTGAGGTATACAAATAGCATGCAATATTATGCATACAAAAACATGTGATGCCAGTCACGTGTAAGTAATGGCCGGCACAGGGACCGTCTAAGTCAGTCACCACTCAACAAATTGTGAGTATACAACATTAGGTTCACTCACCCACTCGATGGGAAGGAAAAAGCCCCACCTCACCTGGCGCGAGCTCAGGTAGATGGATGCACCGCACTACAAAGAAGATAACACAAATACAAACATTGATGTAAGTAACACCTGCTGGTACTCCCGGGCAAACCAGTCTATACATGCGCCACCTCTAGCGCCAAACAACACAAGCCAAACAGTCAACAATCTGGCCGTTTACATCTCTAGTTACAAAGAGAATGTTCAATGGAGCTGTAAGCTTCCACAACCACTCATTCAGGATTACAGCATATTCAGCGTGCTTGCAGCGTGGTTAGGCTCTCAACTGTTGTCCCTGTTGCTGCACATTCAATCGTTATCATTATTACACATGGGTCTTGAGGCAGAAACGCCTATGTGTGGGAGCTATAGAGCTTACTGCTTCCACCACCACTCGTTTCTGTCCCCAGCTGTTTTAGTATGCAGACGGCGTGATTACGCTTTCTAATGCAATCCCTCCCACTGCGCACCCAGTCAACTTCTTTCCGATTCTAAAATAGTAAGCAAATTAAGTTTTAAGAAAATGCAGGGCAGCTCACCTATCCGTCGGTACACCGGTCGTCCCTCTAAGCTCTGTCTTGGGGAGGAACCGACGCGGTGTACCGGGAGGTGTATATGTAAACAGCCTGCTTCCGCATCAGGCAGACGACGTGTACGGGCGTACACCAGACGCGGTGACGTCACCCGCAGCGCGACAAGCGCGCTGTGCCCATAGGGAAATATAGTTTTCCAGGCATTTAGCAGGCTCAGTAGTGGGTTCGAATCCCGGCCGGGATCCAGATCTCAGCCTTGTTGAATGAGTCATTCTAAATTATACAATTATGGTCATAATAGCCCAATTCTAAGAGCTATTGACTTCATGAGCAAAAAAAGGCGATCTGCAATCCTTGATTAAAGAAGAAGAGATGGGCAAGTAATCCCAAATAGTCAGCCCTTCAAGTTGCACCACCAGGCTGACCACTCAGAAATGACTATTCGCACTACACCACAATAATTTATGAGTGAAAACAATGTATCAGTGAAAACACTACGTTGCATTCCCACCATTATTAAATACAAATTTGTACATCAGATTGGGATGCCACATATAGTGTGTCAGAGAAGTATTTAAAGAAGTATTTAAACTCTTGTTTCAGATGACACATGCACTCAGGCTCAACTGCTAATTATATACAGGTACTTAGACAAATCTTGAACAGTGAAAGCACTACGTTGCATTCCCACCATTATATACATGATATTAAATACAAATTTGTACATCAGATTGGGATGCCACATATAGTGTGTCAGAGAAGTATTTAAAGAAGTATTTAAACTCTTGTTTCAGATGACACATGCACTCAGGCTCAACTGCTAATTATATACAGGTACTTAGACAAATCTTGAACAGTGAAAGCACTACGTTGCATTCCCACCATTATATACATGATATTAAATACAAATTTGTACATCAGATTGGGATGCCACATATAGTGTGTCAGAGAAGTATTTAAAAAAGTATTTAAACTCTTCTTTCAGATGACACATGCACTCAGGCTCAACTGCTAATTATATACAGGTACTTGGTCAAATCTTGAACAGTTGAGTTCATAAAGAACTATGGTATGTGGGAGGATGCCTACTGTCTATAACGACATCCACGGAATTTCATCATTTAACCCACATACATCACTGCGAAGCCTGTAAACCCATTTCTGTTCACATTTGAACAGAAATTTAGAGATGTCAGTTACAGAGGGAGGAATCCAGGGTTGGTCCAGTACAGTCCACGAGATGTCTGAGGGCTGGTGACCCACTTGTAGGAAGTGGTTCGTCAATTTCGTTGCTTGTTTACCACAACGAATTGAACTCTTATGCTCAGAAATTCTGGTTTTTATTTTTCTGGTGGTCATCCCCACATAGTTCAGTTTGCAGGGGCATGTTATTAGGTAGATTAGGTTCAAACTATTGCAATTAGTGAACCTTCTCAATTGCCATGGTCTGTTCGTGCCAATGTCAATGGTGAGTGTTTTCTTGGTTTGTGGACAAGCCGCACAGCTACCACAAGGATGGTGTCCATTAACTGCGGGTAAGTCCCATAGGGTGCCGACTGCTCGCGGAATTGAAGTTTTCGGTCTAGTATGAACCAGCTGGTCTCTCAAATTACGGCCTCTCTTGAAGGCAAACAAGGGGGGAGGTATCGTATCCGTGCCCGTGTTTAAGATCTTCCAATGTTTGGAAACAATGTTTTTAATTTTGTTGGACAGAGTGCTGTATGTGTTCACACAGGTGATCCTTTCTTGTTGTACTTTCTGGGGTAGTATTTCTAACAGGCTTTCCCTATTGTTGTTAGCTGCCCGTTTCCTCGCACGACTGATGAGATGTTTTGGATATTTCTTTTCCCGTAAATTTACTTCAAGGGTTTTGGAGTGTTCAGAAAAAGCTGACTTGGTTGAACAATTCCTCTGGATACGGAGAAATTGCCCAAAGGGTAAATTATCCCTCAGTGATTTTGGGTGGAAACTCTCATAGTTGAGCAAGGAATTCCTTGCCATTGGTTTCCGATATAGTTCGGACTGCAGGCCTCCTCCTGATGCAGAAATTAGCAAATCCAGAAATGGCAGTTGATGTTTGTGAAACTCAATCGTGAATTTAAGGAATTGATTCCTTTCATTCAACCAAGTATGAAAGAGACGAAGATCGTCTACCGTTCCCCGCCATACGACAAAAATGTCGTCGATGTACCTTTTCCATACTGGCAGACACTGTAGATGGGGATTAGTGTCTGCGAGTACGTGTGTTTGTTCGAAAGTATGGACATACAGGTTAGCGAGACTAGGAGCAAAAACACTTCCCATACTCGTCCCGCTAACCTGCAGATAGATGGATTCCTCATACTCAAAAAAATTCTCAGTCATGGCAAGAGTTGCCAACGTCATGATGAAACTGACTGGAGTAATAGAATTGAGTTCTCTGTTGGTCAGAAGACCTTCGATAGCTTCCAGTGTCTCTGCTTGGGGGATAGATGTATACAAACTCTCTACATCAAAGGATACTAGGAGGTCAAGATCTGCATTGAACTCAATGTCTGGCAAGATCCTAAGGACATCATTAGTGTCCTTAAGGAAAGTAGGCATTTCTCGCACAATGGGCTGCAAGAAGACATCTACGAATGTAGACAAAGGTTCCAACAGCGAACCAATTCCTGATATGATGGGTCTTCCGGGTGGGGGGCGTTGTGTTTTGTGTACTTTTGGCAATGTGTAAAAGTACGGCATCTTAGGATTGATTGTGCGTAGGTATTCTGATTCCTTCTGTGTTATCCACCCTTCAGCAAGACCTTCCTCGACTATGTGGCCGATGACCACAGTTAGTCTCTCAGTGGGGTCACAATCCAGTTTACGATACGCCCTAGTATTGTTCAATTGGCGCATACATTCCTCACGGTATGTGTCTGTATCCATGAGGACGATTGCCCCGCCCTTGTCCGCTGGTTTATTAACCACGGACGTCAAATTGGCCAGTGTCATTACGGCATCCTGTTCCACTTTGGAAAGGTTCATAAAAACGTTTTGGGGTTGGAGGTACAACTGTCTGAGATCGTGGTCCACGGCCTCTTCAAATGTCTGTACCTTGGAAGGCAACCCGACTAGGCTCGGGTTGAAAGTAGAGGGTCTCTTGAGGCCAGTGTTCTTAGTATCTGCTCCCTGTGAGGTAGAGGTTTTGTTCGCAAACAGATAGTGGAGCCTGATTTTCCTAAAGAATTTCCCCATCTCCGTTTGTATGAGAAAATGATCACCCTTGTTCGTTCGTACATATCCCAGTCCTTTGTTAAGGACCTGTTCTTCAATGTGTGTTAAGGAATGTTTACTCAAATTAATCACGAGGCTGATGTTCCCGCCTGTTCCCGCGGGACCTTCTTGCCGTCCCTCAGTTCCATAGTTGCTGGGGCAAGGTTCCAACGCACTTAGCCTTGTGATTGGCTTCTCCGCCGGCCTCTCGGGCGTCCAAAGCCCTGTCCTAAAAAAGACTGCTGATTAAAGTCTGGGAATGCTTGTTGTGGTCCAAAAGGGCCTGGCGGGGGAAATGAGGGTGGGCCCCATGGTGATGGTTGCCACCATGTAGGACAAGGAGGTTGGCTGTAGTAGGAATTGTAACCCCTTCTGTTTCTCCTATTGTTGGCACGTCCTCTCGCTCCCCCTTTGTAGCTGCCCTGGTTGGAAGAGTCAGAATCGGTAGATGTCTCATCTGAGTTTGACGTACCATAGGTGGAACCCCCTGTACGTCCGTTGTTATTGAAAGCTGCAGGGACATAGTTGTCACCAGTGTAAGGATATATGGTCTCTGCGGAAAACTTGGCCAAGTCTTTCTTGAATTTTTCAAGTTTCTGCACTAGAATGGAATCCCTCAGTTCCTTGCTTGTTTTGTTCCCTTCATCTTGTCCTTTATTAAACACCTTGCCAGACAAAGTAGTCCTGATCTGACCTTCCAAGGTCTGAATTTCGACCATTATTTCGTCAGCTTTCTTTTTGGCAGTTTTGATGATCAAAACTAGCCAATCCCTTGTACACTTCCAAGCGATGAGATACCAGTCCCTACAGAAGTCTTTATTATCAAGGAACAAGCGAGGGGCATTATTGACTATTAGCCCACTCGGAGCACAGTTGCCCCTAAGGTATTCTGCCATGATAATGCCATGGACGCAGACCCTTGCCTGGCTTTTCTTGAGTACAAGGATCTTTGCCCAGCCATCATCACTCGTCAATTGGACCGGTGGTATATTGTCCAATATACTCGGATTCTCTGCTAGTATGGAATCAATTTCTGCATCATCAAAGGCTAAACCAGGATTGGTGGCCATTGGCTCGGTGAAAGGGGCCCGCAGATGGCACACGTTCAACCGATAAGAACAGGAATGTAAGCAGTGTCAGGTGTTAGAATGGTAGAATAGTTGCGGTACAGGAATCTAGGACCTGCAGCGAAGGCTGCACAAAACTACTAATCACAAAAGGGAGGTAGCTGCCACACCCAGTGACCACTCCCCTTAACTCATTGCCCACGGGACGCGGTCTATACCATTACCCACCCCCCTGCCCTCAGATCATGCAGGCAATAGCCAAATACTATAACAATTGGATTATGGATACAGGGTGTACTTGCACTAAGTGCAATTTCCATCTGCATAGCATGGTGGTTGTGAGTTTAGCCCCACTCTCTGCCCACTCCCATTAACTTCACTGCCTGCTGTGGCATGCGCCGAGTATAGCTATACCATTTACAAATCCCAATGCAACCTGTGGTCATGCCCAGTGCAGTATGCTGGTCCGCATCTCCAATGAGCCCACACAGCATAGTCCTGGCTGCACCCATCTGGCTCTGCTTACAAAGTGTGGCCATAAAACATGCCCTCTGCCATCCAATCCTCATACCTAGTGGGCATCCTCTGTGGCAATAGTAAGTGGTCACATAGTAAGACATTGGACTCCACTGCACACCTGATTGGCTTGGTTTTTGACCATGACCTGGCCACGTCCCCCTTTTCCAACTGATCCCAGGGCACAGCCTGCAGCTATGCCCAGGAAGGTGTATGACAGAGGCACGCATGGCTAAACCACGCGTGCCTTAACTACGCTGCCTAAATCACTAATGAGCCTGCACAACGCATTCCTTTACCATGCATGCCATTACCACGTATTCCTTTACCACATAATTTAGTGGTAAAGGCATGCCTGTATAGGGATGTGCTGTAAAGATCCCACCCTATGCCACCTGTCTTTAGCCCTAACAACTACCCCGGCCCTAAAACGTACCCCAAACCCACCCTAGGACCGAAAAATATACCCAACCCCCATCCCTAAAAACTTCTCCAAGCCCCCCTTGAGCTCTAAAAACGACCCCATCCACCCCAAGCTCTAAATAGTACCCAGCCCCCCGAGACCTTAAGACTGCCTGACCCCCAGCCCTAAATTCTGCCCGAACTACCCGAGCCCTAAACACTACCCTGACCCCCCCAGCCCTAAAAACTACCCCGACCTGCACGAGCCCTAAACACAACCCTGACCCCCAAGTCCTAAAAACGATCCCACCCACCAAGCCCTAAAAGCAACCTCGACCCCCCAGCCCCATAAACAACCCCGTCCCCCGCCCTGAAAAGAAGCCAGACCCCTATCCCTGAGCTCCAAAAACTACCCCAACCCTTTGAAAAATACCATCACCTCCTAAACCTGGCCCAAGCCCCACTTACCTCACCACGTCCTCTCCCGATCCTTCCTGTTCCTGGGCCCGCCCATCTCAGCATCTAGACCACACATTGACTTAACCACGCATATGTGTGGTAAAGGCATATGCGACTTTAAAGCAAGTGTGGTTGCGCTTGCGTTGGAACGGCATGTGTGGCTCTGTCTACGTTGTTGAGTTCATTTCCCATGCCCAGGAGGTATACAGGACATGACATTTGCCCTTATCCTCCCCCACCGCCCCTTTCACCATTGACTGCTAGAAACAGGCTGCAGCTATGCCCAGAAGGCATGGGGCAACATTTTGGCTATGCTCTTGTCCAACTACCACCCCCCAAGTTCACTGTCGCCCTTTTCCCCTCAACACACTACGCCTACCCCCAATACATTCTAGACATGACCTGTAGGACATAAAGGCACCAGTGTAGAATTAGGGTAAAGTTCCAGTTCAGATGAACAGGCAGGAGATAGGTGTATACCATCCATCCCCAAGTCTGGCAGGGAATAGTATGAATGTGCAGACCTGAAGTTCAGGTTGTGGACATACATGTAAATGTAGCCATTTATCTATGTGGAAAATATATGATTTCCACACGTTTTGGGATTTCCTTTGCCCTCCATGGTTTTGTGGGGGCTCCATGTTGCTACCATATTGCCTGACGAAAACAAACCTGCAAACTTAAGGGACAAGCTACCTATATAGAATTCTACCTCACACCTCACTTGTGGAGTGTAGCTCAAAAACCGTTGAATGAATTTACGACGAAAAAAACACAGTTTCCCTGGTGTGCATGAATTACCTGGAGCTGAATCGTCCAGCGTGTTTCTTGTAGCATAGGGTACATTTACCTTATGTACATTTACCTTATGCGAGTTAACAGGGAAAACATGTTTTAGGGCCACTCTTTTATTTTTCTCCTCTTCCCCTTTGACCAGTCAGCTGAAACCTATCCAGGATGGACCAAAAGTGGTTTGTGTGGGTCTTTTTCAAATATCTGTGTCTATTTGTCAAATAGGAACAAAGCTCTTAGCAAGCAACACAAAATGTCCTTTCTTCAGGGCTGAGTAAACAATAACCACAAAGACGCTAAAACGTTTAACATAGGTGTACCTATTTTTATCTATAAGAAATGTATTTAAGAGCTTGGTAATACATAGGTCCATTAAGCAGGAATATATCAAAATGTGTACCTTGGAGGTACAAAGCCAATGATAATCAAGGACACACACTTCTATCGCCCTTCTCGGCATCCAAAATATTTTCTCACTGTCTGGTAGTTTACTTTACAACAATAATCGATCTGATTTTAAATACCACCAGTCTCCTGAAGTGACACCCAACTAAAAATCACCACAAATTTCTTACATATTCTTTGAATAAAATGTATATATTACAATAACGTATATTTTCCCCTTGAAGTCAAAGTCTTTTTTATATGTGTTTAGCAACAAATTGCACTCCGTCCACATATACTCAAAGAACCCCTATTAAAGTGTATGGTAAACAAAATACACAACACATTCATACATAGAGGAAAATTTGGTGTAACAAAGTTAGGCAGGCAATAATCATCCCACATTTTTAAAGGAGCCATCCAGAGTGGAGGGATTAAAAGTTTACCTTAGCCCTTCCTTAATCGCGATCAATCACTATCAACAGGCATTTCCGAATGTTCCTTTGTTTGGTAATGCTTGCTTGGGGTTTGAGAGGTATTGTGCCGCTGTTAATTGGATGGCTGTTTAAATCCTCCAGGCGTAAAGCAGGAAGTGTCATGGACATTCAATAACAGCTTTCTTCACATGAACATCCGCCATATCAAGAGCAACAGGACAGAGGAGCAAAACACTTTGCGTGTAACACCCTCCATACACCACGTTTGACTACAATACAACACTCCCAAGACAGTTTGCTACCACGGCATTGCATGGCAGGAAGATCTTGCACACTTGACGCATGACAGTGCTGTAGCTTCTGTTTGCTCACTGAGAAAACTAAAAAATAAAATAGTGGTTAGTGGAATGCATGAATTAATCTCAGCCACGGGTAATTACTCTGGGCTGAATGTTAGTCGATCATATTCCACTGTACCACTAGAGACAGGAACCAAACATATGCGAATCCACCTTGACCCTGCCCTAATAGGAAGAATCTAGCCTAAAATGCCAGGCCATGTCCCACTGCAACAGGAGCAGCAGCAGCCCAGCCCGGTTTCTTGCTTGTTGAGCCACATCAATGTGGTGCAACTTGAGTCGTATGAAACAGTGAGCAGTGCTAAATAATATTCAACAGACAACACAGCACTCATGTTTATTCATATTGTTACAGATTTCGGGTGCTCTCCTTTTCGGCAGAGGCCACAAGGCCACTCCTTTTCCGGAATATATAATTACTTCCTCAGGATCATATTCCTTTGTTACACAAAATTCCATAGATTGTAGCAGGTGGGGTAAGAGACTGGGAACGCCTACTGACCCAGACGTCCTGCTGCTCCATAAACTTCCTGGGAAAAAAGATGTTAAAAGAGAAGAAGGAACAGAGACAAGACGTCAAGGGGAAAGAATAGAGACAAATCAAAGCATACAATATTTCTTCCAGGCCAAGGAGGAAAAGAGGAGGAGGCGGAGAATCTCGGGGGCAAGAGTGAAGAGAGATGAGGGAGCTGTGAGGCCTGTATTCTGTGGCCGTTCGGGGGGGGGGGGGGGGGGGGTAGCTGAAACCTACACCAGAGTCAGAGAAGGTCTCCTGAGAAGCTGCCCTACTTCGATGCCCCATAGACTGGAGAGGCGCACCGCCCCCACGCTCCCAAAGACGAGTGGCTTACACAGGTGGGTCAGAGCTTACAAGACGGGCCAGCGGGGCACAATTAAGTAGGCAAGCCAAAAGTAAAATAAACCCAAAAAGGCTTGGAAAGTGAAAGCTAATGCAGAGTAGAGAAACAGAATTAAGAAACCTGAGAAAGAAGCAGCATTATGATTATTTTGTTTTTGCTGCACTTTTTTTTCCTTTTGAGAATTAACCATAGTTCGAAGGAAAAAAGCAAGAGAGGACAGGAAGAACCAAGGAAAGATACCACCAAACCCGATCATAGGAAAGCTTTGTGAGAAGAAAACAAACTCCTTACTTCTTAAGGAGAGTTTATTATAATTTACGTTGGTAGCAAAGAATGGTTAAGAGAAAAGAGATTACGTCTGAAAAACACTGAGAAAGAAAAGGAGATAGAGTAGCCCAGAAGTAGTCGGTGAGTGAGTGTGATGGAGAGACTGACCAGGGAAGAGACAGAGAGAGGCAATTCAAAGCTGAATAATGTTTCTATTACTTACCTGTAATCACATTACTCCTACTCTCGCTTATCTCCATTACACAATGAGGCCCATGCGCTTTGTAAACACCCTACCAAAATAAAAAGGCACTGCCCCCTCCACAATACCTGAACGTACCAAGCCACCGGAGAACACAGTTGGCCGAGCCACCGGGAGGGAGGGCGGGCCGTAATGGAGATAAGCGAGAGTAGGACTAGGAGTAATGTGATTACCGGTAAGTAATAGAAACATTACCTCCATGTCCCTCTCGCTTATCTCCATTACCCAATGAGACATACCAAGCCAAAGAAAAACCAGGACAACTGTCCAAGCACAAGCCCAGATCAAAATGCACCAAAGAAGGGCAAACAAACAGGAAAGACAAGTCAGACTCAACACAGCCGACCGAATCCCAGAGGCATGCCCAGTCCCAAATACGGGTAGGAAAGAAGACCCACAAAACAAGGAGCCGAGAACCCCCAAGCCTGTAAGCTGACACAAAAGAAAGAAAAACAGCAAAGCCAGAAGGCGCAACCCCCACAGATGAAAGAAAAAGGGGAACACCAGAGATCCCGCCAAATAGGAGGGAAAGCCCCAAGAGGGACACATCCACCGAAGGAAGGACCACCCCACAAAGAACCAGGAGACCATGCTGACCAACAGACCCAGGTAACAGGACCGCAAAGCCCTTAAAGGCGAGCCTGGAGCACCAGAGGCAGAGAAACAGAAAAGGGAACCACGTGCGCACGAGCACACCAAGTCCCCAACCAAACACCAAAGCAGAGCACAAGAAGACCAGCAGACTCCCAACAGCACTCGCACAGAAGAGGCTACAGAAGCCGAGAGACCAAGGTATCGTCAGCCATCAAGCCCAACAGCTAAACGCCAACCCAGGAGATACCTGAGAAGGCACCAGGAGAGAACTAAACCAAAATACCACAGAACCATAAAATCCAGACCACCAGCAGCTCCAACAACAGAGGAATCAAAGGAAGAAGATGGCCGGAGCCCCCAGAAAAACCGTACTCCTAACTATTTGAACCAGAACCCCGGAACAAGGCCAAGAGAGGGAAGCCACCAAGAAGCCTGCAGGTCAAGGAAACCGCAGGGGAACCACCCCCAAACTGACACTCCCAAACCACCATAAACCGAACCGGGGAGCAGCGGAAAGGAAGCGCCCAGACAGCCACCAGGGCAACCCACACCCATGCCCCACAGCAAACAGCCCAGAGCGAGCCCAAACGGCAGGAACCGGAAAGGCCCGGACAGAACAGCGAACCCCGAAAACCACAGAAGATGCGGACAAACGGGGATGCACAGGAACGCAACCCACAAAAAGAAAGCAGGCAAGAACGACACAGAGAAAAAAGACAAACACACTACCCCCGAACTCGGTGGAACGGAGTGGCAGCCAAAAATAGGAGGGAGGCGGAGCCGGGAGCACCAAAAGAACAATCACACCCACGAGAGGGAAAGGCAGACCCCCAACAGGATGAACCACTGCAACCATCAAGCCACAGGACAGGCGCACACCATAAAAACCAAGCCAGGAGCACTGTTCGAGGGACCCGCAGCAAGGTGGAAAAGCAGCAGCCAACCCTTTCCGGGCAGAAACTGCTCCCCAGAAGGAAGAGGAAAGGGGAACCACACACCGGAAAAAGGCAAGGGACCAATGCCCACCAGCAAAAAAAGGTGCCAGTAGAGGACCAACAGGCCTAGGCATGCTACCAAACTAGACAACTGGACACCAGACAGCGAGGCACTGTCAAAGATGAAGCAAGAAAGGACCACAGGACAGCATCAACCGCCAACCAGCAAGCAAAGGAACCAGCCCGCCAGGACAGCAGAGAAAGCAGCCAAAGGGGCCCCAGGAAAGCCCAAGGACTGAATGAAGCAGAGGCAACAAGAGGGGCCAAGAAGGAGCCAAGAACAAGGAATGGGGGCACAAAACCGCCCCAACCACCCACACGGAAAATCCAGGCGACGGAAACCACCGCCCCACCATGGAACCGAAAAGGGTGAAGGTCAAACAGACCCACAGAAAGCCAGAAGACACAGCCCACCAGGCATAGAAGCAGACAGGGCGAGAGGGAGAGCACCTAAACCACCAGAGACCAACCAGAAGCAAGGAAGCAAGGAAGCACCCACTCACCGAAAAAAAAACTGTGACACATGGAAGCACCAGGACAGCAGAGGAGGAAGCCACAGACACCCCCAACAAGAACCACAGAAGCAGCACCCAGAAAGACCACCTGACGAGATAACCGGACATGGGAAACCAGCACACAAGCCCCACCAGACACAAAACCAGAGGCCAGCAAAAGACAGACAGGGCTCCACTCACAGGCGATCCACCAGAACAGAAGGCAAAGAGCACCAGGACCAGAAGCAGCCAACAGGCGGAACCAGGACAGAATAGCCAGGCAAGAAGAAACAACAGCGGCACCCCACCAACCAGTACGCAGTGGATGCCAAAGACACAGACCGCCGCCATAAGAAAGGGGGAGAAACCACACAACAGAGGAGCCCCCAGAGTGAGGTGCAACAGCCCACCCACCGTCACAGCCCCTAGGAAGCCGAGAACAGCGGAAGTGCAGAAATGATGGAGAAGGGAAGACACCAGACAATGCCCGGCACACAACACGGCGTCCAGCATCTTGAAAAAGCAGCACCAGGCCTGCAAGCACCGTAAAGCAGACACACAACACAGAGAAAAACAAACAGGCAAAGAAAGGACAGGCCACAGGGCAGGAAACAACCCAACAAAAAAAGATACAGCACAGCCATACCGAAAACAAAAAAGGCTGACCAACCCATAAGGTCACAAGGACCGAGCCACCAACGAGCAGGAGCACTGCATCCCCCACCAACAGACACCCACCACAGAGTCCGAGAGGCCCGCACCCCCACAACTAGTGAAAGATAAGGACCAAAAAGCCAGCATCACCTACACAAAAAGTGCCACACCCAGCGGGTCAAGACACACAGATGCGCACAAAGGCCGGGGAAAGAACCGTAGACCACACCCCACGCAGGCCAGACAACCATACCAGCAGGTGCGACCACCAGAGGTGCATAGCAGTCTGGGAGCCCCAAAATACACCACCAAAGCCTGTAGCACCGCAAACAGGAACTTAGAGGTGCAGAGCAATCCATCCAAGCCCACAGAATCGAGCAGCGTCCATCCCGCATGCAAAGCAATGCGGACAAGGACAAGCATCAAAGTAAGCAAAAAGGGGTACTTGGGGGGCAGCCGAGCACTGCGAGGTCTGCCCACCCCGGCAGATTGGGAGGGGGTGGGGCGCCAGACGGGCGCAGCCATTTTGTTGGCTTTTGGGCTACTTTGTAGCCCAACTTCAAAAAAGAGCCCAAGGCAATAGGGGGACGGTCGGCGTTTGCCCAGCCACCATTTTAGGTACTGGTGACCTGGTGGCTGTGAGCACTGTAGGTATAGGTGATTTTTTGTCTTTAGAGTTTGGTGGTTAGCTGTGGCCTGCATTGCCTTTCGGTGCCCTGATAGCTTGGAGGTTGAATACTGGTACGGCAAGGAGATGTCGGGCGAAGATTTCTGAGTGCTTGAAGCCATTCGCCTGCTCAGTGAGGCAGGTCGGATGGATTTATTGGTGGGCTCCCAGGGGGGGTCGCGCCCCTTGAGAAGGGCGTCCGTGGGAGTGGCGGCGGCCGTTTTTGCCTGCTCTCCGCCTCATAAGGCGGCACAATTGCAGGTAAGGAAGCAGGGCCGCGCTGATGTCAGGGGCGCAGCCCTGGTGGACAGCGGTTCAGGCACGGGGGGGGGCGGGCCACGGCCATGAGAAAGTCGAGGCGGGAGAGCACGGTGTGCGTGTCCTCTCTGCCCTCGCAAAGCTGGTCTGACCACCCCGGTACTTTAGGGGCGGTCGCGGCTGGTAGGCAGGAGCAGGAGCGGGCGGGGCCCGGGGAGCAGGCGGCTGTGGCAGGGGCACCCTCGGGGAGTGCGGGGGGATGAGTAGTGCAGGAGAGGGTCCGCATCGGGGGGGGGGGTGGGGAGCGCCTGCCGCCCACGGAGCCTGGCTGTTATGACCGATCCAGGGGCAGAGGAACTTATGCAGCAGGGCAGGCGGGCCGTATGGTGTGGATGGAGAGGCCGGGGCAGGTGCACGTGGTGGAAGGGGGGAAGGAGGCTCAAGTAGACACGCAGGGCGGGCAGAGAGCCCCTCCCCAGAGCGGGCCCCCTCAGGCAGGGCCCGGGCCCGGGCAAGGAAAGCTACTTTGGCGAAGGTGGTGAGGGTTGCCGGAGGGATGGGGCAGGGGCACACAGATGGATGGGGGGTGCTTTGGTGGAACCCACTTTGGAGAGTAAGTTGGGGGGCTGGCACAAGGAGAGCGGAGGGAGAGGGGAGCTGTGGATGGGCCTGGGGGGAGCGGGGGCTGGTGGGCAGAAGTGGGGGACATGTCCCCGCTGCTGTTAGAGTCCAAAGGCAGCGAAAGGGACTGGGAGGGGTTGGACGTCTTCGACTCCTGGGCAGAAGGGGTTAGGGAGGGTCAAGGGCCAGGCGGGGGCACGGCATGGAGGGAGATGGCGAGGGCAGAGGGAGGCGAGAGTGGGGGGGCTACGGGAGAGGGGGTTGGGGAAGGGGAGATCTCAGACGAGGGGGGGGGGCGGGCATCGGGGGCTTGGCGTGGAGCGAGGAGGATGGGGGAGGGGAAGTGGGCAGCCGGTGCTGAGGGGGCAGGAGGGCGATGTGGGAGTACAGGGGTGTTGCAGGCTGAGGGACCCAGAACACCAGTCCTGCCATTTGTTTTTCAGGAGGAGGTGCGACGCGGGTTTCCAGACTTGGCAGGGCTGGGAATAGCCCACTGGCGCCCAGGCGAAGGGAGGGATGAGCCTCCCACGGCGTGCCCGGCACCGGCGGGGGATCCCGTCGCGGCCGGCAGAAGAAGGCCCGCTGCATGCTTGCTGACCCCTACACCCACAGGGCCGCTACGGCTTGGGGAGCAACACCGGAGGAGGAGCGCCGCGCATGTTGTTTTTAATGTTTGTGATGTTTCTAGAAGGGTGCAGTCGGCACCACCGGCTGGGAGGGCTGGCGTCTATAGGGATGTCCAGATAATTGAGGATGATGATAGTCTGGATGGAAGGGGAGCTGAGAGATGGTGAGGGTGGTGGGGGGCCGACTAATCGTTTTGATAGTATGTTACAGGAGTCACGGCGCCAAGCGGAGAGTACGGGCTGGACATCGCGATGGGAGGCTAGAGCAGATTCCCTGGATCGGAGAGGTGGAGAAAGGCGAATGGCCTCCTTGGCTCCAGGCAAACGAGCAGCGCTGGCGGCGCGCATGATCTCGGTGAGTGTGGGGGAGAAGGGGTGGGGGGACAGGTTACGGAGAGGGAGGTATGTGTCCGACAAAGGGGTAGGCCCGGATGAAGAGATGGCAGGGCCAGTAGGTACGGCGTCAGGGGCCAACAAGGACGTGGGTGTGGGCCCCTCGGGGTCGGGAGTTGATGGGCAAAACAGAGGCGGGGCAGCCGAGGCCGCAAGCGGGGCTGGCGCGTCGGGTGCTGGTGCGACTGGGGAGGGTGCGGTCATACCGGAGAGTAAGGAGTTGAAAATGAAGCGGCTGCCGTATATGGGGGTAACGAAGCCGTTGGGTGCGCATTTGATGCTGGCTACTAAGGAGCGCATCTGGATGGCGGAGTACGTGGAGTGATTGAAACTCTTACACAGGGAAGTGAGGGCGAAAGAGGGTTCCAAGGAGGAGGAGTATGAACTCCAGAAGAGGCCGAAGGTGCCTCTGATGATTGAAGATAGGACGGCGGCCTTTTTAATATTCGCCAGTGTGTATTGCGAGAAATTCCCTGAACGGTCGGTGTCCATGGACGTCGTTAGGAAGGCCCAGATAACGGGGTAGGATATGCGTGGGCATTGTATGAGGAGGAGTTAAGGGCCCGCATGACATGGGACCCCGAAGCGAAATGGGGGGAGCTGGACTCCGATTTGTGGCAGCACACGATGGGGCTGGCTGGGTCGGGAAAGACCATCTTTACTGCGAGCGGGCTGCCTATTATTTACCAGCCCTTTCAGGTCCACCCCACCCGAGGAGGGGTGGGGGTAGGGGCCAAGGTTCAGTCGGGTTACCCAGGAACATGCTAGGACATTCAATAAAGGAGTGTGCGCTAGGGAACATTTCCGGTTTCGGCATGAATGTTCAGGCTGCGGGAAGTATGGACATCCCCTGGTCAGGTGTTGGGGAGCTCAGGGATAGCAGCAGGGAGGGCAGCAGGGGCAGGCAAGAGGTGTTCGGTCAGGGCCCCCACAGCAATCGGGGTTGGTAGAGGGGCCAAGGGGCCTGGGCAAAAGGGCTCGTACTCCAGTTAGGGTGGATCGTTTGGTAGCAGCCCTACAGGACTATCCCGATAAAGGGGCCGCTGATCGTTTGCGGAGGGGGTTTCTGGAGGGGTTTCGGCTCGGCTATGACGGGCCGCGGGTTCAGAGGTGGGCTGAAAATTTGAGGTCTGCCAAGGAGCACCCGGAGGTGGTGCAGGGCAAATTGGATAAGGAGGTCAGTGAGGGCCGCATGGTGGGACCCTTTGAAGACTGGCCGTTGGTGGATTTGATTGTGTCCCCCATTGGGGTGGTGCCCATAAAGGAGAAGGGGCAGTTTCACCTCATTCAACATTTGTCGTGGCCCGAAGATGGCTCGGTAAATGATTATATTGATGAGCGGGAGACCACGGTGTCTTATTCCTCAGTTGACGCAGCCATGTCCTTGGTGGTGACCGCGGGCGCAACGGCGAGGATGGCAAAGTGCGACATCAAGTCGGCTTTCTGGCTGCTTCCAGTTCACCCAGATGATTTGAGCCTACTGGGGATCCAGTTTAACGGCCGCTGGTACATGGACAAAGCATTACCGATGGGCTTCTCGAAGTCTTGCGTACTGTTTGAATGCTTCAGTACGTTCCTACAATGGTTGTTCATGGAACGGACGGGTCACCAAGGAGTAACGCACTACCTGGATGACTTCTTCTTGGTCGGCACCCCAGACTCCCGGGACTGCCAGGAGGTGCTGGACAGGTTTCAGGAGATCATGGGGGAGTTGGGCGTGCCATTTGCACCGGAATAAACAGTGGGGCCGTGCACAGCACTGTCATTCTTGGGAATCAAACTGGACTCTGGGGCAATGGAGCCCCGTCTACAGTGGAGAAACAGCAGCAAATGTTGGAGATGCTGGAGGCTATGTTGGCACAACACAAAGTTACGGTGTTGGACATACAGGTGCTGTTGGGTCACCTTAATTTTGCTTGCCGTGTGGTGCGAGTGGGGTGGACTTTCTGTAGTAGACTGGGCAGGGCTTTGGCCGGGTGGAGGCCACCGCATCATCACGTGCTGCTGTCCGTGGGTATCCGGGAGGATCTGCGAATTTGGCAGTTCTTTTTGAAGAACTTCAATGGGGTCCCCATGCAGCGGGGGAACGACCTGGTCTGGGATGTACAAATATTTTCCGACGCGGCGGAGAGTGAAGGATTCGGGCTGTATTGACGGGGAAAGTGGTGTGCGGAGAAATGGCCCCCGGAATGGGCGGGGGGTGGTCGGAGCATTGCCTTCTTGAAACTCTTCCCTTTGGTGGTGGCGATCCCGATTTGTGGGGATTTGTTGGCACACAGGCGAGTGACATTCCACGTGGATAACATGGCAGTGGTGAAGGTGGTGAACAGGCAATCGGCTAGAGACACACAAGTACTGAAGTTGCTGCGAGAGTTTGTGCTGGGCTGCTTGCAGCATGATATTGCCTTTCGTGCGGTGCATGTGCCCGGGGTGGAAAATGGCATAGCCGATGCTTTGTCTCGTTCGCAGTGGGGGAGATTCCGTGGGTTAGCCAAGGACGTGGATTGGAACCCGACCAGCATGCCGCCGCAGCTGTGGTACATAGGCAACACAGGGTGTTGCAGCTGGTTTTAGGGTCCCTGGCGCGCTCGACCGTGGTGACGTACAGGGCGGCATGGGAGGAGTTTGTGTCTTCTGGGGCGAGGCGGCGGTCTTCGGAGATGAGGAGGCAGGAGGGCATTATACAGTTTATTCTATCCTTAATGGAGAGAATCCAGAGGGGCGTGGGCCGGTGGGTGCACTTGCAGATAGCGGATTCGGAATTACTATGTCCCGTACGGTGGGGGTTGTGATTGAGGGCGGAATGGGCGGTCTTTAGACATATGGATGGGCGGGTGGCTACCGGCTTGCAGCTCTTGGCTATTTCAAGGAAGGCTTTAGCGCTTTTGGGCATGGATGACAAAAGCTATGGCACGCACTCATTCTGGATCGGCACGGAGGCAGAGGCGCACGAGCGGGGATGGTGGCGAGGGGACATTATGAGTTTGGGCAGGTGGTCTTCCGACTGCTTTCAGCGTTACTTGCGCAGCGCGCCTAGCCAGCTGGCCTAGCCAGCGTTAGCGCGGTTCTGTATGTGGCTCCATTACTCACTCCTGTTTTCCGTTTCAGGTTCGGTGTCGGGTCCCCTCGCCAGGGATATGTCTGTCTGGATCGTGGGCCACTCGTTTGTCAAATGGGCCCAGGTTCAGGCCCGCGACAGTTATTTTGGGGAGAACCTCGGATTTAACCCTGATTTGTTTAATGTTCATTGGAACGGAAAGGGGGGTATGCTCTGGAGGGGACTGATAGACGTACTAAACAAAATGTTGGTGGCTGGTAGGTGCCCCGATGTCTTGGTCCTCCACTTGGGTAAAAATGACATGGTCAGAGAGATGGGGCTGGTGTTGATGAGGGCCATGAGAAAGGATTTGGGGGAGATTAAGAGGCAGTGGGCAGGGTGCAAAGTGCTCTGGACAGAGTTTGTTCCGCGGCGGGTCTGGAGGGGAGCAGTGAACCCCGGTGCGCTTGATAAGGCCAGGAGGTAAGTGAACGTTGAGATGGTAAGGTTTTGTCGGCACTTGGGATTTTCTAGAATCAGGCATGCAGACATTCGGTATGACGCGCCGGAATTGTTTAGGGAAGATGGGGTGCACCTATCTCGGATGGGTATAGATCTCTATTTCCTGGAGTTACGAGAAGTGTTGTCCAGAATGCTGGGAGTGCGCAGGGAGTGAGCAGGGCATCGGTGGGTTATTCTGGGTAGGTTAGACAGGAGGCCTGGGGCAGGGGGTTGTGAGCTAGGTCTAAGGGGCGAAAGGGGGGGCAGAAAAAGGTGGAGGCGGCGTATTCGCCTAACCTTCCGCCTTTTCCTGGGTGGCGGGGTTGTTTTGGAAGTTGGCCAAGTTTGGCTGGAGTTTGGTAGTTTATGGTTAAGTTTGGGGACTTTGTGAACAGGAGCGGGGAAAGGTTAAGCAGGTTGGAAGTCTACATTAGAGGTTCGTTAGTTACAGTTGCAGGATGGCAGGTAGGACTGTAGGTCATGGGAGGGTAGGAGTTTTAAATGATATGTTATAAGATTGTCTAATATTTATTGTTATTGAAAGTTATGCATTGTATGTTGCAGGGTGGGGGGTTTATGATGTGGGGATCGTAGGGGTGGGGGGAGGAAAGACAAGGGGTCAGGTAAATTCATGTATAGAGAGGTTTTAGTGTTGTAAGGCAAAGTGCCAGTTTAATAAAGTTGTGATATGCACCTGTTTCAATAAAGCGGCCTTTTACACACACAAATGGTTGTCGGTGTGGCTTGCCCCTTCCTCCCTCCCAAGGGGGGCTTGGGGGGCAGCCGAGCACCACGAGGTCTGCTCCCGGGCAGATTGGGAAGGGGTGGGGCGCCAGACGGGCGCAGCATTTTGTTGGCTTTTGGGCTACTTTGGGAATAGCCCAAATGTAGCCCAACTTCAAAAAAGAGCCCAAGGCTATAGGGGACGGTCGGCGTTTGCCCAGCCACCATTTTGGGTACTGGTGACCTGGTGGCTGGGAGCGCTGTAGGTGTAGGTGTTTTTTTTGTCCCCTCCCTGGGCTTTGACTTTTTGTGGGAGGATGTTAGGGTAGGGTTTTTTTTTTTTTTGTTGCTGGTAGGGGTTTTGTTGGAGCAGGTGCATAGGGGTCTACGTTATTGTTAAATTGTTGCTTGGAACAGGTACTGGCGGGGTTGTTTTGGAAGTTGGCCAAGTTTGGCTGGAGTTTGGTAGTTTATGGTTAAGTTTGGGGACTTTGTGAACAGGAGTGGGGAAAGTTACGCATTGTATGTTGCAGGGTGGGGGGTTTATGATGTGGGGATCGTAGGGGTTGGGGGAGGAAAGACAAGGGGTCAGGTAAATTCATGTTTAGAGAGGTTTCAGTTTTGTAAGGCAAAGTGCCAATTTAATAAAGTTGTGATATGCACCTGTTTCAATAAAGCGGCGCCTTTTACACACACAAATGGTTGTCGGTGTGGCTTGCCCCTTCCTCCCTCCCAAACAAAAGCTGGAGGCACCACCGAAAAGCAGCACACTTTTCCAGCAGCGGATGCCGAAGAGCAACAGACGTCCCGGTAACCAAGACAAGCCCCTCACCCACCTGGAAAATGGGGCCCCTAAAAAGGAAAGAATGGATGAAATGTATCTAGAGTAATTTTTAGAAGCTCTACATCCTGCCACTCAATGTTGGCTGAAGCAACACACTGGCACGTCACTTGAGCAAACTATCCAGATGGCCAACACCTTCGCTAGGGCTTAACCCTCTAAACTCTTAACAGACCCACAAAGATTCCAAGGGCTCCTCCACCGACTGTAGGGCATTCCTCACACTGCCCCCTAGTGGTGCAACATGAGACAGCAATCTTATGTCCGACTAATCCCGACCCACGCAGCCCACCAAGCCCACAATGTTATGAGTGCGGAAATTGGGACCTCAACGCCCGGGTTTGTAAAGACTGAACAGGAACTCATAGAAGTAAACTGCCTGCAGCACCTCATATATTACACCCAGTTAACCGGACCTAGCTGTTATGAGTTTTCAAGTGAATCATAAGTGGGTGACCTCTCTGTTGGACTCGGGCTGCAGACAATTGGTTATTATGGATAGGTTTGTTTTCAGCAGCCAAGTCACAATTAGGTGTGTCCATGGAGATCAGACTTATCACATTGCCAAAGTACTGGTGAATGGGGCAAATGGGGAGAAAAACTGGATAGAAATAGGTGTCTTCCCATACCTTCCAGGGGAAATAATATTTGGTACAGACAACGCCAGTGTTCTTCGTCTTTTGCAGGACAAATTGGAAGGGGGTGAATCCCGGTTAGAAAAAGCTCCATTGTTTTAATGCTCAGGGTTCTGTGCGAACAGAGGAAGCAGAGCCTTTATTTAATGCATAGAAGCGGTGGGACAGTGAAGAGTCTGCTATATAAGAGGTTCAGGGCTATTGTACTGGAACATGAAGAATGAGGTTCAGACATGTAATAATGCTTCTATAAAATGTTGAGTCACACTTCGAATGAACCAAATAGTATGTACCATGATTACTTTATATACTTCAATGCTATACTGTGTTGTAAGGGTTGTTAGAAGCCCTTGTTGTCTTTTTTTCTATTGTAAAACTCAATAAAAAATAATTTAAAAGCTCAATTTTCGTAGGAGTTCCTGGACACCCCCTCTAACCCAAACTTATGGAGGGGGGTAAAAAAAACAACAGAAATGAAAGGGTCCTTCCCACAACACTTTAAAAGCCCAGGAACCTCTTGGGAACTTGATAAAAACATTAGGGCCACTCGAGTAAATGATCCTATTCTCCACTTTGCCTGGCAGAAAGCATGTAAAGATGATGAAGAAATTCCCCTGGTATTCTCCCAATTTAAAATTCAAAATGGGGTTGCTGAGGCAAGATGGCGTCCGAGCTGGACGTTTGAGCAAACCGCTCCTGCTGGACCTCGCTGCTCGTTTGGTTGCTCGAGTTTGGAGCAGGGCTGAGGGGGCTAACTGAACGCTCTTATCGCTCTTTGGTACCTGGTTTCGATCGATTGTGAGCAGGGCTGGAAAAAAAAAAAAGTCATTTTTACCGGAGTCAATGTGGTGGCTGTTACGGGAAGCGGCAGCAAGCGGAGTCGGACTGCGGACCCTGCAGCACTATCGGTGGGCGGCGCTTTGGAGGCAGCTAATGCGGACCACCTGGATAGGAGCTTACGGCGTGCTCTCGGAGAGCCGCGAGGAGATCGGTGGAGACGCGAGTGCCGTGGAGGGAGTGCAGGAAGGAGCAGTGGCTCCTAAAGGTCGTAAGGGTCACGGGCAGGGGAGCGCTCTCCCCGAAGCTCAAGCTGGGCAAGATGCCTCAAGCGCGGTGAAGGCTGCTGCCGCGGGACGAATTGAGACATGCAGCAAAGATTTAGAGAAGACTGCTAGAGGGGCTACACGAGGTAAGGAATCAGTGGAAGCAAATGCCGGTAAGCAGTTAAAAGGGATACAGGAGCTATTCTCTTCCATGAAACAGAAGGAGAAACAGGTTTTAAGTTTTGAGAAAACCGCGGAGACTGAAGCTGAGATTGAAGCTGAAACTACTGCAGTAATGACTTTAACACCGCACGGGGAGAGTGATGCCGGACAGTTAAGCGACATGGGAGAGTTGGTAGCAGACCGAGCACAGGGAAATGAGACATTGATTGATGTGGAGAGTGGTGGGGAGAATGTTAATGGTTTAGTTACCGATCAAAGTAACATTGAAATAATAAATGCCACTACCTCACATGAGAGCGGATTGGAGATGCTCCCAGGTTCTGAGTTAAATACTAATCTGCTTATCCAGACTATTCAAACTCCCCCTAATGCGGAGGGCTCCTCAACAGAGGGCGGGTCACATGGAGGTGCCTCACATGTTTTATTGATCCCCAACGCTACAGAAACTGACTCTGCTGACTTTTTCTCTTTTTCGGAACATTCTACGTCTTCCACTGAAGACTTGGCACAGCAATATGCCACGTGCATGAACATGGAGAATGGCAGTATTCATAGCAGTTTTGAAGTGGAAAGCTCTGACCCACCTACTGTTCGGAGACTTGAGCTATATCAGAGTGGAGTAACAAAATCTGGAGACACAGAAAAGGATGCAGATACTTTAAGAGGCACATCTGGGTTGGAAGAGGCGCCAGAAGAGATATCATTAGAATTGATTTACAAGACTATGATGCAGCATAGACATGAATCTCGAGAGGATAGTTTGAGAGTACAAAATTTGTGTAAAAAACTTCAGAACTCAGTTCGGTGTCTTACTAAGTCACACTCCGAGTTTGTTGAGAGAGCTAACGAAGCTGAGGCACGCATATCCACGCTTGAGGATGAACTGGCCCAACAGAAGAAAATCATTGACTCACCAACTGCACATAAGGAAGACATTAATTGGAAACTGATTGACCTAGAAAATCGGTCACGTAGAAACAACTTACGATTTCTGCAGATTCCGGAGGGCAAGGAGGGGTCTGATCCTAGAGGGTTTAATATTGAACTTCTAAAAAAAGCATTCTCTGACCTTACCAGGTGGGATTGGGACCGGGAGGTGGAGAGGGCTCATCGCTTTCCTTTTAATATCAGAGCCAATCAGCGCGATCAGAAACCTACAGCTATATTGGTAGCATTTAATAGCTTTTTGGCCCGTGAGGAGATATTTGTGGAAGCACGGCCGGATAAGAAGAGAAGTGACTTGGCTGTGACTTTTTTGTTCGTCCTGATCTTTGTAAGCAGTTGGTTGACTCACGATGGCAGCTTCAACAGATTATACCAGATTTTCAAGCCAAGGGTGCACAGGCGTTTTTGCTGTTTCCAGCAGTTATATTTTCCAGAAAGGATTTTTAATAGTTTCCAGAAAGTTATATTTAAGGATCGCACCCATTTTTTCATGACTGCCTTAGCTGCTAAGGAATTTCTGGCTAAAATGTAATTGGTTAAGACCCTTAAATTTGTTGGATATCTGTCATTTGTTTAAAGTTCGGGTGCTCTCTTGTTTATGCTCTGCTTCTCCTTGAGTGGTTATGGATTATATGTTGGTTTCTTGAACATTTTGTAGTATAATGTCAGTGAGGGATAGCAGGAGGCCGGGGGTAGGCTCGCATCTACAGGACCATAAGTCCTAAAGCCTCTAATAAGGGTTGGGGGGGTAGGTGCTGGGTAGGGGGGCGGGCTCACGGGGAGGTTGGTATAGGAAGGGTAGGGTTTGGGGGAAGCACGAGGGGGGTGTCGAAAAAAGGGGGGAAAATGTTCACAGCAGATTGCGTAAAAAATGTCTCTTAATTACTGTTTTCAGTTTGAATTGGGATTTATCTGACCTATTTTCTGAATTTAGTATAAAGATGATCTCAGAAGTAGTAGTTCCTGTATACTTATGTTTGCCTTTATCATTTTTCATTTTTTTTTACTATAAGTAAAAAATGGCAATAAAAGGTTTACGGATATGTTCCTTAAATGTTTCTGGATTGAATAATGTTATAAAGCGACAGAAGGTAACAGCGGAGCTTAGGTATATATCACCACATATACTCTGTGTACAGGAAACTCACATTCCATGGTCGAAACGAGAGGTGTTAAAAGAACTTGGATTTTCCTTAGTGGTCGCCTCAGGGCAATCCAGTATGATCAGGGGCACTGCCATTCTTATTAAAGGAAATTATGTTAAAACTGGGCGGACATTAATGGATAAGAAAGGGCGATGGGCAATAACTGAATGTAGTTTTGAGGGAAAAGTGCTGACGCTATGCACGATCTATGGAGCTAATTTAGACGATCCTGAACCTATAATTGAGGTTAACCTTGAGGTGTCAAGTTGGCCTCAGCCGGTTGTGGTTTGTGGAGATATGAATATTAATCTCACTAATAGGGTATTACAGGAGGGTGTGGCCGCTTACAGTGGCCGCAAGCCGAAAGTATATAAAGCACTTTATAATTTGGTTCAGGATCACGGGTTGTTTGATGTGTGGGGTAATCTGAGGCCAGAAGATAGTGGGTTTACATTCTATTCTTACCCTCACAAGAGATTAGTTAGATTGGATTATTTTTTTTCCCCAGCTTCATTATTGGCGGGTGCAACAGTTAGTGTCCATCCTAGAATTTCATCAGATCATGCACCTATTGTACTGGAGATACAGTGGGGTCATAGGAAATCAAAATGTGCACACTTTACATTTGATAGGAAGTTGGGATTAAACAATGATTTTGAAGCGCAAATGGGGAAGTGGATTCAGCACTTTTTCCAGGAGAATAAGGGGACCGCTATTCCAGGCACTGTCTGGGATACTTTTAAAGCTTGTTTTCGTGGTGAATGTATGAGCTTCACGTTCAGGCAGCAGAAGAAAGCTAAGCAAGAGTTAGCTATCTTATATCAGCGCCTAGTACAGGCTGAAACTGTATTAATGAATGGTGTAATTACTGGATCGAATGATTTAGGTAATCTTGAGGATCACGTAGCTAAGTCCCGAGCTAAAGTGGTGGGTTATTGGAGCACAGAAAATGCAAGGAAGTACCTGACTTCAAAGATGGAAAAACATGAGTACTCTGACACAATTGGTAAAAGGTTGGCAGTCCAGCTTCGGATGAAGGAGTCGGCCAGAAATATTGTTGCAATGAAAGATGATAAGGGTGTGTCTCACTCTGATCCCGATGAAATTCTACGGATTTTTCAGCAGTTTTATACTGAATTGTACACAGGGACTGACTTTGATGGGTTGGACTGGCTGGAGACGTTTGAAGGGGGTTTAAAAAAGCTGGACTTTATGATGGCTCAGAGCTTGAAGGCTCCGATTACTGAGGCAGAACTGGAAAGAGCTGTAAAAAGCTTACATATTGGTATGGCTGCTGGCCCTGATAGAATACCCAGTGAGGTTTATAGACAATTTTACAAAATTATTAAAGACAAGTTATTACTGGTTATTCAGAAGGCCCAGCAGGGAGCTCCCCCTAGATCTTGGTCAGAAGCTACTATAGCGGTTTTTTGCAAGAAGGGGAAACAGCCAGATTTTGTAGGATCCTATAGACCGATATCATTGCTAAATGTAGATAATAAAATGTATTCAAAAATATTAGCAAATTGACTTTCTGACTGTGTTGCCCCTTTAGTTTCGCAACATCAGCACGGTTTTATTCCAAGAAGAGGGACAGTAGAACATGTTAACAAGGTTATTACACTATTTGACAATGCTGCAGTAAACAACAGTGATCTAGCGCTTATCTTATTAGACGCAGAAAAAGCGTTCGATCGGGTGCAATGGGAATGTGGAAGCTAATGCAGAAAATGGGGTTTGGGTCAAAATATATTGTTGCCATTCAGTCGTTATATCAAACACCTACGGCTAAGATTTCTGCTATGGGCTTACTCTCTGACTCTGTGAATATTACACGTGGCACACGCCAGGGATGTCCGTGCTCCCCTCTTTTGTTTGCTTTATACATTAACCCATTCCTAGAACAATTGATTGGTAATATTCTTATTCCACCTTATCTAGTGTCTGAGTATTATTTTTCTGTGTTCGCTTATGCGGATGACATTGTGGTGATAACGACAAACCCAGGTACCGCTATCAAAGAAATTGAGAGGCTGGCTAGTGAGTTTGGGCACGTAGCAGGATATAAATTAAACGTGCAAAAAACTCAGATCTTTTGCTCGGAGTCTGTAGTACTGCAAGACAGCAGAGTGGTGAAGGAGGCAACATACTTAGGTATTCAATTGCGGGCTAATATGACAGAATTAGTTGAGGCTAATTGGACTACACTGATGACCAAAATCAGGAATTCCCTGGATAGGTGGGAATGATTATATTTAACTATTATCGGAAGGTCGAATGTCATAAAAATGAATGTCCTACCAAAGGTCTTATATTTATTTAGGTCTATACCCCTAGAGATTGCAAAAGATAAGATACAGGCTCTGCAGTCAAGATGTGGCAAATTTATTTGGAATCCAGGGAAACCTAGACGGGCAATGAAGTATATGACTCTTCCAACTGCCAGGGGAGGGATGGGGGTACCAGATTTCTTTTTGTATTATATAACTTGTTTTTTATTGAAGATGAGGTTTTTGATAACCAGGGAGACAGAGCAGGATAACGTTCTCACCCTTTCCATTTTTGAAATACAGCTAGGGCCTGTTGCAAAACAAATATTGTTTAAAGAGATTGATGGGAGCTATTATAAGCGGACTCGTTTTAAGGTAGTGATGGGTGCGCTTAAGGTTTGGAAGTGGGCACTTAAGACTGTAGCGATAGGGAAAATATCTTATTACACGCCTCTGAATGCTCATAGACTACTACCGGGTATATTTCTTGATGATATGGCATTAAGATGGCAGTGGAAAGGGGTCCGATGGCTAGGAGATATGTATAAGGAGGAAGGGATTTGTAAATCTTTTGAGGAGTTAAAAGATCAGTTTTCGTTTCCTAGTAGTTTCGGCCAAATCAAGTTGTGGAAACAATTAGGAGGTTAGGTAAAATTGGAACACTTAGATAAAGTAACAAAAAAATGGGTGGATACATTAGAAGATCAAGAATTAGATATAAATGATTTATTATTATTATCTAAGGAGGCACTAATGTCGGCAAATTTAAAAGCACAATTTTTCAAAACACTGTTTGATTTATATTACACCCCGATCCGAATGGCGAAATGGGGTGGAGGGAATGATGGTAAGTGCTTTAGATGTAGCGCTGATGATGCTGAAAGTGTTCATATCTCCTATAGCTGTCCTAAATTTCAATATTTTATTACTGATTTAGAGAAGTTCTTAACCTTTGTAATTGGAATGCCACTAGTTATCACTCCGGCTATGATGTTGTTGGGGAAAATACCAAAGGACAGAGCAGTTGATCCTTTATTTCAACATCGGTATTTTATTTTCTTTGCAAGGACTGTAGCACGTCTATGTATAGCTACAGAGTGGCTTCAGGAACACCCACCTGTGTTTCACCAATGGCGTGTAAAAATGCTTAGTTTGTATAATTTGGAGAGGGGACTTTTTTCTATTAAGGGCGTTAGGAAGAAAAGACTGGGTTTAAAAATATGGGCAGCTTTTCGAGACTATTATGAGAATTAAGAATGTAACTCAAGATGAGAAGTTTATTAATTTTGATGGAATCTTGTTGTAATACTAGAAATTGGTCTGTCTATGTTTTTCTTTTTTCTTTTCTCTTTGTTTATGAAATTGTTATAATGTATTGTAATTTATTTATATTTCAATTTGTCAATTTTGAATTGCAATTTTGCTGTGAACACCAATAAAAAAAAAAAAAAAAAATGGGTTATTGTACAGAATAGGAAAAGTGGGTGATCAGCCCTAATTGTGAGCTTGAGGGAACAAATCTTGCTTTTTTTGCTCACTCCCGCACACCTGCAGGGCATTTTGGGCTAGACAAAAACTTACAAGCCATTTTGGCACAGTTCTCCTGGCCTGGTATCTAGTATGAAAACATTTAATTTTGAAATGGAAAAATTTCCAGTAAGGAGTGCCATCTTTCAATTGGAATGATCATCCTGAAAAAACATTCAGCCCACATCTGAGCAAACCATTCACACTTAGGACATCTCACTGAGAAATTACTTGTGGATGAGATACGTTTAGGCACTTCACCCACGATTTTATGTTCTCCTCAGAGAACCAACCTAAATGTGACGGATATGCCCAGACACGGGTCGGTATTTGCTGCACTGACGGTGGTGGCAGTAGTCTCAGGATATAGGAATATGCAGGTGCGTGTGGCTGGCGCTGGAGTAATGCAGCGTTATTAAGGGAAGGCAGGTGTGCACCAGAGGCCATATTACAGAAGTTCTCCATGGGCACAACAGGCATTTGAGCCTGCTCCCCCCCCCCCCAGCGTACTTTGGTATTACAGAAGGGGCTGCAGACGCTTCTGCAGCCCCTTCTGTAATACAAATAGTGCTGGCGTACATGTAGCGTCTATTAAATTGGCTGATATTGAACGTACATCAGTCCCAAGATGCAGCTACCACATTTTAGATGATAAAAATCATCGTGAACCAGAAGTAGTCAGTCTTAATTTACTTTCATCTCCATTCAAGGTTTTATTATCCATTTAGTCAAGTAGGTAAAAACACGTTGACTCCAATGTACAAATGCATGTTTAATGCTGAAGCCTTTCATACAGCATGACGGATTCCCATGTTTCGTGATTATGTTTTAAACTCAATGCATTTCGGCCCTTCGGCCTTCGTCAGGGGTATCTCTGAAGTAAAGAAAAAACATTGTATCAAGAATTGTTTTTAGCGTCTCTGAATAAACATACTCAATTAATAACTAAACTGTGTGAACGTAAACATGTCCTCTCTGGTAAAATATTTCCTCATTACGTTAAAGCAACAAACTAAATTACTCGTTTAAATCCGTCCCATGAAAGCCGTTTTGGAATCAAAATCATCCTTAGTTGCTAACCCTTGTTAAACATAGCGCTTGTGCTACATTGTATCACATTCCTACCTTCAACATTCAAATGCAAATTGTTCGTACTGCGCTCCTTGTGAGAAGTTGGCCTGATAGGTGATGTTTCCAATTCTGGAACCACCTGTTATCAGACCAAACAATCCCTTATGGTGTCTGGTTGTAAGTCAACCTTATTAGACAAGCTATCCTAGGGGTAGCATGGACTAAGCAGCCTAAAGGCTTAACTTAAGAGGTCGTGTTAAGCGAGCTGTTTTACCACATACAATCCTGTAATATCAAATGAAAGGACACCACACAAGTATATATTATAAAAATATATGTATTTATTACTAAAAACAATCCCCAGTATTCTTTATGAATAAAGGGGCACAAGCGTTAAATCAAAAGCACAGTTTAAACATACAAAGTTGCACAATTATGGATGAGGGCGGGGGGCCACTCAAACCATATACTAAACAAGTGGTATAAGAGATACCAATCGAACAGTGGTTAGGCCTAGGGCCTAGGGAATCGCTGGGAGCAGTCGGGACAAGCAATGCTGAAGTCGGGAGAGGCCCACGGGATTCGGGAGCAGTGCGGAAAGCGCACGCATGCACCAATGTTAACCAATGGTGCGTAAAAGTTGTAAAGTTAAAGTTTAAGGACACTTCCGCTGAACCTAGAGGAACAAAACTTAAGACACAGACCCTAGAGATGTGTACCAGTGTGGGAACACCGGCGGAGCAAAGTTACCCTCACCCACAGGAAGCGGGTGCACAGGGTCGAAGTTGAGTCGGGTTTCGTCACGCAGGCTCTTGGTGCTTGGAGCTGAAAGGGCTGCAGGCGGGGTGAAAGAGAAGTGTCCGGTGGAGTCCAAGGGTGGACTCGAGTCGAAAAGTACCTGAAAGCAGAGGGGACAGAGTCTGGGTCACTCAGCAGTGACCAGGGTGGAACCAGGACGGAACCAGGCAATGTCGGGCGCAATCAGGTGGTCGTCGAGGAGCTTCTCTCCGCTGTCACGTGGGCTCTGGGGCATCTGCGACGTCCAGGAGCGGGTCACGATCTGTCCCACGAGGGCTCTCACCGTTGGCGCAGTCGGCTTCAAGTTTGGAGGAAACAACACTTGGCAAGAGCAATCCACGCGGAATCGGGAGATTGCTTCTCACTCGAACCAGGAGGGTCAGAGTGGGGGCTCCTTTTCAGAGGAGCTGGTGCAGATCTGGAGCAACCAGATTTGCAGGTCGAATTTCAAAGTTCGTCGGTACAGGGGCCACTAGCCGGCTGGCAAGTGACCGGGCCAACGCGTTGAGCCAAATGGAGCAGAAGGGCCCCACGCAGCACTCGTCGAGTGTGGAGGGGTGAACTTCGGTGCAAGAGTGGCTCATGGTTGGGGCTTCCCAAACCCCGGTGTACAGCTTCAAGGGTCACTCGTGGGCTGCACGTTCAGCGTCTCGTGGTCAATTCAAGATGGCGTGCCCCACGCTTCCGGTCGCCTCCACGGGTCTCAGCTCTGCAGGGACTGTGGATCGGGCTGTGGGAAGGCAGGCAAGCTTGATCTCGTCGATCTCTGTCGCTCGAGTTCCGGCGGGAACTGCGACAAAGCAGACGTCGATGGCTGGATGGTGCCTGTTTGCACAGGGTGGTCACTCCTTGACCACAAGGGAGATTCTTCAGTCTTCTACGTTGAGTAGGATGTCGAAGGGTCCAGAGTTTCGTTTCTTATGTTTCATCAGGAAATCTGAAGTGCATTGGCACTGCTCCCAGTCTTATACTAATTTTGGGGGCTGGATTACCTGCTAGGTCCCCTCCTATGGGTGGGACCCAGGAAGTGGGTGGATACACCCTCTTCCTTTGATCCAGGCCGCCCTGGCATGAGGGCTGGAGTGCCCCAGAACCGGTTTGGCCGGATTATGCAAGGGGCAGCCTTGTGCGCCCCAAGCAGTGTCTGGTTTCTTTCAAACCTCCCTGCTACAATCCACTATCTCCTGTCTGGAGGGTGGTAACACCCCCCTGCGACAGGAAACCCTTTGTCCAGGCCCTATTTGGCTGAGTTTCGGTCAGCTTCAGGGGGTCAGACTCTTGTCTGTGGCAGAGGCATCCATTTTGTGGATCTAAGGTCCTTTTAGAAATTAACCGCATTTAAGTAAAGTAACATGTCTTACCCCTCTAGAGGGGTGGAATGCTATCCCCGTCGCCAGAACTGGCGAGGGGATAGTATTCCAAATCGTATGACACCTTACACGACATGTTTTGATAAAGCCAAACCAGAGTTGCTATATAACCGCGAGGATTATAAGGCACTTAAGAGTATATGGTATGGCCTTATCCTGAAACAGCTTAGGGAGTTGTTCCCGACAGCTGCAGACAGGCTCAGCTCATGCTAGAGCTCCATCTCACATTAAACCACGCACTCTGCCTCCAGGATTGATGAGGCCTTCCATAGGAGTGGCTCACAGGGTTATATGTGTCCAGATATAGGTTTAGATATAGGTATACTATATCTAAGTAAGGGGTGATTACACCACCTTACCCCAGCTGAGTGATCAGCCAGTTGTGTCAATTTAAGAACCAGCCAGGGGTGGCAAAAGATATGCTGCAGCCCCTGGTAGGCCTTGGTGGCCCCTATGCCCTGGGCACCTATAGTGCATTAGACAGGGGCTGACAAGGAGTCCATTTCCAATTATGGTATGTACCTAGGGTACATGGAATCCATTTTACAGAGAGAGCAGAGGGCCTGGGGCCCTGATTAGCAGGGAACCAGGCCAACTAAGTCAAAAAACCAGCTAAACACAGGCAAAAAATCTGGGGTAACCATAGTCAGGTAGCCACCTTCCTACATAACCCCCCCCCCCCAAACGAAAGGAGATAAGGCTATCCTTGGCCAGGTAAGCCTATATTGCCTGAGTGGCCATATAAGGAAGTACCTGCACTAGCATGGGTACCCCCTGTCTCATGGTCCACTAAGCAGTCCCTCACCCTTGGGGTATTAGAGGGTCTCCACCATAGGGAATCACTACCTTGGGTGTGTTTATGCAAAGTTAAAGGCTGGTTTGGATATGGAGAATTGAAGTGAGGCCCCACTAATTTAGGGCTCAGCTTCCTCCAATTATCTTCCACCATGTGTGCCTTTCTTTCTTTAACTGAGTTGCACTGTGCTCTCAGGGTCAACCTCTGGCTACCTAAAGCTGGAGGCTGGGTCCCTCTGTTTGGCTTGCTGGAGGGACAGTTCAGGTTTGGGCCCTTTGGGTCCCAGGTTTGGCTGTGCCCAACAGAATCCATCTGTGGGAGGTCCCTAACTGTTTTTAAGGGGGCTCCCTCAGGAGTTTTTAAAGTTTTCACCTCACTAGGGCTACTAGTTTTGGTGCCCCTAATCTGTTGATGGGGGTGCTTTATTTGACAGGGGGCCCTCTGGGTCTCACTGTCCTTCTTGCTCTCTGCAGCCCTGGGCTGGCTAAGGCAAGGGAGAGAGGGGCAGGTTACCTGCTCCAGACTGGGTCCCACCTGAGAAGGGTCCACCGCCATCAGAGGCTCTGTCAGGCCAGGCCTAACAACCTCTGGGGCAGTTCCTTCATCAGGGGTAAGATCAGTTCCCTGAGGAGGCTGATCCTGTCCTAAAGTCTGGTGAGGAGAAGATTTATCTTCCTTCCCCATGCTCTCAGTTTGTGTGGAGTTATCCATCATTTCAGGCTTCACAACACACATATCAGTTTGAGTTTGGGCTGTGGCCATCACAGCCCCACCAACCTTTTCAGGAGGAGACTCAGTTTGGGTTTCTGCTGTTATCATAACAGCTTTGCTATTCTGTTCAGGAAGAGCTTTTGCTACAGATGGGGCAGAGAGTTGCTCAGCCTACCAACCTTTTCAGGAAGGACATCTTGAATTGGGGCTGTAGCCATTACAGCCCCATTAACCTTTCCATTGGAATTTACCATCCTAGAATGGGTTTCCTGTTCAACCTCAGCCCAGGCTAAGATTTCCAAATCATTACCAAGTAGACAGTCCACAGGCAAGTTTGATGACACTGCCACTCTCTTTGGGCCAGTGACACCTCCCCAGCTGAGACTTACTACTGCCATGGGATGATTTGTTTGGATGCCATCAATGTTTGTTACCTGGTATGTGGCACCAGGTAAAAGTTGCTTAGAGGGGACTATACCATCAGCCACCATGGTGATGCTAGCCCCTGTGTCTCTAAAAGCTTCAACTTTCAAACCATTGATGATGGGTTCTTGTCTATATTTGCTCAAAGTATTTGGGCAATCAGAGAAGTTGGCAAACCCCATGCCAGTCTCATAAACAAGATTATTTGGGGATGGGGACCTGGATAGGCCAGGGTCCTCCTGGGCTCCAAAAGTAAACCCACCCAGGTTCCTGGGTGTGCTCCCACTTCCTGGGGGATTACTGCTGACAGTAACAGGAGGTGCTGGAGCTGGCTTTTGAGGTATATTCTCTTTATTGCCATTCTTGGGACAACAGTTGTCTGTTTTGTAATGCCCAACCTGCTTACAGACATGGCAATATGGCTTTTTCTCAGTTGAAGAAGTGTCTTGGGACCCACCCCCATTCTTGGAGTTTTGGGGCCCTGGGGAAGTCTTTTCTTTATTTTTATCCCCACCCTTATCTTGAGGCTTGGTAGACTCCTTCTTCTGGTTACTGTCCTGATTCTTAGGCCTAATCCTGGTTCTGACCCACTTGTCTGCCTTCTTTCCCAATTCTTGGGGAGAGGTCAGATCAGAGTCCACCAGGTGCTGGTGTAAGAGCTGGTTCTGACAATTACTTAGGATCTGCTCCCTCATAATCAAATTATACAATCCTGTAAAGTCATGTACTTTGCTGCCATGTAGCCAACCCTCCAGAGCCTTAGTAGCACAATCTACAAAATCAGTCCAGTCCTGTGTCTGTGTCTTCTGGGTGTCTCTGAACTTCAACCTGTACTGTTCAGTGGTTAAGCCAAACCCATCTATCAGAACACTCTTCAGGACTTTGTAATTGTTTGCATCCTCATGTCTAACAGTGAGGAGCTTATCTCTCCCTTTCTCTGAAAAGGAGTACCATAAGATTGCTGCCCACTGTTCCTCAGGAACCTGCTGTACCATGCAGGCTCTCTCAAGAGCAGTTATCCACTTGTGGATGTCATCCCCTTCCTTGTAGGGGGGCACAATCTTTGTCAGGTTTCTACTATCATAGGACCTGGGTTTCTCTTTAGGAATATTGCTGCCACCAGTGGCATCTAAGCCACACAATTTCTGCTCTCTTGCCAAGGCAAGTCTAGCTTGAGCCAAGGCTACCTCCTCCCTCTCTATTTGGAGTTTGACAGCCCTCATTCTGGCCTCATGCTCTTTTTTCTGAGAAGGGGTCATCCCTCTCTGAGATTCTCTTGAGGCACTAGAAATATGAGAGTCCCCTGCTGGAGATCTCACTCTTCTGTTGCCTGGGAGAATGTTATAGGGTCTGGGGAGGTGCTGGCCCTCTCCATTCCCAAGTAGGTTTAAGTTGGCCTGGCTAAGCCTGGCAACTATAACCTGGCTACCCCTCTGATCCTGATCTTCTGGGTCCTCTACATCTGAGTCCTCCTCCTCTTCCTCTTCCTCCTCTTCTTCTTCCTCTGGAGGGGTATCAGTCACAGGGGGGTTCACTCCATCTCCTGATTCTAAGGGAGCTGCATTTCCCTTCTCTAAGTCATCCTGCTCTAGAATGGCTATCAGGATAGGACTGGTGGGACTTCTGCCCCTTTTTAACCCTCTTGATATGCACAAGGCAATCAAGTCCTTTCTGGTTAATTTGTCATAGCTGGAAGCTGCCTTGGTAAGGTCAACTGTCACAGGTGCAGACCCTGAGGCCTTACCTGCGTCAGACATGACTCTAGTGTGGTGTAAGTGATGCACCTACCTACACTAAGTGTTTTCCTACTGTACCTTGCTAGTGAGTTGTAGTCAGGGTGTGCTAATCCCTTTAATCTACAACTACTAAGTTCAGTAGAACTTAATATGCTAAGCTTTTGATTTATATGTACCTAGAGGTACTTGATGTGATCTTTCAATTTGATAAAAGATTGCAATGGTAAAACAACAGCAAGCTCAAATCCGCACCGCTGCTCACCAATGTGAGAAGTTGGCCTGATAGGTGATGTTTCCAATTCTGGAACCACCTGTTATCAGACCAAACAATCCCTTATGGTGTCTGGTTGTAAGTCAACCTTATTAGACAAGCTATCCTAGGGGTAGCATGGACTAAGCAGCCTAAAGGCTTAACTTAAGAGGTCGTGTTAAGCGAGCTGTTTTACCACATACAATCCTGTAATATCAAATGAAAGGACACCACACAAGTATATATTATAAAAATATATGTATTTATTACTAAAAACAATCCCCAGTATTCTTTATGAATAAAGGGGCACAAGCGTTAAATCAAAAGCACAGTTTAAACATACAAAGTTGCACAATTATGGATGAGGGCGGGGGGCCACTCAAACCATATACTAAACAAGTGGTATAAGAGATACCAATCGAACAGTGGTTAGGCCTAGGGCCTAGGGAATCGCTGGGAGCAGTCGGGACAAGCAATGCTGAAGTCGGGAGAGGCCCACGGGATTCAGGAGCAGTGCGGAAAGCGCACGCATGCACCAATGTTAACCAATGGTGCGTAAAAGTTGTAAAGTTAAAGTTTAAGGACACTTCCGCTGAACCTAGAGGAACAAAACTTAAGACACAGACCCTAGAGATGTGTACCAGTGTGGGAACACCGGCGGAGCAAAGTTACCCTCACCCACAGGAAGCGGGTGCACAGGGTCGAAGTTGAGTCGGGTTTCGTCACGCAGGCTCTTGGTGCTTGGAGATGAAAGGGCTGCAGGCGGGCTGATAGAGAAGTGTCCGGTGGAGTCCAAGGGTGGACTCGAGTCGAAAAGTACCTGAAAGCAGAGGGGACAGAGTCTGGGTCACTCAGCAGTGACCAGGGTGGAACCAGGACGGAACCAGGCAATGTCGGGCGCAATCAGGTGGTCGTCGAGGAGCTTCTCTCTGCTGTCACGTGGGCTCTGGGGCATCTGCGACGTCCAGGAGCAGGTCACGATCTGTCCCACAAGGGCTCTCACCGTCGGCGCAGTCGGCTTCAAGTTTGGAGCAAACAACACTTGGCAAGAGCAATCCACGCGGAACCGGGAGATTGCTTCTCACTCGAACCAGGAGGGTCAGAGTGGGGGCTCCTTTTCAGGGGAGCTGGTGCAGATCTGGAGCAACCAGATTTGCAGGTCGAATTTCAAAGTTCGTCGGTACAGGGGCCACTAGCCGGCTGGCAAGTGACCGGGCCAACGTGTTGAGCCAAATGGAGCAGAAGGGCCCCATGCAGCACTCGTCGAGTGTGGAGGGCTGAACTTCGGTGCAAGAGTGGCTCAGGGTTGGGGCTTCTCAAACCCCGGTGTACAGCTTCGAGGGTCACTCGTGGGCTGCACGTTCAGCGTCTCATGGTCAATTCAAGATGGCGTGCCCCACGCTTCCGGTCGCCTCCACGGGTCTCAGCTCTGCAGGGACTGTGGATCGGGCTGTGGGAAGGCAGGCAAGCTTGATCTCGTCGATCTCTGTTGCTCGAGTTCCGACGGGAACTGCGACAAAGCAGACGTTGATGGCTGGATGGTGCCTGTTTGCACAGGGTGGTCACTCCTTGACCACAAGGGAGATTCTTCAGTCTTCTACGTTGAGTAGGATGTCGAAGGGTCCAGAGTTTCGTTTCTTATGTTTCATCAGGAAATCTGAAGTGCATTGGCACTGCTCCCAGTTTTATACTAATTTTGGGGGCTGGATTACCTGCTAGGTCCCCTCCTATGGGTGGGACCCAGGAAGTGGGTGGATACACCCTCTTCCTTTGATCCAGGCCGCCCTGGCACGAGGGCTGGAGTGCCCCAGAACCGGTTTGGCCGGATTATGCAAGGGGCAGCCTTGTGCGCCCCAAGCAGTGTCTGGTTTCTTTCAAACCTCCCTGCTACAATCCACTATCTCCTGTCTGGATGGTGGTAACACCCCCCTGCGACAGGAAACCCTTTGTCCAGGCCCCATTTGGCTGAGTTTCGGTCAGCTTCAGGGGGTCAGACTCTTGTCTGTGGCAGAGGCATCCATTTTGTGGATCTAAGGTCCTTTTAGAAATTAACCGCATTTAAGTAAAGTAACATGTCTTACCCCTCTAGAGGGGTGGAATGCTATCCCCGTCGCCAGAACTGGCGAGGGGATAGTATTCCAAATCGTATGACACCTTACACGACATGTTTTGATAAAGCCAAACCAGAGTTGCTATATAACCGCGAGGATTATAAGGCACTTAAGAGTATATGGTATGGCCTTATCCTGAAACAGCTTAGGGAGTTGTTCCCGACAGCTGCAGACAGGCTCAGCTCATGCTAGAGCTCCATCTCACATTAAACCACGCACTCTGCCTCCAGGATTGATGAGGCCTTCCATAGGAGTGGCTCACAGGGTTATATGTGTCCAGATATAGGTTTAGATATAGTTATACTATATCTAAGTAAGGGGTGATTACACCACCTTACCCCAGCTGAGTGATCAGCCAGTTGTGTCAATTTAAGAACCAGCCAGGGGTGGCAAAAGATATGCTGCAGCCCCTGGTAGGCCTTGGTGGCCCCTATGCCCTGGGCACCTATAGTGCATTAGACAGGGGCTGACAAGGAGTCCATTTCCAATGATGGTATGTACCTAGGGTACATGGAATCCATTTTACAGAGAGAGCAGATGGCCTGGGGCCCTGATTAGCAGGGAACCAGGCCAACTAAGTCAAAAAACCAGCTAAACACAGGCAAAAAATCTGGGGTAACCATAGTCAGGTAGCCACCTTCCTACACTCCTGTTGAAGGAATTGTAACAAGTTCTTACACAGTTTTCACCCCGCTACAGCTTATATCCCCGGTGCCACACCCCCTGTTATCACGTGTTACTCCACTGTGAGTATTCCTAAACATAAACAAAATACTTAAATATGAAACTCAACCGTTGCTGTAAAATAACATAATTAAATCAAGATTCCCAAAAACAGTTTGAGATGCCGCTCATTCTTTTAAATGAATTAATGTCCAATCAAGTTATAATCGGATATGTTTTAATCCTCTGGTGCTGGGTCGATTTTGGACATCAGGTATACAAAACGAATATAGGTGCGGCCCGCACTCACATTTTCTCAAAGTTCATCAAATGTAATTGTTTGGGGTGCTATCCTGGTCAGTGCTATGTCCTGAAGCACTGTGGAAAACATGTATTAAATTGGCTGATATTGAACGTACATCAGTCCCAAGATGCAGCCACCACATTTTAGATGATAAAAATCATTGTGTACCAGAAGTAGTCAGTCTTAATTCACTTTCATCTCCATTCAAGGTTTTATTAACCATTTAGTCAAGTAGGTAAAAACACGGTGACTCCAACGTACAAATGCATGTATAATGCCGAAGCCTTTCATACTCAAAACAACAACAATTGCCAGTGCTGAGAACCTCTTTTTTATGATTTCAATCTGAAACAAAAAGGGTTATTATGAATGTAACATAAAACCTGCTTTATGAATTGCAACTGAGTTTTTAATAATTCTTTTTCAATTCTTCAATGTTAGAACATATGCTTATTTTGTGCATGGAAATAGTAAAATGTTTATATACATATTAATTACACAATTTACAGAAGAAAATAAACGCCAAAATTACACCAAATACCAATCTAACAATTTGTACAATTCAAACACTCTTGGCTAATCAATCATACTAACACTCACGCAAACAAACATACACACTGTGGTCTCTGTGTCAATGTCTTTTTAAACATGTCATATAGAAAAAATCTTTCTTGATATAGTACAATATAAGGTTCTTTTGTGATCAACCAAGTTGTAAAGAAATTAGAGTAAAATAATCTCTCTCTATTCACAATAGCTCTGTTTATGAATGAATGTTTAAATGACCCGAGACGGGGTTGGTCGACGCGTTTCAAACCCCGTCAGTAACCGGGGTTCTCTTCAGGACCAAAAACTGTCACTAGAAAGATAAAAAGGTATAGCTTTAGGACTCAGATAACGACTAAGAGACTCAAAGCACCCCTGTTCTATACATAAGCAGCCTCGTCCTACCTTGCCTCGTGGGCCAGAGCTCCACTTGCAGATGAGGTTGAAAATCCACTTAGAAATGCGCGGCGGGGCTAGGGAAGGAACGCACACAAGCAACTTTTAGTCACTGCAATCAACCAATCTGTCATCAACACTCCAACATGTTTCCTCTGCGATTGTGCTTACCCGCTGTGACTGAAGGCGTCTCACTCTTCTTTAATCTTTAGTAGCAACCCTCGTGCTGGCGGTTTATTGAAGTTTTCTAGGTGTGGCGGGACCGCTGGACGACAAGGATAAAATGCGTTAGTCACGCGAAGCGCGTTAAAGGTCGAATTGTCTGTCTCCACTACAAAGACTCTTAGATGCATAGCGGTGTCCTTGATTTGGTAAACGTCTCGCAAGGAGGCTGGATGCTTCTCCCTCGTCCATTCAATGGTAATGAATGACGCGGAGACTACTTCCTGATTAGTTGAAGAGTCACAGGAGGGGATTGTGGGGCTTGTAGTTCAATGACGCGGAGGCGACTTCCTGGTTGGTAAAAGAATCTCAAGTGGAGATTGTGGGACTTGTCGTTCAATGTCAATGCAAATTGGAAACACGCTCAGATTGTAGTGTAGGCGGGGGTTCCAGTGGGAGGCATTTAGCCACTAGGTTTGTATATCTCCGAGATCTCATTCAAGCCTCTTGTGGCAGTGTTAAATTTCATGATTAGCAGCGCTTCTCGCTGATTTAATCTTGCCTCAACATCACCACCCCGTGAGTCCCTCTCAATTTTAGAAAGGACTGTCCATTTCAGGTCAAATTGCTCATGCTTTTTGTCCAACCAATGGTTGACTAAGGGTGCATTCTCCACATTTCGCCGGATCCTGGATTTGTGCTGTGTTATTCTTTGTCGCACTTCTTGTGTTGTTTTACCTATGTATAACATAGGGCAAGGGCATACAATTGCATAAACTACATTCCGAGTTTTGCAATTCGTAAAAGTCTCGTGTTTCCAATGGATATTATCAAAGGTAAACACTGAGGCTTCCATTGTGTCATTACAACAGGTGCAGGTGCCACATTTGTGGTGGCCTGTTGTTGGCGCTAGACCAAACAGGCTTCTCAATGTTGGAGCTTTCTCAGTTGGAAGTGCTGCTCTGACGATATGGTTGGCCACGCTTTTTTCTTTTTTGTAGGCAAAAAGAGGAGGTGCTGTAAAATCCTCATGGAGATCTTTCAACAGGTGCCAATTGGATGTTATCAATTTCTTATGTTGATTTGCCGCTGGGCAGAAAGTGGTGACACATACCAGTCTTTTCAACTCTGGTTTGACTCTTTTCTCCAGTAGTGTTTCACGCGGTGTCCACCACGCTCTTTTGAGAGAGTTTTTTAATAATTTTTTTGGGTATCCTCTCTGGATGAGGCGATCCTTTAATAGACCAGCGTGTTCAAAATAATCCTGTTTTCCTGAACAATTTCTCCGAATCCTTAGAAATTGACCGAACGGGAGGTTCTGTCGCAAACTACGTGGATGGTTACTTGTGTAGTGTAAGGCTTTATTTCTGTCGGTGGTTTTCCGAAATAGGGTGGTGCTTAAACCTCCCTTCATGAGGTTCTACTTTGACATCCAGAAAAGTGATTGATTTGTTAGATGCCGTGCAAGTAAATTTTATGTCATTAGTCCTCGAGTCTAGCCAACCGACAAAATCATTCAGTTCTTCATGTCTTCCCGTCCAAATGAGGAACACGTCATCAATGTATCGCATATAACTAGATATGCGATTACTGTAGGGATTGTTATTATATATGAATTTTTCTTCAAATAATCCCATAAACATCACTGCCAATTCAGGTGCGAAGGGACAACCCATCGATACTCCCTTTATTTGATAAAAAAACTCAGAGTCAAAGGTAAAGAAATTTTTTTGTAAAGCAAAAGCTGCTAACCCTAAGATGAAGTCCGTCGGTACTCTCATTGGTCTTTCCCTGGTGTCCAGGAAGGCTGTCAGAGTCTCCAGGGCCTGTTCTTGCGGGATCTGAGTGTAAAGCGAAACGACATCTAGTGTCACTAAAAGTTGTAAATTGTGGTCAAATCGTGTTGTCGCTATTCTATTGAGAAAGGCCGTGGTGTCTTTGAGGTGTGCAGGAATAGTTTCTATGAAGGGTTTCAAAAAGAAATCTATATACTTTGCCACCGGTGGCAAAGTATATAGATTTCTTTTAGTGACACTAGATGTCGTTTCGCTTTACACTCAGATCCCGCAAGAACAGGCCCTGGAGACTCTGACAGCCTTCCTGGACACCAGGGAAAGACCAATGAGAGTACAGACGGACTTCATCTTAGGGTTAGCTGCTTTTGCTTTACAAAAAAATTTCTTTACCTTTGACTCCGAGTTTTTTTATCAAATAAAGGGAGTAGCGATGGGTTGTCCCTTCGCAGCTGAATTGGCAGTGATGTTTATGGGATTATTTGAAGAAAAATTCATATATAATAACAATCCCTACAGTAATCGCATATCTAGTTATATGCGATACATTGATGACGTGATCCTCATTTGGACGGGAAGACATGAAGAACTGAATGATTTTGTCGGTTGGCTAGACTCGAGGACTAATGACATAAAATTTACTTGCACGGCATCTAACAAAACAATCACTTTTCTGGATGTCAAAGTTGAACCTCATGAGGGAGGTTTAAGCACCACCCTATTTCGGAAAACCACAGACAGAAATAAAGCCTTACACTACACAAGTAACCATCCACGTAGTTTGCGACAGAACCTCCCGTTCGGTCAATTTTTAAGGATTCTGAGAAATTGTTCAGGAAAACAGGATTATTTTGAACACGCTGGTCTATTAAAGGATCGCCTCATCCAGAGAGGATACCCCAAAAAATTATTAAAAAACTCTCTCAAAAGAGCGTGGTGGACACCGCGTGAAACACTACTGGAGAAAAGAGTCAAACCAGAGTTGAAAAGACTGGTATGTGTCACCACTTTCTGCCCAGCGGCAAATCAACATAAGAAATTGATAACATCCAATTGGCACCTGTTGAAAGATCTCCATGAGGATTTTACAGCACCTCCTCTTTTTGCCTACAAAAAAGAAAAAAGCGTGGCCAACCATATCGTCAGAGCAGCACTTCCAACGGAGAAAGCTCCAACATTGAGAAGCCTGTTTGGTCTAGCGCCAACAACAGGCCACCACAAATGTGGCACCTGCACCTGTTGTAATGACACAATGGAAGCCTCAGTGTTTACCTTTGATAATATCCATTGGAAACACGAGACTTTTACGAATTGCAAAACTCTGAATGTAGTTTATGCAATTGTATGCCCTTGCCCTATGTTATACTTAGGTAAAACAACACAAGAAGTGCGACAAAGAATAACACAGCACAAATCCAGGATCCGGCGAAATGTGGAGAATGCACCCTCAGTCAACCATTGGTTGGACAAAAAGCATGAGCAATTTGACCTGAAATGGACAGTCCTTTCTAAAATTGAGAGGGACCCAAGGGGTGGTGATGTTGAGGCAAGATTAAATCAGAGAGAAGCGCTGCTAATCATGAAATTTAACACTGCCACAAGAGGCTTGAATGAGATCTCGGAGATATACAAACCTAGTGGCTAAATGCCTCCCACTGGAACCCCCGCCTACACTACAATCTGAGCGTGTTTCCAATTTGCATTGACATTGAACCACAAGTCCCACAATCTCCACTTGAGATTCTTTTACCAACCAGGAAGTCGCCTCCGCGTCATTGAACTACAAGCCCCACAATCCCCTCCTGTGACTCTTCAACTAATCAGGAAGTAGTCTCCGCGTCATTCATTACCATTGAATGGACGAGGGAGAAGCATCCAGCCTCCTTGCGAGACGTTTACCAAATCAAGGACACCGGTATGCATCTAAGAGTCTTTGTAGTGGAGACAGACAATTCGACCTTTAACGCGCTTCGCATGACTAACGCATTTTATCCTTGTCGTCCAGCGGTCCCGCCACACATAGAAAACTTCAATAAACCGCCAGCACGAGGGTTGCTACTAAAGATTAAAAAAGAGTGAGACGCCTTCAGTCACAGCGGGTAAGCACAATCGCAGAGGAAACGTGTTGGAGTGTTGATGACAGATTGGTTGATTGCAGTGACTAAAAGTTGCTTGTGTGCGTTCCTTCCCTAGCCCCACCGCGCATTTCTAAGTGGATTTTCAACCTCATCTGCAAGTGGAGCTCTGGCCCACGAGGCAAGGTAGGACGAGGCTGCTTATGTATAGAACAGGGGTGCTTTGAGTCTCTTAGTCGTTATCTGAGTCCTAAAGCTATACCTTTTTGTCTTTCTAGTGACAGTTTTTGGTCCTGAAGAGAACCCCGGTTACTGACGGGGTTTGAAACGCGTCGACCAACCCGGTCTCGGGTCATTTAAACATTCATTCATAAACAGAGCTATTGTGAACAGAGAGAGATTATTTTACTCTAATTTCTTTACAACTTGGTTGATCACAAAAGAACCTTATATTGTACTATATCAAGAAAGATTTTTTCTATATGACATGTTTAAAAAGACATTGACACCGAGACCACAGTGTGTATGTTTGTTTGCATGAGTGTTAGTATGATTGATTGGCCAAGAGTGTTTGAATTGTACAAATTGTTAAATTGGTATTTGGTGTAATTTTGGCGTTTATTTTCTTCTGTAAATTGTGTAATTATTATGTATATAAACATTTTTGTATTTCCATGCACAAAATAAGTATATGTTCTAACATTGAAGAATTGAAAAAGAATTATTAAAAACTCAGTTGCAATTCATAAAGCAGGTTTTATGTTACATTCATAATAACCCTTTTTGTTTCAGATTGAAATCATAAAAAAGAGGTTCTCAGCACTGGCAATTGTTGTTGTTTTGATTATTTAAGTTTGGATCAGCCTTGCTGAGTTTAGAGTCAAGGCCCTTTGTGTTAGAAGCCTTTCATACAGCATGTCGGATTCCCATGTTTCGTGATTATGTTTTAAACCCAATGCATTTCGGCCCTTCGGCCTTCGTCAGTGGTATCTCTGAAGTAAAAAAAAACATTGTATCAAGAATTGTTTTTAGCGTCTCTGAATAAACATACTCAATTAATAACTAAACTGTGTGAACGTAAACATGCCCTCTCTGGTAAAATAATTCCTCATTACGTTAAAGCAACAAACTAAATTACTCGTTTAAATCCATCCCATGAAAGCCGTTTTGGAATCAAAATCATCCTTAGTTACTAACCCTCGTTACCCCCAGGTCCCTCCGTCCTCGACACCTTCATTACAAATGAGATTTACATATCTCCGACAGAAAAAAAGAAAGAAGGAATGCTGGACCTACCCCCACCCCCCTCCCGCCGGGAGTACAAAAGGGTACAAGTCCCAGCATTCCCTCTGTTCTTTTTTTCTGTCATTCTGACAGGAAGGATTGGAGCGCGAGGAGCTCGACGACGCTCCCGCGCTGGACTTACCTTTTTTGAAATCTTCGTGGATCTTTGGCCTCTCCACCCCTGCCGGGCTTGGGGGGAGTGGCGGGGGCTGTTCTCTTGTGCTTCTTTAGCCACGCGTGGGTGTCTGCACCGCGTGGGCTTGGCGCTCGCCCGATGGCCGCCCCTCCTGGTCTGCCGGGCTTACTGGGGGCATGGCCTCCTGTGCGGTTCCGTATTGGCTGCTGGCTGATGATGCCTTCCGGTTTACGCTGCCTGACTTCCGTCCTGGAGGCGGTCAGGCGCTGCTGTCCCGGCGGTTTTTTTCAAAGTTTAAAACTCGGGGCAGTGGTAAGTATCACATAGCGGTTTTTGCTGTTTCTTGCTGCTGTTTGCTTCTTCTTTCATGCTGTGGGTGTTTTTTTGCCTTTGTGGAGATGGGCAAATGTTCAAAGAAACGGCGCCATAGGGTTAGGTCTTCTTCCTCTTTGTCCAGTTCATCTCGTTATCCTTCTCCTGCCAGGTCCCGGCACCGTGGTGGGGGTGACGATGCGCGCTTGAAGCACTTGATTCAGGAGACCATCACTGAGATGGGTGCTGGCAGGGCTCGCAGCAAGGGGGCAGTTTCTGCTCCTATGTCTTCTGATTCCTCTGGTGATGAGTCTGCGGTGGCCGGGGACTCTGACCTCAAGGGGAAGTATATTGACAAGGACGCTCTGCCTGAGATTTTGCAGCATGTCAAGGAGAACATGGGTTTCACGGCTGTGGCGACTCCCAGTACGTCTGGTGGTTCTTTGCTGCGGCAATTTCAGAGTTCTGCCACAGTGGATGTCCCGGTGCATCCTTTTATTAAAGATGTTCTGAAGCGTGAGTGGGCTGATCCGGATCGTGGGCTGATCCGGATCGTATTCTGGTTCCACGGTTCATGGCCCGCCTTTACCCCCTGCAGGATATGGCTACGGAGCTCCCGGATTCGATCCCCATTGACTCCTTTGTGGCCAGTTTGGTGGGTCGCACTTCCTTGTCGGAGGATGCTGTGCTGAAAGATCCAGTAGACAAGAAGCCCGACGGGGCTCTCAGGAAGGTGTATTCTGGCTTGAGGGCTGGTGTATGTGGTACTTATGTATCGCAGTCGCTACTTTCTGACATTAAGTCCCTCTATCAGTCGATGGATGATGCCACGGACTGTTCTGCTCTTCTTGGGCAGATTGAGCGTCAGGTGGAGCTCCTTTCGGACGTCTCTTTTGACGTTGTGCGGGCGGCTGCCCTCTCTGGCGGTGCTTGTGTGGTGGCTCGTCGCAGTCTTGTGCTGATAGACTGGAAGACGGACTCTGCGCAGAAGGCTTGTGCTTTGCGTTTGCCATTCCAGGGTTCTATGCTGTTTGGGGGGGAGTTGGAAGACAAGTTGCACAAACTGTTTAACCCCTTCAGTGCTAATGACAAGGGTAACTCGTCATGGAGTTTCCATTGATTTCAATGGAAATTACATGAAGAAGAGCAAATACCCTTAGCATCCAAGTGGTTAAGGAAAAGAAGCGCTCTTCTTCTTTTAAAGCTTCTCCTGCTGTTCCTGCTCCCTTTAAGCTTTTCTTCCGCCCTTCCTCTCGTAGGCAGTTTCGGAAGGGCCAGGGAAGGTTTGCTTCTGGTCGGGGTCGGGATCGTAAGGCTAGGTCCCCTCCTCCTGCTAAGCCTCGTTCCTGACTCTTTGGCTGTGGTTCCTGGGTTGTTGGTAGGAGGGCGGCTGCGCTTCTTCCTGGATGCCTGGGTTGAGTCATGTTCCGACGCTTGGGTGTTGGACGTCCTGTGCGAGGGTTATGTGGTGGAGTTCTCTGTTCCCCCTCCAGACTCCGGTGTCCGCCCAACTCCCTTGCCTGCTTGCCGGTCCAAAAGAGGTCATCTCTCTCAAGGCGTGGAGGCTCTTCTTCTGAAGGGGGCCATTAAGGAGGTCCCTCTGGAGGCGGTGGGGTCAGGCTTTTATTTCCTGATTTTTCTTGTGCCCAAGGTTACGGGGGGTTACCGCCTGGTTCTGGATTTGAGAGTTATGTACCGGTGGGTTCTAAAGATTCCCTTTTGCATGGAAACTCTGCAGCGGGTGATTCCTTTGGTGGATTGTAGGATGCTTACTACCACGTCCCGGTGCATCCTCGGTCCCGTCGTTTCCTGCGGTTTTGTGTTCAGGGGCGTCACTTCCAGTTCCGTGTGTTGCCCTTCGGTCTGAGGTCTGCCCCGAGGGTCTTCACGAAGGTGGTGGCTCCTTTGGTCGTTTGGCTTCATCTCCAGGGTGTGATGGTGTATCCCTACCTGGACGATTGGTTGATCCATGCTCCATCCCGGGTCCTGTTGTTGGAGGCCAGGGAGGTGGTTTGCTCTGCATTGAGTCAGCACGGGTTTCTGATCAATTACCCGAAATGTCAGTTGTCCCCGTCTCAGGACTTGGTGTACATTGGGGCCCGGTTTCGTACGAACCTCAATCGTGTGTTCCTGCCTGTTCCTCGTATCCTGACCCTTGTGTCCCTGGCTCGGCTGTTTCGGGCTGGGGGTTGTTTCCCTGTGCGCCTCTGGTTGCATCTTATGGGTCTGATGGCGGCGACGGTCTTTACGGTGGCTTGGGCTCGGTTCCACCCGCGCCCCCTGTGGGGTTATCTTCTGTCCCACTGGAATCCGTTGTCTGGGAATTTGGAGTTCCTTCTCCCAGTTTCTCCTGTGGTCCTCCCCACTCTTCTTTGGTGGTCGACTCGGTTGCATCTGTCTCGGGGTCTCACCCTGCTGCCTTCCCCTTCTCTGGTCTTGACTACGGTTGCAAGCTCCCTGGGGTGGGGGGCGACCTTGGGGTCTCGCTCCCTTCAGGGTCGTTGGTCCGTCCTGGAGTATCACCGTTCCTCCATCTGGAGGGAGCTGACGGCGGTTTGTCGGGCTGTGGTGGGGTTTCGTTCCCTGCTCCTGGGTCGGAACGTTCTGGTCCGTTCCGACAATATGGTGGCTGTGGCGTATCTGAACCATCAAGGGGGGGTCCGTTCAGCCTCTCTGAACGCTGTGGTGGTTCCCCTGTTCTGTTGGGCGGAGGGTCATCTTCTGTCTCTGACGGGGGTTCACATTCGGGGTGTGGACAACTTCGTGGCGGATGCCCTGAGTCGTTGCTTTCCGGGGCTGTTGGAGTTGTCTCTCACCCGGGTTGCGTTTCAGCTTGTGTGCGTGAGGTTTGGGCGTCCCTTTCTGGACCTCTTTGCCTCCCGGCAGAATGCGCAGCTGCCTCGCTTCTGCTCCCGGTTCCAGCAGGAGGGTTGTTGGGGCGTGGATGCCCTGTCGGTTCCTTGGCCGCCTCCCCTGCTTTATGCCTTGGCTCTGATCCCTCGGTTTCTGTCCCGCCTGTGTCTAGAGTCTCTGGATGTGATTGTGGTTCTGCCATTTTGGCCTCGGAGGTCTTGGTTTCCGACGGTTCGTCTGTTGGCGGTCCGGGGCCCTTGGTTTCTTGCTCTATCCCCATCTCCCCTGCGTTCGTCCCCGTCCCTGTCTCTTCTCCGGTTGCGGCTGTCGGTGTGGAGGTTGAGAGGCAGGGGTGGCGGCGACGTGGCTTCCCTGAGCATTTAGTTGTGGCTCTTCAGGGTTCCCGTAGGCCTTCTACCCTCCGGTCTTATGATCGTCATTGGGGTAATTTCTCTCGTTGGTGTGCGGGGCTTGGCCTTTCCCCTTTGTTGTGTCCCTTACAGGCTGTGCTTCAGTTTTTGTGGGATGGTTTCGAGAAGGGTTGGGCTGTGTCCACTTTGCGTGCGCAGTGGGCGGCTATGAGAGCGTTCCGTTCCCCTTGGGGTACCCTGTCGGATGATGAGGACTTGGTTTCTCGTCTTCTGCATGGTTTTTCCCTTTCTCGTCCTGTGTCCAGGCCTTCTTTTCCTTTGTGGGATTTTCCTTTGGTCCTTCGGGTTTTACTTGATCCTCCTTTTGAGCCCTTGTCGGACGTGGACTTGAAGTTTGTCACCTTGAAGGTTGTGTTTCTGGTGGCCATCACCTCTGCTAGGCGCCTTGGTGAGTTGGGGGCCTTGATGGCGCGTGAGCCCTTCTTGTCCTTTTCGGAGGATGGGGTGGTTCTCCGCCTTGGCTCTTCCTTCGTTTCTAAGGTCGCGTCTCAGTTTCACCGGTCCCAGGAGTTGGTCTTGCCTGCGTTGGGCCCTGGTTTTGATTCCCCGGGGGTCCTTGTTGGTCCTTGCTGGTGCAGGGCTCTGCGTGTGTATCTGGAGCGCACTTCTGGCTTTCGTGTTTCTGATTCCCTTTTTGTCTCCTTTGGGGCTGCCTCCCGTGGACGTAAGGCTTCCTCTGTCTCGATTGGGCGCTGGCTGAAGCAGGTCATTTCTTTGGCCTACTCGCTTTCTGGTTCCCCTCCTCCGGTGGGTGTCCAGGGTCGTTCTACCAGAGGGGTGGCGGCGTCTTGGGCTGAGGTCCGGGGTGTTCCTCTCTCTGAGATTTGTAGGGCGGCCACTTGGGCTTCAACCCAATACTTTCATCCGGCATTATCGACCTTCCCAATTTGCTGGGTGAGGAGGGCGGTTTTGCTTTGGGGGTGTTGGGTTGTGTTCGCCCTTGATTTCTGTGTTCTACAATAAATCTCTGGGTTTTCTTTGCTGTCCTGGTGGTTTGTTGTGTTTTTTCTTGTGGATGAATGCCAGGTTGCTGCTTTGGTATGTCTCATTTGTAATGACGGTGTCGAGGACGGAGGGACCTGGGGGTAATGTCCTATTACGTATGTAATCTTCATTACTCCGGGTCCCGTAGTCCTCGACACCTTCATGACTTCCCTCCCTCCCTCCCTTTTGAATGTTGAAGGTAGGAATGTGATACAATGTAGCACACGCGCTATGTTTAACGAGGGTTAGCAACTAAGGATGATTTTGATTCCAAAACGGCTTTCATGGAACGGATTTAAACGAGTAATTTAGTTTGTTGCTTTAACATAATGAGGAATTATTTTACCAGAGAGAGCATGTTTACGTTCACACAGTTTAGTTATTAATTGAGTATGTTTATTCAGAGACGCTAAAAACAATTCTTGATACAATGTTTTTTCTTTACTTCAGAGATACCCCTGACGAAGTCCGAAGGGCCGAAATGTATTGGGTTTAAAACATAATCACGAAACATGGGAATCCGACATGCTGTATGAAAGGCTTCGGCATTATACATGCATTTGTACATTGGAGTCACCGTGTTTTTACCTACTTGACTAAATGGATAATAAAACCTTGAATGGAGATGAAAGTGAATTAAGACTGACTACTTCTGGTTCACAATGATTTTCATCATCTAAAATGTGGTGGCTGCATCTTGGGACTGATGTACGTTCAATATCAGCCAATGTAATTCATGTTTTCCACAGTGCTTCAGGACATAGTGATCCAGCGGGCTTTTGGAAATATGTCATAAGCAACGCTACCCAACTCCACTATATACACCATCAATCAATAAACTCTCATAAGGCCCATAAATCTAACATGACATATTATAACCAACTGGATCATGTGACCTAATTAACCTATTCACAAATTATATACATTTATATACAACCATGGTAAATGAATTCATCGTACTTCACAACCTTACAAGCTAATTAAGCCACTGTGGCGATAAGATCTAGCTATGAATAACCTATACATATGAAAATAACAAGACCAGCTTGATTTCCAAAGTAAGATTTTTATTAGCTACTCATTTGGAAAATGTATTAGAATTTTTATTAAAGCATTTTTATTTGAATCATTGCAAATAGTTATGACAATTTTATTATGAATCAAAATTATTATTGCAAATGAGAATTTTCAGTTTGGCATTTTTCAAAATCTAAGTCCCTAGCTAATGCTAACTATAAGGAAAATTAAAGAGTAAAGTCTTTGAGGGCTCTTACGTGTTCCAAGAGAAGTCCAACAGCATAACGCCCTCATCAAAAGGTCTGCAAGGAGAAGCATAACTCTTCCACGGGGCAAGAGTTTTTATACCTTTCTACGCTAAGCTAATCTAAGAAAAAGTAATTTTCACTGCTGAAATAAGAGCCTCATTGGTCCAAAAGTGACAGGCGACATGTCACCAGATTTCAGAATTATAGTTCCGTCATCATTCTTAGAGACCATTGTCTCTAGTTTTCGAACAACGCCGTTTCCTCCAGTTCGCAACAATTGCAACAAAATGAAGTTTTTAGCTTCCTCGGATGCGTGAATGTCATAAGCCTTTCGCCGGTTCCTGGCCTTGGCCTTGTTCGGCTAAGAGAATGTCATCTCAGCATAACAATCAGACGGAGAAAACTGTTGCCATCATGGACTCACTCTGGCTCCAAGCAGATTTTTGCAAGCACGGAAAGTTTTCACTAGGCCCAAAGCCTTTTTATTAACTAATGTATAAACAAACACAAGAAAATAATTAATGCCAGAAATATAATTTGTTCTGTTACCACCCTCCATTGCTAATAATTAACCCATTAGTCTAAATTACCTAGCAGAAGCAACAAATAAAGCAGCATTTTATATCTACCATTCTTCTTATTATCCAGTAAGGTTCTTTATGCACCTATAGAGAACAGAGTGACACCACATAGACAGGGAAGCAAAATAAGCACATGCCATTTATTCTAAACAGCTGCAGTTAATTTTTGACATAACAAATAGACACGATTAATTTATTATTTTTCACAAACAAGGAAATGCAACATAATGCACGTTTATGAGCACACATGTTAGTATCCTGCGTTTTTCATGTGTAGATGCAACTTAAACTAGGTTGAATTAATACATACACAGCACAACTGTTAATTTTTTTATTTTATTTATGGAAGTGTGACTTCACGAGTTGAAATGAAAAACATTTCTGAATCTCGCTCCATCAATAGCACTGACCAGGATAGCACCCCAAACGATTACATTTGATGAACTTTGAGAAAATGTGAGTGCGGGCCGCACCTATATTCGTTTTGTATACCTGATGTCCAAAATCGACCCAGCATCCGAGGATGAAAACGTATCCGATTATAACTTTATTGGACATTAATTCATTTAAAAGAATGAGCGGCATCTCGAACTGTTTTTGGGACTCTTGATTTAATTATGTTATTTTACAGCAACGGTTGAGTTTCATATTTAAGTATTTTGTTTATGTTTAGGAATACTCACAGTGGAGTAACACGTGATAACAGGGGGTGTGGCACCGGGTATATAAGCTGTAGTGGGGTGAAAACTGTGTAAGAACTTGTTACAATTCCTTCAACAGGAGCGAAGTACGAACAATTTGCATTTGAATGTTGAAGGTAGGAATGTGATACAATGTAGCACACGCGCTATGTTTAACGAGGGTTAGCAACTAAGGATGATTTTGATTCCAAAACGGCTTTCATGGTACGGATTTAAACGAGTAATTTAGTTTTCTCTTTAACGTAATGAGGTATTATTTTACCAGAGAGGGCATGTTTGCGTTCACACAGTTTAGTTATTAATTGAGTATGTTTATTCAGAGACGCTAAAAACAATTCTTGATACAATGTTTTTTCTTTACTTCAGCGATACCCCTGACGAAGGCCGAAGGGCCGAAATGCATTGGGTTTAAAACATAATCACGAAACATGGGAATCCGACATGCTGTATGAAAGGCTTCGGCATGATACATGCATTTGTACATTGTACATTACGTTCAATATCAGCCAATGTAATACATGTTTTCCACAGTGCTTCAGGACATAGCACTGACCAGGATAGCACCCCAAACGATTACATTTGATGAACTTTGAGAAAATTTGAGTCCGGGCAGCACCTATATTCGTTTTGTACATGTAGCATCAACGCTATCGAGAGAGGGTGCTACCTCATTTGCACGGGGGCACAGCCCCATGCAAATGAGGGAATCACTTTGCCTCTGCCCCTGCCCAAAGTATTACAGACTTGGCAGCAGAGGCAAACATATTCTTAGGATGCACACTGAAAGTGCACCACAATAAAAGTGGCACACTATAAGTGCTCCACCTGAAGGCCGCCCTCTCAAAGTATGAAAGGTGGTCCCATAGACCCCCCAGATATCTTCATGCAGGTGGGTGCAGCCATTAACTGCACCCGCCTGTAAGGGTACCTCTAATCCAAAGTGTATACAAGTGCTGTCTATACTGAGAAACAGCTGCTTAGTATGTCTCTTCAATGTACTGCCCTGCGGGCATTGGAAGTTCGCAGCTGCCCTAAGAGAAGTGCACTCTTCCTAATAAGACACACTTTCTCTGTTTGCTCCTGGCGCACCTCCTTTAAGGTGCGCCGTGGTGCAAACAGGAAAAGTGCACCCTATCTGTAATTGGGCCCTAGTGCGCCTCCTGACAGCTTCTTGCCTCTGCGCCCATGTCTGTAATACAGCACAGGCACAGAGGTAAAGGGATTCCCCCATTTGCATAGGGCCATGCCCCCATGCAAATGAAGGAATGCCCTCTTGAGATAGCGCTGGTGCAACATATGTGCTAGCACTATCTGCATTACAGAAGAGGCTGCACAAGCATCTGTGGCACCTTCTATGATACCAAAGTGCCCCATGGGCGCACAGAGCAGGCTCAAACGCCCTTTGCGGCCCCGTAGCACTTCTGTAAAACGGGCCTAGGTGGGCAGTGCACCGCAATAAAAAAATATGATTGAGCAGCTGCGATACAATGGCTCCTGCTCTGGAGGATAGTCCAGCACTGCCTGACTGACAACACAACCATGAAGATGGACCAACACTTGCATTCAGTAAGCGATGGGCACAAGTGGTACAGTCAGTGAGCAGGTGACGCGACATCAGCACTCAGCATCACCTGTCCCCTGGTGCTGCACAAAGCAATGTTTTGGCTTGGGTGGGTGCCGCCCTCTTGTGAGACAGCAGGCCCCACGGCCCAGGATTGTGTTCAATGGGCTGTCAGGGAGAGGGCTTTCAAAGTGAGCCAGCGGGTCCCCTCCCCCCCCCCCCCTTCAACAGGACGGTCAAAGGGAGGTTCAGAGGTCCAGTCCCTCAGAATAAGTGCTCGTGGGGTCTACTGGCACCAACCATCACAAATTACAAGTGTCTGTTTTACCATTAGGCTCTAGTCTCCTCACATCTTTCTGAACCCCTTCAGCTGCACATCTCATCTCCTTCCTTCACTGTCCTGTCATTCTGTCCTCTGCATATACTTTCTTCAGTACACTTCCCTTCACCATTTTCTCTCTTTCACACACATATACACCTGACCTCTGACCTCTGCTCCTGGTCAGGTCGCCCCCACGCCGCCGCTGCCTGCCTGTCTGGTTGCCCTGCCTACAGCCCTCGCACTCTCCAGCGCTCGCTCCCCCCGCCCTCCCAGACTTTCCCGCCGCTGCCTCCCTGCGGCCCGCCCCCTCCCTGCCCATTCGCCGTCCTGCTCCCGCCACCCAGCTGCTCCTCCCTCCCGGGTTTCCCTCATTAGGGGACCACGTGGCGACACAGGGAGTGACCTCTGACCTCTGCTCCTGGTCAGGTCGCCCCCACCCACGCCGCCGCTGCCTGCCTGCCTGTCTGCTTGCCCTGCCTGCAGCCCTCGCGCTCTCCAGCGCTCGCTCCCCCCGCCCTCCCGAGCTTTCCCGCCGCTGCCTCCCTGCGGCCCCGCCCCCTCCCTGCCCATTCGCTGCCCCGCTTTCGCCACCCAGCTGCTCCTCCCTCCTGGGTTTCCCTCATTAGGGGACCTCGCGGCGAGGCAGGGAGTGACCTCTGACCTCTGCTCCTGGTCAGGTCGCCTCCACGCCGCCGCTGCCTGCCTGCCTGTCTGGTTGCCCTGCCTGCAGCCCTCGCGCTCTCCAGCGCTTGCTCCCCCCGCCCTCCCGGACTTTCCCGCCGCTGCCTCCCTGCGGCCCCGCTCCCTCCCTGCCCATTCGCCGCCGCTCCCGCCACTCAGCTGCTCCTCCCTCCCGGGTTTCCCTCATTAGGGGTCCTCGCGGCGACGCAGGGAGTGACCTCTGACCTCTGGTCTTGGTCAGGTCGCCCCCACGCTGCCGCTGCCTGCCTGCCTGTCTGGTTGCCCTGCCTGCAGCCCTCGCGCCCTCCAGCGCTCGCTCCCCCTGCCCTCCCGGACTTTCCCGCCACTGCCTCCCTGCGGCCCCGCCCCCTCCCTGCCCATTCGCTGCCCCGCTCCCGCCACCCAGCTGCTCCTCCCTCCCGGGTTTCCCTCATTAGGGGACCTCGCAGCAACGCAGGGAGTGACCTCTGACCTCTGCTCCTGGTCAGGTCACCCCCACGCCGCCGCTACCTGCCTGCCTGTCTGGTTGCCCTGCCTGCAGCCCTCGCGCTCTCCATCGCTCGCTCCCCCCGCCCTCCCGGACTTTCCCGCCGCTGCCTCCCTGCGGCCCCGCCCCCTCCCTGCCGATTCGCCGCCCCGCTCCCGCCACCCTTCTGCTCCTCCCTCCCGGGTTTCCCTCATTAGGGGACCTCGCGACAACGCAGGGAGTGACCTCTGACCTCTGCTCCTGGTCAGGTTGCCCCCACGCCGCCGCTGCCTGCCTGCCTGTCTGGTTGCCCTGCCTGCAGCCCTCACGCTCTCCAGCGCTCGCTCCCCCCGCCCTCCTGGACTTTCTCGCTGCTGCCTCCCTGCTGCCCCGCCCCCTCCCTGCCCATTCGCTGCCCCGGTCCCGCCACCCAGCTGCTCCTCCCTCCCAGCCCCCCTCTTATGGAGACCTCGCAGAGTCCGCGCAGCGGACGCGCAGTGGGCGCGCCGACTGCGTGCCAAAGGCAAGCCCGTCTACGACCGTCCGCGCCTGGACCGCGCCCAGCGCCAGGACCCCTGGCCCTCTACGATGCCAGCCCACCCGACGGACTTACGGCGCCGCCACCCTCCACGCACTCAACGCCGGCCGAAACCCCGCCTGCTACCGAGCCATCCCGAAACGCACCCACGGATCCTTCACCTGCCAAGCCTGCAAATTCACCTGCCTCTAAACCTGCACCGCACCCGCTAAGCCAGGCAACAGCAACCATCACCTCAAGTGCATCCAGCTCAACGCCCGCTCCGTGCACAGACACGCCATCGAACTCTGGAACCTCCTCGACACAACATCACCAGACGTCGACTTCCTCACAGAAACCTGGATGAACGCCTCCTCAGCCCCCGACATCGCCATAGCCATCCCGATGGCTACAAGATCACCCGGAGGGACCGCATCAACCAAACCGGAGGAGGCATCGCCATCGTCCACAGAAACACCATCCGCGTCACGACCAACTACGACGACACCCTCACCGCCGCCAAGCACCTTCAGTTATGCGCTATACAAATGCAATTTTTCATTTCATTTCATTTCATTTCATTTCATTTCACTTCCAGATACACAACGGCGCCGGAGGAAGATCCTTCTCCTACCTGGTGGCCAAGACATGGAACTCCCTCCCCACCCACCTTCGGCTGACCCAGGACCATCTCTCCTTCAGGAAACAACTCAAGACCTGGCTGTTCGAGCAGTAGCGTCTCCCCCTCCTCCCAGCGCCTTGAGACCCTAGCGGGTGAGCAGCGCGCTTTACAAATTTGCTGATTGATTCATTGACACACAATCTCTGTCCACTCACAGGTGAAAACTGCATAGGAGGGCGAACCTGAACTATGTGGAGAGAAAGGGGGGGGGTGGTTTTAAGCTTCTTCCTGAAAGGAAGGAGCTTCACCTCCTTGCGTAGGCTCACTGGAAGGCTATTCCAGACCAAGGGGATAGCGGTGGAGAACGCTCGCCCTCCCACGGAGGACAGTTTGAAGCCAGGGCAGACCAGAAGGGTAGCCTCTGCTGACCGCAGTGTCCTGCTGGGAACATAGGCGACAATGCGGTCCTTGATGTAACTTGGAGCTTGGCCATACAAAGTTTTATGTGTGATGCAGAGACCCTTAAATGTAATTCTCTGCCTGATTGGGAGCAAATGGAGATCGCGTAGTAGGGGTGAGGCGTGCGCCCCTCTTGGTCTATGTTTCTTTGGCGCTTTCAATAGTTCAGCAACAGTGCATCCCTGCGGCACACACTTTCAATATCATGGCACTTATAACTGGCATACGTGACCATTACTCTGTGCGCTCTGCAGAGAGACGAAGGGTCGGATGAACATGTATTGTCTGAACATATTTATGACACACTGAGGGACACTATGAGAAACTCGCCCTTCTTTCAGCCTCAATCGTGCTCCATCAAGAAAGAGAACCACCCACAACCCGAACCCAGGTCTGCCCTATGCAGTGGCGTCACTAGGGGGGTGCGGGGGGTGCGGACCGCACCGGGTGACACCCTCACATGGGGGTGACACCATCTGGTTGCTCCCCCCCCCCCAGCAGGCCTCTGTACATGGCACCCCCTGCACCGCACCCGAAGGCCTCGGAGAGACTCGATCCGCTTTAAAAACAAAAGCGAACAGAGATATTTTCTCACCTATTCGAATTAAAATGTTCTCAATAGTTAAAGTTTGAAAAGTGTAGTAATGAGGGGCCCCCGTCATTTAGATGGAAAAAGACACGGTGCTAAAGAGGGGGGGCCGGGGAGGGGGGATATTAACCGTTTGGAAATTAGCTTTTACTTTAGCTGTTTATTTATTTATTTTATTTTTAATTTCTTCTATAGCGCTGGAATCAATCCCGTAAGGGTATCTCCGCGCTGTGCCAGCTATAGGATTATCAAGCAGTACATTTTAGAGAGATTAAGTGGACAGAAATGCTTCTTGATAGAGGAGGGTTTTTAATGTTTTCCTGAAGGATAGGTAATTGATAGTTGTTCTAACATCGGGGGGAAGTTTGTTTCACAAGGCAGGTCCAACTGAGGAGAAGGCCCGGTCTCCTTGTCTGGATTTCTTTGTGGCCGGGGGTTTTAAAAGGGCTTGGTTGCTTGAACGAAGGGACCTACTGGGCTGATATAGCACCAGAGATTGAGACAAGTATTTAGGACTTACACCATAAATGCATTTATGAACCGTGCAGCAGATCTTAAAGTTGATGCGCTGCCGTATTGGGAGCCAATGCAATTCCCTCAGCAAGGGTTTAGAGGGGGTCCTAGCTGGTGCACCCATGACCAGTCTTGCTGCCGTGTTCTGGACCACCTGCAAACGACCTACCGCATCAGTATTAGCTAATGTCAGCAGGCCGTTGCAGTAGTCCAGACGACTGGTCACTAATGCCTGCACAAGTGTCTTTCTGTAGGTGGCAGGAAGATATGGAAAGACACGTCTAAGTAGGCCAATAGTGTGGAAGCACAATCCTGCGATGTAATTGGTGTGTTCCTTCAGGGTCAGCTTTTGGTCCAACTTCACCCCAAGATTCTTTACATGATGTTTAGATGTAGGTGCTGGGCCGAGATCTATTGGCCACCAGTCAGGGGACCAAAGAATACTTGCTTTGCCAAAGAGCATGACCTCTGTTTTTGTTACATTACATTGGAGGCAGTTCATCGCGTTCATCGTTTCATATCGTAAAACAATTCTCACGTCTACAAACTCGCAGGTGCCTTGTACACAGATTTCTTTTTGCATCTTGAAAAGCTTTAAAAGAGAAACCCCATGAAAGCGGCAGAGAGTGTAAAAGGGGGGGGGTCCTGCCCCCCCCCCCGGGGTTTAATGTGCGAGAGAGAAGGAGCTAGAGGGAGTAAGAAGACAGAGAGAGAGAGAGTTAGAGTGAGAAAGACAGAGAGAGAGGGAGCTAGAGTGAGAAAGACAGAGAGAGAGGGAGCTAGAGGGAGTAAGACAGAGAGAGAGAGAGGGAGCTAGACAGAGAGAGGGAGCTAGAGGGAGTAAGATAGAGAGAGAGGGGGCTAGAGGGAGTAAGACAGAGAGAGAGAGAGGGAGCTAGACAGAGAGAGAGAGCTAGAGGGAGTAAGATAGAGAGAGAGGGGGCTAGAGGGAGTAAGACAGAGAGAGAGAGAGGGAGCTAGACAGAGAGAGGGAGCTAGAGGGAGTACGATAGAGAGAGAGTGAGCTAGAGGGAGCAAGACAGAGAGAGAGGGAGCAAGACAGAGAGGGAGGGAGCTAGAGGGAATAAGAGAGAGGGAGCTAGAGGGAGCAAGACAGAGAGAGAGAGGGAGACAGAGGGAGCTAGAGGGAGTAAGACAGAGAGAGAGAGGGAGCTAAACAGAGACAGAGGGAGCTAGATGGAGTAAGACAGAGAGAGGGAGCTAGAGGGAGTAAGACAGAGAGAGAGGGAGCTAGAGGGAGCTAGACAGAGAGAGGGAGCTAGAGGGAGTAAGACAGAGAGAGAGGGAGTCAGAGGGAGCTAGAGGGAGCAAGACAGAGAGAGAGGGAGCTAGACAGAGAGAGAGAGCTAGAGGGAGTAAGATAGAGAGAGAGGGGGCTAAAGGGAGTAAGACAGAGAGAGAGGGAGCTAGAGGGAGTAAGAGAGAGAGGGAGCTAGAGGGAGGAAGACAGAGAGAGGAGCTAGAGGGAGTACGACAGAGAGAGAGGGAGCTAGAGGGAGTAAGACAGAGAGAGAGGGAGCTAGAGGGAGTAAGACCGAGAGAGAGGGAGACAGAGGGAGCAAGAGAGAGGGAGCTAGAGGGAGCTAGAAAGATAGAGGGAGCTAGAGGGAGTAAGACAGAGAGAGAGGGAGCTAGAGAGAGTAAGACAGCGAGAGAGGGAGCTAGACAGAGAGAGGGAGCTAGAGGGAGTAAGATAGAGAGAGAGGGAGCTAGAGGGAGTAAGACAGAGAGAGGGAGACAGAGGGAGCAAGACAGAGAGAGAGGGAGCTAGACAGAGAGAGGGAGTAAGACAGAGAGAGAGAGTGAGCTAGATGGCTCTTGACAGAGAGAGGGAGCTAGAGGGAGCAAGACAGAGTGGGAGGGAGCTAGAGGGAGTAAGAGAGGGAGAGGGAGCAAGACAGAGAGAGAGGGGGCTAGAGGTAGTAAGAGAGAGAGAGGAAGCTAGAGGGAGTAAGAGAGAGGGGGCTAGAGGGAGTAAGACAGAGAGAGAGGAAGCCAGAGGGAGTAAGACAGAGAGAGGGAGCTAGAGGGAGCAAGACAGAGAGAGAGGGAGCTAAAGGGAGTAAGAGAGAGAGAGGGAGCTAGAAGGAGTAAGAGAGAGAGCGGGAGCTAGAGGGAATAAGAGAGAGAGTGGGAGCTAGAGAGAGTAAGACAGAGAGAGGGAGCTAGAGGGAGTAAGACAGAGAGAGAGGGAGCAAGAGGGAGTAAGACAGAGAGAGAGGGAGCTAGAAGGAGTAAGAGAGGGAGAGAGGGAGCTAGAGGGAGCAAGACAGAGAGAGGGAGCTAGAGGGAGCAAGACAGAGAGAGAGGGAGCTAGAGGGAGTAAGGCAGAGAGAGAGGGAGCTAGAGGGAGTAAGACGGAGAGAGAGGGAGCTAGAGGGAGTAAGAGAGAGAGAGAGAGGGAGACAGAGGGAGCTAGAGGGAGTAAGACAGAGAGAGGGAGCTAGACAGAGAGAGGGAGCTAGAGGGAGTAAGACAGTACCTAGCACCGTACATTTCCGACAGAGGTGGTCCATGCGGTAAGTCGTGAGGGGGTGACACCATGAGTTACCCGCACCGGGTGACACCAACCCCAGTGACGCCACTGGCCCTATGCCAGAGACATATGTTGCATAGAAACACGACTGAAACGCGGCATCTGGAAAAAAGCAAATACTCGCAGGGAATGCAAGATGAAGCCAAACATGCGTAATGTAAACAGGAACAGCATTGCTGGCATAGATTACCTTAGGGGTGTTTACACAGCCGTTGCTCAGAAATCGGCCTGTGCATCTGAATGTAAAATTAAAGGACACGGATTCCGATGCGCGGGTCCATGGTGCTGGGACTTGTTTCGATATATTTTATGTATTACCATTGGTGCTCGCCTCCCGGGCCGCGGGATTGTGCGCACTGTCTGGATAGCACATCGGTAGGACTCCGACGGCTCGCGCCCCTCCTCCCGGGTGGTAAAGTGCTGCTGTGCTGCTCTGGGCCACACACAGTGCAGCACCGATGTCAACTGATCATAGCTGGTACCTGCGTAGTTAGAATATACAGTGCAGGTGCAAACCAGAGGGAGGGGAGCGAGTCCCATGTGGTGACGTCAGCACCGTCATCCACGCCACACAAACACATGGATGGACTTGGGCCAGTGCAATACTTGACAGTTAGCAGACGGCCATTCTGCACGAATCAGTGGTAGCAGCAGGCGTCATTAGATTGAAGCCTGCACTATAACTTGCCTTTCTTTATGGACCAGTGTGGCTAGGCCCCGAGGGAGGCGGGCAAAAAAAGGCCCAGGGTCCGTGCCAGTGAGGCCCACTGTCACTCACCAGCTCAAATCAACCACTGCTCAAAGTCCTAAGTTTCGTACTGAGAAGCTGACCATCTCTCATGGCTTTTGCACACCCACAACCAGAACATAAACAGACTGGTGACAAAGAAGTGCAAACAAATAAAAACAAGCCAGCTGGCCTTCTTTGTCTATGCACCCGGGGCCTGGAACAACATTCTTGTATCCATCAAGATCCTCCAAACCCTGCTCTAGTTTAAGAAAGGCCTGAAAGAACAGCTCTTTTAATAACACTGCATCACTATGCACTAGTGGTCCCACCGGAAGCAGGGTTGCAGGGGTAGTGCAGCACCCCCAAAATAACCATACAGGAGTTCAGAAAGAGAATGAGCAATAAACATGTCTTCAATTGTTCTTTTTATCAAGTACCATTTGCAGTGCTTCAGAGACAGGGGTCAAATGTCTGGCTATGTCTTCTAGCAAATTGCTGCTTATTCTTTTCAAAGGGATATAGGGGTGTTCTTTACTCTGACTGCAAAGAGGGAGGATTTTGTAAAGTGTGGGGACATATTCCATCACCCAAATTGCTTACAACAGAAAATAAATTCCTTAGGCAGTTGACAGCCCTCCCCGTAAGTACCCCACTCCTGCCCCTAAGATTGGATCTGGGCCTGAGGCCCGTCACGGAGGAATTAGGGCTCAAACCACTAACCTATTGGCGCCGCCAGGATCTCGTTACCTATAGAAATGAGTTACAGGAATTTTTATCTCTGCCCAATGCCACTAAAACGCCCTGGTTAAATTATATCAAGAAAACCTGCGAGACCCTTGAATTACCAGAACTATGGTCAGATCCGGAGAGCACAAGTAATAAGATACCAAGGAAAGTGCTGTCCAGAGTATACTATGACAAAATGCTCCTCCGAGCCCTGGACAGCACCCGTGAAGGATCCCTGACTCATCATTTTATAAAAATCAAAGACTCGTACAATCTCGAAAGTGTGTTAGATGGCATGACTCCGGTGCTAACCAGAAAGCTATTCCTGCAATGGAGGTACGGGACCCTTCCGTTTGGCTCTTTTACCGCAGGTTGGTCCGGTCGGGTGGCTGCGGAGATGTGCCCTGCATGTGCACACACAAAAGAGAACGATGTGCACGTGTTTTTTTCTGCCTAGCCTATCAGAAAAGCAGGAAATATTGGCTTGTCCCCCTTCTTAAAAACATGGGATTCAGAACATTCCTACCAGCATACAGAGTTTTAAAGACTGATTTATCCCCCCAATCGTGTTTGCTCTGGCAAAATTCCTATCTGCAATGTGGTATGCCCGCGCCCGACTGATAAACAGGGCGTCAGACTCTGGATAGACTTTTTCTCTTTGATGTATCTGTACACACTTGTGATTACTAATCTTTTCTTACATTTTAATGTATTTTATATTAATGAAATGATGATAACTCTGATCCTTTTAAATTTGATGTGATAAATCTGTATAACTTTTATGATCATGTGATCGAAATAAAGTTTTGAAAAGAAAAGTAAAGTGAAATATGTGATAATCTTGCTAGGGTACAGGACAAAAAGGAAAAACTGTAGTACATTATTTTGTCCTAACACACAAGTATTTTAAAATGTATCAGCAGCAAGGAGAGCCAAAATGAGCCTTTTTTCCTGTTCTTACTTATAACTGATTGCCTCTTACTTTATACGTATAACTTGTCTGCTATTTGTTCAGCGCTCTAATACCCAGATGGATAAATATTTGGTGAAACTTGTTTTCTACATATTATCATTTTTGCGCTGTTTAGTTTTAGCAGTACAACGGTATGTTTGCGCAAATTTAACGGCAATTCAATGGAAAATTTGAGGTTTGTAAATGAAAATGTGTTACCACACTATAAGTTAGTAAAATATTTGAGAGTGTGTTACAAAATGCACCACCACACACATATTTCCTCCTTGTCACTCTACTTTTGAATGGGCGTGGCTCATACATTTTCAGCAATCCCCAGACACCAACGCTCTGCCTAACTCTCACCCGCACACATTCCTACACCCAAAAAAGCAAAACTGGAGGTTGCTCATTATACACATCAACATAACATAAGATAACCTAATTTAACATTTGCTTCACTTGTTTTGTGTGTGATGCATGGATTTTTCACAATCGTTATGAATTCTGTGACATAACATCGGTGGCAGCACCCCCACTCTGAAAGTTGTTCCCGCACCAGTGAACAGTCTGGTTCGACTCTTCAGCCCACTAATTAATTAACTACATGTTTGCCTCTGACCTCGTGCTGCATTCTGCTGGCTTTTGGCTAGGTTTGCTTTATACAAATACCACATACCTTCGTACATTCCTTTTATCCTCTGCTGAATCACTACTTCCGCTCAGCACCAAGGCAGTGCAATTGAGCTGTATGTAATGTAAAAAAAAGTAATTTGCGCATTAAAGTTGTACACTTGAGCCCCACGACCACTACTTTGTTTTTATAATTTGTTATACTTGTTGCAAATTGTACATTTTTGCAGAAATAAACTACGAGTAACATTAGCAGCTATTATATGTGTAAACGAGCTCACGCTGTGTAGTAAGAATTCAACGTATAGTTTGAGATTCATGTGATAAAAGGAACAAACGTAGTAAATAAAGTTTGGGAACAAGTACATAGAACGCCTGCGAGTCCAGACCTACTTCTTTTATAAGTAGCAAACTAGAAAGTAAAAGACTTAAAAATGAAGGCAGTTAAAACGACAGCTAAACCCCCCAAAAAATACTGTTTATCTAGCATGTCACTTTTAATTGATTTTTGTTCTGCTTTTGTAAAAAGAGTGAATTCCGGACATTCCCAACTCAGCAGACCGCTATAGGAAATAATGCCTACAATTCTACAATAGGTGAGGGCAGAGGACGTTTGTCTCTTCGTGACCTGGCTCCTTTTGGGATTATTATTTGGAAAGCATTCCCCGTCCAGCTGAAGGATAATGAACACAGAAAATGTCCACCAGGTGTTTCCATCGTTACCCGTCCAACTGCCATATTTTTGAATGTGATGACAATCCCGTCGTCGCAGCTCTGATTTAGTGCCCCGCGTGTCTTTCATGCCTACCGATGTAAAAATACCTCCTGTGTATGAATAACCACACGGTGCTTTTATGTCTGTCTGACCACAAAGGCTGTTTCTTGCTCTAGTGGCATACTGTCGAAGCTCTGCACGAGGGTGAGTGGGAGTGTGGGGGGGAGGCATGGCAGAGAGAAATGGGGCCTAGTACCAAAGGTAGTTTCACGTGCAAGCTTTTTTTCACTGGAGGCGTTTAAAGGTAGCATAAACACAGAGGCGTTAGTGATTTCTTCTGAAATGCATACGGTGTGAACACAGGTGCAAGAAGGCATGCTACTCGCATGGTTTGCGTTGGATTATATATGTATTCATTTTATTCATAAAGTTTTATCAAAGCTTAAATTGGGCCCTTTAGGCCATGATATCGCTATGACATAGTTGAAGTGGCTAACCAGTGTAGGCACATTTCATAATATAGAAGTATTAACATTTTACGCTGATGTGGCATGGCGGTAAATGTTACTGCTTCAGAATAAGCCAATAGAAAGGGATTTCCGAAACAAATTCCGCTCTGCCAGCAGGGTGGTATCATGTACAAACGCAGCATGGCATAATTCTAAAGTACAGAGCACAGCAGGCACTCTCCAACACACCTAGCAGAACATCCACTGCTGGCAGCAGTGTGATACTGTTAGGTCTGCCACCACGTTGCACACAAGAGATAATAACCAACCAAGAATACCAATCACCACAATAAAAACAACAACCCATTCCACCCTCAGTGTACTTTCAAGTCTCAGATGAGATTCACCTGCACTATCCTTCACTGGTTCTGCTACTTTTCAGACCAACACCAGTTTGTTCACAGGGCCACTTCAGATCGCTAAGATTACTGTCACCAGCATCTGATTGCAGAAACTGCCGACATCCGGACCATCATCAGAGGAAAAACTGCTGCACTCATATTACCAGCCTCTCTGCTGTCTATCATCTTACACAGCACCCTTATCACAAGACTCCACAACTATGGAGTGCATGGTCCTGCCCTAAGCTGGCTGGCCTCCTTCCTTTCTGACCACCCCCAGTGAATCAGGCTCCTTCTCTAGACCTCCGAGCTCAAGAACCTCATCTGCGGTGTCCTTCAAGGATCATCATTGAGCCCTACCCTCTTCAATGTTTACCTAGCACCACTTGCCCACATCATAAGATTCCACGGAACCAACATTGTATCCTACACAGACGACAACCCAGCTAATTCTCTCCCTCACGGACAACAACGCCACCAGGACCAACTTCAACATCTGCATATTCAACGTAGCTAAACTGCCTCAAGCTCAAGACTGATAAAACTGAAGTCCTGATCTTTGGCAACTAGACCTCTCCATGGGACTCCTCCTGGTGGTTAAAAAGACCTGAGACCAACGCCCAACCCCATGGACGTGCTCAAAAACCTCAGTATCATTGTGGATGACAGAGTCACAATAGCCAAACAAGTGAATGCCATAATCTCCTCCTGGTTCTCCATCCTATGCATCCTTTGCAAAATATTTCTCTGGCTCCCAACAACACCAGACGCATGTTTACCCAGGCCCTCATCATCAGCAGACTAGCCCACGGCAACGCACTCTACATTGGCATAACAAATCAAATCTCACAAAGACTCCAGACTAACCAGAGCGCCGCCCTCAGGCTCATCCTCAACTTCACCCGTAAAGCACACATCAAGCCCAACATCAGAGAGCTACACTGGCTACCAGTAGAGAAGTTATGCCAATTCAAACTGCTCACTCATACGTACAAAGCTCTCAACAATGTTGGATCTGCCTACCTCAACCATCACCTCAACTTGCACTTACCCACCAGGAAACTACCCTCAGGCTCAACCCTCCTTATGCAAGTTCCCCGCTCCTCCCAGGAGCAAGTCAGGAGATTGCTCCTTCTCCTATATCGCAGACAAATCCTGAAATGGCCTTCCCCAAAACATTAGGTCCCCCCCATCCCTTCTCGATTTCCGCAAGAAACTAAAGACCTGGCTATTCGATTAGGAGCCCGATCGGCCCACTTACATACTCCAGCCCCTAGAATACTCCCCGGGTGATAAGCGGGCTCTACAAATCCTCATAGCATAACATAATATAACATAATTGGCTGTTCGAGTGTCACATTTCATTTAATTGAAGCCTTGATGGTAAAAGCTCAAAGTCTGAGGGGTAGTGACACACTTGTCTTTGAAATGGGAGCAACTGAGGCATAAAAAGTGTCAGCTGTTATTGTTTCCATAGCCACCCTACACAACGCCTCCTTTCTTGCCGCCATGACCTGGAACACCATGCCCCTGCACCTCAGGCAATTAACGTTGCTGACCCAATTCAGAAAGGACCTCAAGACCTGGCTCTTCGGATGATCCTCCACCCAGACTGACCAACAGACACCCCCCCCCCCCCCCCCAGCGCCTTGAGACCCTGATGGATGGGTAGCGACACTTAACAAGCCCTTGACTGATTGATTGAGTAAACGCCTGAACTTCGACTTTCTAAGATTCATAACCATTAATAATACTTAACACACGTTGAATGTTATGTTATGTTATGTTATGTTAATTTATTTCTTCTATAGCGCTCGGCTACTCCGAGGAGCATCCCGGCGCTTTGGCGAAGAAAAACAGCAAGCAAGACAGCAACATAACAACTAAAAAGCAGACAGAAAAAAAGTAACAAGTTTATTTAGTAAAAAGCCACGTTTTAAGCTCTTTTCTAAAGGCAAGGAGACTGGGAGCCTGTCTAAGAGAAAGTGGTAGTTCATTCCACTCCTTCGGGACTAAGTAGCGGAAAGATCGACCTCCCATCCTTGCCCGCCTGATAGCCGGGACTGCCATTTTAGATAAACAAGATGATCTCAGAGACCTGCCGGGTACATATCGGGAGAGGCGTTTCCTTATGTACTTGGGGCCAGAGCCTTGTAGAGCTTTAAAGGCAAAAGTCAAGCACTTGAAAAGAATTCGTTTAGCGATCGGTAGCCAGTGTAAGGTGTTCAGTAGAACAGTGGCACCTGCTCGTCTCGGGAGCCCGTAAATAGCACGGGCTGCCGAGTTCTGGACTACTTGCAATCGGGTCAAAAGATATTTTGGTAGACCCAGAAAAAGAGCATTTGCATAGTCCAGTCGAGATCCGATCAAGGCCTGAACAACAATCTTCCTATGCTGGAAAGACACTAGAGGAAGAAACTTCCTCAGCATCCGTAAAATGCCAAAGCATTTACCTGAAAGGCACGAAATGTGTGGCCCAAAGGACAGTTCACTGTCCACAATCACTCCCAAGTTTTTAGCCTTGAGGGACACATTGTCAGGAGGAAACAAGTCTTGTGGCCACCAAGCTTTCCAATCTGGTTCACAGGTGCATCCAAAAAAAGAGCAGCTCCGACTTATCGGAGTTGCACTTTAATCCATTACACCTGAACCACTCAAAGACTGCACCAAGGCAATCCCTGATCTGTACGCCGTCAAATGACCCGCCCCTATCACAAGTGAATAGGAGCTGAGTGTCATCGGCGTAAGATACGATCTGGGCGCCAAAAGACTCCGCGACTACCGCCAGAGGGGCCATAAAGATGTTAAATAGCATGGGGCTAAGAATGGAGCCTTGCGGAACCCCTACCTCTAGTGGAGTCATATCAGCGGAGAAAGGGGGCGCCCAGATCATTTGCCGGCGGTCGGCCAGAAAAGATTTAAGCCAATTCCACACCGTTCCCCGGATGCCGCTCTCCCAGAGTCTTACAAGGAGGCGGTCATGAGGAACGGTGTCGAAAGCCGCCGACAAATCTAGCATTACCAACATGGCTCTTCCCCCAGAGTCGAGTGCTTCCCTGATGGCATCCGTGACCTCGAGAAGAGCCGACTCCGTGCTAAAATTTGCACGGAACCCAGATTGTGTATCATGCAACAGATCGTTTCCTTCGATGAAGTTGGAAATCGTCCGATGTGCAAATCTCTCGGCCACTTTCGCCAAGGCAGGGAGAAGGGAAATAGGCCTATAGTTGGCATGGATGAGTGTAGTGTAGTTCCTATCTTCCCAATAGGCTCTGCGCATTGGAATAATACCTACAGCAGTAAAGGCCTAGGCCAGACGTTAACTAGGTCTACTACTGTCGATACTAGACTTAAAGTTTTGGGTTTGCCAGCGTAGCTCAGAGTTCGCTAGAAACTTTCTCGAATGTTCAAGGAGGAATTAACTTCCCTGATTAGACAAGAAGGGATTTAGTTTCTGACAACCATAGAACATGACAACTTTGCTCTCCCCTAATCAAGAGTCAATCTCGAGAGTCGTGTGAACAAAAGGCAAATTATTTTACTCAGTCAGTACGTGCATTCTTAGTCTCATCAGAATGTAGAGAAAAGGAAGAGACGGGCGTGTTCAATAAAAAGGTGTTATTTATTGATCAGTCTCTTTTCTCATACAAGAGAAATGGATCGATATTATTGCAATACTTATAGTTAAGTAAAGTGCGTACATTAAAAGCAATAGTATAAAATAATACTGTAAAAACATTGATATGGTTTCTAAGCCATATGATGTTTAAAATGAATAAAATATATTACATACACATATACATTTGACTAAACGTACTCAACTGGTGTTTCTAGATACGCCTACCCCGTGTACCTGACCTAAGCCTAATACGTGGGCGGGAATAGAAAGTTACAGTTTAAGTTAAGTTTGTTTTTGCCAAGTGAATAACTAAAGAATTCTCTGTGAGGGGTTATTCAGTTCTGTACCTGGAATTTAGGATGAATGAGGAATGGTATCTCTCTCTCTGGTCTCGATATTCCAGGCTGCCTGCGAGGGCTGCCCAGAAACGCCGGTGCTGGATTCTCGGCAGGAGAAAGCAGCGCGTCTCTCAGCGCGTCAGGAAGGCGGGGCTGCTGCCAGCGGGGTCTGCTCTGCTCTTGGCTTCGGCAAGTATGGCTGCTCCGTCTCGTCACCACGCGTGTGTTTGCATATGGCAAGATCTGTAATATTTATACCTTTAAGGTGCCGAGATTGACGTAAGGATGGACATAGATACGTCAATAAAGATGTCATACGATTTGCTCGTTAGCACATTCTTTTACTAAAGTTCTCGGTGAAATCAAAACAATGACCGCAGGGTTTTGCCCAGGTTGTCATAGGTTTGATTTGTTATGAGAACTCCGTATGCCTTATCAGGGGCTGGAGGAATATCGCTTGTCTAATTAGATCGCAAGCGTTATGACCTAATCAGATAACACGTTCCTGTGCCGTAGTGTGACTGCGTCAGATAACGGTATCTGCATCATGGGGGTTTTCTGCCTCATGGGCTGACTGCTAGTTAACTTGTTGGTTTGTTTAACTAGAATAGGGTCAGGAATAGAGGGATCGATTCAGAACCTATAGGAATACATGACACCCACTCCACGCTAACTATGGACATATTTACTAATCTAGGCATAGTATAACATAGTACAACATACTATAGAGTAGTGTGTATACCTTACCACCCCAAAATACATAAATGCATTTTGAAATTTTCAAATATACTGAAAAATTGCAGACATATATATATGGTATGCACTCAAGCAGTAGAAAAATGCCAAAGTAATCGCATTTGTATACATTATTGCTTATTTGGTATATGAGAATTACACATGAAATGGTTTCTGACAGAAAAAAGTTTCGAGACCATTCCATCACAGAATAAAATATCTTTATGAACATGCCAGCGGGCAGCTAATGTCTATAACCTATCTAAAATTTAGAAACCTTAGTTCTCTAAGAATAGTTCTTACTTTAAGCAGAAGATAGAGTCCCGAAAAATATGCAAAAATATTTGGGGCTGCTGAAAAAACTGCTGTCCGTGAACTGGAGCGAAATTGTTCATGTGACTTTATTTTTAAAGTTGAAGGCCGAATTCAGGGAACGCCGTGTGCGAGCTTGCTCAAAAGTCTCTATTTCTGCTCGGGTGAGAACATCATATCATTTAGGCTTTCGAAAAAACTGTCAACAGCTTCCTGGGAAAGTTCCACTAACTCGGAAAGAGGTGTAATCATGCATTCTTGCGCATGATTGTCTCCATTGACATTCTGATTTGCATTACTGACAGAAGGTCGTACCTGTTCGATGCTGCTTTCATCTTGAACTTCACTACCCATCAATCGTAGTGGTGAAGCTTCCATGAATGCCGTCATCAGGATTGGTAGCCTTTGAGGGCAGCACAAAGCATGAACCTTAATCGGGCTCAACAATGTTTCTGCATCCATCGGCGCATCCGATTGTAGCGTCAGACAGGTGTCTAACACGCATTCTTCTCCGCATAGCAGACACCTCAATACAGGTAAAACACATCTTTACCACATTGGTCGAAATGATAGAAACCAAGTCATGTTCAGGTCTCTAAGCCGGGAGAGTCCCAGGATTTTTGATATCCGGTCCCGGTATCCAATGGCTAGGATTGTTTCTTCCCTTGTCGCAAGAGTTTTGTCTGTGACATGGGTTGCCATAACGAAAAATAAGGACTAAGAATAGGATTCCTGCAATTAGTCCCAGGATCAGGGGAAGTCCGCCAAAAATCGAATGGACGAAATCTGGAAAAATACCCAGTATGGCTTTGAATGGTGTTAATGCCATCGAAAATACTGTCTTAAATACCCCTGAGATCCCATTGGTATCAGAAATATTTAAGATTTCATTCAGGATTTCCGCGAAATGTACGGGGGAATTAGTTGATAATAATGTATGTATCTCTGCAGTCGTCCTTGCGACTTGTAGATCATACGTTTCTTTTGATGACGAGAGCCTGGTAGGCGTCTGAAGAAGGACTGTTTTCATTCTGCTTAAAGTATCTATTCGAATAGAAGTAATTTTCAAATCGGGCCATGCCCTTGCCTCCCTGTCTGGGAAGGAGCTGGGGAACAATGTGCGTCCACAGCACTTGACCTTCGCAGTAGTAGTTACTAGATAAGGAGTCCCGGGCATAAGACTACAACATCTGCGGTCTACAATAAGAATGTAACTCCCATTATAGAGTCTTTGAAAGAATGGTTCTATTTCTGTTGCAGGTGCGCCTTGCTGGTGACATGAAAGGTTGTATGAATTCCCTTCACAGGCTCCATGCAAACTAATTCCGTTACACAGAAGCGTGCCGCTTAGTGACATCGCACAATTGTTGCCACTAAGAAACACTTTCTGGCCTTTATTACTGACACATGCATGTGAATAGGGCAGGTTCCATGTTGTTTTAAGGTACCCCTTTCCCAATTTCTCGTACATGCCAGCCTGTATATATTTTTGGCAGTATTGAAACCTGAAGGTTGAGATTGGAATATTTATGATTCCTTGTATTATCCATTCACTGACAGGTCGTTCTGACATTGTCATTGGTAATCTTTCTAGTTTTTCAATGCTCAAGATTGTATAATCAGCACCCTTTTGTGCCATACTGATTTGTCTATCAGTAAGGTTAAAGATTTGGAATAGTGACGTTGTGTTGATTAGACGCCAAGGCACATAGCCTGAGCGCAGATTTTGTAACGTCCAGCCAAGCTGTACAATAGAACGCAATTGTGACTGACCATGTTGTAATAACAGTAAGTCTTGCGATAATATATCGATTGCTGAAGACACAATGCTGTCCAATGAAAAAATTCTGGAGGACAGAGTCATTAACCCATTGTCCACTACAGAAAGTGATTTTTCCAAATTAATACGGTCAATTTCCCGTATTCTCTCTGCTGTTTCAATTTGAGTAACCTTCCAGGCCTCATTGTATGCTGCATATACAGAGGCTGCTATGAAACGCTTTTGACGCTGTTTGCGTGGTCCCAAAGTGACATCACGCAAGTCAGCACCATCAGTAAGTAAAGTTAGGTGTTGCTTAATTTCAGGCAGTGTGGAAATTTGTAGCCATTGAAGGCATAATTTGCCCACACTGTAGGTGGTAATTATCCCTGGGTGATGTCTTTGGGGATATCTAGGGTCTGGCCTGGTCATTTTGAACCCCTGTGTTTTGTTCAGGAATCTGTCTTGACAGTTATTAGTATCTGTGGGCCAGATCAACCACTGTTTCCAATCAGGATGTGTTCTGTTTTGGTTTAATAGATGGTTTACGTCTATCTCTTCATCTGTATCAGAGTTATTGCTAAACATTATTGGCTTTGGAATAGACGGTTTATTTAAATCTTTGATTTTGGCTAAGCCAAGACAGGTGGTCTGTTGAACAGTGTCATTTAAAAATATCATTTGTTCTGGGATCATGCAGGCTCTAAACAAAGCTTCTATACCCTGTACTTGCCATTCTTTTGTACCCCAAACACTTTTCAATTCAACATTTTTGTCCCAATAATCAAATCCAAAAGTATTCATTTGTTCAAAAAATGAGTCTGAATATAACAATTTTGTGTTGGTTATCATGGTTTTCATCCCTGTCTTGTTTGACAATTTAAAATAAAATGTTTCAGCATTACTCGTGTTAAAACCTGAAAAGTATGAATATTTGTCATAAACGGTTCTTGAGCTCCCTTTTGGAGGTGTTGCACAATGTTCCCATTGATTATAATTTAAAACATTTCTCGGTTGTGCAGATCTATGTAAAAAGTGGTTACCATAGTGGTTATAGCAATACATACTGTCATAATTTGTAGAACCCTGCAAATAATCATGTTTGGTAAATTTAGCAGACATTACTAAGTCAGACATCATGTTGTTAATGCTTTCGAAGTCCCAATCATCAGCAAATGAGTTTGGTTTTGCAAAGTCACTCAATGAGATCTTAATTTGGTGTGGATATTTCAGGATCTCGACCGGACCATAAATTTCATAGTCAGTGTTGTCCCAGGCTACCCCACCAGGTATTGGATTGGCTGTGAAGTTGGCTGAAGAAAGTTCTCTTTTCTCGACGTGTGAAGATGTGTGTGGTTTGAGGATCAAGTTGATTTTCTGACTTGCTGTGTCCATTTTAGCATATTTTCCCTCAATGAAGCGTCCCAAAGTAAGTACCATGATGAGCCAAAGTATGAGGATAAATGCACCAAAACCCACCCAAAATTCGATCCATGGAGAAATCAGATATGTTTCTTTTAGTTGTTTCAAAAGTTCTTTTGCTTTATCTTTAAAGGTTTTTGATGATGGCTGTGTCTTTGATTCACTGAAGCCTTCAGAGGAATCATCGAAGTTTATGAAGTAGCCGGATGCAGTTCTGTCAATTGTTCCAATTGGTTCAGGATTTTTGTTTCTTGCATTGTCACTTGGTACTTCATTATAGATTGGTGTGTCTCTGCTAAATGTTTTTATTTGGGTTTTCAGAGGTCTGAGTTCTATTGCATTGTTGCATAGTCCTTGTTGTTCTTCTGCAGGCGTTTCGAATGTGATTAGCCTCCTCGATAGGACCTCTGTACTGGTAGCAAACCTTGGTGTTCTGCTACTTATTGGGAGTCCACTTGGCCTACTGTTTGTTATCGGCCACATGTTGTGGTTTTACCAGGTCGATGGATACAACTCGGTTCTCCTTTTTACCAGCAAGTGGCGGTAGTACAACTGATCTTGTCCCGTTGACAGACAAGACAGGAACTGCTTTTCTGTAAGAAGGCCCAAATTCCTTCTTTACCGCGATCTTTTCCCTGACTAGATCCCCGACTTTTGGAATCCAGACAGGTCTTGCTGGGACAGGTGGTGGTTCTTCAGTGGTTGTTGGCTGTTGTTTCAACTTAATGTTGCTCAGGTCTTTTCTTGTTTTGTTTAAGTCCTGCAAAATAGCCAAACGGTCTTTGATATCAAAGGTTTTTTCTTTCACCACTGAAGTCTGACTATCAATGTCAGAGATCATCATCCTAGTTCCAAATAATAATTCGTACGCACTGAATCCCTTCAGAGAATTTCTTGGCAAGTTATTGAGACTACGTTGGACACTTATTAGATGTTTGACCCACCCAGCTCCCGAACCTAATACCTTTCCGCTATAGATTGCTTTATGCCTTGGTTTTTTCTTTACACCATCCCGTACCCTCAGGAAGGAAGTGAGAAGATTCCCGCTGGACTGTGCTCATTTGATCATGTTTCCCCTCAGGCTTGAGGGCTAGAGTGGAGACAATGGTCAAACGTAGCATGCGCTTAGCGTATATGCCATTTAGACCCGCAAATCTTTGTATAACAGTCCGGACGTCAGCCGAGTGCTGGTGATCTACATTATAAGTGGAACTAGCCTGTATATGTTAATCGCAACCCTTCCTTTTTACTCCTGATTTTTCCTGGAGTAGAACGACGAGGTATTAAACTGTTTCTCTCCCCACTGCGATCTCTGTTGCAGTTTGGGCAGTTTTTTACAAACATGGTATGACGCAGGCTCATGCCTGGCCACCAGTACCGTGATTGTAATTCTTCCAGAGAATCTTTTACTTTAAGGTGTCTGAGACCCTCGCCCATGTGTGCGTCTGCGATTAACAAGTTTCTCCTGTCCATGTTTGGAATCACCCTATCCCCCACTCCAGGGATTCGAGCAAAAGGGACGGAGTTTGCATCGATTATGTATGTATAATTGAGTGGATAGTTGATCGGTAACGCTGAGCAGTCGCCTTTTGATGACGTTTTCACTGCCAGCACTGTTTCACCGTCAATGTATTTTAATGTACGTTTTTTTTCGATCTACGGGAGCCGATTTAGTGGCTGCCGCTGTGGCTGTCTCAGCCAATGAATTCCCTACAACGTGAACGCCATCACGCTGATGACTCAGTGAGTGTGTCACGTGAGTCTTTGGTAGTTCTTTTTGTAAAAGAGCTATTTGTTCCCAGAGCAGTTTCTGCTTTATTGGTGCATCTGTGTCATCTTTGTAACCGTTTTGAATCCATGTCTGCAAATCGCTGTTATATGATTTGACGCAGTAATATGAATCTGACACTATAAGTGTCGGGAATTCGCGATCCGCATTATCTAGCGCCATTTTTAAAGCTAATATATCAGTTTGTTGTTCTGAATTACTTTCTACTGAGTGTGTCTTTGTTAATAGAGGTTTTAGTTTACCTCCGCGCCACACTTCTTTAGTAATCTCACATGTGGGGTTGTATGCTTGTTCTCCCCAAACGGAGGGTTGAGCATGTCCATCTGTATAGATTACACAGGCGTAATGTCGTAAAGGCAGAATGTCGATTGGCAGAGGATATGTTTCTTCATATGCTAGATTTTTCAATTCTTCTAGTTCTGGATCAAAGTAGTAGTATACTTTGTCCGTTGTGATTGAATTCACCCATTGTAACCATTCTGGATCCAATGTTGTTGTTGGTAAATTACACGGTGTTGTTAATGCCTCAAAGGCTGATTCAGCTGTTCTGACTGTGATATGTCTACCGTCTGCTTGATCTTTTTCTCTAGCTATTGCGGTTTGAACTGCATGAACAATTGTTTCTTTGTTGCTGGATTTCTGTTCAGCTTCTGTGTACAAGTGTGATTTGAATGCAATTGGTACCTTTTCTCCCTCATTAGAGGTAAGGTATGTGAATCCACATCTCCCTGGGATGACTCGAATCACAAGATTGCGTGTGTTATCACGTGTTTCTAATTTTGTTTTAATTAGCATGTCTGTTTGTAAGGATCTCAAAATGTCTGTGTGTATTTGAGTCCAATTGGATCTTTTAAAATCTGGTTTAATTAGATCATAAAGGGGTTTGACCCTTTCTGCGTAATTTGCAATGTATGTTCTTCCGAAATTTAGGAAGCCTAGAATTGACTGTAAGTTTTTTAGTGTTCTAGGTGCTTGGAGTACGGCACATTTCTCTAGGAAATTGTCAGCCAGGCTTTTGCCTTCACTTGATAATTCATATCCTAAGAACAGGACTGTCAGATGGGCAATTTTGGACTTTTTAAAGTTGAATTTGTAACCCTCTGCAGCGAACCCAAGTATTATGGTGTTCACTCTTTTCAAGTGAGTATCCAAGTCATCATCTGTTAAGTAAATGTCATCGACATAAGATAATGCTTCATCATCATATAGTTGAAGTAATTCTGTTACTCTCGCTGAGAATACCCCCGGGCTGTTCTTGTACCCCTGGGCTAACCGACAGAATTGTTTTTGAGTGCCATTTACTGAGAATGCAGTTAAATATCTGCTCTCTGGTGCTATGTTTTGACAAAAGAATCCATTAGAGATGTCTAATGTTGTTTTGTATTTTTTGCGCACTATGTTATTCATTAGTGCAGCACTGTGTGAGTTTTGCACTGCAAAAGTTTTGCAACATGTGTTAAGGTGTCGGTAATCCAAAACTAGACGATATGAATTGTCTGGTTTGGAGACCGGAAACAAAGGATTGTTCATTTGTGAGGTGCAAGTTTCAATCACCCCCTGGTATTCTAGCTGATCTAGTATTTCATTTACCTGTTTTTTAGCTTCTTGCTTAATTGGGTACTGCCTTTGTGCAGTAGGTTGTGATTTTAACTGGATTTTGTGAGGAGGGGAGTCTTCATCCCATCCTACATGATTTTTATATAAAGCAGGTGCTAGAGCCACTGCCCACTTTCTGGCAAGTGTGTATTTTTTATGAATTGGAATTTGATTTGAGAAGGCAGGCATAATTACTTCTTCGCCATGAGGGCACTCCCTGACAAACTCTGGTGGCCAGTCTTTTTCAGCTAGAAGGATATCATAGCCCTTGGAGAGATTATCCCAAAATAGTCCCCTTATTTTCCTAGTCTTATCTCCCTCTATACGTAATGTTATCTCGTATATCTTGTGGGGTTTGCTAACCCTGGTGTCTGCAGTTTCCACTTGAAGATATTCATTCGTGTCCACTGTCTCCAGATGATTCATAAGGACTTTGCGAGCTATGCTCACTTCTGCTGCGCTGTCTAGCATTGTCTGAGCCCACTCTCCGTTTTTCAGTTGTGTCCTCAGTATTCTCGGCATTGTTAACTACCTTGATACTGGCTACCTTCTTTTTTGGAAATTGTAATTTCTTTTTTAGTTGAGCAGGTTCCTTGTCTTTGGACTTGGCGTGCTCTTCTCTTTGTTCTGATCGTCCTCTTCTTTCCGATTTCTGCGAGGAATTCTGAAAAGATTGAGAGGGACGTGTATCAATGTCTTGATATCTATCAGGCTTTTTAGGTTTCGACCTGGCGAGGGGCACGCAGTGCCACTCCCAGATCGAAAACTATTGTCTACAGTAGGGATGTCGGCACCGCCTCTGCCTCTCATTGGCTAGCTCCATAAATGGAGGCTAGCCATTGGGAGACAGAGGCTGTCAATCGCGCTTTCTCTTGAAAACGCGATTCGGGGGCGTTTCTGGTGCTTTTTTTAAGCCCCGCCCCTTTGTCCCGGGCCGCGCTGCGATTGGCTGCCGGCCCGGGACACCCCCGTGACGTCATTCCCGGGCCGCGCTGTGATTGGCTGCCGGCCCGGGACACCCCCGTGACGTCAGCCAATCACAGCGCGGCCCGGGACCTGACTTGTTTAATATTTATTTTTAGTTAATACTAACGCTAATGTGTGTTTAATGCTGACTAATGTGTTTATGTAGCTAGCAATGCCTGCAGGAGCCTGCAATATTAGGCATCCATGCCGCAGCTCTTTCTCGTGGGTAAGGCGCCACCCGCCTACATCTGTCAGTCGGCTTAATATCAGCCTCTGCGGCGCTACCTGCAACGTGTCGGCTATCAACCGATGGGTTGGTGGTTCGCGCCCAGCCACCGCCAGTTGGTAAGTTCATGCTCAAATGTTTGTGCACGTCGTAAATAAAATCTCAGCTCTGCTGATTTTCCCTGACTCTATAGGAAAGGAAGATAGATAGTCCAGAGAGGTTAACGACGCGGGAATCCGGCTGGTGTGGCCATTCATGTTGACGAGGGAGACGTTTTTTAACGACCCCTGCAAAACAATTACTTGTAATGTGAGGCCCGTCAGAGTAAGAATACACACAGGAGTTTACTAGCTATAAAAATTGTACGTAACTATACTCGCACATCCTGCCTATAAAGAATCTGGAATCTCATCACAGATTAGAATGAACTCATATTTTGTCTACAGTAGATTAGACGTTCCGCAGATGACTTCATGGCGATGTGAACTTCCATTTTGAATAAGGAGTTAGGATAAACTGATACGAAATGGAAGTGGAAAGGATACGGAAGTTACATTACTTTTTTGTGAAATTACACAATTGTTCCAAACACAATGGGCTCTCCCTCTATGGTCAGGCTCGTTGCCCACGATACAACCGTACAATTGTTGCAATGACCTTCAGAGGTTATCCATGTATATCGGAATTTCTCTGACTTATTGCATCTCTTGCTCATAACAGCGGAAACACCGAGCTATGACTGATTCTCTCGGTGCACGAAGTCGGCGGCCTGATTCACAGGCATCAATTCAGTGAACGCCCCGAGTTAGATTTGTGCTTTAAAAAGTGCAATCACCCAGAAACAGTGGCACAGCATCGCCCGGCGCAGATTACAGACCGGTGTTTCGGCATAACGGCTTCATCGAGAGGGCCACAGCAAACAGATGAAATGCGGTAATCTAATATTGGAAATTAAAACGGGCTGGGAAATGTACCGATTGATATCCTGGGTGCCTTATGGGTTTTACTGCACAATTGCTATTTATAGGAATATTGGCAAGTCACAAATGTCGTTCCCACACTGCATACATGGGAAAGGTGTCCAATCTAGGTTCCGAGGTTTGGGGATGGGTCAGGGGGCAGAGAAAGAATTGAGCATATCTCCATCAGAGCTCACGAATATATTTTAATCACACGTGGAATACTGCATGGTCGGAATAACGTATGTACTATGCCATCCACTGATGCCCAATAAAAAGCATCAGAACATATAACTGATAGTGGAAGTACCATTTTATATAATGTAGATAAATAAAAGTGTAGAATTCATAACCGCATATAAGAAATGATTAGTACTCTAATTAGAGGGTTTATATAGCACACCCTGTGACATAAATTTACAAATACACAACATTACAACTAACAGATATTACTATTGGACAACTCAATGGAACTGAGTTTCTCGCGTCGCAAGGATGAAGGTACATGCGGGTGCTGCAGGATCGCAAATTGTGACTACAATCCAGCATACAGGGTAGCAGATGGCGTGTATTATGTGATCTATCGTACTGACTGCAACCGAGCCAAAGTAACGGGCAGCAGGAAGGGATTGTTCTATAGTGTTTCAATTACTTAATTCATTAGAAAAAAGACAAAAAGGCAACATGCACGTGTAAATGGCACGGCAGCGCTAAATACAGTAACAGGATCAGGGAAGGAAATAAGAGATCGGTACATGGCTTAGTCCAAACTGGGGTGTTGGATTCCTGCCGTTAATTCTCGGGCCTCTTTAGTGTCAGGTCTGAGACGTATTCTTTGGCTCTGTAGGCTTGGCGGAGCCATAAGCCTGTCATAACCCTGGCTCTGTAACTTTACCGCATGGTGTGAACGTTTTTCATTAGCACAGAGGCGTGCAGTAGAGGGGCCGGTGTGACTCTGAAAGTGCAGAGCGCCACATAGATGCTTCACAACTCACTGAATTTGGCCTAGGACCAGCAGGAAACAAGCACAGTTTAAGATTTGTACAGATTCCATGTTGGAGGGATTTCAAAGGGAATGGGGCGGCTAGAAGGACTCTCTGCAACTGATGACACCTACAGTGATGCTGCTGACATCACACAATCAATGGCAGTATTAGGTTAGTGAAGGCAAGGGGGGCAACCCAGCATTGTGGAGCCACAGTGTCAAGCACTCTGATTGGCGTCGAAAGGGGAAGTTACCCCCACTCCTGAATTACGCATCATCTCCTCGAGGCAAACGTAGGTCTCACTGCTGCGGCAGCTCGCCAGACAGGCGGGGCGGCTCGGCTCGGCTCACACAGGAGCTGGGGAGAAGGATTCGCCCACTCCAAGGGTAATGAATGTTTGACCACCCGCCCAGACTGGCCAAACATTCACTGCGGGTTCGAGCACCGAACCAGAGCGCTCAGCTCAAGCACAACACAGTGGATTGTGCATGGAGTTTGGCTAGGGGGAGCCTGGCGCTTCCTGCCTCCTGTCCTGGCTAGGACAGATGGCGGAGAAAGACGGGGGGAGACGCGGCAATAAGGTTAGTTTGTGCCCACAGCAGTGTAGGAGAACAAGATTTGCTCCAAAGCCTACGCCCGGAGGTGCGGGAGCTACCGTGAAGAGTAGCTGGAACTTAGAGGAAAGGGAGACCATTTCAACGCTGATGTCTGGAAATGGAAGGATAAGAAAGTGTCTTTTGGTTATCTTACACTAAAGTTCAGGGAACCTGGTACGCAGTAGTACCGGCCTACCATCTTCCCATTAATCATGATAGATCCTGTATGCACACCGTCGGTGCTCTGATTTGCAACCATTACAGACCAGAAGACACCTATATGAATTGCTGTGATCATGCCAATCATTGTGAGTACTGGTGACTGTTGGTGCTGATGGCCGTGTAAGTATCTCGCTGTCCGTGTGGGCATGCCTGCCACTGTAAGTTCTAATGACGCGGACTATCTCGTATTGTGAGTACCTGTGAACAGATTTGCCATTGTGTGTACTGATGGGCAGCGAGTAGCTCTCAATTGTCACCAAATATTGAATACTCGGTGAGTACCGCGCTGTCCCGTTTATGTGTGAGCTAGCCTTCTCCCATTGATGGGGCGACTGCGATCAGTGTTTCTCTCATTGTAGGGCCCATGATGATGGGTGAGTGCCCATATGCCACACCATCTACAGTGTACCGCGCGCGCCTCCCGAGTTTCCTTCTACATCGCAGCGCATTTTGTGCCTTACAAACGCCTGATAGAATGTGTAGAAGTGTAGGCTTGGTGAGGGCCCTGGGGTTTAGAGACACTCGTAGCGTACCCCCTCCTCACTCTGTCCTGGGGCGGTGTTAAAACTGCGCATCGGTATCTCTCACCACTGTTCACCTCTGACTGCTTTTCACTAGTGCCTGCTTCTCACACCGGTATCTCTGCCACTGCTCACCTCCGCATGCTGCTGACCGTGCCGCTGTGCATGTACCCCTTGTCCAGCGTCTCCTTGGGCACATCACACAGGGCTGGTGCCTACACATTGACAGTTTGAAATTGTAAAGTCATGATGTGTGTGTATATATAGGTGCATGGGAGACGCTGCAGGCAACGTTTCTAGTGATATGAGGGAGCATAGCAGTGGAAACCTGCTTACTAGACTAGACGACCTAGGCACTCCTCTATCAGCCTGGTTTCCATGTCACCCTTCTCAGCGTGTCCCCACTTTGCTCACCTCGGTCTGCCTCTCATTGCCCTCGGTGTCTCGTCGCCACATTCTACCCACCAACATTTGCTTCTCACTAGTTCCTCGTACGTCTCCTCACACGGCCCACCTCAGACTGTCTCACACGTCTAACAGTCGCCCTCACCGTACACCGCACATCAGTGCCTGGTTCTCACGCTCGAACCAACATCTGCACTTACTACTGTTAACCACTGTCTGTTCCACTCATCGCCCACCACTGTCTCTTCTCACGTCACGCCGGGCTTCTCTGCCAGGCCCCACAACTGCCCATTTCTGCCTGCTTCTCCCTCTGCCTTCTAGTGTCTGCTTCTCACACTGCCATCTCTGCCCGCCATCTGCTTCTCACACACACCAGTGTCCGAAAGTCCGTCTCTTGCACTTTCCGCAGCGTCTGCCTCTTAAATTGCCCACCCTTGCTTTATTTTCACACTGCCCTCCAAAGTCCGCTTCTAACTTTGCCCGCAAGTGCCGTCTTGAGCATATGTGCTCTCGGAATGTAAACTCTGCATTAGTTGTGTATATCACTTATCACGTGGGGTCGTGGCTAGCTGGGGGTCGTGGCAGGCGGTATGGACCCTCTGCTTGCAGGCTTTCGGGCAGCGGGTACCTACACATGCGCGTTCTTGTATTGCACGTGGGCTTCAGAATTTCTATGTGGACACATAGTTACTGAACCCAAGAGCCTTAGAGTAGGTGTGAATGTGGGAGGGGAGCAGCACAGTAAGTGTTAGAAATAGAAGTGCGTGGCGGAAGTGGAGGCCGCCTGACACCTCACACGCACCCATTCAGTGGTTGGCCTCTCAGCTGAGTGTGCCAACAACAGTAAAGCCATTGATGTTATGTAGGATATTGTGTGTGAGGAAGACACCCCCTCTCTCCCGTGGCCACAATTTCCCACAGGTCTAGGTAGGGCCTTTGGGTCTGAGTAGATCGCACCTCCCCCTCCACATCTGCTCTTGGCGTCAGATGAGCTCAAAGGTCCTCAATATAAGAGGCAGGGCGCTCTCTTGCTCCACGGGAGGACATGCCTTGCGGAGGAAGGGATTGTGTTTGAGGAGGGGCAGTTTGCCCACATAGAAAGTGCCATTTAGTGGTAGTCCGTATTTTGACTTATGCACGTGTGTAATAATAATGCATATTGTTTAGGGGTGCATTTAGCGGCTATGTGCTACCTTAGCACCGAGCAGAGGCCATGCTTTGGCCCAGGACGGTGGAGTAGGTGTTGCACCCCCGGGAGGAAGGGAAACTGGAATGTACGGTACCGCGTCATATTCTGTAGCGTTGTCGACAAAAAAGGTATGGCGCGTCTAGTGTGTGGCAGGTTCCCGGGGTCTCGGGGTCTTTGGGGGGTGAGGGGGGCAAGGTGACAGCAGGGCCCTCTGCGAGACGGGCGGGCCCTTTCCCTCTAATGACTCATATGGTATCTCAGGACCTGGACTTCCCAGTCACTATGTCCATGCGTATGCTGTCAGCCCAGGCAGTATTAGCAGAGTATTTGCTGCTTGGTGCTAGCAGTAACAGCAGGAGTTTACTGCTCAGTGCTGCCGTTATGGCTAGTGTGTTTATCGCTCAGTTTCGTCAGCATTTCCAGAATGTTTACTGTACATGGCTGACTATTAGCAGCATGTTTACTGTCAGTGCAGGCCGAGTTCTTACTGTTCTGCGCAGGCAGTATCAGCAGCATGTTTACTGCTCAGTTCCATCAATATTCGTATATGTTTGCTTCTCGGTGCAGGCAGTACTAGCAGTGTGCTTACTGTTCGATGCAGGCAATACTAGCAGTGTGCTTACTGCTCGATGCAGGCAGTACTAGCAGTGTGCTTACTGCTCGATGCAGGCAGTACTAGCAGTGTGCTTACTGCTCGATGCAGGCAGTACTAGCAGTGTGCTTACTGCTCGATGCAGGCAGTACTGGCAGTGTGCTTACTGCTCGGAGCATGCAGTACTGGCAGTGTCCTTACTGCTCGGTGCAGGCAGTACTAGCAGTGTGCTTACTGCTCGATGCAGGCAGTACTAGCAGTGTGCTTACTGCTCGATGCAGGCAGTACTAGCAGTGTGCTTACTGCTCGATGCAGGCAGTACTAGCAGTGTGCTTACTGCTCGATGCAGGCAGTACTAGCAGTGTCCTTACTGCTCGGAGCAGACAGTACTGGCAGTGTCCTTACTGCTCGGTGCAGGCAGAACTAGTAGTGTGCTTACTGCAGGCAGTACTAGCAGTGTGCTTACTGCTCGATGCAGGCAGTACTGGCAGTGTGCTTACTGCTCGGTGCAGGCAGTACTGGCAGTGTCCTTACTGCTCGGTGCAGGCAGTACTAGCAGTGTGCTTACTCCTCGGTGTAGGCAGTACTAGCAGTGTGCTTGCTGCTCGGTGCAGGCAGTACTAGCAGTGTGCTTACTGCTCGATGCAGGCAGTACTAGCAGTGTGCTTACTGCTCGATGCAGGCAGTACTAACAGTGTGCTTACTGCTCGATGCAGGCAGTACTAGCAGTGTGCTTACTGCTCGATGCAGGCAGTACTAGCAGTGTCCTTACTGCTCGGAGCAGGCAGTACTGGCAGTGTCCTTACTGCTCGGTGCAGGCAGAACTAGCAGTGTGCTTACTGCAGGCAGTACTAGCAGTGTGCTTACTGCTCGGAGCAGGCAGTACTGGCAGTGTCCTTACTGCTCGGTGCAGGCAGTACTAGCAGTGTGCTTACTCCTCGGTGTAGGCAGTACTAGCAGTGTGCTTACTGCTCGGTGCAGGCAGTACTAGCAGTGTGCTTGCTGCTCAGTGCAGACAGTAGTAGCACTGTGCTTGCTGCTCGGTGCAGGCAGTAGTAGCAGTGTGCTTACTGCTCGGTGCAGGCAGTACTAGCCGTGTGCTTACTGGTCGATGCAGGCAGTACTAGCAGTGTGTTTTGCTGCTTGGTGTTGTATCAGCAATAAGTTCACTGCCCAGTGCTGGTCGTTTGTCACAGTGCGTGTGTTTTGTGCTCGTTGGTGTGGTTACTGAACAGACCTAGCATTCAAGAGTTATGCTTGCTTGTTGGCGCTGACCGCGTTAGGAGTCTGTTTTCCTCCTGTATTGGCAGTATATTTACTGCTTAGAGCTAGTCGTATTAGTAGTGTGCTTACTTCTCGGCACTTTACATTAGTCTGCACTTTGCTCACAGTGTTAACAGTGTATTTACTGCTAGGGCTAGAAGTATTAGCATTGTTTTTTATTCGCTAGGGCATGCTGTAATAGTAGTGTGTTTACTGTTCAGAGCTAGTAGTATTAGTAGTATTAACTACTCGGGGCTAACAGTATTATTCAGCGTGTTTATTGCTGAGTACTAGCAGTATTTACAATATAGTTAGTGTTCATAGGTTGCCATGTTAGCAGGTTGTTTACTACTCACTTCCGGCGGTATTTCCAGTGTCACAGTATTTATTTCCTGCTCAGTGAAGCCAGTATTATCATCGTTTACTGCTGAAGGTTATACTAGTATTAGTAGTGTGTTTATTGCTAGGTACTAGCAGTATTTGCATTGTGATTCATGTTCATTAAATCAATATTTGGACAGGGGGCTTATTTCACGAATTCCCTAATTTTAATAGAAAATGATTTTATATTATTTGGGCTGGCTGAAAAATTGCTTTATTAAATTAATTATGTTAATAATACGTCGTGAGCATGTTGAGCTAGCTTCTTACATCCTTTGTCTGAAATATTTTAGCAAAAAAATATTAGACCGTTTTCTTTGATTTATTTATCAGAATTGCTGACCTTTGACCTAGAGACCTACACCAACTTAACAAAAGTTGTGTAATAGTGCAAAGAATCACTGAAATTGCAAAACGTTTCATGTAGTTGTGCAGAGTAAAAAATAAACTTTGATGGACATATTGCAGAACTCTTGCCTAATGTACACAGTTGTATCTGCCCCTTGTTCAACAAGGGGGGCATGCTTAACACCTTGACTGCTACAGAAATTCCCGCTGGGTGCTGATCTTTTTTTTAAATCCCATTGATCATGACGAGCACAGCTCGTCATAAGCACACGAGCAGTGTACTGCATGACGAGCTGAGCTCGTCATGAGCATGGAAGGGGTTAATGAATATGAATACAATATTTATTAGCGTCAGATGAAGAAATGGTGTTCAGTCAACTCATAGAGTACATCTAACTTCAAGTCTGTTTCATAGAGTGATGTATTCATTGGTTTGTTTCTCTGGGTGTGTGTGGCTGGCTGTGTGTGTGTGGCTTTGGGTGTCTGGCTTTGGGTGTCTGTGGCTCTGTGTGTGTGTGTGTGTGTGTGTGTGTGGTAGTAATTGCTGTCTGCTGAGCTCGTCCAGTAGGGTACAATAGGTCTCACATTTGCGAGAGATTAAGCTATTGGAAATGTAAATGACAATGCCATTTATTTATCTGTTTTCAAAACCAACACATAAATAAAAATGTTGTCATTTACAATGCCAATAGCTCTAACTTTTGCATAGGCGAAACCGTTGCATTGTAAATGCTTGTTTATATTATCCCTATTTCTAAGGTTATATCTTTTCCCAGAGGGGTCACTCTGGGGTGACCTGTGTCTCTGGTTCGGAGATTTCTCCCTTCGCCTAGGAGACCTTCCTCTGGACTGGAATTTCTTTTCTTTAGGATTGGATTGTTTGTTTCCATCCCAGTTCTTTTTTGGTGAATTATTATTAAAAAATATTTTTTCTGGACTTTCAGTCAGTTGCGGTTTTACTGGTATTCCACCTAAACTATCTCTACCTAGTTCCTCATAGGATTTTTCTATGATTCTGGCAATTTCAGCTGGTTGGTCTGCTATATCTGTCTCTTTTAACCTCTGGCGGATCGCCACGTTGGCTGCTTCACCTTTTATGTTGGCTAATAATATAGCCGAGACCTGCTTGAAGTCTTTCAGTAATTTCATACCAAGAGTTAAAGCGGGTTCTGGACCGTATTCGTCTTGAATTTGTTTTAGCACATCTGGTATCACCGAAATGGATGGAACACCGTGCGTTTTTGTGTAGATGGAAGCAAAGACTGTACCCCAAGTGTCACAGTCCTCAATGTGTGGTGCGATTCCCATTGGAAGACAGATAGTCAGAATCCTGTGTTTTTCTAATGGGGTGGTGTCAGGAAACACCGCCTCTATTTGGGTAATTTTCTGTGCCAACCAGAATGGTATTTGTTCCCGTTTAGCCGGTACTTTACCTAGGCAGGACTGGATGTTCTGTGGTGTAATTTTATTTGCGTTCCCTTGTTGAGGGGTCAGCTGTGGAAGTTTAATCGCTGGCTGAATTGTTGATGTCCGCATCACATACTGAACTAATTGTCTATGAATTTTTATTAATTGTTTTAGCTGTGTTAACAGTTCTGCTGCAGACATCCCATTGATGTCTGGATGTGGTGTGTATCCGGCTAGGACCGGCCACGTTGCTCCTGGTCTACCTAAAGGACCGAGCCTGGTGATGTGATTATTATGTTTTAGGGCGCCATCAAATAAGAGCAAATGCTCTTGGAATGTGAGTGGTACTTCCACCTCCTCGAAAGGAGTGTACTCATTAGGAGTTTCCTCTATTTTGTAATAGTGGAAGTACTTTGTTACAGCATTTGCTGCTGGAAAATGTATCCATGAATAATATACCTCTGTCTGCCGATATTCGTGTGCCTCAATTACGAATATGACTGTACCACCTCTAGGTGTCAGTCCATTTTCTATAAGTTTTAAGGTTATAGATTTCCTTTTGATGACCGGGATGAGTATTTTCTCCGGGTCTGCATTTTGTAGTGCAGTATCAGCTTCTGCTATGTCAGCTGCTAATCTAACCGCCTCTCTTTCTTCTTCATTTTCTGACATTTTACTGTCCTGAAGGTTATTTTGTTTGTTTGCAGATCAGGTTTCTTATGGAAATAAAGATTAGATGCACAATATTTTGGAACTGTTTATCCTTCAACGTTGACTATACCAAGAACCATACATAGGAGTACCCTCCTGCGAGGTCTGGCGGATATAACCTTTCACCCACTCCAGACGTCTTTGGAGTATGTGGGAAAAGGGGTCTGAGTGAGAAAGCACGACTGAGTTACTCTAAATGTCTTACGTTAGTTTTATCGCCCTTTCCAAACGCGTTGGGCGCCATGTAGTGTAGTTCCTATCTTCCCAATAGGCTCTGCGCATTGGAATAATACCTACAGCAGTAAAGGCCTAGGCCAGACGTTAACTAGGTCTACTACTGTCGATACTAGACTTAAAGTTTTGGGTTTGCCAGCGTAGCTCAGAGTTCGCTAGAAACTTTCTCGAATGTTCAAGGAGGAATTAACTTCCCTGATTAGACAAGAAGGGATTTAGTTTCTGACAACCATAGAACATGACAACTTTGCTCTCCCCTAATCAAGAGTCAATCTCGAGAGTCGTGTGAACAAAAGGCAAATTATTTTACTCAGTCAGTACGTGCATTCTTAGTCTCATCAGAATGTAGAGAAAAGGAAGAGACGGGCGTGTTCAATAAAAAGGTGTTATTTATTGATCAGTCTCTTTTCTCATACAAGAGAAATGGATCGATATTATTGCAATACTTATAGTTAAGTAAAGTGCATACATTAAAAGCAATAGTATAAAATAATACTGTAAAAACATTGATATGGTTTCTAAGCCATATGATGTTTAAAATGAATAAAATATATTACATACACATATACATTTGACTAAACGTACTCAACTGGTGTTTCTAGATACGCCTACCCCGTGTACCTGACCTAAGCCTAATACGTGGGCGGGAATAGAAAGTTACAGTTTAAGTTAAGTTTGTTTTTGCCAAGTGAATAACTAAAGAATTCTCTGTGAGGGGTTATTCAGTTCTGTACCTGGAATTTAGGATGAATGAGGAATGGTATCTCTCTCTCTGGTCTCGATATTCCAGGCTGCCTGCGAGGGCTGCCCAGAAACGCCGGTGCTGGATTCTCGGCAGGAGAAAGCAGCGCGTCTCTCAGCGCGTCAGGAAGGCGGGGCTGCTGCCAGCGGGGTCTGCTCTGCTCTTGGCTTCGGCAAGTATAGCTGCTCCGTCTCGTCACCACGCGTGTGTTTGCATATGGCAAGATCGGTAATATTTATACCTTTAAGGTGCCGAGATTGCCGTAAGGATGGACATAGATACGTCAATAAAGATGTCATACGATTTGTTCGTTAGCACATTCTTTTACTAAAGTTCTCGGTGAAATCAAAACAATGGCCGCAGGGTTTTGCCCAGGTTGTCATAGGTTTGATTTGTTATGAGAACTCCGTATGCCTTATCAGGGGCTGGAGGAATATCGCTTGTCTAATTAGATCGCAAGCGTTATGACCTAATCAGATAACACGTTCCTGTGCCGTAGTGTGACTGCGTCAGATAACGGTATCTACATCATGGGGGTTTTCTGCCTCATGGGCTGACTGCTAGTTAACTTGTTGGTTTGTTTAACTAGAATAGGGTCAGGAATAGAGGGATCGATTCAGAACCTATAGGAATACATGTCATGAGGGGGTCCAAGGTAGGCTTCTTGATCAATGGCAGGATCAAAGCATGTTTCCATGCCTGCGGGACCACTCCAGTTGACAGTGAAGAATTCAAAAGGGGGTTCAGCAAGGCATTTAAGGCAGGTGCCACCTTCCCCAGATGTTTAGCCGGGCACGGATCAAGTGGAGAGCCTGATTTCAGACTTGACAGAAGCTCGAGAGAAGTGTCAAGGCACAGATGTGGAAATTGTGAGAGAGAAGGACCTCGACCCTCCCTAAATGAAGGGGGGGATGAGGGACCCACAACCGACTGGGAGCTAGAGTGGAAAAGAGAGGCTTGAATGGTTGTGATTTTACTAACGAAGAAAGTTGCAAGCTGTTTTATCCATACTTCTGAATGAGTATGAGATGGAGTACAGGTGGCTGGAGAAGTGAAATCCAGGACAACTTTAAAAATTTCTTTACAGCCATTTTCAGCCTCATCAATTCGACGCTCGAAATAAGCCTTTTTTTCATTCCAGATGGACTGGTGGTAGGCTTTAGTTATCGTTCGAAATTTCAATTTCTCAGTCGGATCATAGGCCCGTCTCCAAACTCTCTCAGCCCTTTTACAACCCTGCCGCTGCTCCCTTAGCTGGGGAGTGAACCATGGGGCCGACGCTCTGCGTTCACCTGATTTAAGCTTTTTTTCGGGGATTAAGGTCTCAAATCTGGCTGTCAGCCATTTGTGAAAGAGGCCAAGATTTTCTTCCAAATTGCCCAAAAGAGGACATGGAAAGGTGGTAAGGGCCTCAGATAGCATATCCACCGAAAGCAGATGAAAAGGGCGTGAAATTCGCACGGTTGCTATTGATTCTCTTACCCGAGTAGGAGCAGTGGCAGGCACAGAAAAGGAGATCAAAAAATGATCAGACCACAGTACTGGTTGTATAGACGTTATAGTAATAGATTTTGTTGAAAAAATCTGGTCCAGGGTGTGGCCTTTATTGTGCGTCGGTTTCTGCAGATATGGAGACAATCCTAATGGAGCTGTGATGTCACTGAGTTTCATTGCATCAGGGTCCTGAGTGTTATCCATGTGAACATTGAGGTCCCCAAGAAGAATACAATGCTCAGATCTAAGACAGGGGACTGAGAGAGCTACTTGTAATTCATCAAAGAACGGCCCTGCAGGTCCCGGGGGTCTATACAAGAGAATCCCGGTACAAGCCTGGAGGGGAGAGAGCTGAAGGGTGAAACCCAGGGCTTCACATCCTTGAATATTCTCTACCGGGAAGGTTGAGCAGGGAATGTTTTTATTTACCACAGAGCTACACCTCCTCCTCTGCCCAATGTTCTATCCCTCCTAAAGGTGTTGTATTCCGGCGGGATGGCATTGGCTAGATCAGGTGCAGAGCAATCACTCAGCCAGGTCTCTGTGAGAAATATGCATGATATATTGGAATTCTGTAATAAATTCCAGATATCAAGGGAGTGACAGTTCAGGGATCTGGTATTAAGAAGAAGACATCGATAAGGGGCCGGGATATTATCCAGCGCAGTTCCGATAAGCATTGGAAGACGCCAACCGCAAATCGGACAACCTTTCCTCAATGCCCGACTGCCAGGGAAGATAGAATGACATTGGCCGCGAGGGGGGCGTAAAGCAAGTAAATCTGCCGAGGTATAGCAAAACATATCTGTAAAACGACGCAGAAGTTCTGCCAAAGAAATAAAAAATTAAACACCCCACCGTCCCGCTCCGTCCGCTGCCGAGACGCTGACGGGCGCAGACAGGCAGGACTCTGGCAAGACTCCGGCTAAGCGGAGGCCGACCCGCTGCGCGATCCCGCTGCGCGATCCCGCTGCGCTCGAGGGACTGGTTTAAATAGTCCCTCCAGGTGGGGAGCAAAACGACCCTCCAGTACACCCAAGATGGCGCTGGAAGAGCGTCAAAGCCCTTCTCAAGATGGCGCCCGCTGGGAAGCAAGAGAAACCCTCAGCAACCCCGAAACCGGGCCCGCACAAGCGCCGGTGTTCTTAACAATTATAGTGCAGGTAAGGGGTGAGCCCCACGAATGCTGCCTATTAAAATCAGGGAAAAAATAAAAGAAAACGAACAGAGATACAAAAACGGGCTTTTAAAAACTGAAACGCGCTCACCACGCTGCGCAAGAGCTGCTACTAGCTGCCAATACCTGGCTAATAATTTCTATCCTAATCTATGCTTGTCTTTGACCATGTACACTGTTCCACTGTCTTTTGGCTAGGTGTGCACTATAGAAATACCACAAACATACATACATACTGCCATGAAACTTATGGAGGTGAGGAAACTCCAGGGGCTTCACTGCTTGGGGATGTATGCAGGAGGGCACATAGTGTGCCAGCCTGTCTGTATGTACCCACAATTACAGCACGGCATGGACCTTACAGGCCATGTCGTGCTGGAAAGTGCTGTGGCTGACCAACCGCACTGCCTTTCTAAGGCTCTCCTATGAACCTTTGGAAGGCAGCACCATAGACCAGCCATCGCAGGACTATGTAATCTGGCAGGCAGTCGGTGGTGGAGTTTGGCTGTGTGGGAGCGTGGCTCCCACCCGCCAAACTAATTGTCTGGCCCTAAAGAACACTGAAGGACATGGCATGACCTTGAACACTATCCCAGACTAGAGTGCAACTCCTTCACTCCCTCTAATTTTTTTAATTCGATCTATGTAAAATCACAGTTTTTTCTCTTCTTTTTGTCAGTTATGAAATTTCCTGTGCTTCCACTGCAAATGCCACATTAAATTCGAGCCCGTAAGCCATTTCCCAGTTTCCCAGTTTACACTTTGTGTGTGTATTTATTGGTCTTCAAGTTCAGGCTGGATTATGTTTTTTTAAAGTAATATTGCGATTGTGATTAGACATAGGCCCACCAGTATAGGGGTACCAGCCTTTTCTGTAATTATATGGTCGGATCCCTTGATTAAAATCATTTGAATTTGGACTGTGTTAACATTCTGTGATGTTTTCTTACCTTCCTTTGCTATCTCACACATGAGCACTTATCTTTCACCCCTTCTCCCTTTCTCCCTGGAAATAACCGTGAAATAGAGCATGTCCCATGTACGGTATTCATATTTTGGGTATAAAGAATACATTTATGGTTGCTAATTAATCTTTCCCCGGTGACTTTTGAATGGTTTATTGGATGTGCTTATATGTGAAAAAGTGATAGTGAATTCCTTACAATATACTTACTGATAGAAGTATGTTCTAGTATGTCAGGGACCAACTGTTTTACTTTGTGTTATGCAACATTGGTCTCCCAGAGAAGAGTGGATTTCACATGGTGGAAGACAAAGTGACCTGGAAACCCCTGTGCACAGTGGGTTTCCATTTTCTGTGCAGACGATGTACACAGGACCTCCTCAGGAGATCAGCTGCATCCTCTAAAGCATTATTTTTTGGGGAGGGCAAGGCAGAGGGTAGAGTGGCTCTCGAGCTGTGCTCGAGAAAAAGCATCACCCCCTCTCCATAGTCCCGTTCCCACAGTAGCCCCCTCACGGCCAGTGAGTAATGGGCTCAAGATCCCGCCCCTCCCCATACCTTATCTCCTCCTCTCACAGGGTGAGATTATTTCCCAAATTTGGTATTTTTTCATCTTTCTGCTCACCCTCGTCCAGTCTTGATACACCACTTCACCTTTGCTGGTTACACAACTTTGTGCCAGTTCCTTTTCCCCTCATCATTCTTCTTTTAATATTGTAAACGTTTTCATTAAATGTCTGTCTCATTCACATAAAGCCTTTTAACTGTGCCTCACAAACTAACTGGGCTATATACAAATGTTAAGTTACACCTGTAAGTAATTTACATGTGTAAATATAAGTTTACACTTTTGAGTAACTTTACTACTTTTGACTATTCACAAAATCCAAGTGTAAAGCTGCTCAAAAGTGTATATTTACACATCACATACCCTGAAAAAGGGAGTGGTGCCTGAAATGCAAGTGGGAGTTACTGCTTAAAAAAAACAAGCAGTAACACGTTTAACACCACACATGGCCAACCCCTGGTCCTTCAAGACCCTCCCATGGAGAATAATAGAGGCAGGGACTAAAATGTAAACCCCAAGAAAATAGTGTTAATTTAATCAAATAATTTGAAATGGTGAAAATATAAATAAATAGAATTTAACGTTAAAAGAAATATAAATAGTACAGATTTTTAATATAATGATAGAATATTTTAATAACCATGCTTGCATTTAAAAAACGAATATAATTATTCATGTTATTAAATATAAATACAATACTTTTAATTAATAATTCACATCAGTTTTAATAATTATTAATGCATATTAAAAATAAATATTATATTACTTTAGGCAGGATTCTGTAAAGTTTGGTCTTGAGAAAAATAAGTTTAATGAAATTTAGCATATTTTAAACAAGTTAATTTTTAAGTAAGATGTAGTTAATAATGCTGTAGCATTTTTTCCTTTCGTTCTGCATTTAAAAAACATATAGAAAAAGAATTACTATTTAACATAGAAATATATTCACAAACTTTTTCCAAGTGGAACAATTTAAACATTTTCACCATATTTTAGCATATGTAGAACTATGTCACTAGGGTGGAAATCTTCCTATGGTAATTTATATTAAACACTTCCCTATACTTTACCATATGGAGATCTCCGGCCCCATTGCGAAGTCTCCCTATGGTAAAGTATAGTAAAGCTTCTTTAAATAAATATTGAATTATAAGTAATGTATTTAAAATATTACATTAGTAAATAGTAATATATTAATATATATATATATATATATATATATATATATATATATATATATATATATATATATATATATATATATATATATACATACATATAATAGCTCCAATTTCCTCAGAAATACCCAGCCGGGTCTGAAGAAATACAGCACTCACGTGGTTTCCAGGATTCAGCAAAAGGTTTTATTAAAGAACAAACGCGTTTTGGGAATGAGATCCCTTCGTCAGTGTTCACATCTGAAAAACGCTGTGCGGCACCATTATCTGTGTTTGTTGGGGTCATTAAAACAAACAGCGGACTTCAACAGACATACAATTTTGCGCGCCATCTTTGAATGCGTTAAACCTAACGATTCATCATTGTAGGTTACAAAGAGGCTATTAGACCATCAATTCATGCCGTGTATCGGCAAAGGATGTCAAACAAAACAATTTTTCCAATTCTAATTCATTTACTGGAAACTTTGTTGCATAGTTCATTCGAGCTCCAGTTTCCTGAGAAAGTAACGCTATGAAACCACAACGTCCCCATCAATACGTGTATCATAATTATTCATTGGCAAATATTTGCAAAATCTTGCCGTGTATCGGCAATTGCAGCCTAGATGGCTACCTCAGTCTCAGGAAAAAGTCATGAGCAAACAGATATGAACAGGCCTCAAACATATCTAATGTCCAACAAAATTCACAGTTAGGTGCATCTTCAACAATAATAAAACCTTTTGAACTCATATTCATCATATTTCCACTAGTGTGACAGTTCGTTTACAGTTCATTTAGACATTTTTACGGTCACATTTTCCAATACAATCATTGCTCTCATTATCCCAAATGAGATGCCAGTTCCTCTCCCATATTGAGACCCCCCGGTGCCCTGCTTTCCAAGTCGATAATATAACGAGACTCCAATCTCCTGAGTGTCTGTAATTTATTACCTCCTCTAGGATTGTCAACAACACAATCCAAACAGAAGTATCTCAGAAGGTCCCTGTTGCTATTGTGTTTGATTGCAAAATGACGGGCCACCGGATAAGAAAAGTCTTTATTCACGATGGCCCGCATATGCTCCAACACCCTCAGTTTAACAGGGTTGATGGTACTACCAATGTACCTCAATTGGCAGGGACACATTAGACAGTAAACCGCACGGTCTGTATGGCAGGACATGAATTTATTGATTCTCCTGCCTCCTTTGCAACCTTTAACATCATAGGTCAGAGTTCTCTTACTGGCTTAGCATGCTTTGCATTTTCCACAAGGGAAAAAGCCTTTGGCATCTTTCAACGTACCTTGCTGTTTCTCAATCGGCTTCAAATGGCTATGAACCATGTGATCACGGAGTGATCTAGCCTTTCTAAAGGTTATCAGAGGAGAAGCAGGTATGTCGGGCCCTACAACTTGGTCAGCTTTTAAAATGTGCCAATGCTTAGTCATGATGGATCTTAGCTTAAAGGAGTTTGCTGAGTAAGGTGTTATCATGCGGAATTTTCCATCTGTACTAGGACGGGTCTGTTTAGAGAAGAGGTTACTGCGTGGTAATTTCCTGACTCTGTTCAGGGCATCCTGTAAGAGATTAGAATTGTAACCTCTATTCAAGAATCTTTCTACACTATCACTAGCTGCATGTTTGAAGTCCTCATTTAAGGTACAATTGCGCTTAAGTCTTAAGAATGCCCATAGGGGATATTGTTTATGAGTTTCCGGGGGTGACTGCTGGAAGCGTGCAATACACTGTTACCAGCCGTAGGTTTACGGTACAGTTGGGTGCAGATTTTACCCTCCCTCACACTCACTTGGAGGTCCAGATAGTTGACCTTATCTTTATTCACATCTCCCGTGAATCTCAAATTACACTGATTATCATTAAGCACTTGTATGTACTCATTAGCCTCGGCTATTGACCCATCCCAAACAAGGAACAGGTCATCGATATACCTGCTCCATGCCACCACTTTGTTGTTCCAAGTGGCATTTCTGGGTGCCCAGGCTACCTGCTCCTCCCACCAGCCAATGAATAAATTTGCATAGCTGGGGGCGAAGCAGGAGCCCATCGCCGTACCAGAGAGCTGTCTGTATATATCATCCTGAAAGAGAAAGATATTATTATACAAGCAAATGTTAATGAGCTCTAGCAGCATTTTGTTGTGCATTGCATATTTCAATTCTCTTTTGTTTAGGAAATATTCTACAGCAAATATACCTTGTTCATGCTCAATGCATGTGTATAAGCTCGTTATGTCTAGGGTTATGAGTACATAGGATGGTTGCCAATCAAGATTTTCCACTTTATGGATAAAGTCTGATGTATCCCTGATGTAAGACTTCAAAGCAAGTAGAAAGTTGAACAAATGATAGTCTAGGAATTTAAAAAGACTCTCAGTCAATCCTCCCACGGAGGAGATGATTGGTCTCCCTGGGGGATTGGCAGTGTTCTTATGAACCTTGGGCAGATGGTAAAAACAAGGTAAGATGGGATTAACAGTTTCTAGGAAAAGATATTCTTCAAGATCCAACATTCGCTTGTCATGCCATTTCTTAAGCAGAGCATGAAAATGTCAATACTTGCCAGGTAATCTTTTTTCATTATCACAGCATAGCAAGTTGTATCTCGTAATTGACGTAACGCTTTTGCAATGTCCTGTTGTCTTGACATGATGACGATATTCCCTCCTTTGTCGGAGGGTTTGAATATAATTGTTTTATCCTCCATCAGGCCATTAATAGCCAATTTTTTTTCTTTGGTGACATTAAAGTGCTGTTTTTGGTGACTCTGTTCTGTCCTCATAGTCATCAAATCCCTGATGACTGCGTCAGAGAAGATGTCAATTGAGTCCACAACCGTTTGAGGGACAAATTTCGATGCGAGTTTAAATCCACTTTTTGGTGCTTCTTGGTCAATGCTGACATGAGCTAATCTTTGTGTCAGAGTGTTGCTCATTACGTTCGTTTCCATGTCTCCCTCTGATCTAAGGTTTTGCAGAACTTCACAAGCAGTTAGATCATTGACAGTTAAGAGGTCAGTGTCCTTTTTGTTGCTTCTCAGGTGTTTTGCCTCTTTTGTAGTTGGTTTAGTTTTATAAAACTTATGTAGTTTGACCTTTCGAATAAATTTGTACAAGTCAATTCGTGTTTGAGTGTACTCCATGTTGTTATTTGGACAGAATGTGAGTCCTAATTTTAAAACGGACTCTTCCGCTGTTGTCAATTGTCTTTGGGATAGGTTTACAATCGTTAGATGATCAGAAGCAGTCACCATCTGTCTCTTCTCTGACTTCTGGTTACTCTGGAGGTTGTTTTTACCTGTCCGCTGCCTCTTCCCTTTCCAGCCGCCATGTCTGGTTTGCCTACCCCTTCCGGGGGTTTGTTCTTGCCATCTCTGAGCCAACTTTCCCGAATTCCTTTGAACTCCTGTTGAAAAGGAGTTTTGGTGAATGATGTTGTTTCTAGATTTGTCGTTTCATCACCGGATATTTCACTCGCGGTGAGATCCGAGTCTGAGGTTTCTATTCTTGCTTCCGGGGAAGTTTTTGACATCTGGCTCTTCCTTGCTACTTCCTTTCGTGGCTGATCATATTTTTGGGAGAAGGTCAGGACCCTCCCCATTGCGTAGTCCTGTTCGTACCGGTCAAACTTTTCTTGTTTTCTCAGTTTTATCTTTGTCTCATATTTCTGTAATCTTTTCTTCATGTTAGCCCTGAGTTGTTCTTGTTCTTCTTTGTCAGGATTTTTTGAGATTAGTTCTTCCAAATCTTCAATCTCTTTCACCACCTTATCGCGGTCACTCCATGCGAATTGGATTAAGATTTCCAACATGCCTTTACAAGAGTTAGCTATGTGCGTAGCCCATGTTTCTAGCAGGAGGGGGGTCAGGATTCTCATACGCAGGGACAGTGAAAATCGGCACTCCTCGGGGTACCCATTGCACCTCGATGTATCCCTGTAGTGATGTCCCTTCCCACCATTTGCGGAGTTCCCGCTCATAACGTTTTTCAAGTTTTTGGAATTGCAATGTAAGAGTATTCGTAGCCTCCGTGATGACTTTAGGCGGCGGTTTGGAAATATCCGGGTTTTTATTCTTGAAGATGTCACCGGCCGCATCTCTGCGTTCTGACATGTTAAACATGTTCTTCCAACTCTGTGTTGATATCCCGGTCCCGAGAAACAACGCTAAACCAGTGCTTATTTGCTGCCTCACCCCCTCGCTCTGCCGTCGAATCTAACAATCAAAACAACACGGAAGTTTATAATTCGAAAGCGGGCTTACCGCGTAATGTGTCCGCGGACTCCCGCACTTCCCGTTGGTTCAGTTTTGAAGTGGATTGGAGGAGAGGGGAATATTCGCTTGGTTCTCCTTCCACCTCCACAGCGACGGTGGTGCACCCGTTCCAAATATCAAAGCTCCATACACCAGTAATACGGGTCACTCTTGAAAGCGGGTGCTGTTACGCGGTGGAGTCCCGCGTGACAAATAATAGCTCCAATTTCCTCTGAAATACCCAGCCGGGTCTGAAGAAATACAGCACTCAAGAGGCTCTTTGTAACCTACAATGATGAATCGTTAGGTTTAACACATTCAAAGATGGCGCACAAAATTGTATGTCTGTTGAAGTCCGCTGTTTGTTTTAATGACCCCAACAAACACAGATAATGGTGCCGCACAGCGTTTTTCAGATGTGAACACTGACGAAGGGATCTCATTCCCGAAACGCGTTTGTTCTTTAATAAAACCTTTTGCTGAATGCTGGAAACCCCGTGAGTGCTGTATTTCCGGTGACATCTTCAAGAATAAAAACCCGGATATTTCCAAACCGCCGCCTAAAGTCATCACGGAGGCTACGAATACTCTTACATTGCAATTCCAAAAACTAGAAAACCTTTATGAGCGGGAAATCCGCAAATGGTGGGAAGGGACATCACTACAGGGATACATCGAGGTGCAAAGGGTACCCCGAGGATTGCGGATTTTCACTGTCCCTGCGTATGAGAATCCTGACCCCCTCCTGCTAGAAACATGGGCTACGCACATAGCTAACTCTTGTAAAGGCATGTTGGAAATCTTAATCCAATTCGCATGGAGTGACCGCGATAAGGTGGTGAAAGAGATTGAAGATTTGGAAGAACTAATCTCAAAAAATCCTGACAAAGAAGAACAAGAACAACTCAGGGCTAACATAAAGAAAAGATTACAGAAATATGAGACAAAGATAAAACTGAGAAAACAAGAAAAGTTTGACCGGGACGAACAGGACTACGCAATGGGGAGGGTCCTGACCTTCTCCAAAAAATATGATCAGCCACGAAAGGAAGTAGCAAGGAAGAGCCAGATGTCAAAAACTTCCCCGGAAGCAAGAATAGAAACGACAAATCTAGAAACAACATAATTCACCAAAACTCCTTTTCAACAGGAGTTCAAAGTAATTCGGGAAAGTTGGCTCAGAGATGGCAAGAACAAACCCCCGGAAGGGGTAGGCAAACCAGACGTGGCGGCTGGAAAGGGAAGAGGCAGCAGACAGGTAAAAACAACCTCCAGAGTAACCAGAAGTCAGAGAAGAGGCAGATGGTGACTGCTTCTGATCATCTAACAATTGTAAACGTATCCCAAAGACAATTGACAACAGCGGAAGAGTCCGTTTTAAAATTAGGACTCACATTCTGTCCAAATAACAACATGGAGTACACTCAAACACGAATTGACTTGTACAAATTTATTCGAAAGGTCAAACTACATAAGTTTTATAAAACTAAACCAACTACAAAAGAGGCAAAACACCTGAGAAGCAACAAAAAGGACACTGACCTCTTAACTGTCAATGATCTAACTGCTTGTGAAGTTCTGCAAAACCTTAGATCAGAGGGAGACATGGAAACGAACGTAATGAGCAACACTCTGACACAAAGATTAGCTCATGTCAGCATTGAACAAGAAGCACCAAAAAGTGGATTTAAACTTGCATCGAAATTTGTCCCTCAAACGGCTGTGGACTCAATTGACATCTTCTCTGACGCAGTCATCAGGGATTTGATGACTATGAGGACAGAACAGAGTCACCAAAAACAGCACTTTAATGTCACCAAAGAACAAAAATTGGCTATTAATGGCCTGATGGAGGATAAAACAATTATATGCAAACCCTCCGACAAAGGAGGGAATATCGTCATCATGTCAAGACAACAGGACATTGCAGAAGCGTTACGTCAATTACGAGATACAACTTGCTATGCTGTGATAATGAAAAAAGATTACCTCGCAAGTATTGACATTTTCATGCTCTGCTTAAGAAATGGCATGACAAGCGAATGTTGGATCTTGAAGAATATCTTTTCCTAAAAACTGTTAATCCCATCTTACCTTGTTTTTACCATCTGCCCAAGGTTCATAAGAACACTGCCAATCCCCCAGGGAGACCAATCATCTCCTCCGTGGGAGGATTGACTGAGAGTCTTTCTAAATTCCTAGACTATCATTTGTTCAACTTTGTACTTGCTTTGAAGTCTTACATCAGGGACACATCAGACTTTATCCATAAAGTGGACAATCTTGATTGGCAACCATCCTATGTACTCATAACCCTAGACATAACGAGCTTATACACATGCATTGAGCATGAACAAGGTCTTTTTGCTGTAGAATATTTCCTAAACAAAAGAGAATTGAAATATGCAATGCACAACAAAATGCTGCTAGAGCTCATTAAATTTTGCTTGTATAATAATATCTTTCTCTTTCAGGATGATATATACTGACAGCTCTCTGGTACGGCGATGGGCTCCTGCTTCGCCCCCAGCTATGCAAATTTATTCGTTGGCTGGTGGGAGGAGCAGGTAGCCTGGGCCCCCAGAAATGCCACTTGGAACAACAAAGTGATGGCATGGAGCAGGTATATCGATGACCTGTTCCTTGTTTGGGATGGGTCAATAGCCGAGGCTAATGAGTACATACAAGTGCTTAATGATAATCAGTGTAATTTGAGATTCACGGGAGATGTGAATAAAGATAAGGTCAACTATCTGGACCTCCAAGTGAGTGTGAGGGAGGGTAAAATCTGCACCCAACTGTACCGTAAACCTACGGGTGGTAACAGTGTATTGCACGCTTCCAGCAGTCACCCCCGGAAACTCATAAACAATATCCCCTGTGGGCATTCTTAAGACTTAAGCGCAATTGTACCTTAAATGAGGACTTCAAACATGCAGCTAGTGATAGTGTAGAAAGATTCTTGAATAGAGGTTACAATTCTAACCTCTTACAGGACGCCCTGAACAGAGTCAGGAAATTACCACGCAGTACCCTCTTCTCTAAACAGACCCGTCCTAGTACAGATGGAAAATTCCGCATGATAACACCTTACTCAGCAAACTCCTTTAAGCTAAGATCCATCATGACTAAGCATTGGCACATTTTAAAAGCTGACCAAGTTGTAGGGCCCGACATACCTGCTGCTCCTCTGATAACCTTTAGAAAGGCTAGATCACTCCGTGATCACATGGTTCATAGCCATTTGAAGCCGATTGAGAAACAGCAAGGTTCGTTGAAAGATGCCAAAGGCTTTTTCCCTTGTGGAAAATGCAAAGCATGCTAAGCCAGTAAGAGAACTCTGACCTAGGATGTTAAAGGTTGCAAAGGAGGCAGGAGAATCAATAAATTCATGTCCTGCCATACAGACCATGCGGTTTACTGTCTAATGTGTCCCTGCCAATTGAGGTACTTTGGTAGTACCATCAACCCTGTTAAACTGAGGGTGTTGGAGCATATGCGGGCCATCGTGAATAAAGACTTTTCTTATCCGGTGGCCCGTCATTTTGCAATCAAACACAATAGCAACAGGGACCTTCTGAGATACTTCTGTTTGGATTGTGTTGTTGACAATCCTAGAGGAGGTAATAAATTACAGACACTCAGGAGATTGGAGTCTCGTTATATTATTGACTTGGAAAGCAGGGCACCAGGGGGTCTCAATATGGGAGAGGAACTGGCATCTCATTTGGGATAATGAGAGCAATGATTGTATTTGAAAATGTGACCGTAAAAATGTCTAAAAGAACTGTCACACTAGTGGAAATATGACGAATATGAGTTCAAAAGGTTTTATTATTATTGAAGATGCACCTAACTGTGAATTTTGTTGGACATTAGATATGTTTGAGGCCTGTTCATATCTGTTTGCTCATGACTTTTTCCTGAGACTGAGGCAGCCATCTAGGTTGCAATTGCCGATACACGGCAAGATTTTGCAAATATTTGCCAATGAATAATTATGATACACGTATTGATGGGGACGTTGTGGTTTCATAGCGTTACTTTCTCAGGAAACTGGAGCTCGAATGAACTATGCAACAAAGTTTCCAGTAAATGAATTAGAATTGGAAAAATTGTTTTGTTTGACATCCTTTTCCGATACACGGCATGAATTGATGGTTTAATAGCCTCTTTGTAACCTACAATGATGAATCGTTAGGTTTAACACATTCAAAGATGGGGCGCAAAATTGTATGTCTGTTGAAGTCCGCTGTTTGTTTTAAAGACCCCAACAAACACAGATAATGGTGCCGCACAGCATTTTTCAGATGTGAACACTGACGAAGGGATCTCATTCCCGAAACGCGTTTGTTCTTTAATAAAACCTTTTGCTGAATGCTGGAAACCCCGTGAGTGCTGTATTTCTTCAGACCCGGCTGGGTATTTCAGAGGAAATTGGAGCTATTATTTGTCACGCGGGACACCACCGCGTAACAGCACCCGCTTTCAAGAGTGACCCATATTACTGGTGTATGGAGCTTTGATATATATATATACATATATATATATATATATATATATATATGTATATATATATATATATATATACATATATATATATATATATATATATAACACACACTTAACAAAAGCAATTATTAAACAATGTTTAACACAATAAACAGCAGGGAAAGTGTTGGACTTCAGAGGGGTTAGTTTAAAAATTCCCAGTCTAATCCAAGCAAGAGAAGGAAAACTGTTGGACATCAGAGAGGTTAGATTTACTACTCCGAATGCAAACTAAACAACAGTAGGGACAGTATAGGACTTTGGTGGAGTTAGATTTTCTATTCCCACTCCAACCTAAGCAACAGTAGGAAAAGTGTTGACTTTGGAGGGATTATATATACCATTCTAACTCAAATTCATAAAAAAAAAAAAAAAATTACATACCCAACTTCAATTATTAAAATTAATTTTAAATAAGTTATATATACTAAGTAAATGTAATACAAAAGTAAATTAAATTAAAAGAAATTTCAAAATATATTATCGAATAAATTAAATATTTAAATACCATAAAAATACATTTAATTATAAATTAAGCTTCCTGTTTTCTGTTTTTTCTGAGTTTTACAGACAAATACAGAGAAAAACATTTATTTTCCGGTCTGTATTAATTCTTTAATTTGGATAAAAACAGAAATTGGGTTGTTTTTGAGTGATTATAAATGCTGTGAATCATGATTGCCAGGCCAATCTGTGCGGACTAACAGACAATGGGATAAAAAAAAAAAGATGGCATTGTTGCAAAGAGCCTTAAACAGCAGTATATTTGCACAACCGTGATACTAAAATGTGCATGTTTTCTTATACGTGCATACTTTATCATCTGAGTGCGCATATATCATTGAAACCTATCAGGCGTTCAGGCACAAGTGTACATTAACTAGGTTAATAAATGCAAAAATATACACATTTCAGCTTCATTTTTTCACAAAGCCCAAAATAAATATGGATAAATACATATTAAATTATCAGAAAAATAAATATGGATAAATATAGGCTGAAATGACGAAAATAGAAATACCATAAAACCAGGAGCCCTAATTATATATTAGACAACAATAAAATCAAAAGAATTAAATAAAACGAATATAATTAAAACAATAATAAATCAAAATACATGTTGATCCCTGCACCTTATGGCAAGCTTCTTGAGGGGCCAGCCACGGGGTGCGGGGATGACCAAACCTCCCATTGCACTATGGGAGCATGCATTACGGCCGGTTTACAGCCGTAATGCATGCTTCCATTGTGATACATAGGAATGCAACAGAACAGTGTTCAGTTGCATCCTAATGAGGCGGTCAGGACTGCCGACCGGGTGTCGTTGGTCCCAGGACCGTTGGTGTCGGGGAAAGGAATTCCGCCCAACATCTAAATCAGGTCCGATATGTTATTAAAAGCCACTTAAATATTTCATTTGCATAAAAAATTAACATGAACAAAACAATCAATTACAGTCACTTAAAACTTTTATTGTATACATTTTTTATAAGATTCTCTACAATATCCATCAATTTAGGCAAAACATAAACAAAAAAATCAAACAGGCACTATTGGATGAAATGGGCTTACAAAATTACTAAAAGCGCATTCAGAAGAATCCTTAAGGATAATAAATCGATGACCTGTCACTTTTCAGCTACTAAAATGCATTTGTAAAAGGTGTGTAAAATTAAGTCTATTGCCTTTGCATGCTCATTTGTTGTAATGTCTTTTAATTTGAGGTTTTCATAGTTTATATCCATGAATCTTATCAGTTTTTCGATAAAGGGGTTAGAGTGTATCTGAAAACATGCTGAAGTAGCTTCCTTTAAAGTGCGCAATGTTCATTTCCTGAAGGAACTACAAATATCGCTCGTCCCGGTACAATGACAGATAAAATGTTCAAAAATGTCTATTTCAATGGGCACAAAGTCTGCGGTTAGGGGTATTTAGGGGCTCATTATGATAGATTCACCGCCAATTTGCCGGCATTCTCCGCCTGCCAAATTATGATGGCAGGCGGTTTGCTGGCGGACAGGAAGTCCGTCCGCCACGGGTCCACCACAGGCAATCGTTCCGATTGCCTGGCGGACCCGGAAAGCATACCTAGAATGGTGGCGGTGCCTAACAGGCACCGTCCGCCATATTAGGATGCTTCATCTCCGCCAGCCTTGAATGGCGGTTCACCCGCCATTCAAAGGCTGGTGGATATTGACTTTGGGGGCCCGTTGCAGGCCCCCTTTCAGCAGGGCTTGCACTGGGCCAGGGACAGACTAATTTGCATATAGCCAGGTTCTGAACTGGGATGGTGCAGTGAGCTAAAAAACGGTGATGGATCAAGCCCTGATCTGTTGACTGGGTAGGAGTGTTCTGATTAACTCACATACTCTGTCCATCACCACCCCCTTTTTGTAATTATTTTGGCCACCATGAGTGTGGAAGGGTATGCTCAGACATGAGTCCCTTGCTCATTGCACCATCAGGATTCAAGCAAGCCGGGCCGAAGACGGCTGTAATGCCAGAAACCGGTCCCCGGAAGCTTGTTTCCTTTCCAGTGAAGAATTGGCTTGGTAGTTTGGTCTGCCCTGTTCCCATGATGCACTGGGCCAGGGACAGACTAATTTGCATATAGCCAGGTTCTGAACTGGGATGGTGCAGTGAGCTAAAAAACGGTGATGGATCAAGCCCTGATCTGTTAACTGGGTAGGAGTGTTCTGATTAACTCACATACTCTGTCCATCACCACCCCCTTTTTGTAATTATTTTGGCCACCATGAGTGTGGAAGGGTATGCTCAGACATGAGTCCCTTGCTCATTGCACCATCAGGATTCAAGCAAGCCGGGCCGAAGACGGCTGTAATGCCAGAAACCGGTCCCCGGAAGCTTGTTTCCTTTCCAGTGAAGAATTGGCTTGGTAGTTTGGTCTGCCCTGTTCCCATGATGCACTGGGCCAGGGACAGACTAATTTGCATATAGCCAGGTTCTGAACTGGGATGGTGCAGTGAGCTAAAAAACGGTGATGGATCAAGCCCTGATCTGTTGACTGGGTAGGAGTGTTCTGATTAACTCACATACTCTGTCCATCACCACCCCCTTTTTGTAACCCTTTCAGCAGGGGCACTTTTTCTTCTGCACTTGAGGGGCACGTATGGTGCCCCCCTACATTTCCCTGCACTATGTGGCAGGCACCGCATGGTAATTCCATGGGCGGGACCGCCGCCATATAGGCGGATGGTCCCAATTCCCGTGACGATGCCGGATGGACTCAAGTTCGTACGCCATCGTAGTTGGCCCCTAAATGTAGATTTCCAGGACCTTCAAACTCTTTCATATGCCTGTACATTAAACCGAATATTAGAAATATTTGCTTTTTTATTGCCTCTTAGGTGGAATCGATAAACTGCTCAGTACACTGAAAGTAAGATTCCATAAGGAGCCCAGGAGGTTTATGGTGCAATACGTTTAATAAGTCTCTTATACAAAAGGACTACTGGAGACTTTCCCTGATGACTCTTTTGCGAGTAGGGTCTGGCATTTTCAAAATATCCTTTAGGTTTAACTTTGTTTTTATTGACAATCTGCAGCAAATAGAAAACACACATCTCTATTAACCCCTTTTCCTTGATCGCAAGTCTCCAACCCCCCCCCCCAACCCCGCCCAAAAAGCTGCTTTCAAACCTTTTGCGTCCTCTGTGCGGATGCAGCCCAAAATAGTCCCTCAAACTTTGTGAGGCGCTGCTACGAGAGGATCTGTGGTATCGGAAGTCAAAAGATCCTTTAGCGATGGTAAGTTGTGATCTAGGAGAGCATCACTGATTTGATTAGGAGAGAGACACCAACTAGTACTGGAATTCTGTATTAATTATTGATACATCTAGACCCTAAAAGAATCAGCTTTTGCAGAGGTGGAATCACAGAAATAATTGATTTTTTAAGTCAAGCTAATTGCCTCAGTTAATGGAAGGCTTAGTTCGAATCTGATCACTGCATGTAGGGTAGAGCTTCGTAAATTCAATGGAAGGCAAACATTTTGAATGAAAATTGTTACTAATTTATTTACCTTCTTAACACCTAAAACTAACGAGTTATAAGTCAAGAGTGGAGTCAGTTTAGTTCTAAAATTTGTTATGGTTTGCCTGATTAGCCACAAAGTAATGTACAAAGTTCCCCAGGTGGGGTGGAGAGAAGGTAGAGTATGTCAAAATGAAGCGTGTAAAGAGAAAGATAGAAGAAAGCCAAAGAGGGGAATACCCTAGTTGGGACTAAAACCCTCACACACCTAGCAAGCTAGATGTCATGCTTCATCATATGGGTTTGCTCCTCGCTGAACTGGCGCTGCAATGTTCAGCGGGCACCCATAAAGGGGCTCTTTAACGGAGATCTTTAATCCCTGCCATATGGTGCATGCGGGTGTGCGGGGAAGAAAAGGGTGTAGTCGTGAGAATTGTGGTGAAACTTAAAAAAGGTGGGTCAGTCCACAAAGAACTTTATTGGCGTGGCTGGCGCCCTTGGTTAAAATAGTGGGAGGGGAGATAGTTGCTACAGGTAGTGTTGTGCAAGATACCTACAACCCCCTGGTATGGTCCATATGGTCAAGCTAATTGCCTCAGTTAATGGAAGGCTTAGTTCGAATCTGATCACTGCATGTAGGGTAGAGCTTCGTAAATTCAATGGAATTTGATGTAATCCAATTGGTCCAATGTGATAATAAATATTTGGGGTATGGTCCGGCGTTGACTTGTCTGGTCATCGAGAGGGAGGGGTCCAGGATGGAGCCCAGGTTGCGTGCGTGGTCGGTTGGCTTGGGTGCGGTGCCCAGGGCTGGGGGCCACCAGGAGTCGTCCCAGGCGGAGGGCGAAGTTCCCAGGATGAGGACTTCCGTCTTGTCCGAGTTCAGTTTCAGGCGGCTGTCCTTCATCCACTCCGCGACGTCTTTCATCCCTTCGTGTAGGCAGGTTCTGGCGGTGTCGGGGTCTCTGGTGAGGGAGAGGATCAGCTGGGTGTCGTCGGCGTAAGAGATGATGTTGAGGTTGTGCTGGCGTGCGATAGCTGCGAGAGTTTTCATGTAGATGTTGAAGAGGGTGGGGCTGAGTGAAGATCCTTGCGGGACGCCGCAGATGACTTTGGTGGCCTCGGAGCGAAACGGGGGGAGGCGGACTCTTTGTGGTCTTCCGGCGAGGAACGAGATGATCCACTCCAGTGCCTTCTCTTGGATACCGATGTTGCTGAGGCGCTGGACTAGGGTGCGGTGGCAGACCGTGTCGAACGCAGCGGAGAGGTCCAGGAGGATGAGGGCCACTGTTTCCCCCTTGTCGAGCAGGGTCCGGATGTCGTCGGTGGCTGCGATGAGGTCGTCGGTCTAATGATTCAAGGGCTTTACAGTAGGCTGAAATAATAAATGGTCCAGCATACTTGATTTACATGAAGTAGGTACAACATTTTTGACCAATAGGTGACTCGTTATTGGACTTTGTGTGCAAACCTTATTAACCAAAATTAAGATCCCGTCTGCCATAAGATGCAGTAAATCCATCACGGGCGGTGTTGGTACCTAATTAATTGAGTGCTCCATTCTCTGATTTAGATTTGCACTCCTGCTATTGTCTTCAATTTGGTAGAGGTTTCTTCTGATCTCTGTTATTCGGTGGTGTTACTTGCAGGGGCTGCTCCGCTGCTATGGCGGAGGAGCGTCGTGCCCGTACCCACAGAGGAAAACGAAAAATAAAATGATTTTAATGCAGATCATTTTATTTTTCATCCCGCGGCCAAGTCTTGGGGTGCGGGGCCACAGCACTGCAGTAGGGCAGGAGGAGTGGTAGGCCCTGCTGTCAGTGTGCATGAGGGTTTGGTCGGCCATTTTGGGCTGGTCAAACCGTCATGCGCACTGACATCTCTCCAACCCAGCTGCATTACTGGGTGGAGAGATGAGCAGGCATGGTCGCCAAGCTCCAGATGGGGTGCAAAACCAGTGCTCTCTGTCAATCCCTATGCTGCTCTCATGGTGAGATCAGTATCGGGATTGGCCGCAGGGGAACCTGGGAGCTTCAGACTGTGCCAAGAGGAGAAGCTTGGGCAGCAGTGCGGCGAGCGGAAGACAGGCAGCTATGTTTTTTTGATATAATTTTGGCTCCCTCACGCTGTCCACTCCCCCTTCGCTCCTCACCACGCCCCCCCACCACATTTATCTGACAATAGCCGCTATGGGTTACTTGGTATTTGTTGCACATTATCCGATTTTAAATTTGAAGTATAACTAGTGATCTTGTCTGTGTTTTGTTGAGGCTCTTTCAGGGAAATTGCATTCCCAATAGGTGGGTCGCAGGTGTCACGCTTTGATTGTTATACAATAGGAGATATTTATATGGAGAAAGTTGAGGCATTCTCTTCTACTACTTGGCTGTAGGTTCAACTTTACTAAGGATGGTACTAAGGATGCATTTAGTGGGGGAGTGTTTTCCACAGCAGGGTGTATGTTGACTGGCATGGATAACTGCAAGGAAGACTTGGAGTAAGTGGATGATGTGTTCCTAAAAATCAGAATAGTTTTTGCGTTCCCTGTTGTTTACTTTAGCAGTGGTGCACACCTCTTTATCTTTTTCTAGATTTTTGTTTAGTTTTTTCAATTTTTTCAGTCACTGTTTACTTACAGAAGTCTCAAAAGGTTCTCTTGAGCAATTTGAATTGGTACGTTTGTGCTTCAACAATTGTTGATGCATTCTCTACCACCGGAGTTGTTCCAGGTTGAACCAAGTTTGTTTCAGCTTCGTCACTATGTAGGTCATTTGATCTAAGACTCTCTTCTTGCTCCTTTGCCTCCAAAACTTGCCTTTGCATTACCAATAGCAATTTTGGGTTCGGTTTTATTAGAGGAGTAACTGTTGATACAGTGGAATTGTTAGTGTTTGGATCACAAGTTAGAGAGACTAAAGTTGGATCCTGCGCCATTTGGACGGTTGTTGCCATATTCAGAGAAGAATTTGGTATAAATTCAGATTTTAAGCTTGTACATATCTTTGTGGGGAGAAGCTCTACTAGACTAATTTAGTCATCCATCCTTGTCAAAATAGAGATAGTCTCCACTAATGCTGTCAGTTTTGTTTTCACCCCAATTAGGTCCTTGTTAAGGGGGGTTCCATGTAGACGAATGTTCTTGTATTGATTTTAACAATGTGACCCCTTCGCCATAAAAGCTGATTGAAATTCCAATGCCTCTGCCATTTGCGTAAGCGTAGAACTAATTGAACCCATTGCTAAAACTAGAGGATCTAATGAAGGAGTGTCTAAGTCCTGTTCCAATGAGTGATCTTGTTTGGCCAAGTCTGAAAATCTTTATATTCTCTTTATCAGCGGGCCGGCTGAGTGGTTAATTGGGTTTGTAATAATTCCATTCATTTCCATCAATAAATCCGAATTCTTTAGGGAGCTCACTAACTCATTTGTCTCTCTTATGACAAGATTTGAGTTTCCATAATGGCTAGATTTGCTTGGACAAGATCTTGTTATTGATTTGATGAAGGAGCCAATGTGGAGGTACGTGAAGGCTCCTCAGAAGAATCTCCACGTATATTGAGTTGCTTTCAGAACCCGAAAGGTAGAAGTCGGGTATGTAAGGAGCTCTGTGGACCTCAGCCATGGTAACAGGTGATGTTTGACGTTCAGAATTAGTCCTCGAGGGGAGTTTAAACAAAAATGTTTTTGTGGCTTGGAAGATGCCTTCCCCACTGATTAGCCTGGACAAGGGTGCATTATCATTGTGGGATAATTTTGTTTGAGACAGACAGGTTTGCCTTGTACTCCAGTTAGTGATTGATCATGTGTTGAGTTGGAATTTCTCTTTTGAAGAGCTCCTGAGTTAATTTCAACTGGTGTCAGATGGTTGCAGTTTAGAGGCTGAGTGCTTCCTTGAATTGCTCCTTTTGTCCCCATCACACTCCTGTAAATCCAGCTGTAAATCCGTCTTGCGCCCCGGCTGCAATGCCATGGTCAATGTATCTGACCCATTGTGATTGGAAAAGATGTTCAGGCTTGCACATGGCTCTGATCCCTGGAGTCTTTTGTTGGTTGCAGCGGCTGTTTCACACTTTGGAGAGAGTTGGGAATGGAGTTTGCTTTCTACAACTTTTGCTGGCGGGTATTTATTGCTTTGGCTTGCCTTGGTGTCAAATTGTCATCAGCGTTGTCAGAGTTTATCACAAAATAACAAATATGTTTTCCTTTTTTGTAGCCGAATCCTGCTACTGAGAAGTATGAGCACGAGCCAATACTAAGCTGACCGGTCCTCCATTCACTGTAAGTGAGGACTGTGGTGAAGTCTGTTATCAAATGGGAGGACAACCTACCCTGCTTTGGGGCACACCATGAGCTTCCAGAAGAGGTGTCTCAACCTGCAGAAAGGTTTCCATTTCAGGTCAGTAGTGCTCTGATCCCCTCAAATCACCCGCAAGCCACACCGGAAGTCAGATTCAGTAGGAAGTGGAGAGCCAGAGCCACATTCCACTGCCCACCAAGCACCAGTCCAGCTGTCTCATTCACCAACCTCACACCGCATCCCCACCGGTATCATGGTCTGCCCTGTCCCAGTTGTGCTCACTGCTGAGCCTATGTTTACCAGAGACCCCAAGAGGTCAGTGGCTGACCTCGTCGCCGAGTGCCCCAAGGCCATGGGCAGGGTAGTGGCATGGCCAACAGGTAGAAAAGTGCAGGGAGTCAGAGCAGGCAGCTAGCTGCAGCTAGCAGCAGCAAGGCAAACCGCAGAGAAACTCCAGGCATGAGTGTGCTCCGGCCATTTCCATGGGGCGGCATGCGGCATGCGGCATGCGGCATGCGCGTACTCACACACAAAAACCTGTAAGCTCCCAAACTAAACCTTCAGCTAAGGAATAGCCACCAGTACTCAGGGTTACACCCTACTCTAAAGATCAATAAAGGCCAGGCACAAGAAAACAATAAATTAAAATGTAATTGACTCCCCACCCTATTCCCCTACAAATCCAACTACACACTACAACATTATAAATGAATAATTACATTTAAAAAAAAAATCCAATCACACATTTAAAATTACTATGTATATTTAAAAATAATTATAACAATTATGCTAATAATGCAAACACCTAAAATTAATATACTAATAGCAATTAAATGAATTAAAAACATTTATTACAACTATATTAAACTAAAGAATATTAAATACAACAATATTCTTTAAAACGCTATTATATACAAAACAACCTGATATTCTTAGCTTCTATATTTTGTTCCAGAATATTTTTGTTGTGATAATATTTTTTAAATGATATTCTTGTCACACAACATTTTTGAACTGATATTTGTGTCATTCACCATATTTACGTGTGCGTAGGCTCCATAGTAGGGCAGAGATCTCTGAACAGAAAAAGAAAGGAGAGGCAGAGGTTTGAACTCCACATGTAGATTTGTGAATAGTTTTTTGCAGTACATTTTGTAGTACTACAAAATGCATTTCATGAATAGACCGCTAAGTTCCTTTGTGGTGCTCTCTATCTGAATCAATACAAAATTTCAAATCTCACAGTCTGTATAAAATAACACTTGTACTCCACATCTGTTTCTTTCTCTTTTATTGCTTGCCAATAAAAATCTTTAGTTTTCACTTATGACTTTCAAACCACACCTTTTCTGCAAAACTAATATTTTAACAGGCTGTATATCATAACTTGCTCAGTAAATCCCATAAATCATTCAAGAATTGGAGCTCTTCTTTTGCTGAAAAACTAACTGTGGTCCATATTAATGTTAAACAGAGTAACTTTCCAAGATAAATTGATCTCACTTCTTAACAAGTTCACAACTTTAACAAAGGTAGAATGAAACCAGGAAGAGGGGCGAAGGCGACAAATCCAAGGAGGGGGACATTTTCTCGCGCCTCCAGTGCATCACTTTTTGTGACATTCCGTGGCGCAGGAGTGTGCTCCATATTTATGAAGCAGCACTAATCCACTTTTTTTGGCTTAATGCTGCCTTGTAATTATTGTTCCATTTAACGCAGTTTCCAGGGTTAAAGGGGCGTGCAATGGGTGTTGCTGGGGGTGTTCCCAGCAACATCCATGGCTTTTTGATACTGAGACAGATTTACAAGAAATCGTAACTTTGAGGCAGTAAGGGAGGCATAACTAGGAGAAATATATTTATTTCTCCTAGTTTTTTCTTTCTGTAGCACTGATAGAAAGCGTAAATAGCCTTTGTGATTGTTTTTATGCAGGAAGGTTTCCCTTCCTGCACAAAAACAATCATCCCCTCAACGCAGGCACCCTTGCACCACGGTGCAAAAGTGCCTGCGTTGACACGCAGCAGCCCATTGTGCACTAGTGTAGAGGAAAAGGACAGGAATGAGTCGTATCTGATAGATACGATGCATTCCGCCCTTTTCGTTTGCTGTAGGGCAGGGCAGCAGGAAGGCCTGTTGTGCCTGCCTACGGCAAATACTCATAAATGAGACCCTCAATATCTAACCCCTTCTGTTTCGATTACTTTCTTTGGTCTCATATCTCTACAGTGTGGCTTTTAAAGAATACCGGGCAGGCCCGGACTGGCCGTTGCGGGCACCGGGCAATCCCCCGGTGCGCCGCAAGGGTGGGGGCCGGTTTTGGGCCCTGGGGGCTGTTTTTGTTACAGGGCCGATTTAGCAGCATAGCTGCAAAATCGGCCCTGTAACAAAATCGGCTGAAAACCGACCCGGCAAAGAGCTCGGTAGCACCCCCAGGGGGCCGGCCGAGCACTTTGCCAGGGCGGGTTTTTGTTCTCAGTCCTGCCCTGATACCGGGGCGGGATCGAGCTGGCTTATTTACAAGCTCCTTGCACCGCTGATACCTCACTTTTTCCCATTTTAAAAGTGATGCACTGGCGGCGCAAGGGGCTTGTAAATAAGCCCCAGGGTGTTCGGATATAGACAACCAATTCCACAAACCTAAAAAAAGGACTACAATTTTCTGATATGTGACAGGCACAGAAATACTTCATTGATATAACTCACCTACATAGAAAACGCAGCAGATGATGCACCAGGAGGTCATAAATTCACCTTTTACATGCATTATAATCTATGTTCTTTAAATTATGTTCTGCTGAGGACTGCTCACTAATTGTGCACTGACTCGTGTGAAATCTGCAGTCTGCAGTCGGCCGCCTCTGAATGCCGGCCAATGGGCTGATTCTATTGAAATTTGCCGGTTTCTAACCTTTGAAGCCTCTTATCTATGTGTCTATCTATGTGTCTCACGAAAGTGCCTTTATTTATCTGCTTCCCTTAAAACTCGGCTCGTCACAAAACAATTACAATCAACATGTCAGCTGAATTCCTGGGTGCCTCGGCCTTGCACTTGCACCTTGTCATGGCCGTGCCCGGCCTTTCATGCCTCATGAGAACACATGCTCGGTTTATAATCTGAGAGGCCGTCTGTTATCACCACGTCCTTCCAGTTCTATTTCAATGTCTCCGCCTGTGCGCCATGAAAGTATGTTTGCGTTTGCCAAGCGGCAAGCCCCTGCCTGCCGGGCTAGCATTCTGGGAACCTTCTGGCGGTGTTGACAGCGCCTAATATTAGTGATACTGAGAGCTGCCAGGGCCTTGTTATGACTGCATCAAAAGCAGTTGAGTATACTGTATCTGAGCAAATAAAATAACAAACTACTTTCATTCGAGTTGTTTGCAGAAAATCAAGGGTAAACCCCTTCCCTCCTGAGATATCAGTCAGCTCTTATCTGCCTTTTACCAGGTAAAATTGTAGCAGTCCAGGGAGCACAGATCATGAGGTAACTTACAAAGATAAACAATGCATCTACTGTGCTATCACCAGGCGTTCTGCATCTAAAACCCAGTCAAGCACCATCAGACGTTCTCCATCTAAAACCCAGTCAAGCACCATCAGACGTTCTGGGATCTAAAACCCAGTCAAGCACCATCAGACGTTCTGCATCTAAAACCCAGTCAAGCACCATCAGACGTTCTGCATCTAAAACCCAGTCAAGCACCATCAAACGTTCTGCATCTAAAACTCAGTCAAGCCCCATCAGACGTTCTGCATCTAAAACCCAGTCAAGCGCCATCAGACTTTCTGCATCTAAAACCCAGTCAAGCGCCATCAGACGTTCTGCATCTAAAACCCAGTCAAGCACCATCAGACGTTCTGGGATCTAAAACCCAGTCAAGCACCATCAGACGTTCTGGGATCTAAAACCCAGTCAAGCACCATCAGACTTTCTGCATCTAAAACCCAGTCAAGCACCATCAAACGTTCTGCATCTAAAACCCAGTCAAGCCCCATCAGACGTTCTGCATCTAAAACCCAGTAAAGCGCCATCAGACGTTCTGCATCTAAAACCCAGTCAAGCGCCATCAGACGTTCTGCATCTAAAACCCAGTCAAGCACCATCAGACGTTCTGGGATCTAAAACCCAGTCAAGCACCATCAGACGTTCTGGGATCTAAAACCAGTCAAGCACCATCAGACTTTCTGCATCTAAAACCCAGTCAAGCACCATCAAACGTTCTGCATCTAAAACCCAGTCAAGCGCCATCAGATGTTCTGGGATCTAAAACCCAGTAAAGCACCATCAGACGTTCTGCATCTAAAACCCAGTCAAGCGCCATCAGATGTTCTGGGATCTAAAACCCAGTCAAGCGCCATCAGACGTTCTGGGATCTAAAACCCAGTCAAGCACCATCAGACGTTCTGGGATCTAAAACCCAGTCAAGCACCATCAGACGTTCTGCATCTAAAACCCAGTCAAGCACCATCAAACGTTCTGCATCTAAAACCCAGTCAAGCGCCATCAGATGTTCTGGGATCTAAAACCCAATAAAGCACCATCAGACGTTCTGCATCTAAAACCCAGTCAAGCGCCATCAGATGTTCTGGGATCCAAAACCTAGTCAAGCACCATCAGACGTTCTGGGATCTAAAACCCAGTCAAGCACCGTCAGACGTTCTGCATCTAAAACCCAGTCAAGCACCATCAGACGTTCTGGTATCTAAAACCCAGTCAAGCACCATCAGACGTTCTGCATCTAATACCCAGTCAAGCCCCATCAGACGTTCTGGGATCTAAAACCCAGTCAAGCACCACAGACGTTCTGCATCTAAAACCCAGTCAAGCACCATCAGACGTTCTGCATTTAAAACCCAGTCAAGCACCATCAGACGTTCTGGTATCTAAAACCCAGTCAAGCACCATCAGAAGTTCTGCATCTAAAACCCAGTCAAGCGCCATCAGACGTTCTGCATCTAAAACCCAGTAAAGCACCATCAGACGTTCTGGGATCTAAAACCCAGTCAAGCACCATCAGACGTTCTCCATCTAAAACCCAGTCAAGCACCATCAGACGTTCTGGGATCTAAAACCCAGTCAAGCACCACAGACGTTCTGCATCTAAAACCCAGTCAAGCACCATCAGACGTTCTGCATTTAAAACCCAGTCAAGCACCATCAGACGTTCTGGTATCTAAAACCCAGTCAAGCACCATCAGAAGTTCTGCATCTAAAACCCAGTCAAGCGCCATCAGACGTTCTGCATCTAAAACCCAGTAAAGCACCATCAGACGTTCTGGGATCTAAAACCCAGTCAAGCACCATCAGACGTTCTCCATCTAAAACCCAGTCAAGCACCATCAGAGGTTCTGGGATCTAAAACCCAGTCTAGCACCATCAGACGTTCTGCATTTAAAACCCAGTCAAGCGCCATCAGACGTTCTGCATCTAAAACCCAGTCAAGCGCCATCAGACGTTCTGCATCTAAAACCCAGTCAAGCACCATCAGACGTTCTGGGATCTAAAACCCAGTCAAGCACCATCCGACTTTCTGCATCTAAAACCCAGTCAAGCACCATCAAACGTTCTGCATCTAAAACCCAGTCAAGCGCCATCAGATGTTCTGGGATCTAAAACCCAGTAAAGCACCATCAGACGTTCTGCATCTAAAACCCAGTCAAGCGCCATCAGATGTTCTGGGATCTAAAACCCAGTAAAGCACCATCAGACGTTCTGGGATCTAAAACCCAGTCAAGCACCATCAGACGTTCTGGGATCTAAACCCCAGTCAAGCACCATCAGACGTTCTGCATCTAAAACCCAGTCAAGCACCATCAAACGTTCTGCATCTAAAACCCAGTCAAGCGCCATCAGATGTTCTGGGATCTAAAACCCAATAAAGCACCATCAGACGGTCTGCATCTAAAACCCAGTCAAGCGCCATCAGATGTTCTGGGATCTAAAACCTAGTCAAGCACCATCAGACGTTCTGGGATCTAAAACCCAGTCAAGCACCGTCAGACGTTCTGCATCTAAAACCCAGTCAAGCACCATCAGACGTTCTGGTATCTAAAACCCAGTCAAGCACCATCAGACGTTCTGCATCTAATACCCAGTCAAGCACCATCAGACGTTCTGGGATCTAAAACCCAGTCAAGCACCATCAGACGTTCTGCATCTAAAACCCAGTAAAGCACCATCAGACGTTCTGGGATCTTAAACCCAGTCAAGCACCATCAGACGTTCTCCATCTAAAACCCAGTCAAGCACCATCAGAGGTTCTGGGATCTAAAACCCAGTCAAGCACCATCAGACGTTCTGCATTTAAAACCCAGTCAAGCATCATCAGACGTTCTGCATCTAAAACCCAGTCAAGCGCCATCAGATGTTCTGCATCTAAAACCCAGTCAAGCACCATCAGATGTTCTGCATCTAAAACCCAGACAAGCACCATCAGACGTTCTGCATCTAAAACCCAGTCAAGCGCCATCAGACGTTCTGGGATCTAAAACCTAGTCAAGAACCATCAGACGTTCTGGGATCTAAAACCCAGTCAAGCACCATCAGATGTTCTGCATCTAAAACCCAGTCAAGCACCATCAGACGTTCTGCATCTAAAACCCAGTCAAGCGCCATCAGACGTTCTGGGATCTAAAACCTAGTCAAGAACCATCCGACGTTCTGGGATCTAAAACCCAGTCAAGCACCATCAGATGTTCTGCATCTAAAACCCAGTCAAGCACCATCAGACGTTCTGCATCTAAAACCCAGTCAAGCGCCATCAGACGTTCTGGGATCTAAAACCCAGTCAAGCACCATCAGATGTTCTGCATCTAAAACCCAGTCAAGCGCCATCAGATGTTCGGGGATCTAAAACCCAGTCAAGCACCATAAGACGTTCTGCATCGAAAACCCAGTCAAGCACCATCAGACGTTCTGGAATCTAAAACCCGGTCAAACACCATCAGACGTTCTCCATCTAAAACCCAGTCAAGCACCATCAGATGTTCTGCATCTAAAACCCAGACAAGCACCATCAGACGTTCTGCATCTAAAACCCAGTCAAGCGCCATCAGACGTTCTGGGATCTAAAACCTAGTCAAGAACCATCAGACGTTCTGGGATCTAAAACCCAGTCAAGCACCATCAGATGTTCTGCATCTAAAACCCAGTCAAGCACCATCAGACGTTCTGCATCTAAAACCCAGTCAAGCGCCATCAGACGTTCTGGGATCTAAAACCCAGTCAAGCACCATCAGATGTTCTGCATCTAAAACCCAGTCAAGCACCATCAGACGTTCTGCATCTAAAACCCAGTCAAGCACCATCAGACATTCTGCATCTAAAACCCAGTCAAGCACCATCAGACGTTCTGGGATCTAAAACCCAGGCAAGCAGCATCAGACGTTCTGCATCGAAAACCCAGTCAAGCACCATCAGACGTTCTGGAATCTAAAACCCAGTCAAGCACCATCAGACGTTCTGGGATCTAAAACCCAGTCAAGCATCACAGACGTTCTGCATCTAAAACCCAGTCAAGCACCATCAGACGTTCTGGGATCTAAAACCCAGTCAAGCACCATCAGACATTCTGGTATCTAAATCCTAGTCAAGCACCATCAGACGTTCTGCATCTAAAACCCAGTCAAGCACCATCAGACGTTCTGGGATCTAAAACCCAGTCAAGCACCACAGATGTTCTGCATCTAAAACCCAGTCAAGCACCATCAGACGTTCCGCATCTAAAACCCAGTCAAGCACCATCAGACGTTCTGGTATCTAAAACCCAGTCAAGCACCATCAGACGTTTTGCATCTAAAACCCAGTCAAGCGCCATCAGACGTTCTGCATCTAAAACCCAGTAAAGCACCATCAGACGTTCTGGGATATAAAACCCGGTCAAGCACCATCAGACGTTCTGGAATCTAAAACCCAGTCAAGCACCATCAGACATTCTGGGATCTAAAACCCAGTCAAGCACCATCAGACTTCTGCATTTAAAACCCAGTCAAGCACCATCAGACGTTCTGCATCTAAAACCCAGTCAAGCGCCATCAGATGTTTTGCATCTAAAACCCAGTCAAGCACCATCAGATGTTCTGGGATCTAAAACCCAGTCAAGCACCATCAGACGTTCAGGGATCTAAAACCCAGTCAAGCACCATCAGACGTTCTGCATCGAAAACCCAGTCAAGCACCATCAGACGTTCTGGAATCTAAAACCCGGTCAAACACCATCAGACGTTCTGCATCTAAAACCCAGTCAAGCACCATCAGACGTTCTGGGATCTAAAACCCAGTCAAGCACCATCAGACGTTCTGGGATCTAAAACCAGTCAAGCACCATCAGACTTTCTGCATCTAAAACCCAGTCAAGCACCATCAAACGTTCTGCATCTAAAACCCAGTCAAGCGCCATCAGATGTTCTGGGATCTAAAACCCAGTAAAGCACCATCAGACGTTCTGCATCGAAAACCCAGTCAAGCACCATCAGACGTTCTGGAATATAAACCCAGTCAAGCACCATCAGACGTTCTGGGATCTAAAACCCAGTCAAGCATCACAGACGTTCTGCATCTAAAACCCAGTCAAGCACCATCAGACGTTCTGGGATCTAAAACCCAGTCAAGCACCATCAGACATTCTGGTATCTAAATCCTAGTCAAGCACCATCAGACGTTCTGCATCTAAAACCCAGTCAAGCACCATCAGACGTTCTGGGATCTAAAACCCAGTCAAGCACCACAGATGTTCTGCATCTAAAACCCAGTCAAGCACCATCAGACGTTCCGCATCTAAAACCCAGTCAAGCACCATCAGACGTTCTGGTATCTAAAACCCAGTCAAGCACCATCAGACGTTTTGCATCTAAAACCCAGTCAAGCGCCATCAGACGTTCTGCATCTAAAACCCAGTAAAGCACCATCAGACGTTCTGGGATATAAAACCCGGTCAAGCACCATCAGACGTTCTGGAATCTAAAACCCAGTCAAGCACCATCAGACATTCTGGGATCTAAAACCCAGTCAAGCACCATCAAACGTTCTGCATTTAAAACCCAGTCAAGCACCATCAGACGTTCTGCATCTAAAACCCAGTCAAGCGCCATCAGATGTTTTGCATCTAAAACCCAGTCAAGCACCATCAGATGTTCTGGGATCTAAAACCCAGTCAAGCACCATCAAACGTTCTGCATCTAAAACCCAGTCAAGCCCCATCAGACGTTCTGCATCTAAAACCCAGTAAAGCGCCATCAGACGTTCTGCATCTAAAACCCAGTCAAGCGCCATCAGACGTTCTGCATCTAAAACCCAGTCAAGCACCATCAGACGTTCTGGGATCTAAAACCCAGTCAAGCACCATCAGACGTTCTGGGATCTAAAACCAGTCAAGCACCATCAGACTTTCTGCATCTAAAACCCAGTCAAGCACCATCAAACGTTCTGCATCTAAAACCCAGTCAAGCGCCATCAGATGTTCTGGGATCTAAAACCCAGTAAAGCACCATCAGACGTTCTGCATCTAAAACCCAGTCAAGCGCCATCAGATGTTCTGGGATCTAAAACCCAGTCAAGCACCATCAGACGTTCTGGGATCTAAAACCCAGTCAAGCACCATCAGACGTTCTGGGATCTAAAACCCAGTCAAGCACCATCAGACGTTCTGCATCTAAAACCCAGTCAAGCACCATCAAACGTTCTGCATCTAAAACCCAGTCAAGCGCCATCAGATGTTCTGGGATCTAAAACCCAATAAAGCACCATCAGACGTTCTGCATCTAAAACCCAGTCAAGCGCCATCAGATGTTCTGGGATCCAAAACCTAGTCAAGCACCATCAGACGTTCTGGGATCTAAAACCCAGTCAAGCACCGTCAGACGTTCTGCATCTAAAACCCAGTCAAGCACCATCAGACGTTCTGGTATCTAAAACCCAGTCAAGCACCATCAGACGTTCTGCATCTAATACCCAGTCAAGCCCCATCAGACGTTCTGGGATCTAAAACCCAGTCAAGCACCACAGACGTTCTGCATCTAAAACCCAGTCAAGCACCATCAGACGTTCTGCATTTAAAACCCAGTCAAGCACCATCAGACGTTCTGGTATCTAAAACCCAGTCAAGCACCATCAGAAGTTCTGCATCTAAAACCCAGTAAAGCACCATCAGACGTTCTGGGATCTAAAACCCAGTCAAGCACCATCAGACGTTCTCCATCTAAAACCCAGTCAAGCACCATCAGACGTTCTGGGATCTAAAACCCAGTCAAGCACCACAGACGTTCTGCATCTAAAACCCAGTCAAGCACCATCAGACGTTCTGCATTTAAAACCCAGTCAAGCACCATCAGACGTTCTGGTATCTAAAACCCAGTCAAGCACCATCAGAAGTTCTGCATCTAAAACCCAGTCAAGCGCCATCAGACGTTCTGCATCTAAAACCCAGTAAAGCACCATCAGACGTTCTGGGATCTAAAACCCAGTCAAGCACCATCAGACGTTCTCCATCTAAAACCAAGTCAAGCACCATCAGAGGTTCTGGGATCTAAAACCCAGTCTAGCACCATCAGACGTTCTGCATTTAAAACCCAGTCAAGCGCCATCAGACGTTCTGCATCTAAAACCCAGTCAAGCGCCATCAGACGTTCTGCATCTAAAACCCAGTCAAGCACCATCAGACGTTCTGGGATCTAAAACCCAGTCAAGCACCATCCGACTTTCTGCATCTAAAACCCAGTCAAGCACCATCAAACGTTCTGCATCTAAAACCCAGTCAAGCGCCATCAGATGTTCTGGGATCTAAAACCCAGTAAAGCACCATCAGACGTTCTGCATCTAAAACCCAGTCAAGCGCCATCAGATGTTCTGGGATCTAAAACCCAGTAAAGCACCATCAGACGTTCTGGGATCTAAAACCCAGTCAAGCACCATCAGACGTTCTGGGATCTAAACCCCAGTCAAGCACCATCAGACGTTCTGCATCTAAAACCCAGTCAAGCACCATCAAACGTTCTGCATCTAAAACCCAGTCAAGCGCCATCAGATGTTCTGGGATCTAAAACCCAATAAAGCACCATCAGACGGTCTGCATCTAAAACCCAGTCAAGCGCCATCAGATGTTCTGGGATCTAAAACCTAGTCAAGCACCATCAGACGTTCTGGGATCTAAAACCCAGTCAAGCACCGTCAGACGTTCTGCATCTAAAACCCAGTCAAGCACCATCAGACGTTCTGGTATCTAAAACCCAGTCAAGCACCATCAGACGTTCTGCATCTAATACCCAGTCAAGCACCATCAGACGTTCTGGGATCTAAAACCCAGTCAAGCACCATCAGACGTTCTGCATCTAAAACCCAGTAAAGCACCATCAGACGTTCTGGGATCTTAAACCCAGTCAAGCACCATCAGACGTTCTCCATCTAAAACCCAGTCAAGCACCATCAGAGGTTCTGGGATCTAAAACCCAGTCAAGCACCATCAGACGTTCTGCATTTAAAACCCAGTCAAGCATCATCAGACGTTCTGCATCTAAAACCCAGTCAAGCGCCATCAGATGTTCTGCATCTAAAACCCAGTCAAGCACCATCAGATGTTCTGCATCTAAAACCCAGACAAGCACCATCAGACGTTCTGCATCTAAAACCCAGTCAAGCGCCATCAGACGTTCTGGGATCTAAAACCTAGTCAAGAACCATCAGACGTTCTGGGATCTAAAACCCAGTCAAGCACCATCAGATGTTCTGCATCTAAAACCCAGTCAAGCACCATCAGACGTTCTGCATCTAAAACCCAGTCAAGCGCCATCAGACGTTCTGGGATCTAAAACCTAGTCAAGAACCATCCGACGTTCTGGGATCTAAAACCCAGTCAAGCACCATCAGATGTTCTGCATCTAAAACCCAGTCAAGCACCATCAGACGTTCTGCATCTAAAACCCAGTCAAGCGCCATCAGACGTTCTGGGATCTAAAACCCAGTCAAGCACCATCAGATGTTCTGCATCTAAAACCCAGTCAAGCGCCATCAGATGTTCGGGGATCTAAAACCCAGTCAAGCACCATAAGACGTTCTGCATCGAAAACCCAGTCAAGCACCATCAGACGTTCTGGAATCTAAAACCCGGTCAAACACCATCAGACGTTCTCCATCTAAAACCCAGTCAAGCACCATCAGATGTTCTGCATCTAAAACCCAGACAAGCACCATCAGACGTTCTGCATCTAAAACCCAGTCAAGCGCCATCAGACGTTCTGGGATCTAAAACCTAGTCAAGAACCATCAGACGTTCTGGGATCTAAAACCCAGTCAAGCACCATCAGATGTTCTGCATCTAAAACCCAGTCAAGCACCATCAGACGTTCTGCATCTAAAACCTAGTCAAGCGCCATCAGACGTTCTGGGATCTAAAACCCAGTCAAGCACCATCAGATGTTCTGCATCTAAAACCCAGTCAAGCACCATCAGACGTTCTGCATCTAAAACCCAGTCAAGCACCATCAGACATTCTGCATCTAAAACCCAGTCAAGCACCATCAGACGTTCTGGGATCTAAAACCCAGGCAAGCAGCATCAGACGTTCTGCATCGAAAACCCAGTCAAGCACCATCAGACGTTCTGGAATCTAAAACCCAGTCAAGCACCATCAGACGTTCTGGGATCTAAAACCCAGTCAAGCATCACAGACGTTCTGCATCTAAAACCCAGTCAAGCACCATCAGACGTTCTGGGATCTAAAACCCAGTCAAGCACCATCAGACATTCTGGTATCTAAATCCTAGTCAAGCACCATCAGACGTTCTGCATCTAAAACCCAGTCAAGCACCATCAGACGTTCTGGGATCTAAAACCCAGTCAAGCACCACAGATGTTCTGCATCTAAAACCCAGTCAAGCACCATCAGACGTTCCGCATCTAAAACCCAGTCAAGCACCATCAGACGTTCTGGTATCTAAAACCCAGTCAAGCACCATCAGACGTTTTGCATCTAAAACCCAGTCAAGCGCCATCAGACGTTCTGCATCTAAAACCCAGTAAAGCACCATCAGACGTTCTGGGATATAAAACCCGGTCAAGCACCATCAGACGTTCTGGAATCTAAAACCCAGTCAAGCACCATCAGACATTCTGGGATCTAAAACCCAGTCAAGCACCATCAGACGTTCTGCATTTAAAACCCAGTCAAGCACCATCAGACGTTCTGCATCTAAAACCCAGTCAAGCGCCATCAGATGTTTTGCATCTAAAACCCAGTCAAGCACCATCAGATGTTCTGGGATCTAAAACCCAGTCAAGCACCATCAGACGTTCAGGGATCTAAAACCCAGTCAAGCACCATCAGACGTTCTGCATCGAAAACCCAGTCAAGCACCATCAGACGTTCTGGAATCTAAAACCCGGTCAAACACCATCAGACGTTCTGCATCTAAAACCCATTCAAGCACCATCAGATATTCTGCACCTAAACCCAGTCAAGCACTATCAGACGTTCTGCATCTAAAACCCAGTCAAGCGCCATCAGACGTTCTGGGATCTAAAACCTAGTCAAGAACCATCAGACGTTCTGGGATCTAAAACCCAGTCAAGCACCATCAGACGTTCTGCATCGAAAACCCAGTCAAGCACCATCAGACGTTCTGGAATCTAAAACCCGGTCAAACACCATCAGACGTTCTGGGATCTAAAACCCAGTCAAGCACCATCAGATGTTCTGCATCTAAAACCCAGTCAAGCACCATCAGACGTTCTGCATCTAAAACCCAGTCAAGCACCATCAGACGATCTGCATCTAAAACCCAGTCAAGCACCATCAGACGTTCTGGGATCTAAAACCCAGTCAAGCACCATCAGACGTTCTGCATCGAAAACCCAGTCAAGCACCATCAGACGTTCTGGAATCTAAAACCCGGTCAAACACCATCAGACGTTCTGCATCTAAAACCCAGTCAAGCACCATCAGATGTTCTGCATCTAAAACCCAGTCAAGCACCATCAGACGTTCTGCATCTAAAACCCAGTCAAGCGCCATCAGACGTTCTGGGATCTAAAACCTAGTCAAGAACCATCAGACGTTCTGGGATCTAAAACCCAGTCAAGCACCATCAGATGTTCTGCATTTAAAACCCAGTCAAGCACCATCAGACGTTCTGCATGTAAAACCCAGTCAAGCGCCATCAGACGTTCTGGGATCTAAAACCCAGTCAAGCACCATCAGATGTTCTGCATCTAAAACCCAGTCAAGCACCATCAGACGTTCTGCATCTAAAACCCAGTCAAGCACCATCAGACGTTCTGCATCTAAAACCCAGTCAAGCACCATCAGACGTTCTGGGATCTAAAACCCAGTCAAGCACCATCAGACGTTCTGCATCGAAAACCCAGTCAAGCACCATCAGACGTTCTGGAATCTAAAACCCGGTCAAACACCATCAGACGTTCTGGGATCTAAAACCCAGTCAAGCACCATCAGATGTTCTGCATCTAAAACCCAGTCAAGCACCATCAGACGTTCTGCATCTAAAACCCAGTCAAGCACCATCAGACGTCCTGCATCTAAAACCCAGTCAAGCACCATCAGACGTTCTGGGATCTAAAACCCAGTCAAACACCATCAGGCGTTCTGCATCGAAAACCCAGTCAACCACCATCAGACGTTCTGGAATCTAAAACCCGGTCAAACACCATCAGACGTTCTGCATCTAAAACCCAGTCAAGCCCCATCAGATGTTCTGCATCTAAAACCCAGTCAAGCACCACCAGACTTTCTGGGATCTAAAAACCAGTCAAACACCATCAGACATTCTAGGATCTAAAACCCAGTCAAGCACCATCAGACGTTCTGCATCTAAAACCCAGTCAAGCACCACCAGACGTTCTGGTATCTAAAACCCAGTCAAGCCCCATCAGACTTTCTGGGATCTACAACCCAGTCAAGCCCCATCAGACGTTCTGGTATCTAAAACCCAGTCAAGCACCACCAGACGTTCCGGGACCTAAATCCCAGTCAGACACTATGTGATCGAAAAACCAGTCAAACACCATCAGACGTATTAGGATCTAAAATACATTATGGGATCTAAAACCCAGTCAAACACCATCAGATGTTCTGTGATCTAAAACCCAGTCAAGCACCATCAGACGTTCTGGGATCTAAAACCCAATCAGGCATTATTAAACACAGTGACGTTCTTAAATCTAAAAGTGAATTAGAAATAATAATATAAAGAAGGGACATTATGAACACTTAAACACAGTCAGACATCACTAGATAAGGGGCATTCTGAAAACGGTGTTACTGATGATGGCCGGAGCGGCAGAATTAGTTGCAGTTTGTTGGTGTTTGACCTGAGACTGATGCCACAGCATCCACACTATGCCTGTGCATGCCCCCTGCCAAAAACGAAGAGTGTGTCTACAACTATCAAGCAGATTCTTTCATGGCCACTGCTCATGGCAGGACACAAAACTGGTGCAGCAGCCATGTTTTGGTGGGGAAGAGTGCCTGCCATGCATCTATGTACTGCTATTGCTTCCTCTCGACCCATCATTACATCTACAATCTAGTTGGCAGTTTTCTTTATGGAAAGATACAACTTCTAAGGGGAAGAGAAAGACAGAAAAATGCCACAAAGGGAGAATGCAGGGACCTGCAGGAGTGAGATAAAGGGGCAAAGGATGACCAGTAGTGGATTAAAGAGGCATGAGGTGGATTGAAGTCTACCAGACTTGGTGTTCGGCGCACCGATGTTCAAATGCAGAGGCTGCGGACTTCTGAGCAGAGATTCAGGCACCGGCACTCTTGCTTTCGCAAATTAAGCACTGGCAATATATATCAGGATTTGCTAGTGTTTATCAACAGTGTCTGAAGACAATGTTCCCTCTTGCCCGACCGTAGCTCCACCCAGGCAAGACTAGCATAAATAAGCCCTTGAGGGAAGAGGGACTGGGAGTGAGAGACAGCAGTGCGAGAGAGCCTGATCTTGTCAACCATATGTCTCTTGTACTTCAGGGGATTCACAAAAGAGTTTTCAAAGGGGGATTTCAAATGTTTACTATGGGTAGAAAAACTAGCAAAGTTTCACTATGTTGCATAAACTTTTAACCCCTTGGGCGTGGCCGCGATTCTGAACCGTTTTAATGAGTGGGCGGGTTCATGACGGCCCCCAGCCGTCATCAGCACACGCCCACCGTGATACATGACGGCTGGGGACTGTCATCAGCATGGAAGGGGTTAAAAGAATTGAGAAATGAGGTTATTGCTGATTATGCTTAATGGCTTTATAACAGCAGACAACAGGGAACCTAAGCCACAATTTAAGGAAGAAGTTAGCATCAACAGTGGAATCCCAGGTCAAGAGCGAACCTAGAATTTAGGGAGGAAATGGGAGCGCAAGCATAACAACCAAAACTTATACGTAATCCAGAGGCAAGACAGCACTCAGACAACTGTTCACCGGCTTTGGCCCTGGCACCTAAGATCCCTTCCTCCACGAATCCTAGAAAGTTATTCCAGTAGGAGACACAGGTTAGTCGTGGTTCTAGATTGATATAGAATTATAGATAAGTAACTCTGAATAATTGGGATGTGTTTCCCAAGGTGTTCTGAATGACATCAATTAGACCTTTTGGGCCCGATGTAGGTAAATCTAATTTACCACTTCTAAAATACCGAATCATACCGATTCGGTATTTAAGAAGTGGTAAATTAGAGGGGGGGAAATGTAGGTAATTCTGATTTGGTAAATACCGAATCTGTAAGATTCGGTATTTACCGATTCTGTAAATACTGAATCGGTATCCCCCATTGATTCCTATGGGCCTTGAAGCCTATAGGAATGAATGTGGAATACCGAATCGGTATTTACCGATTCGGTAATTACCTATTCTTGCAAGGGTGCAGGGGGTGTCACTTTGACACCCTCTAGCACCCCAATTACAGGCTTGTGTGCCATGTGGCACACAGACATGCCCTAAGGGCATGTCTGTGTGTCACATGGCACAGGTGTGCATGCACAGATGTGCATGCACACCTGGATTCGGTGTTTTACCACCCAATTGGATTTGGTGGTAAAATACCGACTCTTTAAGGCCTGTGGCACTCTTCAGAGTGCCACCTACATCTCTATTTACCGATTCTGTACATTTACCGATTCGGTATTTTACCGAATCGGTAAATGTACAGAATCGGTAAAATTACCGAATCTGTACTTATGTAGCCCCCTACATAAGAAAACCGTAATACCAGTTGGAAACGGCCGAATTCGGCCGTTTCCGACCGGTATTAGGGCTCCTACATCGGGCCCATAGTCTTCAAACCTTTTAATGCTGTACCACCCCCTTCCGATTTTTTCTCAATTATTCTATTGAATTGACAATGTTTAAATATGTCTAGACTTTTTAAACATTGCAGTTAAGTTCTGTTGAGGGTGGGGGTTTTCAAGAATATTTGGAGCCCCTTCCTATTTTAACACGTACTCCATGCTATGATCTAAATGACAAAAGTTATTAGTACTGTCTCATTACAGAGTGGCTTACTGCTGCTCATTTTATTTAGATTTTAAAAAGCACTGATATCAGCATAATGCTTCTTTTGGCCAGAGCCTGGCGTGCCCCCAGGGATCAGTCGAGGCCCCCAAGGGGGGCTGTCCTCCAAATTTGAAGACCGCTGAATTAGAAAATAAGTACTTTTATATTGTATATGGCCGTCCCAAATCACCTACCTCTGCTTCCAATATATATGCAGGAGTAGAGGAGAATTGAAGGTTCCAAAAAACCATGAATTGAAAAAGTTAAAAAAAAAACCTGTCCTCCTGACACCCACCCACCCACACCACCATCTGCTAATTTCCATCCAACCCCCAGCCCCATTTCCTCAAGAAAAGTGGCTGAAATAAATACCTGTTGTTGTGCTAACCACTCCCACCAACCTCGGTGGAGTTTAACCACCTTCTAGCCAAAACCTGCACTCTCACATTGAGAACGGAGAGTTGGTACTGCACTGACAGAGGGTCTGTGAGTGCTGCTTGTCAATGAGGCTTCATAACTCCTCATGTAGGTATTTGCAGCCCCGAGCTGACAGAGAAAAAGGCGTTCTTGCAGAAACACCACTGTTTGCATTTTCCCACCTCCCTTGGTTCTGTGGAGACCAAGGAGAGACAGAGGGGCATATTATCAAGGGGCTTTATCTCCGCTTTTTTGGCTTTAAAAGCCAAGAAAGCGGAGATAAAATTATCTCCCTATTACCAAGCTGTCGCTAACACCAGTTAGCGACAGCTAATAGGAGATAGCGACCATCTTGGGCCCCGCTTTGCATGTCAGTGATATTTATCACTAATGACATGCAAAGTGGGCGTGCCAAGATGTTAGCGACTGAAAACAGTCGCTAACATCGCTATCTCCTATTACCAACTTTTGGAGATATTCGCGCTAAGCGCAAATATCTCCAAAAGCTAACACCTGCCCTGAGCAGTTCTTAGCCATGTTAACCAATGGGAGGTGGATAACATGGCTAAGAGCATTTGCTCGATAATGCATGAATATCGCTGACTTTTCAGCGATATTCATGCATTGCGGCCGTTTTTTATCGCATTTGCGATAAACCTTGCTAATAGCAAGGTTTATCTGCGATAAAAATCGCCGATGTGCGGCGATAATTTTTGTCTCTAAACAAGTTAGAGACAAAAATTATCTCTATTGGTTGGTAATATGCCCCAGAATTACCTGGGTGAAGCTGCAGAACAAAGGGGAAACAAGTGCTATCCCCGGGAGACCTCACAAATGTGGTCAACCACAGCTGTGAAGTTACATCAGTGAATAACCGGATTGTGAACTGAGTATTCACTCTAAAGTGTTGCAATGGAAGACAACTACAACGATCAGATAGATAGTAAATGTTTACAGTTGTACAGCATTAACAAGAGAGTATGCATTTCATATTTTCAAATGATTATTATTTCAATATTTTTTGCTGATAAAGCAAATATCAAATATATAGTCACTCAAACATGCTTCCAGTCAGTTCCTCTTTCACCCTGTATAGACAATATGCACGTGAGGAATGCAAATAGTCAGCCTTTATAAAAGGGGTAAAGTATTCTGCACTATATTGTAATATAAGCATTGAATGAAGAGGTAAAGGTAAAGGACCAAATTGAAAGCACTGTTTTTCGTTCGGTTGAATGCCTTCAAACAGATCTTGAGCTCTGTGGACACAATGTTTCGTTCACAAGCATGGATGTCATGCAGCACCACCATGCTTGGAGGCATTCCACTAACTTCTCTGAAGATGTTGAGGCAGGTAACCCCCATGGACATGCATTTTGAAGGAGATCGCCTGTTCAGTAAAAAGACCGACTCCCCCCTGGAACGCTTCAAGAATAGTAAAGCTAGGGCTTGCTCGTTGGGCCTAGTCTCCAATGCAACACGGTTCCTCCAACAGTACAGGACATTTTGAGGCCATTCCAAGGTTATGTAGACAGAGCCGAGACATTTATTGCACAGACTGATTCAGAGCCTCCAACAACTCTAGTCCTCATTTCCCAGGCAGACGTGGATCTTGGAAAGACAGACACCAGTAGCAGCAGTAGAAGATCTAGTATCTGCCTGAGACCCATTCTAGACCCCCACATAATAAACTGCCCTGGATCTCAAGGACACCTATTGTCATCCTCCACTTCTCCCTGCCCTCAGACATTACATGAGGCTTATCATGGGATCCCAGCAGTCAGGTCATAGCATTGATGCATGGTCTGATCCCTGTATGGTGTCTTTACAAACGTGCTGGCAGTTATGGCGGCCTCACTGCAATGATCAGGAGTCCACGTATTTCCATATCTGGATGACTTGCTTGTGAAATTGGAGTCGACGCTGCTGCTCATGGAACAACTTCAGCACATGATCAAAATATTCATTTCACTCTAACGTAGATGTTAACTTTCAAAGGAGCAGTTCTGGACATGCCTCTATTTAAGGCTTTTCCTCCTCCTCTGAGGTTTCTGACTCTGCCATGGATCCCAGTTCTTCATGTTTTATGCCTGCATGGGCTCATGGCCTCATGCATCCTTTTGGGACCACACGGCAGATGAGGGCCCTTCAGTGCGCCAGAAGAAACAGTGCTTCCAGCACCACAGGAGCCTCTCATCTCAAGTGCAGATCTTCCAATCAGTTCACCTGGATTTGCACTGGTAACTGGATCACTTAAACCTTGTGGTGAGTCATCCGTTCAGCCCACCACATGCACAGGCTAGCGTAGACACAGATGCCTCCTTGCTGGGCTGGGTTGCCCATCGGCATGCCATAACACACAGGATTTTGAACTCCATTGGAGCAGCACCTGTACATAAGTGTGTTATTATTATTATTATTTATTTATCCAATTTATTAAGCGCACTACCACCTAACAGGCATCTTGGCGCTAGTAATTCTGAAACCATGACAACACAGGAGGGAGTTGAAGCGCAGGCTAGCTCATAGGGAACAGCCAGGTTTTAAGGTTCTTTCTGAACGCAAGCAGCTCCCTATGTTGCCGCAGTGCAAGAGGTAGAGTGTTCCACAGCCTAGCTGCCGCCACCCCAAATCTTCTACCCCCTGCCCTGACTTTGTTGAAGCATGGTACTTTTACTAACATTTCTGTCGAAGAGCGAAGCTCTCTGCCCGGAACGTACCACTCAAACATTTGCTGAAGAGGGATTGGACCTTTTCCGTGAAGGGCATTAAAGACTAGGCACAGAGACTTAAATTTAACTCTCTGTGCCACTGGCAACCAATGCAGCTCTGACAGTGCTCCAGAGGAAGAGGTCCGCCTTGACCAGCCCAGTACTAACTTAGCCGCAGCCGATTGAACCCGCTGGAGCCTGTCCAGCAGGAATTTGGGGGATCCCAGGAGTTGAGCATTACAATAGTCTACTCGACTGAGTATGGTACTGCGTGCAATTAGGGCACGGGCTTGATGCGGTAGGAGGGGAAAGATCTTCCTCAAAGAGCGCAGAATCCCCAGACAGCAGCTCACCACTTTCCCCACATGCACCTCCAAAGAGAGGTCACAATCAAATGTGACCCCTAGGTTGCGAACTGTTTTTACCGGCAGGCCGGGGTTGGGGAACTCTGGTGGCCACAGATTCATGGGCGGCCCTTCCCTGTTCTTATGCGTTGTAACGTGCAGCAGTTCAGTCTTAACAATATTAAATTGAAGGGAATTCTCCTTCAGCCATTGTGTCATGTCTCCTAAACATCTGTGAAACACATGTTATACATGTGGATAGGTTAATCTTGCTGAAGTCATTTCTCCCTTCCATTTCAGGGAGTGACATTCAGATTCTGTCAAACAACTCCACCACCATCCATCCATTCTGTTAACCATCAGAGTGATGTGGGATCATGGACGCTGTATTGGGAGGTGATATCCTGGTGGCAGTGGACTCAGCAACTGTAAAGGTTCCCGTAGTGGTCATTGTGTACGTTCACTCAACACGAGTGTGGATGCTTTCGGGCACCTCTTGTTGGACGTCCACAAGGGGGTACTATACCCAAATGATATAGGTGATCTTCATCAGATAGCTGTTTCCATGTGTGGACTAGAGAAGAAACTTCCAACCATACACTTTCCTCTAAATGGTTCCCTCTGGAATGCTTTCATGATGAGTTGATTGCAGGTCCTGCTGTACACATGTCAATACATTCCACATCTGGCAAAAGGTCTGCAAAAGGTGCAGAAGAATTGAACACCCCCAATCCTGCTTGTCTCCTGAAATGGGCAAAGAGGATCTGGTACACAGATTTGCTGGCATTCAGTATTCGGACCCCTCTTCCTCTCTTAAAGTGAATCTGCTCTTTCAGCAGAATGGTCAAGTCTTTCACTGCAAATCCCAAACACTGCTTCTGCACTCATGGAGATGGAGTGGTGTCAGTTAGTGTCCATTTGCCTTTCTGGTGAAGTTGCGGACATCAGTTCGGCCAAAGGGAAACCTGCTGTGAAATGCATTTATGCAATTCGCTGGAATAACTTTGTTCAATGGCGCACGTCAGAAGGCCTGGAACATTTTAAATTCCACCTTTCTGGCATCTTGGGATATGCAGTCTTGTGATATGCACTGTCTCTTGCACATTAGGAACTGTGAGTGACTACAGTTAAGTGCTAGTTAGCTGCCCCGTCCACATTCATGTACCTTCTAAACCAGCCATCACCAGTGTTTAGGTCACCACGAGCAACACTTTTTCTAAAAGGTTTACTTTAATTCTCTCTGTTCATCCTTCCTCAGTGAGATTAGAATCCTCTGCTGATTTTCTCAACACCTTGGCTGCTAGGGAGATTATCCTGCTGTGCTGCAGACCCTTATTTCCCATTGTTCATGACGAGCTCAGCTCGTCATGAGCACACGAGCAGTGTACTGCATGACGAGCTGAGCTTGTCATGAGCATGGAAGGGGTTAATAGTGTCCCCGTTCAATCAGATGCAGAGTCACTCAGCTTGGCTTCTTACTTTGAAGACAGTAATGTCAGTGCTCATATGGTCGGCCAGCTTAAAATTCTCAGTTTGTCCGCCTCTTGCAGTTATCTACCTTGATAAGTTGGGTATCTGCACTTAATCATTCTTGTTGTGTCAAGGTGGTATTTACTTTTCATATGAGTCAGGCTGTTGCTGTGGCATCGTTCTTTTCTCCTGCTTCTCTTCAATCTCCTCCTCATCCAGCCAAGGAGAAGAATTGGCTGAACTCGAGGTGAGTGTTGTCTTAGTTCATCAACCACACTCAACAGGACAGAGTGGATGATCATCTCTCTGTGCACGTTGCCAGAGATAGAAATGGGCTAGGTGGTGATAAAACATACCATTTCTTTTTGGGTCATCATCTGTATGACTCTGCTATGCCCTAACCAGAAGTAGCCTTAGAAGGGCCTTCATGCCTGCTCCACTGGATACATGGCTGTTTCAACTGCTTTCACCAAAGACTTTCCAGTGGCTGACATCTACTGGGCAGCCACATGGATATCCTTGAGCCAAGGAACTACTGTGGGTGAACTCAAACATTTTGGGCCAGATTCACAGAACTAGCTTAAGACAAAATCCTAAACTTACTACCATTTTGGTATTCACAGAAGTTAGGACTCCTAACTTTAGGACTCCTAAATGCCTTCTGTGAATACCGAAAGTCTTAAAGTTAAGATTTTTCTCAGTTTAGGAGTAGTAAAGTTAGGACTCCTAACTTTAGGACTCCTAAATGCCTTCTGTGAATACCGAAAGTCTTAAAGTTAGGATTTTTCTCAGTTTAGGAGCCCTAAAGTTAGGACTCCTAACTTCTGTGAATACCAAAATGAGTAAGTGCCTTCTGTGAATACCAAAATGAGTAAGTGCCTTCTGTGAATACCAAAATGGTAGTAAGTTTAGGATTTTGTCTTAAGTTAGTTCTGTGAATCGGGCTCATTGTTACTGTAAGTAGTGTTTTTCATCTATATACAATTATAATCTGTGTTTCAAAGATATTGTTACTCTAAGATTATGGCAAGTTATAAGTTACAATTGTAGACCTATTTTAGAAATGTTAATTTTCAGATAATTATGCTTCGCCTGCCAAATCTACTAATAGGTCAATCATCATTGTTCCAGGTGTGTCCAAGTGTGCAAACTTGTGTGTTCTTGGATAGACATTTCTATTCATTTATCCTGTAACTGTGTTCTTTAGTCAAACAACTGGCATATCTTTGCCTTGCTAATTATTTGGATGGTTTATTGGTAGCCTTAAAATCATTGCGACATATCAGTATATGTATTGTCTCCTAGCTTGTGAAAATGACTCCATTAGCTTCTCTGTCCTCATCTATATTTTATCTACTTTAAAACTGAGGAGGAGGTAGCCTTTATAATACTTAATTTAGCTCTGATGAGAATGCTAATCGTTTTAATGAGCATTAATCACGAGGGGTGCAAAATATATAATTTTATATAATGTTTTTAAAGTATATATAATTGGGCAAATGTCATATTTTGAAGAACCGGGTTATTTAAGACCCAGCGGCGCCAGGGGCACGCCCAAAGTCTTCGGGTATCACCTGTCTTAGAACGCAGAGACACGGAAACTTCTTGGTGGCGTCAAAGATCGAATTTATTGGCTGCAGCCAGTAACAGAAGTACTAGAAGTCAACACGGTATGAGTTCTCTGGAGCCTGCTCAATTTTACAAAGCAAGTCATCCCTTTTTATGCCAAAAATCACATTCCAGACAAATACCTAACATTTACAAACTGTCCAATCACCTGTATCCACACCCAAAGTATCGCATGACGGTAAAACCCACTTTTCAGTTACCCGGCCCATGATCAATCATTGGTCAAACCCAACATTCTTCTTAAGACAGGTCGAACGAACCCATAATAAAAAAGGGCACATCCCAATCGTAAACAGACCATAAAGAAAGGAGCAGAAACAGGTGAGAGTAGGATAAGGCATATTTGTGTGCAATAAAGTTTTACGATGTCCTGTGCTCTGATCCTTAATCTTGATCAGTTAAAGGGCAGGAACTGGTTTAGCAAGGTCAGCTTCAGGCAACAGGGTCAGTTCACTCAGGTCAAACAGGAGTCAGCATGAACTGGAGGTACATGTACTTAAAGGACTTGTTCAGCCACAGTCATCGGCCTATGTGAGGGCAACCACAAAATGGCTGCCATACACAAAATGGAACCCAAGGTTTCAGAACGAAATCCCTAAATACGTAGTGAATCCATCGGTCTAACGTGATGAAAACACTCATACTTGTCGTACTAACTAGTTACGGTTCGCTAATATCAAATTCGTAACGAAACCATGACCTTTATGAAACGGGTTCAGAATTCACGGAACCTCAATTTAATGAGGTTTAAACCTGTATTAGTATAATGAGCAACGCTCTTTAATAATCTATGAATCTGAGAAACTAAATGATGTATAATGTATTTTAATTTTGTGTTTTTATGGCCATTGGTATGGCCGAATAAAGACTATTGAAATGAGAAATGACTCATTACTCAATATTCAGCATCCACATAGCATACTATTAATTTCCTAGTCAATGCATCTCTCCAGAACTCCAGCTCTGTTATTCAGTCCAATTGCAATTTAACAGTACACAATATATATAACATTCAGTCTTTGTAGTCTAGTGCAATGCACCATGCTTGTACTTCATTCTCAAACTTGTTGATGCCAAAGTAACTCAACAGCTCCACTTTTCTAGCATAGTGTTCTCTAAATTGCCTTCCTACCATATAACTGTCATGCTGTTTTGTATGGCTTTAAGATTAGCAAACTAACAGGTGTTAAATGTTCATCGAAATATATGTTTTCCAAGTTGAGATGGGGGTTAGTCGGCTAACAGAATAAATGATCCCCTTTTCCGCTGTATGCAAACAGAGCATGTGAGTGATTTGCGCCATGACAAATGTTAACAAGCATTTACAATGCAATAGGTCTCGCAGCATTAAAGTTTGAGCTATTGGCATTGTATATTACAATGTGTTGCATTAATTTGTTATCAAACTCTGAATTGTTTTATAAAGATTGAGTGCAAACTGTCAAATGTTGCTGAATAGTAAGCAACGTTGTGAATAATATTGTTTGCTAGTCATCCTTGGGTACCAGAGTACTTCACTTGAGGCAGAGGTATTATCTTTAGACTACAGGTGCTGGTGCCGCTTGAGCTAGAAACAGGGCCAGCCACTCACTACTCTGCACTCACTAATCTGCACTCACTACTCACTACTCTGCACTCACTACTCTGCACTCACTACTCTGCACTCACTACTCACTACTCCACTCACTACTCTACTCACTACTCTACTCACTACTCTACTCACATAGTGATGTTGTGGTGCCCCTGAGTGATGCTGTGAAGGTGCTGAGTGATGCTGTGGTGATGCGATAGAGTGTAATTATGTGGCGTGTAACTATGTGGCACTGAGTGGTATTTGGAGTGTATGTTGCATTGAGTGCAGTGTAATTATGTGGTGTGTAATTATGTGGCACTGAGTGGTCTTTGGAGTGTATGTTGCATAGAGTGCAGTGTAATTATGTGGCGTGTAGTGGCACTGAGTGGTATTTGGAGTGTATGTTGCATTGAGTGCAGTGTAATTATGCGGCGTTTAATTATGTGGCACTGAGTGGTATTTGGAGTGTATGTCGCATTGAGTGCAGTGTAATTGTATGGCGTGTAATTATGTGGCACTGAGTGGTATTGTGTGGAGTGTGTGTTGCATTCAGTAGAGTGTAATTATGTGCTGTGTAATTATGTGGCACTGAGTGGTATTTGGAGTGTATGTTGCATTGAGTGTGAGAAGCAGGCAGAGGGGGAGCTTGGAGGGTGGAGTGAGGGTGGGGGAGGGACAGTGAGGGCTGACGCGAATGCGCCAGCGCAGTGGGGAGTGCTGGAGGGCGAGTGTGTTGCACTGAGGGTTGTAGTGAGTTCAGGAGTGGGAGTGTGTTCCAGTGAGGGATTTAGTGAGTGCTGGAGGGTGTGTGTGCTGCAGTGAGAGTCGTAGTGAGTTCTGGAGTGGGTAAGTGAGTGCTGGAGTGAGAGGGCGATGCAGTGAGGATGGTAGTGAGTATTGGAGGGTAAGTGAGTCGCGGTATGGGTGTGACTGGGGCCTGACGTTACTACGATCGGTTTCACTGGCGCTGTGTTACACTGAGCAAAGTGCAGCAGAGCACAAGTGAATGCTGCTGATTTTGGGGTTCATTTATTTATTTCATGTGATTTTCTATAGCGTGAAGATTACCCGAAGGTATCAGAGTGCTTTATAAAAGAACCAGTTGCGATACATAAGGATTTAGGATTACATGAGTTACATAAAAGATAGAAACAGGAAAAAAATTGCAAATGTTCAGGTCTGGCGCTCAGGCCCGTAAAGACGCCTGTAACGCACAGAACATGTGTGTACAGTGCATGTTTTGCATTCCGCACACACGTGGCATTGTTGGCTATATGTACATTCTGGCGTGCAGAGTATTGGGTACACGAGGGGTAGTCACTGCTATAAAGCAACGGAGCTTCGCAGGCGTGGAGGACAGGTGGATGACACGCCATGCACACACTGCCGCAAAGACTGTATACAAGTGACAGAAACTGTACTGCTGTGTTCGCCTATGTGTGACGGCGTCAGACCATTTCTGTGCACACAGTACTCAGCGCCAGAGGCTCGCTGGGCCGCGCCTTGAGCACACGCGATGCGGCGTGAGCTTGAATAGCCCAGGATGCCACCAGTATCCCTCGGGTACCATATACTTTGTGGCACAGTACTGGGCCTTGCATGGCGTACGTACTCACCACCACAGTTTACCATAGGCTCGCTGGGCAGGGCGTTGTGCACACTCTGGGTGAGGTGAGATAAAATACGATAAGATGTATGCTGTATCTCTCGTGGTCCACTATAGACGGAACCAGCGCTTATTTTGTAAAAATAATATGTGCCAAGACTCTCTGTTCTGCCAAAAATAGTAACAACACAACTACTAACCAATTACGAATTACTAGTAACTAATTCGGACTATTTCAGGCCCCCACAGCTATAAGAATGGCTTGGGCGGCAGGTCATAGTCATTTCTAATGTATATTGAATTGATAATGAACTAAATTAGACTGATTGTGCCACAAGCGCCGGTGTTGACAATTAGTGGCTCCTGTTCAAATTAAGCACAGGACGGAACCCAGCAGTGCACACGTACTCACCGCGAGAGACTCGCCGCGCTGTGTTGTGCACACGCGATGCCAGGTGAGCCAGGATGCGCACAAGATGTTGACGATACTCAACATTGCACTCACTGCCAGAGTTTGAGTCCCATGCGCCTAAGGTTTGGGGTGAGGGATGTCACGCGGGTCCTCAAGGGAGGGAGGTGCACTGGGTCTTTTGGTGCACACCATGGCACTGCACGATTCCATGCGCACGGATACCCGGTGCCAGACACTTCCCAGGTCGTGCTGACCTGTGTCACAAACGTGTGGCCTTCGGTGCTGGAAGAGGCAAACAGTGTCCAAGTGCAGGGTATATGTTGTGGCACAGGGTGCCTTGGTACCCACCAGCGCAGCGTGCCTAGGGCTTTGTAGAGCTTAGCGCTGCACTTGCGTAGCAGGAGTGCAGGTTACATATGTGCAGTCCAGGAATATCGGCCTGCACAGGGTGGTACATTGAAGGTACACAAAGGAAACATCGGGTTCAACTTCAGTACAATACTCACAGTGCTAGGTGCTAATGGTGTTGTGCATACATGGTGCATGCAGTACAGACTGGGGTACAGCACAGTACTCCCCGCCAGAGGTTACCATGGGTTCGAAGAACTTGGCGCTGTGCACCTGAAGTGAGTGCTAGGCGTGCACATGGTGGTGCATACCAGGTGCACACGTGGTGCTGGGTGTGCACTGGGCACTACATACAGTAAACACTGGGGGTCAGTACTCGCCGCCAGGGCTTGCACAGTACTCACGCAGAGCTGGGCACTGTGCATGTGACATGAGTGCTATATGTTCACGAGTGGCGTATACAAGGTGCATAGAATGCACATTAGGGTGCAGTACGCACCGCCAGAGCTTGCCCAGGGGCTTGCTGAGGTCGGCGTTGTGAACATGTGGTGGTAGGAGCTCACAGGTGACCTATACAAGGAACGTAAAGTAAACACTGGGGGTCGGTACAGCACAGTACGCACCGTCAGAGCGTGTAAAGGGCTTGCTGAGCTCTGCGCTGTGCACACGTGGTGCAGATGCTCAAGGGGTCCTTCATATACGCTACGTACAGTAAATACTGAAGTGTAGTACTATGACAGAGTTTGCTCGGCACTGTGCACGCGTGGCGCTGGAGGCTCACACTGACCACGGGGGTGCACACAAAGTAAATACAGCAAACACGGGGTACAGTACCCACCGCCAGAGCTTACGCACGGTGGTGCAGAGCTCGGCGCTGTGCACAAGTGGTGCTGCACACAAGGTACACACGTAGACATGGGGTACAGCACTCATTACCGGAACTCGTTCGGGCTCGCTGTACTCGGCGCTGTGCACAAGTGGTGCTGCATGCACGGTACATACATTACAGTAGACATGGGGTACAGTACTCGCTGTGAAGACACGGGGCTGCATACAATGACTAATCGCCGTAATACAAGCACTCCTCCCCTCCTTACAGAAGCGCCGTTTAATGAGCCGCGCTTCCCAAGCAATTCACTCGGCTGTAACTACCGACCCAGGGCAGCCGGAGAGGCTGTGTGGGCGGAGAGCGGCAGAGCAGTGCACAATACACTCCTGAAAGAACATTAGTACATCGAGCGCCTCGTGCCAAATTGTGCATTTCTTAACTAGGGGAGGCGGAAAAGCAAAAAGACTGCGAGTTGTTCGGTGATTGATTGATTCGAGCCCTGTTCACAGTAACAGCGTGTTCCTGTTATCTTTATTTAAGCGCTAAGCGTGCCTTCTGTTCTACAATGCTGTGCTCAACTGCCAACGATTTGTTTATTTCTAATGCTGAGGTCGTCACTGTAGTTTGAATATATGTACATCCAAAGCAGCATACGCAGCAGCATTACAGAAGCCTAAGGCGAGGTAAGAAGAACCGCAAGCAACAACAGCACCTACTTCCGGTTTGGCCGGCAATGCTTCCGGGTCGCCGCAGGCAGCGCGGCGGCCCGCCCAGCACGGGGAAGGGAGGCAGCTTTCGAGGAGGACAGCACCTGGCCGCGAGCGCGTTCTCGTGCGCGTGACCTTAACAAATCGCCGCGCGCGGCCAGTGCTGTCCTCCTGGAACGCTGACACGCTCACTATAGGTCTTTGGCGAGAGCGAGCTTCGCTCGCTTCTAGCCGAGACCTAAAAACGCTTCATACGTGAGAGGGTTCGCACTAGAATCAGGATATGGGGTCAATGCTCTAACTAGTTAATACTTTAGAATCTTTTTGCCTCAAATAATAATTTAAAACAGAACACATGAGAACAATCTACAATTGGGTCAAAATAGTTTGTGCATCTTCAGGTCGATTAAACACAATTGAGGCATCTCAGTAGTGTTAAAGATAAGAAGAGGGGTACACAAAGCTCCAACAAGGACTTTTTTCTTCAGTTCTGAGCCCAATCTTACTACGCTACCGATTCCAGACAACTACCTGTGTCTATTGTCAAAAATACATCATCAGGTAGAGACCGAATCAAGTATTCCTCCATGGAGCCCTGACTTTTCCCACTCCCTGCGATATCACTTAACATGTGAGATGGACTTCTCTGAGGCCATACAACAGTTTATCCCCCTCTTCTATTTGACCAGAGTGAGGCATCTGGACCTCCAATGTAATATGGTTCCGCATTAACATCTGGCTCCGGGTGCATAGAATCTGTTTGTATTTGGACAGGGCCAGCTCCCCCTGTATTCCAAAATTGATATGCAGGGACTTAGTGTAGTACAAAAATTCAAAACTGTGGTCTGTTCCATGTGTACCTGCACCCAAAACAGTTGACCCATATTACCCTACCTGATCATGTGGAAGAAAGCACCACACCAACATTACTACATAAATCACTATCAACCAGATCAATGTTAGACAATGCTGACCTATGTCGGTGTGCTCTGTGTAATATTTTAAATTGGAGAAATCTGAAATTGGATTAAATAGCCACCCTTCCGGTAGGAAAGGTTGTCATCCCAATCTTTGCCAGTAATCAGCCCTATAGCCATACGTTTATTTCTAAGCCCTGTCAAAGCACCCAGTATGTTGAAAAGAATACCTGTAGTCAGTTCTGACATCAGAACCCTCGCCTCGATTGGCCATAACCCTTGCCACCATAAGAAACAAAATGAAGATACTGGTCTTTCATGGGCACCTATCTGATTCTATGTGAACATCCACCCTGAGATCTGTGTTACGAAGGGGTATGCAGTTCCTATAGTGGGAGGGGGAGGGGGAAAGACAAGTCTTTCTTCATGATGTCCTCACACAACCCGAGAGGTGTCATGCTTCATCATTGAGCTTTGCTCCTCGTCAGGCCGGCGCTGCAATGCCCGACGGGCTCACCGTAAACGGGGCTCTTTGCCGGAGATCTTTTTAGAAGAAGCCGTGGGGTGCGTGCGGGTAAGAGGGCAGGGGAGGTGTAGTGTACATGAAGTGAATTTTGACATAAGTCTGGATCAGTCCTATTCACAAGCAATTTTAATGATTTTGGTAGAACCAGCCTAATTAAAAATGAATGGACGCCCTGTGGGAATATAATGTTCCTAACGGGCAGCGAGAGTGTGTAGGGTCGACATGTTTCGTGCCTAGTTGCTCATGAAGAGTCGTGTGGCACTTCTTCAGGACCTACGTGATGGTGTAGTGCACAACTAATGACAGGCTCCTATTATTTTGGACGGTAGCCTGACGTGGGGCCCTAGTAGATCTGTACTGGGCAGTTGGAGACCCTCAGTACAGAATCTACAGCCCAACAGGAGTGTGACAGAGCACGGTGTTGCTCCGATCAGCTGGGTGGACGGCAACTTGCTGGTTTCCTACACTCGCTCTGGGACCCAGAAGCATGACACCTCTCGGGGTGTGTGAGGGCATCATTGCACCTTCCTATGCCATTTGGAAAAGTTAGTGCTACTCGACTCTTCCTGTGGGTGTTTGATCTGTGGGAACCCACCTAGTATGACTCTGCCTTCATGACAAGCACAGCATTGGAACTCGATAATACAGGTATGTTTGTGCCGCAATTAAAATCCAATCCCACCTGAGTGCCTTAATAATCTTTAATACTGCCAATTGTTCTCTCTTTGTCATATTTTGTTCTATCTGATATTGACACACCGTGCCAACCTGTACTTCCACATTATATCGCCTCATAGGCTTTGTAGAGCACATTCCTACCCCTTTTGAGGCCTCAAAGAACTTTCTTGCTGGTCAGTAAATAGATACTCAGCTAGTTGTGCACAGCTACTAGAGTGTGTGTCTTACAGTGTGGTAAACATGGGAAGTATTGTGGTGCTGTGTGTGAGCATCAGAGTTGTACTCCATACATGTCACAGCTGACCTATAAAACCATATGTTTAAACAACTGTATGTTTCTCTCACTGGTGCATTTTGATGCCACTCTGAGCCCCATTACGATGTTGGACGGAAGGCCATCCGACAGCTTGTCGGTGGCGCTCCGCCCATCTGTGGCATTAATCCAACCTCTCTAATATGATACGGGCGGTCCGACCCATGCCTGCAGGGGGACTCTGCTCCACCTCCGACGGGCTCAAGAAGCCAGTCGGGGCAGAGGGCAGGTCATAATTTCCAAAATGGAGGCAGGAGGCAGTGCCTGCTCGGGCACCACAGAGGGGATTACGATGCACGTTTCCTACAGCCTTTCTATGGCGGTCTGACTCCGAAGCCTCCACTATGAGGCCTATCCTCAAACATCCATGAAGTGTGCCTGCCACACAGTGTATGGATGTTTGAAAAGTGTATATTTCCTATTGCGGCTTGTGTTGCATCCCGCAGCACTAGTCACAATAGATACATTTTCCGACCGCCGTGAAGGTGGTCGCATCCTAATATGTGAACCTGGACTGCCGACTCCTTGTCAGGCTTGTCTCGTTTCTGACATGATGCCGGTCAGATTCTCGTCCGACACTACACCGTAATGGGGCCCTCTGTGATCTGGTTCACGTTCTAGAAAACTGGAAATAATTTAAATAAACAATTAGCTCTTAGATGTGGTTTTACGATGGCTGAAAACTACATGAATGCACACCATCATTCATAAAGTAGATGAAAAAAGCACAATGCATCCCAGCACCCTCTTTACCCTCTTTCCCTCATTATTTAATAGTGTTATAGATACCACGAAAACTGATGGTTGCAATATCTTTAGCGGTGATTGGCAAAGGAATCACGAAAGAAACATCTCCATGGCAACAATGACAAACGAGGAGTCAGGCGCTCGCAACGCAGTGGTAGTTTAGCACGTTGATCATTTTTACAACGAATCCCTTGACTTTCCAGTCAAACCGAATGATTTATTTGAAAAGAAAGCCAACCTACGGTATCTGATTTTAATCCAGTGGTCGAAGTGGGGACAAAAAAGTAGGGGAACTGTGGGCGGAGACTCAGGGGGCGGGAATAAGCAGAGGATTGGATTAGTGGGCGGAGTCGGAGGTGTGGCTAAAAATAGCAAATCATACCAATTTTTAGTGCATTTGACATTTCACTGACCAGTTACAGCTTATAACGTTATTTAATTCAAACAATCGATACACATGTTTATTTGAGGTTTAATATATAAGTTGTTTATATTTAATTAATTTACAATGTGGGACATGTTTCCAATCACAGAATATTCCAAATACGCTTATGAGTGGAATCATAAGCCATTTGTCTCCCAGCCATGCAGTTTCTATGGCACTTCTCCTCCCTTTTTCTAACCACTTCTGAACATAAAATTCAGGTTTAAATTCTATGACAGGAGGCCCCACGATGTTTATGAATTAAAACATTATAGAAGGCAGACGATTGATTGATATTCTGTTCCGCAGTGGTGTGAGCACATCATTCAGTACACTAAAGCCCCGTTCACATTCAGCAGTTGAGGTACAAAAGGTGTTTATAATGTGCACTAATGGTTTCAGGCTTTCAGGGATGCAATTTTTATTTTGTTTGTACAATCTGAAACCAAGGATGTACTGCCTAGTATCAAATACAGCGGAAGTAGTTGTACGTGTTTTCTGTAGCATGAGATTAGTTAAACGTCCAACAATGGAGTAAGGCTTCCTTTAGACTCTAAGGAAGCCTTACTCCATTGTTGGACGTTTAACTAATCTCATGCTACAGAAAACACGTACAACTACTTCAGCTGTGGGATAAAATACTATAGATTGATATTAACAGAATACCTTTTTACCGTAACACGATGCTGAATGAAATGTTTTCAGAAACATGTGCTGCTGTACTTCTCGTGCCAAATGAAAAGGTTTGATTGGGCAGTGGTCATAGGGTGAGAGGTCATGGAAAAAGACTAAGAGCCAGTAGAGGGGATGGTCAGGGCAGTGAACACTGCACCCCGGGCAGGCTCAGATATAAGGGGAGAGAAGCAGACTAGGCTGGCGAAAATAGAGGGTTAAAGCAGCCGCCACCCATTAAAGGGACACAAACAAAATACCCAAATAAAATAATGAATAAACAAAGTACTCCGTGAAAGAACAATGGCATTATGCAGCATCCGTGTTCTTTCAGTGCTGTAAGATTATGATTGTGCACACAGCAGGCAGATGCCTCATTTTCGCATTGGAAATAAAACTCAGGGGCTTGGTTTAGAACCGAGTGATGATGAAAATCCCTTGAATTTTGGAGTTAGTAGTAATTCCTTTGCTGAAGAATTCTCTTCTGGAGAATGTGCTGGCAACATTTCTTCTGTCACTGGGATAGTATGGTAGAAGTCAGTCTGTTTGAGGATTGCCCCAAATGGTGAACCCCCTGGGGCAAGATGTACCACTTCCTACTCAACCCAGGGGGTTTTCCATCGCCACCTGACTCCAATTCTGTCCCCTGGCATGGTGGCCCCACAGTACATAACCTTGCCACCACCATTGCTCATCATTGTCACAATTCTTCTCATACTCACACAGCTGACACAATCCACACCAGTCACATTACTCACCCCACCCACACCGATGAAATCAGTCTATTCTCTCATACAATGACATCATCCAATGCCGTCACAAAATGCCCCTTTCACTTGTGTCCTATTTTTACTCTGCCCACATCATTTGCGCTACTTACACAGCTCAACCTGATTACCCCTCTGCGTCATAATGCTCACACAATTCCCAACACCACTCTTCCCTTATCATTCATGTAGCGCAGAGTAATTCACACACGATTTATAATTAATACGCAATCCTCTGTGCCACCAAGCCCTCTCTTTGGCCTGTGACTGTCATGCCCTACAATCCCTGACACCATTCCATAGGATTTCAAAGGCGTCATCTGTTAATAGCATTGTTGAAATAATGCAGACTGAAAATCCTGCCATCTTTTAGAGTGAACCATGGAAGTTGTAAATGACATATAAAAGGGATGCATAGCATGGTCTGTAGAGACTTGGGCTGGGGTGTGCAAATAAACAAACACGCCATAGAAGATATACACAGGCACTGGTAGAAGTGAAGAAGGATTATACCAACATCGGTTCAGAGATTTAGAAAACTCAACTGAGAAATGCAAATTTACAGACACAAACTTTAACATAGAGGCAGTGTAAATAGAACTATGTTGGAAGACAATACCAAATTATATGTCAGTGTTCACTGAATTATGCAGGAAGAATAGAAGCGAATCATGAAACATGTATGAATAAACACACATTTTGTGGCACATTTTGTGGTTAAATTATCCATTCCTTATCCTGCTTCAATGCACATAGATCGTGATGCAAAATGGCATTATCTTGTGTAAAGGGAGAGAAACAATTGTATTAAAACTGCCCTCTCTACTGGACAGAATACATTTATTTTGGTCAACATTAAGTATCTGAAATTGCACACAGGGGAATACAGACATGGAAACAAAAATAGCTTTTAATAAACGAAGTTTCTCATAATTCTGTACACCCCAGTTATTTGTGAAATAGCAGGTTTTTTGCCTTTTCATCCTTGTGCTTGTAGAAGCACTGCTTTCAAAGAAGAACCAACCTTACATATTGTAATGCAGGCACTCCACAGAGGGGACCATAAGATGCAACACACTAGACATTAAAAAGAAAGGCGAAGTTTTGACAGCCGCCTTGAAATAATCGCTTCTTTCAGAATGCTGCGATCTTTTATGACAAATTGGCAAACAGTGAAGAGAGTAATTTCCTGGAGAGGCTGGTGGGGCTGGGTCAGCTTTTCAGTGGCTGGCTGGCGAGCAGATTTATAGCAAGTCACAGAGTCCCCCAGATGGCGTCCGTCAGTCTGCTTAACACCAGAGAATAATTGTCACAGGTCACAGTGGGGGCTGGCAGCCTTGTGAGGTGTGAATCACGGGCTCACAGTAGCTGCAGGGCCATCAGAGTAGCCGTTTTCGCGCTATGCTACACTGATGGCCCTTTCAGTCTCACTTCGCAGGCCCATTAGACACAGCGGGGAAGGGGAGGAGGTCGGGCGCACTGCAGAGGCCTTCTGAATATTCACGTTGCACCACTCATGGAAAAAAAAAAAAGGTGTACTTTTAAAGTACAGCAATTTTACAGTCCCCAGTACGCTCTTTCAAAAGTAAGAAGTAGGGGAACGGACTAACATAATTTTAAGAAGTAGGGGCACGCCGTGCCCTTCCGTCCCCGCCCACTTCTAACGCTGTTTTAATCCAGTTGCAGAGCTTCAAAATAAGACATTTGTTTATGCCTGAAACGGGAAACTACCAGCTGTTATTTCATATTCCATTTGCTTACTTCTTTAAAAAAAAAAAAAAAACAGTATGTTGCAGAGCCAAAAAAGTATTTTTCGAGAGTTTTAAGTAGAAAAGCAGCTGCTGAGGGAAACAACAGCTCAAGATCCTTCAGGCAAAAATCAGCAAGTGAGGCAAGCTGCGCTGATTGATTGATACAAAATGGAAGATTGTCTTCGGGCCTGGGGCTGAATTAATATGGTGACTGCCTTTCCCTGAGCCACATCTTTATCACCGTGAGAGGCAAACAGAAGTGTCAACAGCATTTGCTATAGAGCGCTGCGTGAACGTGAATCAGTTTCATACACTGTCCAATCACAACCAGGATCTCGGAAACAGTTGTCTCTAAACACAGAATCAGACCCTTCACGACTCTTGGAGTCCATCACTGGAATAAACTGGACCCATCTGTGAGAGCTCAGCCTGTTTGCTGGGGGTACACCCCCACATATTTTAAAATGGCATCAGAGAGTGCGGTTTCACTGCACATTTTGACAGAGAATTTACAAGTAGAGTTATTAGTGAAATCGTCTGTTACAGTACAAAGGAATGTACAATGCCAATATAATAAATAGAATCCAAGCAGAAACACAAGGTATTATAAACCTCGTGCCAGGGAAAATACCAGGTGTCAAATGCTCTTCCAGAAGATACCGTGCTCTACACAACTCCTGTGCCAGGGAAAGTCATATCAGAATTCCTTTGTCTGACAATAACACTTTCCCATATGCTTTCCTGGCTGCTTATTTGCCTCATAGTGATAACGTTGGGGTGAAGGGAAAGCAGGAACAAAGGGGCATATTTACAAGCCCCTATCGCCACTGGAGCGCCACTTTTTTTGACGCTCCGTTGGCATAGCGCCATTTACAATATTTACAAGGTGGATCTAAGCCACTTAGTGTGGCTTAACGCCACTTTGTAAATATGCCCCTTTCCTCCGCAGTCCTCCATGACGTGCACTAGGTGTTGCTGTGAGTGTTCCACCGCAACATCCATTGCTTTTGACGCTGCCCCAGATTTACAAGGAAGTGTAAGTCTGAGGCAGCGCCAAAAACTAACACCACGCAAGAGCTGCCTTTAGAATGGCAAAACGATGAGAAATACTTTTAATTCTCCTCGTTTTTGCTTTTTGTATGTCTGCTGCGTTCTACAGCACATATAGAAAGAGTAAAATACCCTTAATGATTGTTTATGTGCAGGAAGGTGTCCCTTCCTGCACATAAACAATCATTAGAAAATGACGAGTTGCAACTTCTGTATGTGCTGTATTCTGCATCACACATAGAAGCAACAAATCACCATTAGTCCCTGCAAAAATCACAATCATTCCCTGCATTGCAGGCACTCTTGTTCTACAGTGCAAGGGTGCCTGCACTGGTACTAGGCAGCCAAATTTAGCACCAGAGGTAGTCAAAATACAGGGGTGCATGTATTCTTGTGAACACAGCACATCCCAGCGTTTTGAAAATGTCTGACCGCAGCGCTGTCACATTTGGCGCAGCTCCGCGCTCCGACATTTTCTCATAAATATGCCACCAGGTTCGAGTCTTGATGTCGACTCAACATCCTGTGGTTGTGGGCAAACCACTTTATCGCAACTTTCCAGCAAAAAATAAATGTGTCCTTGTGTATTGTAACTGGTGCTCATGCTGGTTTTGGAACACATGTGGCAGAACCAGCACTACTTGACTACAGAGGACATGTAATTAATGCACTATGCAATACATCCCTACTTTCTGCATCTATCCTCAATCTCAGGAAGCAAGCTCTGGTTCTGTCCCTCTGGGAAAAAACTTATGCTGATCCCATAGAACTCCCCCAACCATCAATTACTGACCTGTTTCGCTCCTTCCTTTGCCCTCCAAATTCAATGAGAAAGTTGTCAATAAGCAGCTCACAACTTAACTTGAGTCCAGTAATCTTCTTGACTCTTCCCTGTCAGGCTCTCATGCCAAATTCAGTGCTGGGTCCACTCTCGTTGCAATAACAGAAGAGCTTTGTTTCATTCTGGAATAGGGAGGCTTTGCAACTTTGATCCTATTAGGCCAAAATATCAAGGGCATCAAAAACAAAGTGATCGATGGAGTGCGTAAATTAGTCTCGGCCACTGGCAATCGCTCTGACACGCAACCCAATACATAATTTTTTGCTCACCATGCCAGCTCAGTTTGGACCCAGCCATATGGCTGACAAAAATTAAAGCATTCACTCCTATCACTTTATTTTTTATGCCCTAAATGTGATGGGTATGCCCAGATATGGGTCCCATGCACACTGTGCCACTGGAGACAAGGAATGCCTGGCTGATGAGCCTTAATAAGGGTGAAACAGGTTGTGGGTTGCTTGTCTCCCAGTTCAGGGAGTACCTGGCCTTGTAATTCGGGCTGGACTGTTCCCTTTGAAGCAGAGTCAAGACTGATTTGCACATGACTCGGTCCAAACTGAGATGCATGGTGGGTTAAAAATTATGGATTGGGATGCAGACCAGAGCGATCGACAGTGGTGGAGATTAGATTGGGCAATCCATCCATCACTTTGCTTTTGATGCCCTTGATATATTGGAAGCTGTTTCCGGTCCAGGGAAGACCTGACAAGCAGTTCGGGCTGGACTATTCCCATGGGGAGCAGGGTCAAGACTGATTTGCATATGGGTGGGTCCAAACTGGGGTGATGTGGTGAGCAACAAAATGATGGATTGAGCCCAGATCTGTGACTGGGGTGAGTGTTTGAAAAGTTTCAACTCTCCATCCATCATTTTAGTTTGTGATGTTGCTATGTGTGCCCTAAGTCGCTAAGGGTATATGCCCAGACGTTGGTCCCTTTCTCCCTGCACCACTGATTTCAAGCAAACCTGGCTGATGAGGGGGCGATACCCTGAAACTTGCCCCAGGTTGCTTGTTTCTGGTCCAGGGAAGATCTGGTTTTGCAGTTCGGGCTGGACTGTTCACATGGGAGCGGGGTCAAAACTGATTTGTAAATGGCTGGGTCTAAACTGGGGTGACATGACAAGCAAAATAACAATGGATTCAACGCAGATCTGTGAGTGTGGGAGAGTGTTTGCAATGTTTCAACACTCCGTCCATCATTTTAGTTTGTGATCTTGATATATTTGGTAGCACGATGGACTGGGTGGATATTAAGATGCAATAACCTCTTTGATATACTCTGTCTAGATATTCAGTATAGTAACCTCAGTCAATGTTAATTTCACAGATAATCAGAGGAATCAAGTAAATAACAAAAGTATGAATACCACGTTGTCTAGATTATTGCATCCGTTCATCTGCAGTCTCTAAAGCACTGTGGAATGGGTGCTATTTGTCTTATATTTATTTATTCTAGCATAACCTGGTCTTTTTCTTTTGTCTATAGACTCCTTCCTGTCAACATATGACCAGTTTAATTGCACCCAATTTTCTGCAGGAGTTGAATTTGCAGGGTTGTATTTTATAATATCATGGCAGGAATATCAAGTGCCAATAATATTGAGACCAAAATATAGAAAACCAAAACATTGAGGAAGTACATTTGCAGAGGTAGGTACAGATTCACTATTCTTAACAACACGTCCATGTATCATCAAGGAACGTGGGTTTGGAGTTAGGTAGGGAAATTCTGTCATTTTTACCTATATATATTTTGTTTCTCGATATTCGGGTCATGATATTGTACTCACTCTATATTCCTCCTGCGGTATTCCAGACCCACGCCAATCTGCAGTACCCTGTGATGAAGTTATTTGCCTCTGATCACATAGGTTCATATCCAACAGGGGAGGTCGAGACGACAACACAGGCCTCCTTGTTTCCTCAGAAAACAGCTACCATTGCACCATATTACCTCCTACTTACCGGACAACACGATTTTTCCAGATGCTAATATAAAGTTAACAAGTAAAATTCCCATTTTATGGATGCAAAGCTTTGGCTGAGTACGGTTGTTTCACCAAAACAGCGGCTATCGACTGTGCAGCTGTTGCAGTGGCACCGGAGGTTCAGCATCTGTGGGGCCAATGGAGGAAAGGGACATTTGTGCCTTATTTTCCTTGCTTCTATTAGATCCTATAGTATCCGTGCTACTTCATTGACCCAAAAATCCTACAGCTACTGCTTGTGACTGATCCAAAAAAGCTGTTAAAGCGAAGAGTGAATGGAAAACCAGTTGGGAAAAATCAATATTCCACCCAGAGAACGCGTGTGAAAACGTGAACACAAGATAATACTCGGCCACGTTTGAGGGAGAATGGTATATGGGCTTGAGAGTCCCTTGTGTGCATTGACGACAACTTTTCACCTCGATATAGCGTGTAAGATGGATGCCAATGCCTAGAATCCAAAGGAAGGTGGTCTGTGGTTCATCGATGGTGGTTGCGCTGGCGCATTTCCTGGCAGGAACGACTAGAACGTTGAAGAAACATTGCTTCACACTGTGAGCAACTTCAAGCATCAGAGCAAAAAGGATAGGAAAAGATAGCGGAACTTCTAAGAGGACCAAGAGGGTGTTCCCATCACATGTCCTCCCATGTTCCAGTGATTACCACCCCACACGAATAATCATCCTGCTGCCACGAGAAATCTTCCAGGATATTGTACGCCACATGCCAAAAATAGGAAACTTTTGCTGATAACAGTGCTGAGAAATCATTTTATCAAAAACAGACTTATCTGCAAGTATGAGTCCCAGAGTAAGGTTTATCATGGATGCTATAAACCCAGTGGAATGTGGCCTGCCTTTCAAAGCAATCTGATTGGCTCCATGACAGGCTGTTCATTCCCTGCAATCTCCAGTTTTTCGTTGCTTTTGGAAGATCAACAAGTTAAAAAGAAAGAAAACATTTTGCTTGGGACGGCAAGGACGCCCCCTCCATGGAGAAGACCCACAGAGTGATGTAACGTCCCAGCTGCCTCCGGTCACGGTGATAAAATGGGCTGCGCGGGAATGTGCGGCTCAGACGCGCTGACGTAGGATACCGCGTTTGTACACAATATAGACAATTGGGATTACATGAGCGCCTGAAGCAAAGCACAATTTGATAAACTGTACACACACAGAAAATTATGCAAAGCCTCTTAATCACTACCGACCAACGGCAGGAAATCTGAAGGGAATTAAAAATCTACTCTGTAGTTATACCTACCATGAGTATCCCGTACATGTAGGATTTCTTGGAGACATATCTACAGATAAAAGCAGCCCATTTCCTCTTTTTGGCTGAGGACTTTCAATCGGACTGCAGCCATTTTGTTTTTCTTTTTGGATTGCCAAATTAGAGAAAACATTGTTGTCAATTAATAGTGTCAGATGGAGTGTTGGATTGTGTTGTTTATGGGTTGCTATGCATTTGTTGTTCGAAGAATTCGTTTCGTTTTTAATTTATATGTCCAATTTTGATATTGTTTTTAACGTTTACGACATATAGCGAAGGCTTGATTGACCACTGAAGCTGCTGTGTGTAGACAAATAATGCCTTTCCTTAATGCAGAGAATCCGCCCCCATGCTATGGCAAGTAAAGGGTGTGCAGGCAATGCTACAAACCCAAAAATGGAGTACACTCAACCATTTAATTGCAAACGTTTTTGAGGAAACCATGTCAAAGACTGTTGAGGTGCAGTATTTTGGTTATAATACCACGGGAGAGGAACAGTTTAATACAAGCCCTTAAACAATCTTCTTATGAGACTGAGGGCCTGATTATGATGATGGTGGGATCGCCACCGACAGCCCATCAGTGGCGGCCCCACTGCCATCGTAATCCTGATTACCGCCCGCCACATTAGGATGGCGGTCAGAGAGACCGACCGCCACTGATCCGATGGGCTCTAGGAGCCCGCCGGTATGTCGGAGGGACTTGTATGCCTATAACAGTGGCAGTGACTGCCAGGCCCCACCGTAGGGATTACAAAGTCCCCTTCCAAGGGACATTGGGGGCCTGTAGCAGGCCCCCATTCCTCCCTGGCCCTTCGGCATGGTCCTTTGGTGCCCCCCAACATATCCCTGCACCATGTGGAAGGCACCACACGGTGTCTGCCACATACTGCAGGGATATGCACAGGGTGCATATTTTGTGTTGCTGTGTGTGCTGCAGCCCGTAGCACCTTGCGCAATAAAAAATATACACTCTGCGACCGCCTTGAAGGTGATTGCATCGTGATTCAGGGAGCGGGACTGATGACAGCTAGTCGGGCGGTCCCGTCAACATTTGTGTGTTCGTGCAAGGAGTGAGCAACTTCTGAACCACTGCTGAACATATGTGCTTTGATGTGTTACAAAAGGATCGAAACATAAATTAGTATGGTAAAGAACCTATTACGCATTAATATAGCACTTACATTTGCAGTAATGAACAGCATATTGGAGGAAAATATACTGGTACACTGTGCAGTTAAAGCATAATTCTATCCAATAATAATGACCACAGTTAGATTGAACCTAAAGACCAATGTACCAAAGAGGTGGATTCTTTTAAAGAATAGTAGAAAAATAATGGCAAAGAATATTGTGCTAGGAAACATGGTCAATATTGAAAGGATTTAATGACTGCTCTGCAAGATATCTGACTGCTCTATCTAATAGATGTTGAGACATTAGTGTTCAATGATCAATTTTGCAGTACATCATTGGTACAAAAAGTTTAGGATTTAAATTCAACTTTACAGGAGGCCTGTGTCACTTTACCACTTTGAACCTTATAGGCATTTAGGCCTTCATTACAAGTGATCCATATAATTCAGACTTGTGTTCAAACCCCTCTTTCAAGTATCCATGAAAGATCACTTAGCAAACTATCTTCAGCAAGCTTTAACAAAGACCTTGCAATACCTTCTTTGCTAATTCCATAATGACCCTGTAGGGCAGGGAGCTCAGTGAAAGTCCAAGGGAAACCACAGCACGCAGAGATAATGTTTAGCTGCTCATTTAAAAGGCCCCTCAGCAACAGCCTTTCCAGGTAAACTAACAGATTTTAAAAGTTAGCACAGAGTACGTAATGTACACAAGAATGCCCATTGATGGAACCCATGACAGGATTTCACTGTTTTCAGCAGCAACCAGGATATTACAAAATAGACTTGCTGTAGCAACCATTTCTGAACTCCAAAATAAGGATGTCATTACAATGGCCCCACTAACACAATGAAGTCCGTCCGCTACCATTGTGTTAGTGGGACCAGCCGCCTACGAGGCGGCCTACCCACAGACCACATTAGGATGCGACCGCCACCTATCTACTGTATTGCGGTGGGATGCGGTTAGCAGACCCTGCCGCAATAGAAAAAAAACAGCACTTGCATATCCCTGCATCATGCGGTGCCTGTCACATGGTGTAGGGATATGTTGGGGCGGGCACCACAGGTGCCCCCAGTGCCCTTGTCCCAGGCCCAGGGATGAAGGGGGGGCCTGCTACGTGCCCCAAAGTCCATTTCCGCCTGCTGTTTCGTGGCAAAAAGGGATATCATTATGTCGACAGTGGTGCCTGACAGGCAGCACAGCAATGCTGGCCAATGCAGCTGCTGTGACAGGTGGTCAGAAAATGACTGCCTGTCGGAACCGGGGTGGTCGGTCTTTCTGACCGCCACATTTCCACCTGCCATTGTAATCTGGAGGGTGTAAAACTGCAGAACGATGGAGGAGGGCCCGCCACTGACAGGCTGTTGGTGGCAGGCCCTCCGCCATCATAATGACTCCCTAAGAAGTACTACATGTATCCCTATGATTTATGGGCAGAGAGAAGTACTCTTCAGAAAACAGGACAGGATTCATGTGAATAGTTCCGGTAAGATTCTTTCATTACAGAGCTAAGCCAAGAGGCTCCTCCATCAAGCCTGGGCCAAACCGTCTCCTGGTGGAATCTGGAGCACACAGCGTGTTCCAGATTCCACATGAGATCGGCAGGACACCACACACCCCCCTTCAGCAACAAGATAACAATAAACATTTGAAAGATTAAGAGGAGAAGGAGAAACAAAGTACATAAGAAGAGAAAGTCAACTTAACAAACATAACAGGTGTATATATATATCCATAAAAATGAAAACAAAAGAAAAACAAGACTTCAGTTATCCAAATAATAATCTTTACACCAGACTGGATGATGACTTTGTCTCTGCATCTGGCGTCTGTGCAGATCACAGGATTGGTGAGGAACAGATTTCCGCCAGTTTGCTCTGTCACTGGAGAGCTTGGGACCCAACACAACTGTGGAATCCACATTCTTTTCAATAGGCCACAACCATTGAGGAACTTTCACAACTTTGGACAAGCTTTAAACATTCCCATCTGAAAGCTCCACAACCTGCCTTCCAACTCTGACAGCTTTCATGGGAGCCGAAAACCTGGACTCACAAGATCTCACCATTCTACCTTTCCTCACACACACCCAATCATTGACTTTCACGGGGAGCACTTCATTAACGTGGCTGATGTTACCATGCCACGTTACTCAAGGGATGCCTTACTTGCCATCGGGCTTAGCCACAGGAGCTGTACTGCTCCTCGGGTTGTGCCGCTTTGTGGACCTTATTCCTGTATTTGCGGGAGGTTTGATCTTACCGACCCCACTACCTGCTTAAGCAACGTTCTGGATATTCCCGGGACCCGCTCCCGCCCTCCTTTCACTTTATGGAACTTGAATGTCAGGTCAATGGTCAAACACCATCACGATATCCTTGACCTGTTAGGTAAGGAGTCTCCGGACACCTTTTGCGTGATGGAGACCTGGCAACAGGACACCGACACGGCTGTGATTAACTTGGCTTTTCCGCCGGAATACTCGGTTTACACTCTTAACCGAGCCTCTAGAGGAGGGGGACTAGCGTTGGCTGTCAAGTCTTGCTACCCGTGTGTCTGGCAAGGACAAAAAATCTCCGGCTGTGAAAGCGCGCTGTTTAAAATCTCAGTCACGCCCAACTTCGCTTTCACAGGCCTCTTGATTTATCGGCCCCCTGGTAGCGATCTGGCTTTCAGGGAAGCCCTCCCAGACGCCATTAGCGCCTTGGCTGCAGGCTGCTCCAATTTCTCCATCCTTGGAGATCTAAACCTCCACTATGATAATCTATCTCTTCCGGCGGTCTATAGCTCTGTCGCCGATCTCGAAGCGCTCCAGTTAGTCCAGCTGGTCTCGCATCCCACCCATGTAGGTGGCCACACCCTTGATCCTTTTTTTACTAATTTAGCAGAAGCCAGTATCCTTACCCCTTTCCCCCTGGCTTTGACCGATCGCTATCTGGTACGCTTCCAGTGTCCGCTGTATGAGCCGCACCGCAAACCTGCAGTCCGCTCAATTCCTAGGCGGTGTTGGTCTAAATTAAAACTCGAGGATTTTTTCCATCTGTTGTCCTCTGACCCGCTAGGCTCAGCCGACACTGTGGATGAGGGCTACGATCTTTTTTGCGAGTGGGTCACTAGGGCCCTCGACTCCCTTATCCCGATAGTTTCGTGTAAGTGTGGGTCTAGGGACCCGAGCCCTTGGTACGACGATTCGCTGCGGGCGCTCAAAAACATCTGTAGGCGTGCCGAGCGGGTATGGCACAAAGCTTACTCCAGCGACAAAAAAGCTTTGTACTCTGCTGCTGTAAAAATTTTCCATCGAGCAGTATGCAGAACCCGTGCGGCATATTATGCCCTACAATTTCGTACCAGTACCAACCCCTCCAAAACTATTTTTAAAGCCCTGAAGGATCTTATCACCAAAAAAGTGATCGCGACTCACCAGGGTTCCATTGCCCATTGTGAAACTCTGGCGGCTTTCTTTTTGGAAAAGGTGCATGCCATTTACAGAGCTTTTCCTACGGTTACACCTTCTGTGGGCAGCCCCCCTAAGCCCCTTACCTTGGATGTGTTACATTCCTTCCCGAGATTAACATCGGTGAGTTTTGGCAAGTTGGCTCTACAGGTTAAGTCAGGCTCCCCGGCTGATCCCCTTCGTCCGGCTATGTTTAGAGACCTACCATCCAATGGCCTCCCACCGGTGTGCTCCTTAATTAACACCTCCTTAGCAGCCGGTGTGGTCCCAGTGAAGTGGAAACAGGCGGTAGTTGTGCCCATCCTTAAGAAACCAACCTTGGATGTTGATAAAACTGAGAATTACCGTCCTATTTCCCTGCTCCCGTGGCCTGCCAAAGTTGCGGAGGCGCATGTCAACTTTGTCCTTTCTGATCACCTTTTACAAGCCAACATCTTGGACAGGACGCAGAATGGTTTTCGTGCAGGGCATAGCACGGAGACGGCTCTACTTTATATGGTGGAGCATTTGCGCTCCGTGCTCGACGCGGGTCAAACGGCGGCGCTGGTGCTATTAGATCTGAGCGCCGCCTTTGACACCGTGGCCCATCCGATCCTTCTGCGGCACTTGGAGGAAGCGGGTGTCACCGGTCTTGCGCTCCAGTGGTTCCGATCTTTTCTTGCCAACCGTTCTTTCTGCGTGGCCGTTCCGCCCTATCAGTCCAATTTCCATCCTCTGGATCTCGGGGTTCCTCAGGGCTCCTCGCTGAGTCCCACATTATTCAACCTATATGTGAGACCGCTGGCTGAGGTTGTCAGGCATTGGGGTATGACCATGGTGTCCTATGCCGACGACACCCAGCTAGCGGTTACTATCAGCGGGGATGCGGATGTGGATGCCCCCAGATTCCAGAACGGACTCCGGGTGGTCGCCAGCTGGATTACTTCCAACTGTCTCCAGCTGAACGCAGGTAAGACGGAGGTCATGATCTTTGGCAAGCAGACGGAACTCTGGGGTGACAGGTGGTGGCCATCGGACCTGGGTACCACTCCCACCCCGGTTGCTCAGCTAAAAAATCTTGGGGTGTGGCTCGATCCTTCTCTCTCTTTCGTATGCCATACTAAACGCACGGCGGCCTGTTTTGGCATCTTGCGGGGTCTTCGACCCATACTAAAATTTTTCGATGCAAACACCAGGCAACTCGTTATCCAGGCAACTGTGATGTCGCGGCTCGATTATGCCAACGCCCTGCTTCTGGGCCTAAACCAGGCGGAACTCACCCACCTGCAACGGGTAGAGAATGCAGCGGCAAGAGCGGTCGTGGGCCTGCCTAGATTTTGCTCCACAACTAATACCTTACGCTCGTTGCACTGGCTTCTGATCGCTCGTAGGATCCAGTTTAAGGTCCTTTGTGTTGCTTTTAAGATCATTAAGGGATCACCTGCCTTGATTCTTGCCGATCTCTTGTCCAGTTATACTCCAGGCCGCGCTTTGAGATCGTCCGACCTGGAACTTGCGGTTGTTCCCCGGTTTAAACGCTGCCGGGCCGGCGGCCGTTCCTTTCAAGTGCGTGCCGCCGTGTTATGGAATTCCCTTCCCTTTGAGATTCGTGCCCTTGGGGATTTGCTCTCTTTCCGGCGGGCTGTGAAAACTTTTTTGTTCTCATGCAGCCTGATTCATGAACCAAAATAGCGCCCGCAATAGCTGCGAAAATGCTATTGCGGGCGCAATTTCCCTAATCGGCATTCATCAAGAAAATATCCAAAGCGCAAAAAAAAATAGCGAATTCGCAAATAGATTCTCAGATTCCCGGCAGGAGTGCGCCAAACCACGGATTCTGAGAATAAATAATGCGAGTCCGCAATACAAGCGCAATCGGTATTCATGAAAATTCTCTAATAGCGAAAAACCACAAATTCTCTATTTGCGAGGCGCAAATTAAGGACAACCCAAAGCAGGTGGTAACCATAAAAGCCATTAGAATTTTTTTTTGAAAAACTGTTGGCCAATCAGGAACAGGTAAAGGCCTGACCAAACACACATAAGGAGATTCAGCAGCAGCAGTCGGAGTCTCACAATGCCAGGAATGTACATGCTGGTCTGGCGGCGAAGGCTACAGCGTGCAGCACGGAGGAGACGCAGAATACAGGACAGGATATTCCGCCAGCGGATCACCCTGCTGGGCCAAACCAGGGAGCAGATTTATGCTAAGTACCGGCTAAATGGGGAAATGATAATCCAGCTAATACACGACCTTGACCCCCTGATGCAGCACCCAACAAGGCGGACCAATGCTGTGCCTACACATGTACAGGTATTGTGTAGCCTGCACCTCCTGGCCTCTGGGAGCTTCCAGGGGATAGTAGCGGCTGCAGGGGGGATATCCCAGCCCACCATGTCAAGCTGCCTCAGGAGTTTTGTCGACGCAATGCTTACCCAGCTACACTGACACATCAAATTTCCCACCAGCCAACAGGAACTGGACTTGACAAAGCTACAATTTTACAATGTGGCCCATTTCCCATCTGTGATAGGATGCATAGACTGCACCCACATCGCCATCTGCCCACCAGCTGCGACGGAGTACATGTACCGGAATCGCAAGTCCTACCACTCCCTTAACATACAGATGGTCTGCAATGCCAAGACATTCATAACTGACATTGTGGCCCAGTACCCAGGGAGTACCCATGACTCATTTATATTCCGGCACAGCGGCCTCCACACACGACTGGCCAGGGGAGAATTTGGGGAAGGACACCTACTTGGTAAGTACATTTTGTCAACAATGTCACATTGCAATGATGTAGCTGCGCAGCACAGGCACTCACCCTCTGCTCCTCTCATTCAGGTGACAGTGGCTACGCCCTCCGGGAATACCTCCTCACCCCATACCTCAACCCTGCTACACCACAGCAACGGCGGTACAATGTTGCTCACATACGGACAAGGAATTGTATAGAACGGACATTTGGCCTACTTAAGAGCCGGTTCCGCATACTGCACAAGACAGGTGGGGCCATGTATTACAGTCCTGATGTGTGCTGCCGCATTGTGGCTGTCTGCGCAATATTACACAACATTGCAACCAAGCGCCGGATACCTGTAGAGATCTCTGGCAGTGAGTCTGAAGGGGACGACCGGCCACCAGCACACGTGCGTCATGCACGCGGGGAGAACCCAGCTGAAGGACACAGACGCCGCAACCACATCACTATGAACAGTTTCTAGAGCCCACACTCCCCTCACCCAACAAATCACAATTGCATGCGAATGTAAATAATGATAGGAGGCCCATGTATGATGTATGAATAAATATTATTGTTGAATGCACAATAATAATGTTATGTCTACATTCATCAAATTCCAGCAGTATTGCGCCATACTGCTCCTAACTAGACACTGGACATGCTTGTATCATCAGCATTTTCAAGGTAATTTACATGAAACTCAATTGCGCCTCCGGCGCGCAGCCCCCAAACGCCTCTCTGGCTCTTCCTCTGGGACGGCACGTGTCCCTGTAGTGGGCCTGGTGCTGCGGCGTAACACGCCAACCAGTGAGGCAGACAGGCTGCTGACACTGGAGGTGCCCTCACTGGTGTCGTCCCCCCCCCCATTGCCTGTACCAGTAGGATGGAGTGCCAGCACGGCAGTGGTGACCTGCTCCAACACTCGTCCAACATCCTCAACGCATTGGATCAACTGCTGCTGATGCGCCAGGGACCGTCGTGAGAGCTGGGAGGTGGCATTCCCGATAATATAGTTGGAGCGGGTGTAGGCTGTCAGGCGCGTAAGGAGCTGCCGGTGGCGACGGCGGGCGGAGTTGCGCTGCGATATGAGTGCAGCAGTGTTGGCCTCCATGGCTGTCGTCATGCGCTCAATCCTCTCACCCACATTGGCCACATTGCGGCCAATGTTGTTTAGCTGCAGTTGAATGGCCCCTTGCCGTCGTGCCTGCTGTTGGTGTATGCGTAGCATCCGGCGCTCAATGCTCAGGCCTGGCATGCGCACAGCCATCCCCCTCCTGCCGCTGTGTGATGTGTTATGCTGGCGAGCCCTGACATGCCTGCTCTGCTGGCTGCCCACAGTGGGTGTGTGCACTGTCGCCACAGTAGCTGCACCAGATGTAGATGGTTCAGCTGGTGGCGGAGTTGTGATTGTCAAAGGTTCAGCGCCTGATGGTGCTGGCACTGTTGGTCTTGCCCTGCCTGCAGGGTTAGGTGCTGCGCCGGATGGTGCTGGCGCTGTTGGTCTTGCCCTGCCTGCAGGGTTAAGTGCTGCGCCGGATGGTGCTGGCGCTGTTGGTCTTGCCCTGCCTGCAGGGTTAGGTGCTGCGCCTGATGGTGCTGGCGCTGTTGGTGTTGCCCTGGCTGCGGGGAGTGGTGCTACGCCTGATGGTGCAGGAGGTGTCGGTGTTGGCACCTCCTCGGCATCCTCTCGTGACTCATCAATATGCAGGATGTCGCTGTCGCTGCTGTTGTCGGCGCCACCTGTGAGGGGAATTGGACGTACATTAATTGCATGTATCTGTCACACGTGCAGTTGCTACATGCATGCTGGTTGACATTCCCTGCCTGGCTTTGGCATTGCTTATTTTGGGACATGTGAGGCTGCATTGGGGTTCTTTTACATTATGGGCAGACTACATGTCCCACAATGCTTTTGGGCATGACCTCATGTGCATTGTTTGCATGACTTGGGATGTATATGGGAGGCTATAGGGCCATGACCATTGTTAGGGGACAGGGTCGCTGTCGCATGCCGCTTACCTTGGCTGTCTTGGCTGGCTCGGGATGAGTCCAGGTTGGTGACACCTATGCACGCCTCTGTCTCCAGGGTGTCCTCCACGCGGTCCTCCATGGGGGTATTGGGAGGGACAGTAGGTTCTCCGCCCCCAGTAGCATATGTGTCGCCCAGCCTCTCTGCCACCCTCTCCTTGGCACGACCTCGGAGGTCATACCACCTCTTTTTGAGCTCATCCAGTGACCTGTGAGTCACGCCCACAGCGTTCACTTTTGCAGATATCCCAAGCCAGATTCGATGTCTCTCCATCTCCGGCACCCTCCTGGAGTCCTTCCGAAATAGTTTGGAGTGGTTTTCAACCACTCCCTCAATGAGGTGCTCCAACTCCTGCTCAGAGAACTTGAGCTTCCTCTTGCGCCCGGTGTCACTGGGCCCTGGTGCAGACTCCTCTGACATTGCTGCTGTCGCAAATGGGTTAATTTAGCAACTTTGGAGGTGTCCTGGTAGGAGCTCTGTTCAGCTGCAGCCTCGTGATCAACCTCACAGTTCTGAATGGGGGTGGGAACTGCCTGCTTCCTGGTTGTGATGTCATCACTGTGCTCGAAAAGCGACTTCCCGTTTTAGCGATCTCGCTACTAGCGATATTTCGCTAACGGGGATTTGCGATGGCGCTAAATAGAGACGGATGATCTGGGTAATAGGGATTTTTCGGCGAATTTATTTTTGCGCTATCGATTTTTGCGGCCTTGTGCGATTCGCATTATTTTATCGCTAACTATGATGAATTCCGATCTGCGACTTTCGATTTGCGATTCGCTGTGATTCGCAAATTGAGAGTCGCAGATTTCTTTTTTCATGAATCAGGCTGTTAGTCTCTATGCTTTTTTTTTTTTTTTCTTGCTCTGTTGTGTTGTGTTGCTACCCTGGCGGGCGCCAGGACGCTCCTTCGCTGGAGCATCTGTGCGCCTAATAAATAAGTTTAACATAACATAACAACATTACTAACATGATGGTCCTGACCCGACTTGCACTCGTACTTTCTAGACAACAAATTCCTCATCCATCCCTGACTCATATTACACACACTCTTCCTTCCCCTCATGTTTTCAAAGGGAGACAAATCACCATTGCTCCTAATAGTGTTTCTGTAACTCCAAAGTATCTCTTTGAAGCTTAATGATAGTTTTTCCCATTACTGATCACCTGTTGTAGTCCTTCTTTAAACACTCTGATCCAATTCTCCACAATACCATTGCCCTGGGGATAATAAACAGACAAACGTTTGTGAACAATCCCATGACTATTGAGAAATTCTTTCATCTCAATGGATGTTAACTGTGCTCCATTATCGGTGAGCAACGGTTTGTGAAAGCCCTCTCTTTCAAAGACATCTTTTAAAAATGGAATCAAACCTTTCGAGGTGATGTGAGAGACCAATCTGATATCAGGCCACTGAGATAACTGGTCAGTAAGGAACACGGCATATACTGGATTATGGTCAAAACTCATTGGACCGGCAATGGCAAGCTATACTCACTCCCATGCATGTGACAGTCTAGAAACGGGAAGACGTTCATAGGTAACTTTTTGGGATTTGTCACTGATACAATACTCAACACAGCATCTGACCTTGCGTTCTATACATTTATCCATAGCGGGCCACCAAAACTCACTCCTAATTCTTCTTTTCATACAGGTCATACCGGGGTGACTCTCGTGCGCCATGTTTAGGATAGTTTGTTGTAGATCAACAGGCACCACAAGCTGCAAACCTCTCATTAAAACATGATTTTGCAAGGATAACTCGTGAGCTATCTGAAAGAAGGAAAGGAGACTTTGTGGAATGTCAGCCTTCCTAGGCCATGAGGATTTGACGTACCAAATGACGTCTTTGAGGACAACATCATTGTCACATGCCAACCTCCATTGATCCTCTTGAATACAGCCTTTGAATACCTCACATATCGAGATTACTTTCTCTAGATCCTCATCATCCTCAACCACATTGTCATCAGCCACAGGTAACCTTCATAGACAGTCAGCTAGAATGTTCTTTACCCCAGGTATGTACTCAACTTTGAAGTGAAAGTCTTGTAACTTGTATTGCCATCTGGCAATCCTGGAAGTAGCTCTTCCACAGCCTTTGGTTGTTAATGAATCTACAAGGGGATGGTGGTCAGTCCTCACCTTGAAAACAGTGCCATAAACATACTTCCGAAAATATTTAATGCCCCACCAACACGCAAGGGTTTCTTTTTCTAGAGTAGAGTATTTGCATTCAGTGCCTTTTAATGTTCTGGATGCAAAGGCAATTGTGACTAAATTACCTTTATGATTCTGCATGAGGACAGCACCTATACCAACATTGCTAGCATCAGATACAATTACACAGTCTTAAGCAGTATTAAAGGTGGCTAATGCAAGTGCAAAAGAAATGCGTTTCTTTAAATGTTTAAATTCACTGGCACAATTGTCATCCCATGAAAATGCTTAGTTCTTTTTCATCAAGTTTCTCATGTCTACAGTTTTGTCAGCAAACACAGGAATACATTTAGCATAATATTCTGCAAGACCTAAAAAGGATCTAAGCTGGTCCTTATTTTGAGGTTCCGGAGCTTACTTGATGGCATTAACTAGATTTTGTTTAGGAGAAATACCATTCTTGTTAATGGAGTGACCGAAATTATCTACAGACGTTACACCAAACTTACATTTTTCCTTTGTTAAGGTCAGACCATTGTCTTGTAAAATGAACAAAACTTTGTAAAGAGTGTCAGTATGTTCTTGTGGGTTGCATGCAAAAACTAGAATGCCATCCTGAAAGTATAATACATTTTTGATGCCTTTAAACAATTTATGCATTACCCTTTGGAAGACAGAAGACACCAATATTAATCCAAAGGGCATTCTCTTATACCTGAAGACACCCTCAGACGTAATAAATGAGGTTAGATGTTTGCTATCTTCATGAAGGGCTATCTGGTGATAAGCGTTTGACAAATCAAGGGTTGAGAATATCGATGCCCCTTTGAGTTTAGCAAACATCTCGACAATATTGGGCAAAGGATGTCTGTCTACCCACATGTTATTATTGAGATCTTTTAAGTCCACACATAACCTACATTTTCCATTAGGTTTGAGTGCGACACCAACGGGTGACAACCACTCTAAAGATAGAATCTCCTCAATGACATCAAGATGGCACAACCTCTGTAACTTTTTTCTACCAGCATCCCTTAAATGCAATGGGACATTTCTGACTTTGTGCACTTTTGATGTGACATCGTGTTTCAAAATAATGTTTAGGACAAAACTTTTAAGCATACCCAACTGAGAAGAGAACACACTGGGAAATAGCTTCTCCCACTCGGATGCAGGATCAATCCCGACATGGAGAATCAAATCTGAATAACCAAGAACCTGATCGGGATGGTTGGGATCGAGAGTGAACATAAGGTCTCTTTGCTGAGGCCAACCTAGAAGACATGAACCATCTCTTGCAACATATACCTTGGCAGATATGGACTTGCCCTTAAAACTAAGAGTGGTTGTAAAAAATCCTAACACATCTATAGGCTTCCTCCGGTATCCCACAAGTTTGATGTCAGGAGGAGATAAATGTACATTGGGAAATTCTGTTAGCCATTCATCCCCAATGAGGGTGTGTGTAGCACCCGAGTCTGCCATGCCCTTTACTTTCTTATCATCGATTACTATTGTGCAAAAAAGAGCATCTTTCACATTGCTGTTAACCTCACAAACAGAACAAATTCCTCATCTTCGAGGTCGCAGTTAACTTCCTCAACATGATCTGCATTTTGGTATTTATAATCTATACTCCTATTCCTTAATTTGTTTTTGTTCCTTCACATTCTAGCATAGTGCCCCTTTAATTTACAATATCTACATACTTGACTGATGGCGGGACACCTTTTATCATTAGCTAAGTGACCAGGAATGCCACATTTAAAACACACATATTTTTTTCTTTCCTGGTTGGAGTAAGTCTTATTCTTAAATTTGCTAGAAGTGCCCTAATCAGTACTAGGCTTTTTGACTAAATGACCATCAGCAACATTTTTTTCTGCAAGTTCTTTCAAGCCACGTTTCATGTCTTCAAAGCGATGAGCTATTTCAATGGCTTAGTTTAGTGTCAAATCCTCAGTGAATAACAATTTTTCTTGTAATTTGACATCTGCCACTTTGTGCACTAGTTGATTACGTACCATCTGATCATGAAATGAAGAATAATTGCATTTGGATGCCAGCCAAAGTTGTCAGATCATTGACAAAGACGTCAATCGATTCATTCATCAATTGGCCTCTGCTGAGGAATTTGTGCCGTGCAACTACTTTGTTGACCTTTTTTATGTACAGTTTGTCCAGTTGTTTGATAGCCTCATCAAACACATCACTATCATCTTCATCTAACATGCAATTTGAAGAAATAGAAGGTAAATGACCTAAAATGTTACTGCCTTCTGCACCTAGACAATGATTTAAGATAGCAAGCTTTCTTTTGTCCGTGTAATCATCACCTAGTAGAGAAAAAAAAGGGCGGTCCCCTACTGGTCCAATCTGGGACAGGGGAAATACAGGAAACAAAAAAAGCCCCTAACAACAGTGACGTTCTGTCAAAATGTAAGACAGTCTATTAGACAAAGCTGGTAGTCATGAGAGTGCCCAAATCAAAAGGAACTAGTAATGCTATAATGTCAAAAGATCAACACGCAATTAAAGAAACAATTAAAAATTAATAATAACAAATCATATGTTGCAAGGAGAAATTTTTTAAATACAATTTTGTACATATATCATAAAAACATTTCATTAAAAGTTTTTATCATTGTGGAAAAACAGTTGTCGATGCAGCTTTTCGGTATTTGATTAACTCCTTCTTCAGGACAATTTTTCTAGATAGTGAAAAACATACAATGAATATCTTTTTTAAATTTTTTTTAACATCTTCTAAAAATTGACATTGAGCTTATTATTAACAGGCATCATTTCTTTTCTGTTCCTTATCATTAAATATGTCAAATATTCTACATGACCGCCAGCACAAAAAACAGGCAATTTAAACAGTATTCGCGAAATCTAACATTTCGCCAAACATAGTTGCAGTTATTATCTAAAAGGAATAGTACTCTTTCTTACATCAAAAAGTTTCATACATACAACTACGTACCTAACCACATCAGAGGTGATGATAGGCTTCAATTTGTCTACCACTTCTGGTGATTAAAATCGATGCAGTTAAAAACACGAAGAGAGAGGCAAATGATGACCTTCTCTGGAAATTCTACCTTTGGTAGGGAAAGAAATTTACATTTCATCTACTACTTGCACTAGAAGGGTTTACTGCAATATCATCTTATAGGAACCTTTCAAAAATGTAAATGGTGTACCTTTTAATGCAAGATATTCGCAGTGTAGGTATGTACACTGGAGCCACAGTGAATTTATATGTTCGGTGTGCTACAAAAATGATGGTAAATATTCATTATTCAGGATCTAATAAATGTTATACCCAAAGTTTTCAAGTTAGAGTTACAGTTTCTGTACGGTGGCTCCAGTGTACATACCTACACTGCAAATATCCCTTCGTGTTTTAACTCCAATGATTTAAATCACTAGACGTGGTAGACAAATCGAAGCCTATGATCACCTCTGATGTGTTTAGGTATGTAGTTGTATTTATGAAAATTTTTAATGTAAGAAAGAGTACTATTCCTTTTATATAATAACTGCAACTATGTTTGGCAAAATTTTAGATTTAGCGACTACTGTTTAAGTTGTCTGTTGTATGTGCTGGTGGTCATGTAGAATATTTGACACGTTTAATGATAAGGAACAGAAAATAAATTATGCCTGTTAATAATAAGCTCAATGTAAATTTTTAGAAGATGTTAAAAAAAAATTAAAAGATATTAATTGTATGTTTTTCACTATCTAGAAAAACTGTCCTGAATAAGGTGTTATTCAAATAACGAAACGCTGCGTCAACCACTGTTTTTCCACAATGATAAATACTTTTAATGAAATGTTTTTATGATATATGTACATAACTGTATTTAATACATTTCTCTATGCAACATTTGATGTGTTATTATTAATTTGTAATTGTTTCTTTAATTGTAGTGTTGATCTTTTGACAATGTAGCATTACTAGTTCCTTTTGATTTGGGCGCTCTCATGACTACCAGCTTTTTCTAATAGACTGTCTTACATTTTGACAGAACGTCATTGTTGTGAGGGACCTTTTTTGTTTTGTGTAATCATCACCACCAATGGCTTCGATGTAGGCTTCTAAACCTTCTTTCCATTATTTCCACTCTAAGGCAGGTTCTCCAGGAGTGGCTAAAAATGGAGCTAGTGCAACAATGCCCTCCATATTGGAAACACACAAAAGAGAGTGAAAATCAAAGGGAGAAATGATCAGGATATTGAATGCATAGTAGCAAATGGTGTGTGAATCACCGGTGTTTTAGTGTTCCCAAATTTTATTCAACTAAAAAGTGTGCGAATCATTGAAATGCTGTAGAAAGGAGGTTCACAGCAGAAGGCTCGCACAAAAGGCAATGTGCAAATCACTGTAATATTGAGAATGCTAAAGGATTACTGAAACAATGGTGTGCCGATCGCTGGGTTGATGTGACCCCAGCTTTGAAGAGAATTCCAATACAGGAAAAGCTGAGAACAATGTGCGCACCAGAGAAGTGAATATTCTGCTAAGGACACACAGGTAAGCGTTCTAGTCTTTTATAGAACTGTGTACACATGCGCAAATGGAAATACACAGTGTCGGGTTGCCGGAAAAGAAAGAGAACGCTTGCAGGAATGTTGTGGTGAAGGACGTTCTTACTCGCGGGGAAGCGGGAGCGTTCGAGATGTAAGCGCGCGGCCAGCCGGGTGCTGGCGACCAAAATTCAAAATGTGTTGGAAAATGGCCAAAACCTCACCAGAATATGCCAGCAGGTAGGGATGTTTGAGCGGGAGGATGGTTGACAGTAGTACTCTCACCATGCAGCATCGAGTGTGGGAGAAGAGTTCCTTGTTGTCAAAGGCTATCAGTGAATTCTTACCACGACTTGCACAGGAACAGGTAGCTGCTCTTTTCCCAACTCCACCTCTAGGCTACCCAGGGCCAGTTGTTTTAAACTTGACCCTCAAGGACCCCAAAAGGGGGAAGGGGGAATGGATAAAATAATAAACAATTGAAGAGACTGCTCTGGATCTGTTCTTTTCTGCTTCTTCGGTCTCGTCTGTAGTTTTGACGGATCTTAGAAGTCCTAATGCATTAAGGGAGAGAAAGATTGAACACCCTTCTTATTGCTCCAAATACCTAAATCTATTCTATCTTGTTCTTACATAACATTCCAGAGTCTAGTGCTACTGTTTGTTCTTTTATCTTCTTGTGTTTTCTACTCTTTGGCTCCAGAAATGTTATCTGCAAACATATATTTGTGTACCCTTCTATTTCTACTCTTACCTTCTATTGTGAGCACGCTGTTCTAGTAGTTTTTGTCTGTAGTCTTTTCATTTATTATCCTAGAGTGTATTTGTCTCTCCTGTCATTGGATTGATTGTTCTCTTTTTGTCTCTCAGGTCTTCCCAGAATTTCTTAGGATTATCACCAAGGTAAGTACATTCCTAAATCTCTAAATTCCTTCTCTGCCAATCTCCTAGGACAGTACTGTTATATCTCTTGTATTTCTCCTCTATTGCACACCCACACTGTCTTCATTAACCCAGGTACAGCATTCACTTATCTGTGCTTTTTCTTCTTCTTGAAGATGCTGTGTCTATGCTGAAGCGCCCACTCGAGCTCCCGACTGAATACAAGGACTGGAACGCGGTAAGGTGACTTTTCGTATCTTTTCTTAAAGACCTAAATTATCGCTAACTGAGGAGAAGGGAGGGGAATGAGGAAGTAAGGAGGTGTCCGACTAGGGAACGGGCCCAAAATAACAAGAGAAAACGCGTCATAAATGGCCCAAAAAATCGGAAAGGTGACAGGAACGCTAACACTGCCAACTGTCTCTTCAGAAAACTCTGGTGAAGTACGCATTAGTATTTGCACGCACGCTTCACCTAGCTTTCCGCACCTGTGAGGGAATGTAACCACTAGACCGCCGACTCGTCTCCCAAGTCGGCGGCCATCTTGAGATTCCGCTCACGAACCGCAGAATTCCAACAGCGGTTCCGAGCTAGATTTTCTTTGTTTGCCCAGCAGTTCCTGATCCCCAGGGCACAGACAGAATGGATTTGTCTGGTCTGAGTCTTGGTAGGTCTGACACTTGTACAAGGGGTTCCGGACCTGCAGTTTAGCAGGGCTCCAGGCTTGATATTTCAATTCCCAATCGTCGCCAGTGAAGTACTCTTTGGAAAACAGGACAGGATTCATGTGAAGAGTTCCGGTAAGTTTATTTCATTACAGAGCTGAGCCAAGAGGCTCCTCCATCAAACCTGGACCAAACCGTCTCATGGAGGAATCTGGAGCACACATCATGTTCCAGATACACATGAGATCAGCAGGACACCATAAAGAGCAGCCAGGGACAGTCAAGGTTTGCAAGCTGCATGACATTTTGCTTGCAATTTGAGAAAAATATCCTGCTCCACTGACCCAGATGCAAGGGGCAGGGTAGACTACACATTTCTGTTGCCTTATAATTGCTTAGAGATCCATATGTAATGATTTCCTAGTGCTCATCTAAGACCCCAGTCATTTAGACCAGTCCCGCAATTGCAGGAGCAGCAAGGAGAACCATGGCACACCATTATTGAGGAGCGGAGCCCATGTGAACATATTTTGCTTGTAAGAAACAAATGAGAGAGATAGGGTGTTTGACTGTAGGTAGGGAGGAAACTCCTGGTCCCCTTTATCAATTTTCAACTACAAATGAAGGAGTACCTCCTAGAGACTTTTTAATGTCTCCATCAGGAGAATATCGAGTTGCACACAGTGCCACACAACAGGGGACAGATTTTGTCCTTTTAATAGACCCCTCAGTCACCAACCTAGTTGGTGACATGCTTCATCATCGGGGTCCCACCCGGACATCCGAGTGCCATCCGGGTGTGCTGCGACACCTGACTACAGTGGAGCAGGTTTTTGTTTTTTTATATGTACAAGATTGGAAGTGAACATATTAAAAGTTGTCCAATACTACTCACTAGTAGAATTTGTTCTGGAGTGATTGGGCAACGGATAAAACAAAGTGGGACACCTTGGCCTGATTAGGTAGGCTAGTGGTGTCAAAAGAGATGTGTAGTAAGTTAAAATAGTGGTCTACATGTTTCAACCATGATGTAAGTATAAGGTTTTCGTCAGGACCAGTGGTGGTAGTCTGGGTGGTATACACACGCTAAGGTGTACTCTGCCTTAGACTACGTGAAAAAAGTAACAAAAACCACAAATTTGTGGTTTGTTAAAAAGCTGATAGTTCTTCACCAGGATTCCTAGAAAAAACCTGTGGAGACAAAAAGAGAGGTGGGGGTTGGGGCAACAGACACACAATACATGAATATTGAACATAAAGTGTGCTTGAGGTGCTCCTCATCAGTCACATCCAGCCAAGTGAAGACAATATCGTGGATGTAACAAGGTGACTAGTCCATTTGGTCCACCTAAAAGTGCCCAGACAATCGCACTGCTAGGCAACTGAATCAGCCTGTAGTTGTTGTTAGTACAACCCACTCGATACTGTGTTGGTCTCATTCATAACCCACTACTTTGATTCGACCGTGAGTGGGTAGTATCACACAGACAGGCTTCATGGTTTTTATTACTTTTTTCATGTAGTCTAGGGCATGGTACACCTTAGCGTGTGTATACCACCCAGACTACCACCACTGGTCCTGACGAAAACCTTATACTTGCATCATGGTTGAAACATGTAGACCACTATTTTAACTCACTATACAACTCTTTTGACACCACTAGCCTACCTAATCAGGCCAAGGTGTCCCACTTTGTTTTATCCGTTGCCCAATCACTCCAGAATAAATTCTACGAGTGAGTAGTATTGGACAACTTTTAATATATTCACTTCCAATCTTGTACATATAAAAAACCAAAAACCCGCTCCACTCTAGTCAGGTGTCGCAGCACACCCAGATGGCACTCGGCTGTCCGGGTGGGACCCCAATGATGAGGCATGCCACTAACTAGGTTGGTGAGTGAGGGGTCTTCTAAAAGGACACAGTCTGTCCCCTGTTGAGTGGCACTGTGTTCACCTCGGTATTCTCCTGATGGAGACATTAAAAAGTCTCTAGGAGGTACTCCTCCATTTGTTGTTGAAAATTGATAAAGGGGACCAGGAGATTCCTCCCTACCTACAGTCAAACACCCTTTCTCTCTCATTTGTTTCTTACAAGCAAAATATGTTCACATGGGCTCTTCAATAATGGTGTGCCATGGTTCTCCTTGCTGCTCCTGCAATTGCGGGACTGGCCTAAACATATTTTGCTTAGCAGACTTGGGCCCTCAGCAGAGGTCAGAATTTGAGGGGTGCAAAATGAAAAAATAAACAGGGGAAACAATCAATATACATGGCGTTTCCCACTATTTCAGTTAACAGTTTCCAATATGCTCCAATTAGTACACCTTGTAGTTTTCATAATTTTCCAGCTCATAAAATATGCATTTTTGGCAATGCTCAGTTAGCACACTTCGAATTTCTTTTCATAATTCCTAGCGATAACTTTACATTTATCCATAATTCTGCTTTCAGTTCACTTCATAATATTTCACAATGCCATTGGTGTGCACACTCTGCAATTGCATAATATCCCAAGTATCACACTTTTCTAGTTTCTATAGTGCGGCAGCCAGCACGCCTCACTGCGGTTCATACAGATACTAATATACACATTTCAGAAAATGTATAATGCTGTTTAAAGCACAATGCACAGTCCTTGTGAATGTCTAGCTCATTGGGCTGCAGCTTACTAGGTTATGTTATGTTAATATGTTATGTTAATATATTTTATGTAGCGTTTGATTACCCAAGGGTATCTTGGTGCTTCCTTGGAAAGGAGCCAGATCACTGAAAAGATATAGGACATAGGACATGGCTGGTGATGTATTGGGCTGTAGCTCACTAGGTAATGTTGCTTCACTGGGGTGAGACCTGCTCTGATATTTATTCAGTCCTGACTTCCAATGAATGGTCTTCTCACAAAGTAGAAAGCATCAGCACTGGCAAGGCAGTGTTAACGTGGCTGGTCCACTGTTAGAAGTGCGAAGGTTGTAGAAGCATATCCATTCCAGCTCTGATTATCTCTGCCTCAACCTCTCTTGAGATGGTCTGCTCTTGAGCAGACACTTGATGGTTCCTGCTCTTGACTCCATTTGGGACTTCAGCATCTCTTTAGAAATGGCAAAGGCCATTGAGGTCTACCCAGCTTTAATGCCTCAGGCCCTGGGATTTTAAGACCCTTGACAATCCCACAGGAAATAGGTGTCAGAGGAGCAGCTGAAGAGAAGAGAGCCACTCAGCACAGCTTCTTCAATACCCTGATTAAAAGAAAAAAAATCAGTGCCCATTGTAGAAGTGACAAAAATACATCATTGTGAGGATCACTTTGTGAGTAAAACTTTATGATGTCATAAGAAACATGTTGCTCACAAGCTACAAGTTGAGGAGCACTGCCACAGATGAAGGCACCAAATGTCTGGAGCCCCTCCTGTTGGGCAGTACATTTGTGCGTAGATGGTACAGGGGAATATTTTAAGCATGTGAGTGTATGCTAAAGCATGCTTCAGGAGAGTTTCAGATTGTATATAAGAGGGGAGAAGGAGGTGGGTCATCCATTCTGAGTAGGAGCCTTTCACTCGGTGTGGGGCACTAAGATCACTTTTCATAATGCTCCTCCCTGCATGCGTCCATTTGTTGCTGGTAAAACTTCCATTGAAGTCAGGTATTAAGTTAATAGGATCTCTTTTAACCATGATTTAGAACTCTCCAAGTGACCCAAGCACATGTGTGTGTGCGTGCGTATGCGTAAGTGTAAGTGTAACTACAATGTCCTATATGTTTGCGCTAGGTGTGTCCCTGTAGGGACATTAAAATTGTCTCAACAAAGTCAACACTATTTCATATGTCATAAATATATATGTTGCCACATCCACCTTGTAAAAAACATACCACTTCTGCAATCTCTGGGATCCTTCCGCAGACTCCAAAACTACCACTGCTTTAGTAGACCTAACTTGGATTACTTATTCACCTAAAATGAGTTGCGCAATAGTTCATGCAGGAGCTCGATGCAGTTTACGCGTCCCTTGAGGCAGCAGATCTGCTAGGCGAGGGACTGTTCAATCACGTGGAATGCTACTTTGGGAACCAGTTTGCTGATCCTTCAAACCGGTGGGATGATTGATCGGGGTTCGCCTCCAGTCGTTCACAGAACTTTGGTATTTTGTTTAAAGGCAGGCAACATAAAGATACATGTACCTAGCGCCCCAAAAACAGTAAAGCAGAACTCCGAGACAGGAAGAAGACATCATTGGAGTGTAGTGTGTGTTCTTCACAGCCACAGTGCAGAACAGATCTTTATAAATGGAGTCGTCTGTCTAAATGTACAGCAATTGGATCAGTGACCGGTGTAGTTCAACTGAGCAGAACTATAGAAATCCTGAGTCCTATGTGTCATTTATTCCAGTAATGAAACTAAGAAAGAACAGGCATTCTGTGACCTCTCCATCCAGACTCCCAAACACCCCCTCCTAAGTAGGAGTTCAGTCTGCCACTAGTCCCCTGCCTAATGCTTCTATTGACAACTACATGCACCTCTAGTATACATGGCTTTATTGCAATGCTTTAGTGACTTATCCCAGAGAGACAGTGCATTCTGCTTTTGAGCATTCCTTACCATTCCCTAGTGAGTTGTGGTGCTCGCCTGTCTTGGTGTCTTGAGCATGTATGGGCCATGCTAGGCTTAGTAGACAAGCTCTGCACAGAGATTGGATGACACTCCTGTACGCATCTCCTGCGATACCCCGAGATGCAACGAGGCCGGTCTGGTCCAGTGGCTGAGTGCTTGGGTTTCCATCAGCTCCTTTGGTATCCCGGCATCCCTCGCTCACTTTTCTCACACTGCCTGTACTATTTGGACGGAAACTGCATGGGATCTTGCAGTGAGCTCCATACTCAGTTCCTAAGGTTTCCATCTCACCTTCTCAGGATGATGCTTCTGCTTTGTCCAGCCAATAGCTACATCGGGCTATTTATGCACAGACTTTCACCTCTCCCTCACCGGCTAGGCCTCTAAGACCTTGAGGTGAACGCCCCGGACATTTTATTTTCCATCTGGATGGTTCCAAAACACCCTTCCTCCCTCCCTTCTCACTTCCTTCACCTCCTTTTCCTCTGCCTGATGCTATTCTCTGCCATCCCTCTGTCTCCATTTCCCATGCCATAATAATAACTTTTTTTTTAACAATACCGTATTGCAGCTTCCAATTGCAAACCTACCTGGATGCTCACTGAAGCCACACCAGTAGCACACAAATACCAAACAGAGACAAGGAGATGCGTAGCAGCTGCATGTCCAGAGGGCAGTCTGGCAGGTTGCCGCATCATTTTTGGTTACCTTCTCTTGTATATGCCACTTTAATGGGGAGAGAAACCAGTGCTGGAACACCTACTTTCAAATATGTGTCAGTGTCTTGAGTCTTGCTGGGTGGCTGCGGTCGGATTTATGTGTTTATTACAGTGTAGCTTGAATTTCCTCACCTTGTGCTTTCTCCCAGAAATAATGGCCACCCAGAAGCTCTTAGGGCCAGACCATCCAGATATCTACCTACTGCATCTAAGAGGAAACAGTAAAGAGAACTCTCCGCATCCAAGATGCAACAGATAAAGCACATCATTTACTATGACCCTGCTCGCACACACTCCCCTCCAAACAACAAGACACATTCAACACCACAGGTTTGGCAGGACTCAACATCACTAACCACTGAAACACACAGATGAGCAAAGCTATACACAAAAGCAGGATATTAAGCACGCCAAAACTACAGATGACCCAATTCAAGGACCCCAAATGAGACTCAGGTTTGTCACCAGGCTTTGAAAGTACTCAAACGCCAAAACCTCTGCAAGTCCTTATCAATGGCAGAATGTGTGCTGCTGATATCTCTATAACATGACATTGTAAGTCTAGGTCTCTTTTATGCGAGACATTATTCATGTCCATATTGCTGCTTATAGGACTGTAACAGGATTTCGGGGAAGTTGTGGGACACAGAGCGTATGGTACTGCGAGTGACTGCACAGGTGCACAGATGTGGACACTTATGCCATCACCAAGGAAGAATGCACCTAGTGAGACGCACTTGGGCCATATAGGGCTGCCCCCAGTTATCCGGCTCCCACAGCAAGAGCGATGGCACGTAGAGGTGGGTTAAAGTGCGGCATATAGGAGTCTCGCGGTCCTCCACTTAGCATCTCCAAGCTAAAGCTCACCTGGAAACTCAGAAGTAAAGATGCTGATGTTTGCTGTAGCCGCCATGTTAGCTGGGTGAGTTCTGCGGAAAGGGATGGGTCTAGCCTCCTTATAAAAGGGGGTGAGGCATGATCGCAATCCTCATGCCCCTCTCAAGAATATGTACAATCTCCGAAATCAGAGAAGAAATATAGAACTTGACCAATAGGAAAGGAAGCCGGTGCAATAGGGATGAGGATTTGGAGGGAGGCATTTCTATATAAAGAGCCTTGTGGCAGTCAAGGGGCGAATGCCAAGATATTCAAGAGTTCTTCTGAGAGTTCCCTGCTCTTTTCTTCAGGCAAATGATCCTTCGATATGGGTTGAACTAGTGCTTAATCTGGGCCTGTGGTTTTTGGTGCTCAGCAGGGCCAGACTGGGAACACAAAACAGCCCTGGCAATACAGCTGGACCGGGTGGGGGGGAGTGGTGTGGCAGTGCTAGTGAGAAGCACTGATGCCGTCGGCCAATTTAGCGCTGTTGCCTGCTTTTGTTACAGGAGGCTGATACTGCAGCACTGCTCCAAAACTGGCCCCCAATGCTCAAAAACCAGCCCCACCCTTCCAGCCCACCAGGGATATGCCCAGTGCCTGCTACAGACAGTCTGGCTCTAGTGATCAGCACTAGCACTCAATTCTCAACACCGGCACTAACGACAGTCCTCAACATGTTGCCACTGTCTGTCTAATATTGAGATGAGCACAACAGCATTCAATATGCACTCAAAATGAATAATAACTGCCACACCCCCTATTTCTTTTTAGCTCTGGGTGGCATGGAATAGTCTGAATTGTCACATTTGTAGGAGTGTGATGGTTGGTAGTTGTGTTGGTACTGTCATTGGCAGCGCTGGCAGGGGCAATGGGCAGTGCAGGATGAAGTCACCTCCTGAGCAGGGCCCGGACACCTACTTTTTTACAAATTAAGCATCGGGTTCACAGACTCAGCTCCAGGAGTTAACACGGAGGCAATGGAGCGTGGTATGGGAGGATTGCCAACTCTTCCAGAGGTTTGCTAACACTTCTCTGCTCTTCTCTCCGAGTACCAAGGGGCCCTGCAGGAGACTATGAGTAATGGCTTGCAAGTTGAGAAAGGCATGAAGAGACTAGAATATCCCTGATCTGGGAATCATTTTGCCTGCGAGCACAAGGAAAAGACTGAAGCCAAACACTGATGTCATGTTCTTAGGCGCAACATGTGGCTGCAGAGAACACATGAAAGCATTACAAGATGGCAGTGGTCCTTGTTGATTATTCCGTTGCCACCAACGGTGACTGGGATGCTTTTCTGTATTATTCATAACGCCTGGACTGACTTTCACGTATGCTTTATTTATGGTGTCTACAATGGAGGAAAGTATGACGGACAATGGATATATGAGAGAGATTCATTTTTCCACCTTAACGTCATGTTTTCCAAAAATATCACAATAAAAAAATCTGACGTATACACAGAAGGGGCTTTAAGTCAATTCTCTTTAACCTTTGGTCTCTCCAAGCATTAGTCACATTTTGTTTTGATCCACCACAGTACACAGCATTGGGCAATGGGTCAACCCACTTCCTCCATTGGCTCTCTTGCATAGTGAATGGCAGCATTTTGCCCAATCACATGTCCACAGTTGCCTGAAAAGTGCAATTTCAGTGCTAGAGATTTTTGCCTGGGCTTTTGGACCACATCTTTATTCGATATGTTTATATGTATGGTCATTTTTGGGAAATTGCATATGTTTGCAACAGAGGTAAATAAAAACAGTGGCAGACTTGCCAAGACCAGGCCTATTATCTTTTCTAATTTACTTTGTTGATCGTGCTTTCACAATCATATTTGATCTCCTAATACATGAGTTTTATGTAACAAGGCTTTAATTTGCCCATTTATTGATTGCTATGTACAACTCTTTCCAGCTGTTGGTGTTATGAGGCTGTGTGCAAATTCACAAACACACAAGTAACAGAGACAGCTTTTCACATGTAAACCACTGAGCTGAATTGAATATAGATAACACTTTCCTGCCTCACCTGCCTTTTAACAAAACCTTAGAAACTAGTTCATATATTTCTTACCTCAGAATCGTGCTTGAGTCCTTCACCCTACCCTTCAACTTTGACAAAAAATTACTCCATCCTCCAATATCTTGCACCCAACTTCCTGGGGTGTAATTACTGGTGTTTCAGATGGTGCAATGCACTGGGGGCCAGTGGTGGGAGGCGGGCCCAACCACAACAGCTCCTTGAATCCAGCGAGGGCACAGGTAACTTTAAAACAACTTTTTGTGGCTGCCAATGCCACAACTCTTCCTTATTCAAACCAGAAGTAGGAATAGTTATTCTTTTGAGACTCATTGTAGCTGACGAAATGTCAGAAAACGAGATGCTGCTCCCTATGGCGAGATATTGAGATGGGGGACTCATGTAACTGTTATACACAGTACTGTAGAAAAGTTGGACGAGCCAACAAATTAACAGGGAGAGCCGAGTCAAGGATGCATCTTGGCTCCAAAAGCCCAGGCACAAGCTGAGCCATGAAAAAATATGTCATGGAAATCTTGCAACTCATTATTGAGTAAAAATATGATAAAATGTCTTCAAAAGTATATTTCTTTAACAACCATTTGTCCTTAGTACACTAGAATATATCACTGCATTGAGAGGTATTCATTAAAAGTGTTTTATAAACATCAACTTTCACACATTACCTAGGATCGCACAATTTGGTCAAGTGGCCAATCGGTGATTGATCCCAGGTTTTCTGGTTTCACATCATGTAATTCGGCTCCTAGACTGGTATTCCTTTCACGCTCCAGTTTGACATCAAAGTATAATGCTTTGTTTTTCATTCTTGGTGCATGAGGTGAGAGTGTGGGTTGAAGGCAGAAAGCCACATGAAAGACCATCTCAATGTGAGATGGAGGGCTCAAGTGGACCTCAAGCTGAACCAGAAGCTGGCATCTGGCTCAAGCCTTCAGTAGTTAATCTACCTCTATACTTCAGCCTGTGTATTATGTCCCTGAAATAAACTTAGATGCTGCTGCCAGTGTGATACCTGTTCTCTGTGTGAGGATATCTTATCTTGCTCTGATGCTGACCCTCTTCTACCTGTGCTGTGTGTGATGGGAACATACACTCCTGCCAAATGCTGAACATTGTGTATGCGTATTTACCTGCAGGCTTGGCCTGCTTCTGCAGATCCTGTCCATTACATGTTCTGTGCATGAAAGAGAAGCTAGAATTGTTTCTGACCAAATCAGAATGCTTTCAAAGTGCATGAGGGAAGCGTCGTCCTGCCTGGTGCTCTGCCAGTTTTGTGTGTAGAAATCTAGCTATGCATGTGAGTCAAGCTTGTGCTCCATGGCTGTTCCTTACACTTGTACCACATATGACATGCTGCTTATTCGCTGTATCTAAGTGAGGCTTTCAATGATGCTGGCAAGTGTCAATCTTGTTCCATGTCTTTGAAAGGAAGCTTGCAGTGAACCTGCAGTGCTACACTAATTCCATGTTTTTAAAGGAAGCTTGCCCTGGCTGGCCCTACAAACACACACAAATGTACCATGTCTTTGAAGCAAGCTTGTCCTGGCCATGCATTACCACACTCGTTTGTTGTCTTACAAGGAACCTTGCACTGGTCCTGCAGTACCACACTTGCTCCATGTCTTTCAGGGAAGATTGTGATGCTCATGACCAGGGGGCTATGACTTTTGCCAAGGACTCGCTGCACTCTTGCTCCCTCTGCTTTATCTATTTCTGTGTGTTTTAGACCTGGCCAAAAGACTGTTTAGCTGTCTCACTAGCCTCATGTTTCTAAAACAAAATACATAATCTTACTTAGAGAAAATGGGCTTTGGGTAAGCCTACTTCAGATATTAATCAGACAGAGTGACATTCACATATTTGTTCAGTGCTTCAGAACAGCAGAGGTGCATCTGGGCAGTGGATCAGCCCTCTTCAGCTGTTGGCTTTGTTGCCAATGTTGGGCTCAGCCAACTATACATTTGCTGGTCTTTATGATGTCAGTCAGTCTGAGCATCAGTATTTTGCGTCCTTACTTTGTGTTACTCTGTATCCAGTGGGGTCCTACTTTAGGAAGTATTTCTTTAAGTTTATCCCCCCAGCAGCTCACCTGAGACTGCAGACCAGTGCTAATTGAGTAATGAGAGTACCGCAGCCCCACTGCCATTATACTGGACCACAAATTGATATTGGACCTCAACTTTCTTATGCACTGCATCAGGAATCACTGCTGCAGGCTTCAAAACCATGCTATCATCTTGAAACAGTATTCTGCATACTCATCAGTTTTCACTGTCCCAAGATGGCAGACCAGTGAGAGTAAAGCTTCACATTTAAATTTCGTTATTGAGGCACATGCCCTGCACATTTCACTGATGCACCGGATACTCTGCCTGTACCTCCTATGCCACCTTCTGTCCCAACTCTGCTCCTTCCTAGTGAGCGGTATACCCGTGTGTGAGCAGTGTGCTTGAGTGAGTGCCGGATAGCCCCTATGTTTTATGAGTGCATTGTGAGTGGTGTGCCGTTGTGAATGTACGATTAACTGTCTTTTGTGAGTGCAGGATAAGTGGTCAACAGAATGAAAGTTGCCTTTGAGTGCAGAGTGTGGCTTATGCCTATGTAAGTGCAGCGTGAGGGTTGGGCCAATGTGAGAGAAGCAGTGTGAGTGTGGGGGTCACTGCATATTATGTATTTGTGTGCATGCACTTTAAAAGGGCCAAACCTATTGGCTTTAGTATGCTTTTTAGGGTTATGGCTTGCAGCAATGCGGTGCAAGGAGTGGAAATACAATAGTGTGTGTATGAGAATGGTAGTGATTTTTGATATTGCAGATGTTGGGGCAGCTGACAGACTGGCATGTCACCCTAGTGACGGGGCCCAAATACTTTGCTTACTCTAGGGCCCTTGTCAGCCTAGTTATGCCGCTGCCAACTTCACCATCTAATAGAAAGCCCACCATTGCCTCATTATTCATAACCACCCTGTGTTCTGCCTCAAAGCCCAGTTTGTATTTGTACCTCACACCCTGCATTTTTAGCCCTTCCCCTGGACCTTAAAGCTTCTGTCACTCTGAGCAGCATCAAGAAATCACCTGTGCCTCGAAATATGTGCGTCGCAGAAGCCAACCACACCCCCACGTATTATTATTATTATTATTATGCGTTCTTATATAGCGCTCAATTACCCGTAGGCATCTCGGCGCTTGCCTTGGGAACCCGTCCTGGCTTTTTTCCCTGTGAGATACCCGTACTGGGCATCCCCAAGGTGAAAGCCAGGCATCCCGCCGCGGGGGGCCGTAGTGGAGATTAAGCAGGCTGATGCCCAGAGCTGCAGAGTGTGAACCCGTGATTCGAGTATCGGTTTATGTTGCCACCCATTGTCCATGTTGCTATGTTCTTTCTCTTGTAACACACAGGCATTCTATGTACACCACTGCTAACATTGAGACGCTTAACAAATAATTGAACACAATAATAAAAGGTAGCCAAAGACCAGAGTATGTACATTTTAAAAAAGTGTTAACAAAAGGTTAAAGACAGCAGGCTGTCATGCTGGACAGGAAAAGATCCAAGATTGTTTGATTCCACTTCCTGTGATGTCACCGGGGGCAAGCTGGCATGTGGTATCCCATCCGATACCCACTGAGAACATATTCAATTGCTAATGGGGGGATCAGCTTGTGCACGACCCGCACTGAGCCTAGCCCAATGACAAATAATGGCAGCGCCTAGAAGCCCTGTTAGCGTGGCTGCTATTATTGACAGGCTCTCTCTACCTGCAAATAAGTAGCACACGTTCATGAGAGAGCAGTGAGAAACACCCGTCTGTCCTCTCTGGATAGAAACAGTGAGTTCAGCAGAATGCGTGCTGTATTATTGTTATTGGCTCGCGGCCCCCACGCTTATGGTATTCATCTCCAAGAAAGAAAAATAGAATGTCAAACTCCAGCTCAACACCCCGGGCAAAATCTTCTGGCTGACTCAGGAAACTGACTCATTTTAATGGCGCACACGTCACCGAGCCTGAAGAATCCATAACTTTGGGCTCTGAGCTACTGGCCCTACGCCACGTTTTTTTTTATATCCTAGTTTGTTTAATCCTTTTTGAAGAACTTTTACGTATGCAAAATCTGTTTGGAAAAATGAGGCCTGTAAATTTCTCAAGCACATTTTGGAGTTGAGGCTCAAACCAGAAGCACTGTCTTTCCATGTTGGGCTTGCATTGTAATGAATTTCTAACAAACAAGCGCAGGGTTTGCCATACTTGTCCCGACCCATACGAGTTGTGGTATTTCCTTCTCTGGCTGAACTTCCACATCTCACAATCCCAAGTGTCTATCCAGGGCCGGCTTTAGCGCTGGTGGCGCCTTCTGTGACAATCATGTTTGGCGACCCCACACCCCATGACCGCCTCCTCGGATTCTCTCACTACCACCGTGAAACAAGCATTTACAATGCAATGGTTTTGCCTTTGTTAAAGTTAGAGCTATTGGCATTGCTCTTGACATTTTTATTTATGTGTTTTTTTAAAACATAAATAAATGGCATTGTCATTTACAATGCAACTAGCTTTATCTCTCGCAAATGACACACACAAACACCCACAGAGAGCCCCCCACACACATACAGAGCCCCCCCACACACACACAGAGTCCCCCACACACACACCCACACAGAGCCCCCCACACACACAGCCACACAGAGCCCCCCCACACACTGCGACCCCCCCCACACACTGCAAGCCCTACACACTGCGACCCCCATATCAATAGATGTGTGATGCTTACCTGGTACTAAATTGGTCCATGCATGGCTGAAAGGTTGAAATGGTGTAGGAGGCAAGGGGACAAATGTGAGCATGGAGAGAAAGGAGTATAAGTTTGAGATTAGTGACTGGGTGAAAATAAAATCAGGAAGGACACAGGGTGGTCTTTCCAAATTAGATGGTCTATTTCAGGTAGAAAATGTCAGTAGGTTCTTTGTGTTCTTGAGGGGGGGATAGGTCCAACCGGCACCATAATCGGACGTTTATTGTTTATACCCATTCACAACAGGTAACTAGGCAGGATGGTCGTCTCAGAGCCCAATCAGCAGTGAAGCAACAAGGTCCCTAAACCTCCGTAGAAGCATGTGAAACACTGAGGGGCCCTCCTCACCACACACAGGGCTGAATCTGCACTCTGAATCTGCACTCTGAATCTGCACTCTGCACTCTGAATCTGCACTCTGCACTCTGAATCTGCACTCTGAATCTTGAATCTGCACTCTGAATCTGCACTCTGCACTCTGAATCTGCACTCTGCACTCTGAATCTGCACTCTGAATCTTGAATCTGCACTCTGAATCTGCACTCTGCACTCTGAACTCTGAATCTCCACTCTGCACTCTGAATCTGCACTCTGAATCTCCACTCTGCACTCTGAATCTGCACTCTGAATCTCCACTCTGCACTCTGAATCTGCACTCTGAATCTCCACTCTGCACTCTGAATCTGCACTCTGAATCTGCACTCTGCACTCTGAATCTGCACTCTGAATCTCCACTCTGCACTCTGAATCTGCACTCTGAATCTCCACTCTGCACTCTGAATCTGCACTCTGAATCTCCACTCTGCACTCTGAATCTCCACTCTGCACTCTGAATCTTCACTCTGAATCTCCACTCTGCACTCTGAATCTGCACTCTGAATCTGCACTCTGCACTCTGAATCTGCACTCTGAATCTTGAATCTGCACTCTGAATCTGCACTCTGAATCTGAATCTGCACTCTGAATCTGCACTCTGAATCTGAATCTGCACTCTGAATCTGCACTCTGACTCTGAATCTGCACTCTGAATCTGCACTCTGAATCTGCACTCTGAATCTGCACTCTGAATCTGCACTCTGAATCTGCACTCTGAATCTGCACTCTGCACTCTGAATCTGCACTCTGAATCTGCACTCTGAATCTGCACTCTGAATCTGCACTCTGCACTCTGAATCTGCACTCTGAATCTGCACTCTGCACTCTGAATCTGCACTCTGAATCTGCACTCTGAATCTGCACTCTGAATCTGCACTCTGAATCTGCACTCTGAATCTGCACTCTGCACTCTGAATCTGCACTCTGAATCTCCACTCTGCACTCTGAATCTGCACTCTGCACTCTGAATCTCCACTCTGCACTCTGAATCTCCACTCTGCACTCTGAATCTCCACTCTGCACTCTGAATCTCCACTCTGCACTCTGAATCTGCACTCTGCACTCTGAATCTGCACTCTGCACTCTGAATCTGCACTCTGAATCTGCACTCTGAATCTGCACTCTGAATCTGCACTCTGAATCTGCACTCTGAACTCTGCACTCTGAATCTGCACTCTGAATCTGCACTCTGAATCTGCACTCTGAATCTGCAATCTGAATCTGCACTCTGCATCTGCACTCTGCATCTGCACTCTGCATCTGCACTCTGCATCTGCACTCTGCATCTGCACTCTGCATCTGCACTCTGCACTCTGCACTCTGCACTCCGCACTCTGAATCTGCACTCTGCACTCTGAATCTCCACTCTGCACTCTGAATCTGCACTCTGAATCTCCACTCTGAATCTCCACTCTGAATCTCCACTCTGCACTCTGAATCTGCACTCTGAATCTGCACTCTGAATCTGCACTCTGAATCTGCACTCTGAATCTGCACTCTGAATCTCCACTCTGAATCTCCACTCTGAATCTCCACTCTGCACTCTGAATCTGCACTCTGAATCTGCACTCTGAATCTGCACTCTGCATCTGCACTCTGCACTCTGCACTCTGCACTCTGCACTCTGAATCTGCACTCTGAATCTGCACTCTGAATCTCCACTCTGAATCTCCACTCTGCACTCTGAATCTGCACTCTGAATCTCCACTCTGAATCTCCACTCTGCACTCTGCATCTGCACTCTGCATCTGCACTCTGCATCTGCACTCTGCATCTGCACTCTGAATCTGCACTCTGAATCTGCACTCTGAATCTGCACTCTGAATCTGCACTCTGAATCTGCACTCTGAATCTGCACTCTGAATCTGCACTCTGCATCTGCACTCTGCATCTGCACTCTGCATCTGCACTCTGCATCTGCACTCTGAATCTGCACTCTGAATCTGCACTCTGCATCTGCACTCTGCATCTGCACTCTGAATCTGCACTCTGAATCTGAACTCTGCACTCTGAATCTGCACTCTGAATCTGCACTCTGCACTCTGAATCTGCACTCTGAATCTGCACTCTGCACTCTGAATCTGCACTCTGCACTCTGAATCTGCACTCTGCACTCAGAATCTGCACTCTGCACTCTGAATCTGCACTCTGAATCTCCACTCTGAATCTCCACTCTGAATCTCCACTCTGAATCTCCACTCTGCACTCTGAATCTGCACTCTGAATCTCCACTCTGAATCTCCACTCTGAATCTCCACTCTGAATCTCCACTCTGAATCTCCACTCTGAATCTCCACTCTGAATCTCCACTCTGAATCTCCACTCTGCACTCTGAATCTGCACTCTGCACTCTGAATCTCCACTCTGCACTCTGAATCTGCACTCTGCACTCTGAATCTCCACTCTGCACTCTGAATCTGCACTCTGCATCTGCACTCTGCATCTGCACTCTGCACTCTGCATCTGCACTCTGCACTCTCAATCTGCACTCTCAATCTGCACTCTCAATCTGCACTCTCAATCTGCACTCTCAATCTGCACTCTGCACTCTCAATCTGCACTCTGCACTCTCAATCTGCACTCTGCACTCTCAATCTGCACTCTGCACTCTCAATCTGCACTCTGAATCTACACTCTGCACTCTGAATCTGCACTCTGAATCTACACTCTACACTCTGAATCTGCACTCTGAATCTGCACTCTACACTCTGAATCTGCACTCTGAATCTGCACTCTGAATCTGCACTCTGCATCTGCACTCTGCATCTGCACTCTGCATCTGCACTCTGAATCTGCACTCTGCATCTGCACTCTGCACTCTGCATCTGCACTCTGCACTCTGCACTCTGAATCTGCACTCTGAATCTGCACTCTGAATCTGCACTCTGCACTCTGAATCTGCACTCTGCATCTGCACTCTGCATCTGCACTCTGCATCTGCACTCTGCATCTGCACTCTGCATCTGCACTCTGCATCTGCACTCTACACTCTGAATCTGCACTCTGAATCTGCACTCTGAATCTGCACTCTGCACTCTGAATCTCCACTCTGCACTCTGAATCTGCACTCTGAATCTGCACTCTGCACTCTGAATCTGCACTCTGAATCTGCACTCTGCATCTGCACTCTGCATCTGCACTCTGTATCTGCACTCTGCATCTGCACTCTGAATCTGCACTCTGCATCTGCACTCTGAATCTGCACTCTGAATCTGCACTCTGAATCTGCACTCTGAATCTGCACTCTGAATCTGCACTCTGCACTCTGAATCTGCACTCTGAATCTGCACTCTGCACTCTGAATCTGCACTCTGCACTCTGAATCTGCACTCTGAATCTGCACTCTGAATCTCCACTCTGAATCTCCACTCTGAATCTCCACTCTGCACTCTGAATCTGCACTCTGAATCTCCACTCTGAATCTCCACTCTGAATCTCCACTCTGAATCTCCACTCTGCACTCTGAATCTGCACTCTGAATCTCCACTCTGAATCTCCACTCTGAATCTCCACTCTGAATCTCCACTCTGCACTCTGAATCTGCACTCTGCACTCTGAATCTCCACTCTGCACTCTGAATCTGCACTCTGCACTCTGAATCTCCACTCTGCACTCTGAATCTGCACTCTGCATCTGCACTCTGCATCTGCACTCTGCACTCTGCATCTGCACTCTGCACTCTGCACTCTGAATCTGCACTCTGCACTCTGCATCTGCACTCTGCACTCTGCACTCTGAATCTGCACTCTGCATCTGCACTCTGCATCTGCACTCTGCACTCTGCATCTGCACTCTGAATCTGCACTCTGCATCTGCACTCTGCATCTGCACTCTGCATCTGCACTCTGCATGTGCACTCTGCATCTGCACTCTACACTCTGAATCTGCACTCTGAATCTGCACTCTGCACTCTGAATCTCCACTCTGCACTCTGAATCTGCACTCTGAATCTGCACTCTGCACTCTGAATCTGCACTCTGAATCTGCACTCTGCATCTGCACTCTGCATCTGCACTCTGCATCTGCACTCTGCATCTGCACTCTGAATCTGCACTCTGAATCTGCACTCTGAATCTGCACTCTGAATCTGCACTCTGCACTCTGAATCTGCACTCTGAATCTGCACTCTGCACTCTGAATCTGCACTCTGAATCTGCACTCTGCACTCTGAATCTGCACTCTGCACTCTGAATCTGCACTCTGAATCTGCACTCTGAATCTCCACTCTGAATCTCCACTCTGAATCTCCACTCTGAATCTCCACTCTGCACTCTGAATCTGCACTCTGAATCTCCACTCTGAATCTCCACTCTGAATCTCCACTCTGAATCTCCACTCTGAATCTCCACTCTGAATCTCCACTCTGCACTCTGAATCTGCACTCTGCACTCTAAATCTCCACTCTGAATCTGCACTCTGCACTCTGAATCTCCACTCTGCACTCTGAATCTGCACTCTGCATCTGCACTCTGCATCTGCAATCTGCACTCTGCATCTGCACTCTGCACTCTGCACTCTGAATCTGCACTCTGCATCTGCACTCTGCATCTGCACTCTGCACTCTGCATCTGCACTCTGCACTCTGCACTCTGAATCTGCACTCTGAATCTGCACTCTGAATCTGCACTCTGAATCTGCACTCTGCACTCTGAATCTGCACTCTGCATCTGCACTCTGCATCTGCACTCTGCATCTGCACTCTGCATCTGCACTCTACACTCTGAATCTGCACTCTGAATCTGCACTCTGAATCTCCACTCTGCACTCTGAATCTGCACTCTGAATCTGCACTCTGCACTCTGCATCTGCACTCTGCATCTGCACTCTGCATCTGCACTCTGCATCTGCACTCTCAATCTGCACTCTCAATCTGCACTCTCAATCTGCACTCTGCACTCTCAATCTGCACTCTGCACTCTCAATCTGCACTCTGCACTCTCAATCTGCACTCTGCACTCTCAATCTGCACTCTGAATCTACACTCTGCACTCTGAATCTGCACTCTGAATCTACACTCTACACTCTGAATCTGCACTCTGAATCTGCACTCTGAATCTGCACTCTGAATCTGCACTCTGCATCTGCACTCTGCATCTGCACTCTGCATCTGCACTCTGAATCTGCACTCTGCATCTGCACTCTGCATCTGCACTCTACACTCTGAATCTGCACTCTGAATCTGCACTCTGCACTCTGAATCTGCACTCTGCACTCTGAATCTCCACTCTGCACTCTGAATCTCCACTCTGAATCTGCACTCTGCATCTGCACTCTGCATCTGCACTCTGCATCTGCACTCTGCATCTGCACTCTGCACTCTGAATCTGCACTCTGAATCTGCACTCTACACTCTGAATCTGCACTCTGAATCTGCACTCTACACTCTGAATCTGCACTCTGAATCTGCACTCTGAATCTGCACTCTGAATCTGCACTCTGAATCTGCACTCTGCACTCTCAATCTGCACTCTGCACTCTGAATCTGCACTCTGAATCTGCACTCTGAATCTGCACTCTACACTCTGAATCTGCACTCTGAATCTGCACTCTGAATCTGCACTCTCAATCTGCACTCTGAATCTGCACTCTGAATCTGCACTCTGAATCTGCACTCTCAATCTGCACTCTGAATCTGCACTCTGAATCTGCACTCTGAATCTGCACTCTGCACTCTCAATCTGCACTCTGCACTCTCAATCTGCACTCTGCACTCTCAATCTGCACTCTGCACTCTCAATCTGCACTCTCAATCTGCACTCTCAATCTGCACTCTCAATCTGCACTATCAGTCTGCACTATCAGTCTGCACTATCAGTCTGCACTATCAGTCTGCACTATCAGTCTGCACTCTGCACTCGCACTCTGCACTCTGCACTCGCACTCTGCACTCTGCACTCGCACTCTGAATCTGCACTCTGACTCTGAATCTGCACTCTGAATCTGCACTCTGACTCTGAATCTGCACGCCTTAAAATCCACTCTCGGTTCCTTTGTTTGCCTGATGTTCGTTACGAAATTTTATTAAAAGGTGAGCAGGAAGTTTCAAAGTGCGACAGCATAAACATTTTTTTTAACTATCAGCTTACGATTCCTACCTTATTTGGAAGTTTATCTACTTGAAATATTCCCTTTGTTCTGTAGTAAGCAGACCTTTTTATTCCTCGTGTTAATACGCATGCAATGTTTGTCAATGCCCAGCGGGTCAGGCAGTGTTCAGTAGCACAATATTGCTGCCTCGTGGCCTTTCGCTGCCGCGGGAAGTGCACAATTAGGCGATGCTGTGATCCCGGGTGCACTTTTCTGGTCGGAAAGTGGAAAGTTAGTGGTTTCACAGTGGGGGTCGGTGCCCTATAATAGGTAACACATGGGAAGCTCTAAATAAATAATTTCATCTAATGAGGCTGTCATTAAATAAAAAAAAGTAGCATGCTCGCCGCTGGGACATTTATCACCGCACAAATTAGTCTGTTTTCGCCTCATTAAAATAAAGAGAAACCAGCGTGAATTCGGTATACTTTACTCCCATGAAATAAAACACATCCAGCAAAGGACCTAACTCTAAAACGGATATTCACATATATGTACATCATTTCAGTCCTTTTTAATGTCCACAACGCTAAAACGTATAAAATAAACAAGCTTATAGTAACAATGAAAATGCTGCATCGGAAGGCGGGTGCCGGCTCAATGCCGGGACAGATTCGGGGGCGTTCCCGGCTTTTGGCTGACGTCGCGTGACGTCGGCAAAAGCCAAAGAATCTCGGGAACGCCCCCGAATCTGGTCCGGCATTGACGGACAGGCCCCTCGTCCAATGGCTAGCCTCCATTTATGGAGCTAGCCAATCGGAGGAGGGGGCGTATCCCGACCCACACACACAACTCAAGAGTTTTTTTTGGCACATGCGCAAAGCGCATGGCCAGTCAAAACCTAAAAAGTGCCCCTCATCTCTCCAATCATATGTTAGTGCTAAAACACAGCACCCATAGAGATCAGCGCCCCCTCCACAGGTCAGCACCTAGAGCAGCCGCACCATTCCCACAACCCTAAAGCCGGCTCTGTGTCTATCAGCCCTGAATTTGCAATCTGTGGACCCGTTAAGTCCGGCCCGGAGATACTGGAGCCTTTACCATGCTGCAGGCAGGAGCACTACCTGGCCTGGCTGATGACGGCTGATTAGCCAGAAACCGGTCCCAGGATGCTTGTTTCCGTTCCAGGGAAGACATGGCTTGGCAGTTCGGGCTGGACTGTTCCCATGAGGCACAGGGTCAGACTGATTTGTATATGGCCATGTCTGAACTGGGGTGGCGGAGTGAGATAAAGAATGATGATGGATTAAACCCACATCAGTTGACTGGGGGTGAGTGCTTGCAATGTTCAACACTCCGTCCATCATCCCCTTTGGTTTTGCCAGGTGTGACCAGGGCCATGGTCTGGGGCGCTGCCAATGCTCCTCCCGGACAGGCACAGTCCCAGAAGACTTCCTAGCACCACTGCCACCCAATGATACCCCACCTTCACTGGCTCGCCTGTCAACATGTTCCGCCTGCTCAAAACAGATGGAAAAGGTCAGTGCATTACTCCCTGAAATCAGGGAAAATACATAGTAAGAGCCCTGGTATATCAGCGTATGTGCAGTTATTCACCAGTCTGGGGAGAAAACCCATAATCACCAGAAATTGGTAAAGGAATACCAGTTGCAATAGGAGACTCCGGCCCCTCTGTATTCCCTATCCCCACCAAATTCCAGGATACTCGTAATGAGGGCCTTAGTGATATAGCAGGTGTTTAACATCAAGCAGCAGGTTTGGACTAAAAGCTGCTACCTGATTTATATTGTGGCAGACAGGTTACTTTGTCACAAACGTGAAGGATATCCCATGGGCCATATTACAAGTGCCATAGCATATAATGCACCTGCAAAACAGCAAATGCTGTAGCATATAATACACTTGTAATACAGCAAGCGGCATAGCATATAAAGCACTTGTAATACAGCAAGTGCCGTAGCATATAATGCACATGTAATACAGCAAGTGCCATAGCCTATGATACACTTGCAATAAAGCAAGTGTTGTAGCATATAATGCACTTGTAATACAGCAAGTGCCATAGCATATAATACACTTGCAACACAGCAAGTGCTCTAGCCTATAATGCACTTGCAGTACAGCAAGTGCTGTAGAATAAAATGCACTTGCAATACAAGTGCTGTAGCCTATAATGCACTTGCAGTACAGCAAGTGCTGTAGAATATAATGCACTTGTAATACAGCACGTGCCATAGCATATAATACACTTGCAATACAGCAAGTGCTGTAGCCTATAATGCACTTGCAGTACAGCAAGTGCTGTAGAATATAATGCACTTGCAATACAGCAAGTGCCATAGCATATAATGCACTTGCAATACAGCAAGTGCCATAGCATATAATGCACTTGCAATACAGCAAGTGCCGTAGCATATAATGCACTTGCAATATAGCAAGTGTTGTAGCATATAATGCACTTCTAATACAGCAAGTGCCATAGCCTATAATATACTTGCAATACAGTAAGTGTTGTAGCTAGCATATAATGCACTTGTAATACAGCAAGTGCCATAGCATATAATGCACTTGCAATACAGCAAGTGCCATAGAATATAATGCACTTGCAATACTGAGGAATAGAAATTCAATTAGGCCTTTCACGGGGACATAGATTGCATTTTCTGAGTTAGTGTTCAACGTGATGGATCTAATTTGCATGTTGCTTACGCCCTTAAAGCGTGAGATATCCTTTTCAATTAGTCTTTGTCATCCCTTGTAAAGATCGTATTCTAACACCTTCTTGTAAATAGGTTAACGCTACTTAGCAGGACCGCCGCCATCTTTGTGGCCTAGTCAGCCTATAATGCTGTTTGAAATCTTCCATGGCTCTGCGTTTTCACGTTTCCCTGTTCTCATAAGAAATAGCCTAACATATGTAGCAAGCAGCTGCTTCTGCTTTTGGGCCTGTCAAGGTTATAGGAGGGGGCCGGCCAGATAAGCACATTCTTGCAGGCGCTGTGCGGACTCCCACCGAAACAACCAGAAGGGAGTCGACCAGCGTGACCTTGCTATACTGGGCTTAGATAGAAGCTTTGTGTTCCATATATGGTCATATCCTTTGCCACCTCCTGTACCAACTTGTACTTTTCCATCTTAGGTAACGGTTGCAAAATGTGATAGTATATATGTGTTGTCCTGACAATGTGCCAGCAGTCTTCTTGGCGGACCTCGGGGTGTGAGGTCGCTGGGAGCTCCTCTGGCAGAGTATTTTGCTAATAAACGATTGAACTTTCTACACTGCCAATCGACTGATTATTGATGAATGATATTTGGTAATTGTAAGTATAATCCTTTAGGGGTTGGTGAAATTCAGGTACTTCAGTTGGCGACTCCGCCGGGACTCCGCGTTGAGGTCGTCCCTCCGTATCTGGAAAATAACGGGACAATAAGAGGGGTATTCTCGGTCGGGGGATGGACTGACCGAAGGAAAAGGGTTGCTCCGCTTTTCCGATCGGGAGAAGCCTTGGTTGCTAGTGGCCCCACGCCTGAGTCCTACGGGTGAAACCCGGAAGAACAGATTGATTGGCAGTGGAGAAATTTGCAATCGGACCTGAGTGCACCAGGTGAGTGTTTTGTTTTATTTCATGTCGGATATCCCTTTGCATTTGGGTTTGGAATTTGGTGGTCATAGACCACGGAGATCTCGTTATTTTGGAAGGGGGTCTGACGGGGCAGTAGTGAGGCTGCACGGGCGGACACCCCTATTTTTGTATTTGATAGAGATATGACTAAGACGCCTAAGTGTGACTTGTGAAGAGTTCGCACCTGGCCGGACTGTCCTCCGAAATGCTGATGGTCATGCTTGGGTAGCACTCGGACAGATCTGGAGCAGTGCTTGAAAAAGCGGGCTAAGCCAGCATAGTCCAGGAGGTGAACCAAGAAGGCCATTGGATGGTCGGTAGGTCGGTCTGTGGTTTTGAGAAACCTGTGTGGCTATCTCTAGGCAGCCCTTATGGTGAGGCTGTTTTGATCTTTGGTTCTTTGCTTTGAAACTTTGAAATATACCGGTTCTCCACAGACGAGAGTCGACGGGCTCCGTTTTTTGATTTGGGCTAGCATTGGTTTGTATTGGTTCGTCCTGTCTGTATTCTGTCTGTGTTCTGTCTGTGTTTGCCTGTGTTCAGGATTGTCATATGTCTCTTAGTGTATGAATGAGTGATTGAGTGAATATTGGACATGGCCATGTGTGTGTGAGAGTATTGTAAATAATAACTTGCCTTTTTCTCCCTCCACAGCTACAATTAGAACATAGCCAAGCAATGCCATGCTTCAGTAAACTATGTTTTGGCTGTACCAGCCGAAATAGCACTAGATTAGATGAAAGTCAGTCAGCCCCTCCGGAAGGTACTCCTAGTCATGACATGTACTGTAAGCACGGGATTGGACCCTTGGTGTTTAATCGTATATGGCACAAGTACACCAAGGATAATGTAGAATTGCAGTGGCCATTAACAGGGTCTTTCGATGAGAAAAAGATCAATTATTTGCAGGAACGTCTGTTTGCGAAACGCAGCAGGCAGTCCATGTTCGATACTCTGAGGACATGGCAGAAAGAGGCCACTCGCAGGAGAATGAGGGCCGAGAAATTAGTAAAAATGAAGCAAGGACAGACCATTACTCAGAAAGCAATTGAGCATGACAAAAATGAGACTGAGCAGAACATTGAGTATCTAGATAGACAATTTCGGTTACAGGCAGACAAGAGTTATGTTGCCCGTAAGGAAGCCCACGACGAGATAGAAGACCTGTTGGATGTTCGCCCCCCTCCACCATATGCTCCACAGCGTATATATCCGGCGGTGCCTCTCTTGGCACCCACAGCCCCTGTAGCGCCGGCTCAGGGGGGGAGCCCCGCCCCAGGCTCCCGCGGATGTGCCGGGCACCGCTGCTTCCTCTGTTAGGAACTTAGCCACTCTGATCCTGGACACACGGCAACCCCTTGGGGCAGCGGGTGTCTCCCCGATGGTATTAACAATGCCTAGTCCCGTAGGGATTTCCCAGTCAGCCAGAGTGACACCCGAAATCAGGAATCGAGCTCCGATTGGGGATACGGAGGGTTTGCACATCCGACGGTTATTTACGAGAGGGTCTGTGGGCTATGGGGAGAAGGAAGCAATAGCAGACCAAGCAGTTAGATGGATGCACAGGGATATATACACATTGCCCGATATATGGAGTACTATGAAAGATTTTGAGCCAGTGATGCAACAGACTGCCCTGCGACACATGTCCCGATTTCTTATTGAAATTTGGGAACAGTGTTTTGGGAAAACAAGATTGGCCCCGAAGATTCTGTATGACATTAAGGACCGTGTCCATAGATTCGAACTAAGCCCAGAAGAAGTGTACAAGAATGTTGACACTCTGGTGAGTTATCGAGGCAGACTATTCTCGAGGTTCCCTGAGTTGGGTTCTCAGCACCCTATGAGGGAGGTGCACCCCATTTATCATCCCGAGATACCTGAGCTGCGCAATGATCAAAATATAATAACCAGGGACCGAGTAGAAGCCAGGTTCCAAGAACAATGGGTGTACACACCATGGAAATGAAGTGAAGTGTTGGCTTTGAAAGCACAACTCCCTGACCCCCGCAAGAATCCCACTGCCTACTATAAGGAATTAACAGAGGCAGCGTCTTCTGCTGTCATGACTTTAGCAGATATTGAGTTGTTTTCGGATTGTTGGTTCCTGTAGATATATGGCGGCAAGTCCATGATACTCCCCACGCGGCCGAGTTGGGGGGTACCTGGGATGAGCTTAAGGCATGGGACCAGGACCGTAAGCCGGGGGATAAGCCGAAGGCTGAAATAATTGCCCTACCAGCAAAAATTATAGCTTATATGCATACTTTGATTCCTCCGCAAAAGGTGGATTGGGATAAGCTGACTGCTTGTAGGCAAAAGAAAGACGAAAGTGTCTCTGATTTCTTTACTAGATTCGAGGGAACTTTTATTGATTTCAGCGGTCAGGACCTCGCTAGCGAGGGAGGAATACGATTGTTTGTAAATAGATTTGTAACGAATTTGATTCCTGAGATTTCAGCCCGACTGCAAGCTGCCGAAAGTACGTGGACTACGTCCTCCCCTTCTATCATATTAAGCATGGCTCAGTATTATGAACACAGAGAAAACGAGAGTAAGGATAAAGTTGAAAAGAAAGCTAAGGACCTTAAAACTCGAGTGCTGTTACAGCAAGTTATGAGGGGTCGAGGTGCAGGGAGAGGCGCCAGAGGGCCCGTGGCTAGCGGGCCGGTCTCCAGAGGGGGAGAAGGAGGGGGTCAGACCTCCCGATGGGGACCCAATCAGTGTGCGTATTGTAGACAGGAGGGCCATTGGAGAGATCAGTGTCCGTTAATGGTAGAACAAAACGGAGCTGTCCGAGGAAGGGGTCGAGGACGAGGCGGCCTGGACCGTAGTGATATGCGCAGAGAAGAAGCAGTGCAGAGAGGCCACGAGCGAAATCATTTCGATAAACCCCAAGGTAGGCAATACTACAATGAAGATTATGGTTACGAAGATCAGGAAAGATTCGGAGATGTATAGGACAGCCAAGGACAGAGTGGGGGCCAAGTGTCGATACCGGTCAATCAACAAGGACCCTATGTGACAGGGGAGTTGATGGGGACCACCGATAAGTTCTTAATTGACACAGGAGCAATGAATAGTTCGGTTGCTCGCTCGTTGGTCCCAGGGGCCGCTCTGTCTGGGCAGAATAACGTCTCGGTGGGATTTTCAGGAGTTCCCGTAATAAGCCCCATCTCTCAGCCCCTCCCCTTTACGATTGGTCCGTTTACCTTGGACTCTCCCTTCCTTTTAACTTCCAGTTGTGGGGAGAATCTTTTGGGTTTGGATATGCTAAAAAGACTGAACGCTAAAATACATTGCTCTCCAGATGGCGTTTATTTGACAATTCAAAATCCCGATGTAGGCACAAAGCAGTGTTTTGCTAAGAATGACCCATTGCCACCTGAATTTGCGGGCATACCGCCCAGTTTGTGGGCAACAGGAGATGCGGATGTCGGTAAATTGGATATCGCTCCTGTCCATATTACCTTAAAGCCCGATGCTAGGCTACCTCGCATACCCCAATACAAGATCTCCCCAGCGGGAAAGCGAGCTTTGCTTTCCACAATACAGGATCTAATTGATAAAGGGGTGGTGGAAGAAACGGCATCGAATATTTGTAATAGCCCTATCCTGCCTATTTTGAAGAAAGCTCCTGAAACAGGGACATCTGAAAATGTTGATGTATATCGTTTTGTAATTGACCTACGAGAAGTTAATAAGATAGTGGTGCCCCAATTCCCAGTGGTGTCCGACATCACTACCATCCTTACTATGATACCTCCCACTGCTAAGTATTTCTCTGTTGTCGATTTGAAGAATGCTTTCTTTAGTATCCCTATTCATCCCGATAGCAGGCAGATCTTCGGCTTCTCATTATCTGGCCGAAGCTTCAGATTCTGTCGCGCTCCTCAAGGCTATACCGAAAGTCCTAGCATATATAGCCAAGCCCTTAAGGCGGTCCTGGATGACCTGTCCATGCCAGATGGTAGCGTGCTCTAGCAATACTTTATTGATAGCATCTGACACTGAAGAGGGTTGTAAAGAGGCCACAGTTAAATTATTGCACCATCTGGGGGACACGGGTAATAAAGTTTCCTTGTCCAAGTTCCAATATTGTCGACAGGAAGTGACCTACCTAGGCCACTTACTGTCGAAGGAGGGTAGGCGTCTATCGCCTGAACGAATTACTACCATCTCTAATATGCCTGTGCCTTGTACTCAACGTGAAGTCCATGCTTTTCTTGGCATTACCTCTTATTGTCGTCAATGGATTCCTAATTTTTCTTTTCTTGCTAAACCTTTGCTACATTTAACCACTAAAGATGTGCATGAACCCCTCCCTTGGACTGATGAATGTCAGTCTGCCTTTGCTTCTCTGAAATCTGCTCTGTGTTCTGCCCCTGTCTTAGGTACCCCTGACTACCGTAAACCTTTTGTACACTATGTGCACGAGGTCGACGGTTGTTCGCTTTTAGTGTTGACACAAAGCTTTGGTGGTAAGCAAAGACCGTGTGCTTATTTTTCTGCCACAATGGATAATGTGGCCAGAGCACTTCCCAGTTGCCTGAGGGCCACTGCAGCTGTGGCGACGGCCATCAGACAATCAGAAGGGCTTGTTTTAAATTATAATTTGACCGTGATGGTGCCGCATGCTGTGGATGCATTGTTAAATAAAACCAAGACACAGCATCTGACAAGCGCGCGCCTCACGGGTTATGAATTGACTTTGTTTGCTCCACATGTGACTATTAAGCGTTGTGCCACGTTGAATCCGGCTACACTGTTGCCCCTCCCTTCGGGAGAACAGGCGAATTATGTCCATGATTGGATTTTCAGGACAGAAAAAGAAACGAAGGGAAGAATAGATCTCACAGACTTTCCCTTATCTGACCCCCAGGGAGAGTTGTATGTGGATGGTTCTTGTTTAAAATTAGCAGATGGCACAACGACAGCTGCATACGCAATTACCACTCTAAAAACAGTAGTTGAAACATTCTGAATACCCCATCGATCAGCCCAAGCTGCTGAGTTGATGGCTTTACTTCGAGCCTGTGAGTTAAGTGAGGGATTGGAGGTCAACATTTTCACGGACAGCCAGTACGCCTTTGGCGTGGCCCATAGTTTTGGGAGACTGTGGAGGGAACGAGGGTTTCTCACCTCACACGGTCAGAAGATACAGAATGGCCCCCTGGTGTTACGATTACTTACAGCTTTGACTCTCCCCAAGGAAGTAGCAATCATAAAATGTAGTGCACATAAGACAGTGGTGGATGAGATAGGGGGGGGGGGTAATGCCTTTGCAGATCAGGTAGCTAAACAAACAGCCCAGTCCATGGTATCTTCTATGTATGTGAACTCCTCTGCCAGGTGGGTGGGGGAGTCTGACTTGTTCGATAATACTATTGAAACTGTGCGAGAAATTCAGAAAGAAGCAACCTCAGTGGAGTTGGACAGATGGGAACAAGAAGTAGGAAGATTGGATGAGAATAACTGTTGGGTGGATCTGACAGACAAACAGCGATGGTTGCTGCCCAATGCAATGGTGCAAGCTGTCGTTACTATGGCCCATGGACCAGCCCACGCGGGAGCTGAAGGCATTTGTGCCTTGCTGGATCCAGTTTGGAATAACCCCAATATACAGAGAACAGCTGTACGTCTTGTTCAATATTGCATGGTTTGCCTGCAACATAACCCAGGGAAAGGAGAACCTTTTTTAAGTGGGAATTTTGACACCCCCGACATTGCCGTTTGAGGTGCTCCAGATGGACTACATCCATATGGAGTGCGTCAATAACTTGAAATACGTATTGGTGGTGGTATGTGCCTTCAGTAAATGGGTTGAGGCGTACCCTACGAAAGAAAATACTGCCCTGGCCACCGCAAAAGCCCTTATAAAGGAGTTTATCCCGCGCTTCGGATTGCCTCGCTTGCTCTGGTCTGACAACGGCGGGCATTTCCATGGGGCCCTTGTGCAATGCATATGCAATGGGCTCCAGATAAAACAAAAGTTTCATGCAGCTAGACACCCCCAGTCAGCAGGACTAGTTGAGAAATATAATGGAATATTGAAACTAAAAATGGCAAAAATCCAAGAGAGCACTGGTTTAAAATGGCCTGACACCCTCCCATTAGCTCTTATGTCCCTGCGGGTCACCCCTCATTCACGCTCTGGCTTATCTCCCTATGAGATAGTTTTTGGGCGACCCGCTAATGTATGGGGCGTGCCTAGACCAAGATCATTTACTGATGTTGAATATCCTATGTTGATCGATTACCTGTATAATTTGACTAAAGACCTTCGTTCTATTCATCAGCAGGTAGCGTCTGTACTGCAACCCCTGCCAGAGGGCCCCGGACATCGCCTGGAACCCGGCCAGTGGGTGCTGGTTAAGAAATACGATCGGGACACCAGCTTGGCTCCGAGGTGGTCTGAGCCACATCAGGTACTCTTGGCCACGCGGATGGCGGTGAAAGTGGATGGAAAACGGCACTGGATCCATGTGTCGCATCTAAAAAGAATACCTCTTCCACTTCCTTATGACCGGCGACACCCTGAAGGAATCCTGACACGAGAGGGTGAAAGAGCTGTTGCATTGGTACCATTCTCCGACGCCTGTGAAATCGGAGCTGAAGGAAAGACAGGGCCGGACGGGGCAGTCCCTGGAGAATCGACAATCGCCCCTGGCCCTGTTCATGTTGATCTGGTTGGCGGTGGCTCTGATGAAGGTATTGCACCTTCCCCTTTGTTATTTTCTGATCAGGAAGTGCCCGGTCATGTCCGTTACAACCTGCGGCCAAGAAAACATCACAGTACCCCAGATGATACTGTTAGGAGATAAGGAAAGACTCGGATAAAAGTAGGGCTTGCTAGATTCTAGTCTGTGGTACTGAGCGAGACACTGGACTGAACTCGTTGAGAGCTGGAACATTGATGTTGTGCTCTGTTCAGAAAGAAAGACTCTGTTCTTGTCACTGGCCAGGTTGTTTGAGTAAATTATTTTCGGAAGATCTGCATCGTGGGACGCCATCGAATGTGTTCGTTGATTTTTGATGAACGATAGAAGTCTGCCTGTGAGGCTTTGACGGACACAGGGAGAAGAACCCTCTGGCAGGAAGGTTGTTTTGGCCCAGCTTAGTTACTTTGGACTTTTAGCTAGGAATGTACCCTTTTGGTCGTATTGTACCTGACGAAGAACGCCCTTTTGCTCCTAGATATTTGCCTTTTTACGAACCAATGTTTTCTACTTGGACCATGCGCGTGAAAATAGCTTTTGTAGTTACAATAGCAGTCATTTTAGCAATCTTTATGGGGGTTTTTATATACTTAGAATATCGGCATCCAATGCAATCAATGATGATGTCGACTGTTGCTCCCCCTGAACACTTTATGTTCACTTTAGCACCACATAAAGAAAGACACCGTCAGACATATGCTAAGAATGTTTTTATCGAAATGCTTCATCAAACTCACAGTACTATGAATATGACAAAATGTTGGGTCTGTGGGTTGTTGCCATCCGTTATGCATAAGCACGATCTGTTCCTTTCTTTGCCTCTGTCATTCCTAGGAAGTTGTGAAGCCTGGTTTCAGATGCTATCTGCTTTGTATAACCACTATGTGGCCCATCCCAAACAGTATTACGAGAAGGATTATGAAATGGTTTTGGCCTACATTGAGACGCATCAAGGTTTTGATCCCGAGGGCAATAATGGGGAAGGATCTTTAGATCCTAGTGCCTGTATGAACGTCTATACAGATAATATAAATGATACTTGGTTAATAGATGAATTGTTTGATTTTGCCAGCTTTAAGGATTCGCAATATTTTCAGCAGTTTATTTCTAGAAATGTTACCAGTGAACGTAATATGCCTATTCCTATCCTGAACACCTCTTCCCCTTTCTGCATCAAAGGCGCAGGTCATGTGCAAGTTGGTATCAGCCTGTGTAATTACACGTATAATCTGAAGATATTCAGTAGCCCACCCCTGCTGACACCCCCGAATGTGTATTTCGTTTGTGGAGAAAATGCTTATACCTGGTTACCTCGGGGTTGAGCGGGCCAGTGTTATTTGTCCTTTTTGTATCCCCCAGTCTACATTGCACCACCCGACTATCATAAAACGCATCAGTTGTATACCTCTGAATTGGCCCCTCACCGACAACGAAGACAGCTTACAATGACTGAAGTTGATCAGACAGACACCTCCCTGCAACAGTTTACCGATTTCACTAAAGGGTTGGTTCCATTCTGGGGTCTGATATTTAATAGCCGAGAGATTAGGAGATTGTCAAGGATAGTGGAAAACGTCATTAACATCACTACTGATATAATGGCTAACATCACAGAAGAGCTTCAGGCTACTAGACTCGTTTCTCTTCAGAATCGAATGGTTTTAGACGTTATCTTAGCTGATCGCGGTGGTGCATGCCGGGTGATCTGCAGCTCTTGCTGTGTTTACATCCCAGACTCCGCCCCTACAGTTCATTTGGCCATTCAGAAGCTCCATCGAATAGCAGCAGAAATGCATGTAGAAAATGGGACCTGGTCCTTGTCGGGGTGGTTCTGGGGTCTTCTAAGCACCTGGGGGTGGAAACTATTACTGATTCTGGGTGGAGCGGCAGGTATCCCTTTCGCCTGCTGTCTCTGTCTACAGTGCGGTCCTGCGTGCTATTGTGCCTCTAGATTAACAGCGTCTGTCATCCCTTCTTCGACCCCCTCAAAAACTCAGATGCTTCAGCAAGAGGTACGCGAACTTATGGCAATCGACGAAGATCTCTTCGACGATTAGCGTCCTCTGTTATTAGCTTCATCACGCTAAAAGTAGGGTTTGAGGAATAGAAATTCAATTAGGCCTTTCACGGGGACATAGATTGCATTTTCTGAGTTAGTGTTCAGCGTGATGCATCTAATTCGCATGTTGCTTACGCCCTTAACGCGTGAGATATCCTTTTCAATTAGTCTTTGTCATCCCTAGTAAAGATCGCATTCTAACACCTTCTTGTAAATAGGTTAACGCTACTTAGCAGGACCGGCGCCATCTTTGTGGCCTAGTCAGCCTATAATGCTGTTTGAAATCTTCCATGGCTCTGCGTTTTCACGTTTCCCTGTTCTCATAAGAAATAGCCTAACATATGTAGCACGCAGCTGCTTCTGCTTTTGGGCCTGTCAAGGTTATATGAGGGGGCCGGCCAGATAAGCACATTCTTGCAGGCGCTGTGCGGACTCCCACCGAAACTACCAGAAGGGAGTCGACCAGCGTGACCTTGCTATACTGGGCTTAGATAGAAGCTTTGTGTTCCATATATGGTCATATCCTTTGCCACCTCCTGTACCAACTTGTACTTTTCCATCTTAGGTAACGGTTGCAAAATGTGATAGTGTATATGTGTTGTCCTGACAATGTGCCAGCAGTCTTCTTGGCGGACCTCGGGTGTGAGGTCGCTGGGAGCTCCGTAGCATATAATGCACATGTAATACAGCAAGTGCCATAGCCTATGATACACTTGCAATAAAGCAAGTGTTGTAGCATATAATGCACTTGTAATACAGCAAGTGCCATAGCATATAATACACTTGCAATACAGCAAGTGCTGTAGCCTATAATGCACTTGCAGTACAGCAAGTGCTGTAGAAATAAATGCACTTGCAATACAAGTGCTGTAGCCTATAATGCACTTGCAGTACAGCAAGTGCTGTAGAATAGAATGCACTTGCAATACAGCAAGTGCCATAGCATATAATGCACTTGCAATACAGCAAGTGCCGTAGCATATAATGCACTTGCAATATAGCAAGTGTTGTAGCATATAATGCACTTGTAATACAGCAAGTGCCATAGCCTATAATATACTTGCAATACAGTAAGTGTTGTAGCTAGCATTTAATGCACTTGTAATACAGCAAGTGCCATAGCATATAATGCACTTGCAATACAGCAAGTGCCATTGAATACAATGCACTTGCAATACAGCAAGTGCTGTAGCCTTCAATGCACTTGCAGTATGTCGAATATAATGCACCTGTAATACAGCAAGTGCCATAGAATATAATGCACTTGCAAAACAGCAAGTGCTGTAGCCTATAATGCACTTGCAGTACAGCAAGTGATGTAGAATATAATGCACGTGCAATACAGCAAGTGCTGTAGCCTATAATGCACTTGCAATACAGCAAGTGCCGTAGCATATAATGCACTTGCAATACAGCAAGTGCCATAGCATATAATGCACTTGTAATACAGCAAGTGCCATAGCATATAATGCACTTGTAATACAGCAAGTGCCGTAGCATATAATGCACTTATAATATACAAGTGGGATAGCATATAATGCACTTGCAATACAGCAAGTGCCGTAGCATATAATGCACTTATAATACAGCAAGTGCCATAGCATATAATGCACTTGTAATACAGCAAGTGCCATAGCCTATGATACACTTGCAATATAGCAAGTGTTGTAGCATATAATGCACTTGTAATACAGCAAGTGCCATAGCCTATAATATACTTTCAATACAGAAAGAGTTGTGGCATATAACGCACCTGTAATACAGCAAGTGCCATAGCATATATAAGTCACTAGTAATACAGCAAGTGCCATTGCATATAATGCACTTGTAATACAGCAAGTGCTGTAGAATATAATGCACTTGCAATACAGCAAGTGCTGTAGACTATAATGCACTTGCAGCACAGCAAGTGCCGTAGCATATAATACACTTGCAATACAGCAAGTGTCGTAGCATATAATACACTTGCAATACAGCAAGTGCCGTAGCATATAATGCACTTGCAATGCAGCAAGTGCCGTAGCATATAATGCACTTGTAATACAGCAAGTGCCGTAGCATATAATGCACTTGTAATACAGCAAGTGCCATAGCATATAATGCACTTGCAATATAGCAAGTGTCATAGCATACAATGCACTTGTAAGACAGCAAGTGCCATAGCATATAATACACTTGCAATACAGCAAACGGGATATCTGTCACATTTGTGAAGGAGTATCCTGTCTGCCGAAATATTAATCAGTCCCATAGTTGTGAGATTTTTGATGTGCTTTCACCAAAATACATTTATTGTACTTTTGTGCACTGCTTCAGTACAGTCTTGCAGCAACTTCAATACTATCAGTCATTTGAGGGGTGGAAAGCAAAGAAGTCAAAGTGTAAGTTGCATAGTCCCCAAGTAGGACACAAGCAAAGCTGAAATGGTTCTGTTTCAGTCTTATTCTGATAGTACCACAAATACAATTTGTAAAGAATCTGCTCACCTAACTTCTCTATATACAGAATTTGCCGACACCAACTTAAAAAGCATCTGATGAGTCGTCGCTGATCTAGTTCCATTCAATACGAGTTTAACATATTACATCGATTAAAAAGGGAGTTTCCTCCTAACTCCATAGTTTCTTGTGCCATTTAGTACTTGTGATGAGAAAGTATCACTGTTTGATGGCTGATCGTTCCTTTCCAAGCAGAGAGCACACGTTTGAACCTGAACGGCATCTAGCTTTTGCCATTACCACCACACTGTGCATGTTGATTTGCGGAAAGACACCTTTCTTGATGTAACTTCACTTTTCACCAATAGAAGTAATTTCTTCACCAGGTCTCAGAATCTGTTGCAGATCACAGTGAACAATATAGTTGTGAGCTGAGAGTCATTCTTGTGTAAAAAAGTTGCTGCATCAAATTTCTGACAAAGGATCCGAGCAATATAATTTGCTGACTGTGACTGAAAGGGATCAAATCACCAGAGGAATACCTACAAAAACTATAAAACCCCACAAAAAGTCCAAGACCGTTAGATTTTCTCCATAGATCAATGAACCAATGGCAGCAAAAGCAAAGTATCCATGGTAAAGGCAATGTGCACCAGGATGAAGGGTGGAAAGGCGGCTCACTGCCACAGATGACATTCTTGCAATTGAACGGAGAGTCCTTCTCTTCTAGGCACTTAAAATAGGGTTATCCATGGTATGTCCAGGAGGGAAGGATACATTTCAGATTTTCAAATCGGCTTGGAATGAATCTAAATAGAAATAATTTACATAGTGGTTATTCTGAAAATCTAGCATGAACACAACCATCTTGGACATACATACAGCGGCCCTGCCCTAAAAGTTACCAGGTAGAAGATCCTCTTTTGTGGCTGGATCAAGCGTCAATGTTCAAGGGCCGGTTCACGGGCTTCTGTCCCATGCAAAGCAACATTTGATGCTAGGCCTGCCCTCACTTTGTAACTGCCTATATTTTTTGCACATAATACCAATCTGGTACCCCCATCCAGGTGACTGCTGAGAGTCGCCCAATATATTATTTAGTGAATGTCTCTAGTTACACTGGTAATACTATTTAGTGCATGTCTGTGGTTAAACAGATCACCTAAACACCAATGGCATTGGTCACCATCTCCATTATACACATATTCCATATTAATGTGATGCTTTAATCCTACATCTTTCATAAAGTTCCACAATGAATGTGCCATAGCGAACGATGTGTTGACTGTCATATTATCTCTGATCACTTAACCCTTTCCACAAATAAAGAACCTAATCCAACGGCAAGGACTTCAGGTGAATGGTTTAGGACTCCTAGAAGGGATTCCAACACACTTTGTCTGGGTTGAAAGGCCTACCCAAGCAGAATTCCTAAATTATAGCACCCACATTCTAACCATTAATGACAGTGCTAGCCTCTCTTGCCAGCTTGGACCTTAGTAAACGCAATGATTGCTATGTATTGCCTTACCTTCCAACTGGTCCAACCAATTTTTGTGTTAAGGTCAGTCATATTTAGGATATTTCTGCGTTACTGTTTTTTAATATTGTTAAAGGTAGGTTATGTGGAAGGAAATTAAACAGTTTCTCTTGTGGGTTTCGTTGCTGCATGTAAAGCAGGGAAATTCCACACCCGAAACCAATATTTCCAGAAACACTGTAGCATGCCTGAGATGTTATGCCATGATTCAGGCTATATGCATTGGGTGTTCCTCTTACTAAACCTATGTGTGATGAGCTGATGTTACATAATAGCTGAAGACTACAACCAGAGAGGAATGGCCTACATTTATTTATTTATTTATTTATTTATTTATTTATTTATTTATACATTAGGTAATCTTAATTCCTGTAATTTACAGCAGTTAGAAAGGGAATATTGGTATAAAGTGATATATAAAAATGAGTTATTATCACAGTAAGAAATAGGATTGTTTGGGGTGGGTGACTTCCCACCTCAAGGTATAATCAAAACCCCTGCCCGGGTGAACACTCACAGTCACTAAAATTAACCAGAGCTCAACCACCAACTAGTTATGGCACAGAGCTGAGAGGCTAAACTTAACAATGTGTAAAGTATTTATGTAGTACTAAAACAGTAATAGAGTAAAAATGCAAAAACCATAAAAATCCCAAACCAATTTAGACAAATGTAGTACATTTTAATAACCTGAATAGCCAGAATGACACCAAAATGGTAAAAACCCAATAAGTGGAACTCGAAATATGAAGTTTAAAGTTTTAAGTGAAAAATCACCACAAAAGCACAAAGCACCAGTGATAGTCAATGGTCACAATAGACTAGGTGCTATTTGAGACCAATCACGATGGAGTGCGGGGTCGGATGCACTAACCAGGTTCATCCTGGTGAAAGATTTTACCTTCTAACTTAGGGCACAACAGTGACTGATATTCTGTCTGCCGAAATATAAATCCCATAGGATGCAATAAGATTTATATTTTGGCGGACGGCAGATCCATCACTGTTGTGACGGAGTAACAAATCTGTAGAGATCAGAACAGACCCTAAATTCTTTGAGTCCCAATCCACCACTGTATGCTTCTACAGTCTCCTAGTGCATCAAGGGAGGCACATAGAGATTCACAGGGTGTCACACTGAGGGCAACATCCGGATCCAGTCTAGGTCCTGTTATCACTGGTCAGCTGGGTACTTCCAGGAAAAGGCCTCCTTTTAGCTTGTGGTAACATTGTAGCCTCAACAGGAATTCAGCCTTACGAAGCTTGGAGTCTACTTCTTTGTCCTGGGTACAAGAGGGAGCAGGTCGAGTCCTTTAGGCCTCTTTTCGGGTCACAGTTAGCAGGTTCAGCCCTCTTCTCATTTGGTAACCTGGAGGTGACACATTTATGCCTGGCGCTAGCTAGTGGGTGAGAGGGACTCCTGGACACATCCTAAGCAATGGGGTAAAAGTTTCTAGTGCCAATCTTACCCACCGTACACATTTGTAAGCTAGCAAAAGTCTTTAACCCCACTAAGCTTTAGCTCTGAGGGCTGGTGTTTGTGTGGGGAGTATAATCCTAGTGTCCTCCTAAACCTTAAATTCAAATCTAGTTTGAAGCGGCCACAATAAACCCAGAGGCAGGCATCTGGTAGGACAAAAGCAGAGTCCTTCAGCAAGCAGACAGTGGATATGCAGGAATTGTGTTGGTATACTGTTTTCTCCCCTTTCAAGTGTGCCCCAAGGGTTTTATGTAAACCCAGCAGACCAGTGAAGCAGGATTTGCCATTTAGCATTGTATTTTCACACTGTCATTTCAAAAAGGACAGTAGTTTAAAAAACGATGCCCACAGCTCCACCCTGCATATTCAGAGGAGTCATCCCTACCCAAACTGGTCAGCCTTTTGGTTGCTACTAGGAGGCATTTTGCATTTATTCACACCTATTCAAGGCTCATTGTTGGGTGGGGGAAGTTAGAGAGTCAATGCAAATTAGCCTTCAAGAAGTGAGGCAGGCAAAAGGTAACTTTCTTAAAGTTACTTTTCCTTAATATTTGTAAAAAGTTTACTTCACCATTGAATTAGATTTTTAATTAGTGTGAAAAAATAGTTGCTTAATATTTTTGCAGGTGGTCCCCTTCCAGACAAACATTATTAGAATTTTAATCTGTACTCTAGTTTTCTTCATAAGGCAGAGGCCTACCACAGTGAAAATAGCTTTTGGACGCTAGTCTCTGTAAGGATAGGTTAAAATTACTTTTACATGTCCTACCTTTAAATACCATGAATTCTGTTTTGTGACTACAAGGCCTATATATTTAGGTAGTTTTACCTGTTAAAATGGTTTATTTTAACAGGTTGAATTGTAGTATTTACACTGCTATAGTTAGTTTACACAGGGTAGGCTTGAAGCCATGCTTTCACTGTCCTCTAGCGAATGGCACAATAGTTGCTGCAGTCCACTAGTGACATTTACCTTCCAGGTCTTAGGTACATATTATAACATAGACGAGGGTCATAAAGGCAAATTAAATATACCAATTAGGAGTATGCCAATTCAACCAAGTTAAAGAGGGAGCACAGGCTCTTTACTACTGGCTAGCAGAGGTAACGTACACTGAGTTCTGAAGACATCAAAATATAGGTTCTAGTAAAAGATGAGAAATCTGGAGTGACCACGCGGAATAGGTGGATTTCCCACGGACATGTAATCAGAATCATTTTATCAGGATTGGCGAATGAATGAACCTGATGATTGGTTGCTAGCTTATTTTATCTGGGTCTGTGTTGTAGCTACTTTCTGCCTGGAATACCTGCACATTAACATCATCTCAGTATCATTCTGGCTCTTTATGACTCTATCATAACCATAAGACAATAGTTAGTGCTCTGGAGAAAATGGTATTCTAGCAGAATGCTGTGTTTTAAAAAATACTGTTGTACAAAAATATAGTAGCCATACATCAACTTACACAATATCCTGAAGTTACTCATATATACGTTGGCTTAAATGTATTATTCTTAATGGCATATTTATGTACCTAAATTATACATATATCTTCATGCAATGTACTTATATAGCTATGAGCTATGGAGTTAGGGATGTAGAACCAGAAATGGAAAGATAAATGCTGAATATTTTGTAGCATGTCAGGTGCCAATGTGAAAGGTCACATTGGCCATTTATTCCATCGGGCATTTTCCTGGGGGCCATGGCCATTTATTCCATCAGGCATTTCCCTCGGGCCATGGCCATTTATTCCATCGGGCATTTCTCTCGGGCCATGGCCATTTATTCCATCAGGCATTTCTCTCGGGTCATGGCCATTTATTCCATCAGGCATTTCTCTCGGGCCATGGCCATTTATTCCTTCTGGCATTTCTCTCAGGCCATGACCATTTAATCCATCTGGCATTTCCATGGGGGCCATGGCCATTTATTCCATCAGGCATTTCCCTCGGGCCATGGCCATTTATTCCATCGAGCATTTCTCTCGGGCCATGGCCATTTATTCCATCAGGCATTTCTCTCGGGTCATGGCCATTTATTCCATCAGGCATTTCTCTCGGGTCATGGCCATTTATTCCATCAGGCATTTCTCTCGGGCCATGGCCATTTATTCCTTCTGGCATTTCTCTCAGGCCATGACCATTTATTCCATCAGGCATTTCCCTCGGGCCATGGCCATTTATTCCATCGGGCATTTCTCTCAGGCCATGGCCATTTATTCCATCAGGCATTTCTCTCCAGTCATGGCCATTTATTCCATCAGGCATTTCTCTCGGGTCATGGCCATTTATTCCATCAGGCATTTCTCTCGGGCCATGGCCATTTATTCCTTCTGGCATTTCTCTCAGGCCATGGCCATTTAATCCATCTGGCATTTCCCTGGGGGCTATGGCCATTTATTCCATCAGACATTTCCCTCAGGCAATGGCCATTTATTCCATCGGTCATTTCTCTCGGGCCATGGGCAATTATTTCATCAGGCATTTCCCTGGGGGCCGGGAACCACTGGAGGCTGAATTTGATGGTGGACGGCTGCTGAACCTGTCTCCAGCTCCCCTGAGATTCTGGCAGCAGGCAAAAAGAGAGAGGTGGGAAGAGGGTGGATGGAGAGATTGAGAATCAAGAGACAGGAAAGAAAGATACAGAAAGAAAGTGGGAGCTGTTCTGAACGTTTTTGATATATATGTTTGGCTCTACAGCCCTGGCCCGGTGTCACGTTGTGGTTTACAGATTATGTGGAGGACAGAAAGAATATATTCCTTATGTGGTGAGGACTCGGTTTTTATGCCCCTTGCTTTGCAGGAACCTTCGTGCATGGCTGAAAGTAAACTGTAATAACAGTCATCAGCGCCAAGGAAAGAGGTGACCGTGACGAGTGAAGACACTTACTGCCGTCCACGGGAATGATAAGAAAGGTCAACGTTTCAAGATGGCAGCATAATAAATATCTGCAGGCCCGCAGCGTCTTCCAAGTCCTCAATATTTAAAACAATATACACAAACATTCATAAAGATACAATAACGCAGTCTTGTTAAAAAGGTTACAGATTGGAGAAGAGGCACACTCTACAAATCATAAAAAGTTCCAGAGTTCTTTATTCGAATGACGTCTGCACTGACAAAGCAGAGTGTTTCCAGAGCAGGGTCAAACTTGGAACAAGAACAGTTTCTCTCCAGCTAGAGGAAGGGAACTGCAATGGACTTCTGAATATAGTGGTTTTCAAACGAGCTGAGTGAACAATTTTACAATCAGCACAATGAACCAAAAGCCACTCAAGTAAGTATTTTGTTATCGACCTGTAATAACGTACCCAGAATATCGCCTACCAAGGTCAAGATAGTTATATAGGTCATCATCACCATCACTGTAAACTTAATTTCGATCGCTTGGCCCTTAAAAGTACATCACACATACATACACATAATATCATGTTAAAAAGAAGTCACAAAAATAGAAAATACACAGAATGGAACCTCAAAGCTGCCATCCAAAAAATAAACATAGACCCATTCTCACAGCATAATACTTTTGCAAATAAATTGCACAAAGCCCAGCCCTCATACCATTACTTTGTCTTAATCTGCTGTTCGATAAATATGCCCACCCTGGACACACAATGTCTCCTTACTAGACAGCATACAATCAATTGTTACGAGAGGTGTTTGCTGGAAGCGGTTGAATACGACGGCCATTTCCACAGCAACGACTTACAGAAAGCATTATCGATTAATGCGTCAGGTGCGATAAAAGCTTAAAAATACAACCACACATATTTGTCACAGATAAAAGCATAGCAGAAAGACAATCGAGTAAGGAAACCCCTTATAATTAGTTTTCCTTCACTCTGTAGACTAAATACAGCAGGTGGAGGCTAGTGTCCATACTACTATTGGTTTTTAAAAGAACACAAATCTAGCAATATACAATTTTAAAGCAAAACTGCCTATATTGTATTCATTGCTGGGTGGCTGGTGGAACCAGGACAACGCAAGATACTAAAAGAGCTTAGAGAAAACACATATTGTGTTCGCGATTCACACATCAGTTTTCTATTTTTAAAATACCTTTTGAGCGCCTGATACATACAGCCATCAAATATTTAGCCATACCAAACACCACGACTCTGCTTGTGTCAGTGCTGAGTATTCTGTATGCTTCAAGTCAAAAGTTTATTATGTTTTGGCTCTCAATGAGGGCCACATAAAATTAAACAGACCAATATACAGAAAAAATAATAAGATAACAACATACAACAGGAAGAAAACACAGCAGTTATTAGTAAATAAAGCAATCATCAACATCACCCTGTCATCATTAATAAATACTTAAAAACCCTTTAAAATATTTAAAAATTCTACAACAGAAAAGTTCATTTGGAGGGCAGTAAAGTGCATGTATGAACAATTTAACATTTACAATTCCCAATTGTAAACAAATAGGTTTTAACCATTTATGGCGCAAAGAGCGTAATACAGGACAAATAAACAAAACGTGGTTACGATCTTGTACAGCGTTATTACAAAAATTACATAATGGGGATCCCCCATACCACTTTGCTAGGAGTGAATTAAGAGGGAGCAAATCATGTCGTAAAAGGTACCATAGTCTACGAACTCCATGGGGAATATTCCAGATTAGATATTGTTGTATCTGCTTGGGGATATATGTCTTTAAGAGAAATTCCCTATCCTCTAATCTGGGTTGGGCAAGGATGTCCAACTTATAACATAATTCCCACGATGCGCTTTTTAGTTTAGCTTTTAGTTCTAGAGGAGAGAGTAAAAATAAAGTACTCTCCTCCAACTCTAACAGGGCTACTGCTTTCCTAAAGTTTTTTACTAAAGAAGAGAATTCATTGAAATTGCCCAATAATTCCTTTTTAATGAGTTCTCTTAGTGTACCAGGTGTACCTCTAGCCAAACAGGTTACCCATCTTACAAGTGCGACCAGCCCCTGTGTCCAACAACTTCGAAGTCCGAATTCCAACCTACATGAAGAAGTGGAACATGCATTGTTCAAAGATGAAATTTTCCGCAGTACCTTTCCTTCTGTTTTTTGAAGAAATCCCCAATGTTTCATCTCTACTAATTCGATTCCATATAGTAGAGTAGATGGGACTTTAGCTCTAAAAACCTCCAAACAGAGTGAGAAATGTCTCTTCCCAGTGGCATTATATAACGAACATAACCCCATACCATGGGCCAACGCTTTACGAGAGTTATGTTCGATATGGGGCTTCTCACTAAGGTTCGCTGATATTATTTTACCTAAAAAGGTGTACGTTTTAACCACGTCGAGTTTTTGTCCCCCAATAAACCACTTATAACTACCTGACCTACATTTTCTCTTACCAAAAATACACATGATTTTACTTTTCAATGTGTTAATTTTCATATGATGTGCTACAGCAAATTGGTTCAATGCAAGCAGACGATTAGATAAACCCTTCGGGGTCAAATCTAATACAAGTATATCGTCTGCATACATTAAAATAGATATAGCAGACCCTCCAATTATCGGAGCGAATCCCTCACATGCAGAAATAGAGGATGGTAGGTCGGCCAAATATAGGGAAAACAATATGGGCGCCAATATACACCCTTGTTTAAGCCCATTCTGGGAGGGGATGGGAGAGGTGAGGCCCCTTTCTCCTCCTTGTAGCACCATACACCATGTGTTCGTATGCAAGGACCTAACCAGTTCGAGTAGGTATCCTGGCATCCCCAACACAGCCAGCTTTCTCCACAGCGTTGGACGATCCACTTTGTCAAACGCCGTGGAGAAGTCAATAAATGCGGCGTACACGCCACCACCACGGACACATACATATTTGTCAGTAATCACCTGCAATAATGTCAAGTTATCTAACGTTCCATGCTCTTCACGGAAACCTGTTTGTTCCTTTGGTAAAATCATGTAAGTTTCTGCCCATTCCATAATTAACAATAAAAGACATTTAGCGAAAATTTTCCCTATTGCATCTAATAAAGCTATTAGACGATAGTTAGAAGGCAGCATCCGATCACCCTTTTTAAATATCGGAATTAATATACTTCCCCTCCAAGAATCGGGGACAGTTCTTGATAAAAAGCAAGCCTGAAATATTGGAAGAAGAATCCTACTCCAAGAAGTGACATCCTGCTTAATTATTGACATGGGGAGTTCATCAGGGCCCATAGCTCCGGTAGATCGCATACTCATTATCACTGAAGCTATGGTTTTTTCAGTAGGGAGTATTATTTTTTGCTCACTATTAGGACCAGATTTACATATATCCTCCATAACACCATTCGGAGCATATAATGTAGTCACAAATAGAGTCCAAACATTTTCAGCAATGGCTATTGGACTGGGAGTTACAATGGAGCCACAGCCTTTTCTTATTATGGACCAAAATTCTCTAGATTTATTATAGGTTAAAGCCTCTCTTAATCCAATCCAGAGAGAGTCTTCTTTTTCTCTTTTTAACTTAGCTCTCAATCTCACTCTCCTACGTTTTAATAATGCTAACTGGCGTTCATTTTCCACAGATCTGTTGAGATATTGTTTCCTGATAAGGTCATTTATCTCCCTATTCAATAAAAATAAAGAACTAGGAGAAAAATGAAATCTTTTGGGATTTCCCTTTTTCTTGGCGAAGCCAGTAATTTTTTTAATGAATTTTTCGAGTTGTAAAAATTCTATACCCTCCCACTGATCAAGTTCTAGTAGGGTTTGGGCAAGGATGTTTTGTACATCCTTCCTAGTTTTAAAGCCCCAAAAACATCTACCTGATTTTCGATCAATGGAAAGATCTCTATTCTTTAGGGACCAAGAATTAGCTTCAGAGGGACTTAATGAGATAGTTACATTAATTAATTTATGATCGCTCAAAGGAGAGTGAGAGATCACCATATCTTTAATAAAAGAGAACGTATCATAGTCCGTAATGGCGTAGTCCAAAATAGACTCACCCCTGAAAGATCCATGGGTATAATTAGCAGGAGTGTCTGAGGGCATTCTACCATTAATAATAAGCCCTTCTACGAGGCTAAGTTCTTCCAAGAGGATCTTACCTCTTTTATTAGTTTTTATTCTGGTAGGCCAAAGCACTTGGGGAATATTATATGCTTCTTCCTTAAATTTATTTCTGAACATGTCTAAAGTAAAGTTGGATAGTTTGCTGTTTAAATCACCAACCAACAGTATATAGGGTGGGTGTTCAACCTCCAGTAGTTGTTTAACATAGGAGAACATTCGCTTTAGAACTAAATTAAAAATTTCCTCGGGAGGAATATATACATTTAAAATAACAAATGAGGACCGGGAACCCACTATATCTAGGTTACTAATAGTTATAGAGTGAAAAAGATTGCTAGAGTCTGAGTAATGCGTAAATTGCCATTGTAACGAGGTGGATAAAAGACAAGCAATTCCACCTTTTGCATGGCCTTTTTTAGAAGGTTTTGCAGGAGCCTCCAAGACAAAGTATTCTTTCCCTTGATAGGGGAGATTTATACACCATGTCTCCTGGAGACATATTACATCTGCGTTTAAAGAGGCTAAAAAGTCAAATTTCTCGGGGCAATTATACAGACCAGCTACATTCCAAGAGACAATTTTTAAATTATTGTTAAAGATGTTGAAAGAGTCGTGGGTTACTCGCAGTATTGGTAGATAAAACCCCGGGTAACCAATTCCACCTCTGATTGTCTTCTGTTAAAGGAATATCTGTGTTATCAGGTAATGGGAAAACCTGAGATACCATTCGTTTCCCTCTAGAGACCCAAATTTTTAGGTCTTTGTTACAGGTTAGATCTTCATCCTGTGCAAAAGCTGGCTTTGTAATACTATCTCTAGAGGAAATACGTAAAGCATTATTATAGCAAGGTAACACGTCAATTCCTCTACATTGGAAAAATTCTGCCTGTTGAAGAACAAGATTAGTAATTATTTTTGAATAGAATGTTACTCTTGTTCGTTGCCCAGTAACCGATCTTATCGGTAAGACTAAATCAATATCATTTGATAAAATTAGTTTTAGACTATCAATCTCTTTAAAGCAATTAAGCAGCCAAGACCTATTCATTTTTACATCCTGATCAAACAGTGGAAAAAAGTCCAATATCAATGTGTCCACAAATGTCAAATCGCTTTTTACAGGCTGAAACTTTATGCCTCTAGTGGTATCTGGCTGAGGGCGGAAAATAGGTGCCGTTGGGTTTAATACTTTTGGCACTAACGAGGAATTTCCCGTAACTTCAACCGTCAATGATAGAGGTTCAGGCGCGTTTAACACGGGACATGGGATTACCTCGTTTGTATAACCCACAGCGGAGGATTCCTCCAATACATTATTAGCTGAGTCCTCCACTGCCTCATTAATAGAAAAATTCAGCAGTGAATTGTCCCTATTGCTTGATTTATCTTGTACTTCAGATATTATATGTTTTTGAAAAATAATTTGCCTTGGCCTTTTTTTCTTATATTTGCGTAGCAATTTCCTATTTTTCCCTTTTTGTTTTGCTTTTACGATTTTAGTCCCTGTCAGCAAGCCTTCTGAGCCCTTTTTTTCATGAGTAAAGATGGGGAAAAGTTCATTTTCTACCGTTTGTACTATCTCTACCACACTATCTTCCTTGACAATAAGTTTTAAATCGTTACTCGGTTCAAGGGAAGATAAAACAGGGCTTTTAAGAGGCTTATGAATGTCTGCCTTTACAGACATTCTCAAAGGGGTATTAACCTCCGAATGATTAATACAGTCTACCACATTTTGAACAACAGGTTCAGTGGGAGGGATTGTTTCATTCGCAGCTTTTTTAGCAAACATTTCTTTCAAAATCTCAGTCACAGAAGACAAAATACAATCAGAGTTCACAGCAAATTTGCCAAGAAGAAGCAGTATGGAGGACAGAATTTGCTCAAGAGCTATCAGAGACTCAGAGATTGGTTTCTCATTGTTTGGATAGCTAGAAGGAACAAAAGAGCAGATCCCCGATAGATTAAATTGAGGAGAGTTCAACTCACTATGTGTAGATATATTATCTTTAGATTTAATTGAAGGAGTGCTGCTATATAGCAGCATTCCAGAAGGAGTTGCTCTAATCGGAGTTTTACTGTCCCCAACCTGGGTCAAGAGATTCTTGTCCATATACCGACCACAAAGATCAAAATCAATACTAGTAGAAATAGAAACATCAGCCACGTCTTTCTCCACCTTTTCACTTTCATTGATATTATTATGATGATAAGTTGGAATTTTTACTTCATGTATCTGAGGCTGAGGAGACGTAATCATTTCAGACAATAAATCATTGTTACAATCCATTTCCACACTAGATTGCGGTTGCGGTTGTGGTAATGAGTCAACATCTAAAAATGTTCGGTCTTTTGAGGGTATATTCATCGATTTTTCCCAAATGTGTTCCAACTGCATCTGGCCTTTCAATAGAGCACTACTTTCAGACTTTTTCCGCAGTAGAATGGGTTCAGCTGTTGAGCATACTTTTTCCCCTAAGACTTTCCCAGGGCGTAATTTCTTTGTTGTCATAATGCTAGTGTATGCACTAGCCCTTTAAGCAAAATAGATAGACCCGGATAAAAACACAAACCAATTAAAAAAATATAAATATAGATCCACCGGGAGAAGCAGATAATTGCACAATAGCGAATTACAATTTACAGTCAGAAAAATCAATCCGCGTGTTTTCATTCAAATATCTATTGCGATGAACATCGACAAGGATTTATGCACGAAGGTGAAAAAATACCAGGGCCCAGCCCGGCCTACCTCGGCCACTGAGGGCCACAGAGGGCCCGCCCTTTGCCCGGGCTTAGCCCGGCGTCGCCCGCGCGCATCCCGCGATGCGCGGTGCTTCAGCGCTATTTGTTGCAGGTGAGGGGGGCGTGGCGGGGAGGTTCTCCGAGCCCAGCTGGCTTGTGGGCTTTGCTGTTCCCTGGCCTCCTTACCGGCCAACGAGCCCACAACGACGAGAGGTGAAAGACAAGCGCTGCCAGATAGCGCTGCAGAGGCTCTGAAACACGAGCGCTGCCAGTGAGCGCTTACAGGTTCTGCAGGAGCTTTGTTACTTCAGGCAGCACAACGATAGTTCACCACAGCAAAGAAAAGAAACCGGTAGCCGTCTTCAACACTTGTGGCATAAGAATCCGCTCTTCAGCAGCGCTTCAGCGATATTTGTTGCAGGTGAGGGGGGCGTGGCGGGGAGGTTCTCCGAGCCCAGCTGGCTTGTGGGCTTTGCTGTTCCCTGGCCTCCTTACCGGCCAACGAGCCCACAACGACGAGTGTTTCCCGCGGAGCGGGAAACGCGAGAGGTGAAAGACAAGCGCTGCCAGATAGCGCTGCAGAGGCTCTGAAACACGAGCGCTGCCAGTGAGCGCTTACAGGTTCTGCAGGAGCTTTGTTACTTCAGGCAGCACAACGATAGTTCACCACAGCAAAGAAAAGAAACCGGTAGCCGTCTTCAACACTTGTGGCATAAGAATCCGCTCTTCAGCAGCGCTTCAGCGCTATTTGTTGCAGGTGAGGGGGGCGTGGCGGGGAGGTTCTCCGAGCCCAGCTGGCTTGTGGGCTTTGCTGTTCCCTGGCCTCCTTACCGGCCAACGAGCCCACAACGACGAGTGTTTCCCGCGGAGCGGGAAACGCGAGAGGTGAAAGACAAGCGCTGCCAGATAGCGCTGCAGAGGCTCTGAAACACGAGCGCTGCCAGTGAGCGCTTACAGGTTCTGCAGGAGCTTTGTTACTTCAGGCAGCACAACGATAGTTCACCACAGCAAAGAAAAGAAACCGGTAGCCGTCTTCAACACTTGTGGCATAAGAATCCGCTCTTCAGCAGCGCTTCAGCGCTATTTGTTGCAGGTGAGGGGGGCGTGGCGGGGAGGTTCTCCGAGCCCAGCTGGCTTGTGGGCTTTGCTGTTCCCTGGCCTCCTTACCGGCCAACGAGCCCACAACGACGAGTGTTTCCCGCGGAGCGGGAAACGCGAGAGGTGAAAGACAAGCGCTGCCAGATAGCGCTGCAGAGGCTCTGAAACACGAGCGCTGCCAGTGAGCGCTTACAGGTTCTGCAGGAGCTTTGTTACTTCAGGCAGCACAACGATAGTTCACCACAGCAAAGAAAAGAAACCGGTAGCCGTCTTCAACACTTGTGGCATAAGAATCCGCTCTTCAGCAGCGCTTCAGCGCTATTTGTTGCAGGTGAGGGGGGCGTGGCGGGGAGGTTCTCCGAGCCCAGCTGGCTTGTGGGCTTTGCTGTTCCCTGGCCTCCTTACCGGCCAACGAGCCCACAACGACGAGTGTTTCCCGCGGAGCGGGAAACGCGAGAGGTGAAAGACAAGCGCTGCCAGATAGCGCTGCAGAGGCTCTGAAACACGAGCGCTGCCAGTGAGCGCTTACAGGTTCTGCAGGAGCTTTGTTACTTCAGGCAGCACAACGATAGTTCACCACAGCAAAGAAAAGAAACCGGTAGCCGTCTTCAACACTTGTGGCATAAGAATCCGCTCTTCAGCAGCGCTTCAGCGATATTTGTTGCAGGTGAGGGGGGCGTGGCGGGGAGGTTCTCCGAGCCCAGCTGGCTTGTGGGCTTTGCTGTTCCCTGGCCTCCTTACCGGCCAACGAGCCCACAACGACGAGTGTTTCCCGCGGAGCGGGAAACGCGAGAGGTGAAAGACAAGCGCTGCCAGATAGCGCTGCAGAGGCTCTGAAACACGAGCGCTGCCAGTGAGCGCTTACAGGTTCTGCAGGAGCTTTGTTACTTCAGGCAGCACAACGATAGTTCACCACAGCAAAGAAAAGAAACCGGTAGCCGTCTTCAACACTTGTGGCATAAGAATCCGCTCTTCAGCAGCGCTTCTGCGCTATTTGTTGCAGGTGAGGGGGGCGTGGCGGGGAGGTTCTCCGAGCCCAGCTGGCTTGTGGGCTTTGCTGTTCCCTGGCCTCCTTACCGGCCAACGAGCCCACAACGACGAGTGTTTCCCGCGGAGCGGGAAACGCGAGAGGTGAAAGACAAGCGCTGCCAGATAGCGCTGCAGAGGCTCTGAAACACGAGCGCTGCCAGTGAGCGCTTACAGGTTCTGCAGGAGCTTTGTTACTTCAGGCAGCACAACGATAGTTCACCACAGCAAAGAAAAGAAACCGGTAGCCGTCTTCAACACTTGTGGCATAAGAATCCGCTCTTCAGCAGCGCTTCAGCGCTATTTGTTGCAGGTGAGGGGGGCGTGGCGGGGAGGTTCTCCGAGCCCAGCTGGCTTGTGGGCTTTGCTGTTCCCTGGCCTCCTTACCGGCCAACGAGCCCACAACGACGAGTGTTTCCCGCGGAGCGGGAAACGCGAGAGGTGAAAGACAAGCGCTGCCAGATAGCGCTGCAGAGGCTCTGAAACACGAGCGCTGCCAGTGAGCGCTTACAGGTTCTGCAGGAGCTTTGTTACTTCAGGCAGCACAACGATAGTTCACCACAGCAAAGAAAAGAAACCGGTAGCCGTCTTCAACACTTGTGGCATAAGAATCTGTATGCTTCAAGATGCTGTCTGGTACCAATATTCCTGCACAGGGGGACAATCAACTTTGCCCTTATGTACTTGTAACAAGGGCAAAAAGATATATGTGCACCAACGTTTTGAGCCACCCTGAGCATAATGGGAACAAGTCATCTGGTATAGCCTTTGTTTGCCATTTTCTGCAAAACATTTTGGTGGGAAGGGTCCTGTATCAGAATTGGAGATACAATTTCCATGCAGCAGGAACAATTTCATTAAGGGTTTGTTTGTAATGCGGACAAGGTTTAAAATGTATTAAAGCTAATGTAAGCGAGCCCTTGCACCTGGTCACATTTTCCACAGATGTGAATTCCCAGTAGATTTCTTTAACTCTTTGTTGGACCTGCGATGGGCAAGCCCAGCACAAAGGGGGGTAGCTTGGCTCAAGTGTCAAGGCAGTGAAGGCTGTAGTGCTAAGCCGGCTCTGACCCAATAATAACCGCCTGCACAGTCACACTAAAAAGAAGGACACCACACCACTGCTGTAGAAAAATACGATTCATTTATGTAAAAGTTCTCTGCTTGTGAATAGGGATCAATTGGAAAGCACAGTTACATTTCACTTTTCACAAAACTCTGGGATTCAGGTTAAGAATAAATACAGGGAATAAATACAATACATAGGAATTCAGGAATACTGGTATTGCATAAATATTGAGATTAGCTCTGTTCAATAAATAGATTAAATAGCAGGCTGAACTGTCACCATTACATGAAATAAATACCAATTGTACATAGCGCATTACTTTCTAGTTCATTTAGTCTTCAAAGCCACATTTCCATTTTAATAACGCTGCCACCAATTAGAGAAAGTCATGCAGTTGACTCTGGTAAGTACCACACTTTTCGTAAATGGTTGTTTACAGTACTTGTGGAGTTCTGAGGACTGCCTGCGGTCACACGGTGAGCGGGGACTCCTTTTAGTTCACTCGGGAACTATACGCGTATAACTGGAAAAACAAGGAAACCCAGTAAGTCCTTCATTCGGCCCTACGCGGCCACCGGGGAAGGATGTCCGCTGCCGGTGGGTGTTGACTCGAGCCTGCAGTGCTACTGCGGGCTCCTAGGCGGCTCAGTTCGACGTCGCTGGACGGACGAACGGCCGTACACAGGGGTTCTTGCCTTCAGCGCTCACTTAACTCAATGTCGGGCACAGTTCCACTTTACCACGGCGCACCAACAGGGGAATCAGACTTCCTCACAACGGCTGGATCGATTAGCGATTCAGTCGGGCACAGTATTCTCCTACGCCAGCATCAGGGAATTCACGGGCTCCCGGGACCTCCCTCCAACTTCCTCACACGGGGGCTGGTCCCGCCCACGGCAACAGTTTCCCGGGTCTCGGAAAGGGCAGGGACGCAGATCCCGCCCAGTAAAGGCCGGCCTCTCCCCGCCCCGGCGCACCACCTCACCTTCTCACTTTGGCACCAACCAGGAAGCGCGCAACGCCGGTGGGGCTCGGAGACGTCCGAGTCCCCCGCGCTTGGCGCTACACGTGAAGGGGGCACAGGATGAGGTCACGGTCCCGGCGATCGGGCACACGCCTCGCGACCCGACTTCTTCCTCAGTCTGACGCCACCGGGGGGGCGGGGAGGCACACAAACTCGGCCACAGTCTTCTGGGGCACAGAGGTGCTAGCTGGGCAGGCGCTGTAGGCGCAAGGGTTCAAAATTACGCCTGACTGGAACGCCAGTCAGTATCCACAATATTAACCCTTGCCACACTTCTGCCTGTTCTCTCAGCCACCTCAAGGGTAAGCAGGGCAGGTGTCTTCTCTGGTGTCAAGTCAGGAATAGGGGTCACACCTCTTCAGCAGCTATCAGCATCTAGGTGTAGTAGTCTAATCAACTCCCCTCTCTCTTCAATAAAATGGCCGCCAGGGTCTGGGCTTTATATAGCCAGAGCCCTGAGGTACTGGCACCAGCCAGAAGGTTCTAGAACCTTCCCTGGCTGTGTCAATGGGTTGACACATTCTGAGGTGTCTTATGGTCACTCACAGCCACCGTACTGGGGCTCTGGAGCGGCCATTTTGTGTACCTGAAGAAATCTTAAGAATTCCTGTCAGGAAAGCGCGCCAACCACAAAGGGCGCCAAAACCTCAGAAGGTCAGGGTTCAAGGAGGCTCCAATGGGAGTCACTCTCATGAGGAAAATATGTGTCCACCATTTTAAGGTTAAACACACACAGGTTGCCAACCTCAGTTTTAATGGCCACAGGTTTCTCCAGGCGCCTTGTACATAGGTGCCAGAAACCTTGTGAGCAACTGGGTGTCAAGGAACACCTAGCCCCATGAAACAACACACAAAAAGGTCCTGGTAAACAAATGAAAAGCGACAAATTTTGGGAGGTACAGGGGAACAAAAGAAATTATAGTGGTGAGGGGACTCTCAGAAGCAGACGGGTCCAACACGCGTCCCCCCCCAGCTGAAAGTGGGGAGAGCTACCCAACCCCTTGGGAGTTCTCAACACTAAGGCGGAAATACCTGGAGAGACCGTCTGCATTGGCGTGGTCAACTCCGGGCCGATGTTCCACCCGAAAGTCCATTCCCTGTAGGGAGATAGACCACCTCAACAGTTTGGGGTTTTCCCCCTTCATCTGCATGAGCCAGCGAAGGGGTCGGTGGTCCGTCTGAACAAGGAAGTGCGAACCAAACAGGTATGGCCGCAGCTTCTTCAGTGCCCAGACCACCGCAAAGGCTTCCCGCTCAATGGTACTCCACCTCTGTTCCCGGGGAAGCAGTCTCCGTGACAGAAAGACCACGGGTTGATCCAGACCCTCTTCATTGAGTTGCGATAGCACCGCCCCAATGCCAATATCGGATGCATCTGTCTGGACAATGAACTCTTTCGAAAAATCTGGAGCCTTCAGGACTGGAGCTTTACACAATGCTTGTTTCAGAGTGTCAAAGGCTCGCTGGCAAGCCTCCGTCCAGATGACTCTCCTGGGTTGCTTTTGGCCGTGAGTTCTGTAAGGGGTGCCACGATAGTGCCATACCCCTTCACGAACCGTCTGTAGTAACCTGTGAGGCCCAGGAAGGCTCGGACCTCAGTCTGGGTCTTGGGGGGTTTCCAGGCCATGATTGCCTCAATCTTCGCCGGAAGGGGCTGCACCGTTTCCCGGCCCACCAAGTGACCTAAGTACACTACTGACCCCTGTCCAATCTGACATTTGCTGGCCTTGATCGTCAAGCCAGCCCGTTCCAGGGCCTGGAGAACGGCTTGCAAGTGCTGCAAGTGATCCTCCCAACTGCTACTGAAGACAGCTATGTCATCCAAGTAAGCCGCAGAGAATGACTCCATCCCGGTGAGGATCGTGTTCACCAGCCGCTGGAAAGTGGCAGGAGCGTTCTTTTTTTTTTTTTTTTTTATTTATTTTTTTTTTTTTTAAACTTTTATTTGAGCAAGCAAGAAGGTACAAGGATGGGCCTACAACCACACGGGCCAGCCGCTAAAAAGGAGTAGACACATATCATATATGCCCGCAGAGGTAACAGTCAATCAACAATGCAATACTCCACATTATATACAGAGCAAAAAACAGGTTTTGTGTATATAAAAGAACAAACATACAAAAAGGCGAGAGTGTATCACTGAAGGTCAGCCCAAGGGACGCAAGGGGGGGACAGCAACGGAAGTGCAGTAGCAAAATTCTAAGCACTAAGGAGTTCGGAGGGGGGGGGGGGGGAGAGGGGCGCAGAGATCAGGAAGAAGGGGGGGGGGAGCCGGAAACACCAGCTCAGTCCCTATATGAAGATTCCGAGAACGCTAGCCTAAGGAGACAGGGTAATCTCGATAGTGTCCACAAGGGGAGGAGTACAAATGTCGCCACGGTATTCATTCCATTTACCCCACACCTTCACCCATGCCCTGGGTCTGCCCCTGGCCACATAGACAGTTTTCCCACGGAACATGGACCAATCCATGTTATCCTCCCATTGCGAGAGGGCAGGGGGCCTGGAGGCCCCCCAGAGTTGCGCAATATCTCGCTTCGCAATCATATAGCCCAGGGTGGCCCATCTAGTCTGTGCCACCGAATAGTCAGTGGGCTCCCAAACATTCAAAAGACAGCGACGAGGTTCCGGACGCAAGGACATCCCTGTCACCACAGTCATCAGATCAAGCACAGCCACCCAATAAGCAGCCACCATCGGGCACTCCCAAAGAATATGCAGGAAAGTAGCACGCAAACCACATCCACGCTTACACAATCCATCGGAGGAAAAGCCCATCACCATCAGTCGCGGTCCCGTCACGTACACCCGATGAAGGATCTTCAATTGGACCAGACGGAGCCGAGCCGGGATAGCCACCTCCTTCGGGGAGGAGAGGGCCGACTGCCAATCCTCATCATCAAGTTCCAACCCATCTCCCACCCACTGTTCCCGAAGTCGGGCCAATAAGTCAGTCCGATTGTTAATCAACTTTTTATAGATCAGGGAGATAGTGCTATCAGGAAGATGTTCGTCAAGGATACGGTCTTCAAGGGGGGAAGAGTCAGGCGGAATCTCACCAGGAGCAAATACCGAAACCAAAGCGTGCCTGACCTGTAAATAACGAAAGAATTCCCGACTACTCAGGCCGTAGTCAGCCTGGAGGGCCTGAAACGGGCGCACAGAACCCTTAGAGTACACATCCCCCACCTTAGAGATCCCAATCAAGTCCCAACGGTCAAAACCCTTGGAAGACCAAAGACCGCCCAGACGTTCTGAAGCATAAAGCGGCGTCGCCAACGTCAAGCGATCCTCCCAGCCCAGGCTCACATTCGCGGCACGCCACACCGACAAAGCAATCAAAGTAGGTCCCACAAGATGGCGCCCAGCGGAGCGAGAATAGAGCACTCTGTTAAAGTCACCTCCCGGAAGCTGAAGTTTATCCATCTCAAACGCCAGATTACGACCTGGCGAGAACATAGCGTGATTAATAGCGGACAGATGGGAAGCCCAGTAGTATCTCTTAACATCGGGGAGCGCCATGCCCCCATCATACCACGGGATGGAAAGTTTCGCGAGAGCAATGCGCGGTCGCCCATCCCAAATAAGTTGCCTCTGAAGGCTCTCAATCTCCCGAAAATAGGCCTTAGGGATAGGATCGTAATAATTCTGGAGAGCGTAGAGAAACCGCGGTAGTGACATCATCTTAAACAGGGCCGCCCGACCCAGGGGAGACAAGGGAAGTTTGCGCCAACGGGCAACGTCCAAACGGAGCCTAAGCAACGGGGGAAGGAGATTACGATCAAAACGAAGGGACGGGTCCAAGGTAACAAAAACCCCCAAGTATTTGAAGCCATCCCGGACCACCTGAAGAGGAAGTCTACTCGGCAACGGAGGCAAGATACCAGATAAAACGTATACACAGGACTTAGACCAGTTGATGACGAGGCCTGAGTTAGCGCCAAAGGACGCAAGAACGTCAAATAAAACAGATAAAGACTTGCGAGGGGAAGTAAGATACAAGAGGATGTCGTCCGCATAAAGCGAGACGCGGTCTTCGAAGTCCGGGGCCCAACGAATCCCTTTAAGGGATGGTTCCCAACGGAGCCAGGCCGCCAACGGTTCAAGAGCGAGCGCAAACAACAGAGGGGACAAGGGGCAACCCTGACGGGTACCCCTGCCCAAGGAGAAGGGAGCCGACACTCTACCGTTCACTACAACCTGTGCCAGAGGTTCCGCGTACAATAGTCTAACCCAGCTAATAAACTCGCACCCGAATCCGAATTTCTCAAGAGTCGCCCATAAATAGGGCCACTCCACAGTGTCAAAGGCCATGGAGGCATCCAGGGACGCCAAAATGGCCGGTTCAGTCAAAAGCCCCGCCCTAGCCAGCACGCCGTGGAGGCGACGTAAATTCAGAGCAGTGTTTCGATGCGGGATAAAGCCAGACTGATCCGGATGGACCAAATCCCCGAGAACCGAAAGGAGACGGGTCGCCAAAAGTTTAGCCAATACCTTAGGTTCAACATTTAATAGGGATATGGGCCTATACGAGGAACAGAGGTCACGCGGTTTACCCTCTTTGGGGATGACGACGATTGTCGCCAGACGCTGATCATAAGGAAGTATGTTCCGCTCACGAGATTCTAAAAACATGGCGCGAAGATACGGCGCCACCTTATCGGGGCGCAACTTGTACAACTCAATAGGCAAACCGTTCGGGCCCAATGCTTTGCCCGAACGGAGCGAACGAACTGCAGTGGCTATCTCATCATTCGTAAAAGGGGAGTCCAAAGCAATACGGTCCAAGTCGGTGACACAGGGCAAAGTGATATCACGCAGAAGAAGGCGGGAGTCGGCAACATCCCTTACAGACACGGGAGCATATACCACACGGAAATATTCCGCAAAACGATCAACAATGGCAGTCGGATCAATCACATTCTCACCACTCGCAGACTGAATCACGGGCACCACACGATTAACTCTTTCTTTCTTGTCCAACCACGCTAGGAGTTTGCCCGCCTTGTCACCCACATCATACAATCTGCCCTGTTGCTCACGAAACATCACCTTCGCAGCGTCAGTGACCAAGGATTTATATGCAAACTGTTTTAGACCCAGGGCATGGAGTTTCTCAGGCGTGACACCAAACTCTAACTCGCCCTCCAAAGCAGAGATCTCCCCCTCGAGGTCTACCACCTCCCTCCTCCCAGCCTTCTTAGCTTCAACAATCAAGGAAAGGGCCTGTCCACGAATCACGGTTTTAAAGGCTTCCCACAGGTACACAGCCAAAGAGACCGACCCCTCGTTTTCCAGGAAATATGCATCCATGGACTTGAGCAAGAGGGTACGAGTCTCAGGGGAGGAAAGATACCAAGGGTTAATGGGAGCCACTCGGCCCGCCGCCTCTACCCCAACCTCGAAACGAAGCCAGAGCGGCGAGTGATCAGAAATACCCCTTGGCAAATGTAAAATCTCACGAACCGCCGATGATTGGGCCGCGGGCATCAGGAAAAAATCCAGCCGAGACAGACTGCCATGGGCCCCAGAATGGAAGGTGTATTGGAGCTGAGTAGGATGCAACAGTCGCCAGCAGTCCACAAGGCCAAAGGTATCTAGAAACCCACCCAACCACTGCTGAGCCTGCGGGGTATCTCTAGGGGGATGGCGATCGTGAAGGCCGGAAAGCACCGAGTTAAAATCACCGGCCAGAAAGAGAGTACTATCAGGGAGATCTAACAAAACACGGCCCAAATCAGTAAAAGTAGAAGCCTGCAAACCCGGGGGAACATAAACATTGAAGAGAGATAGGGTGCGGCCTTCATATCTACCCACCAAGACAGTATATCTCCCACGATCATCGTGAATCACCTCATCGATCGCCAGGGGGAGGGAGGTTCGAACAAGAATACCCACACCCCTAGATCCGGAGGTAAACCCCGAGTGCGCCACAAGGCGGTAGCCCCATCTATTCATTGCATAACAAACATTACCAATCAAATGGGTTTCTTGCATGAAAACAATGTCCGGAGACAAACGTCGTATACATTTTAAAACAGCACTGCGCTTAATACGATCTCCCAGGCCATTAACGTTCCAGGAAAGAAATTTCAACCCTCTACCCCCCCATCCCAGCCGCCCGAGCCAAGACCCCTCGTCCATGAGCTAGACATCAGAAACAGCAGCAAACACAGGAGCAACTCGCCTTGAAAACAACACACAGAAAAGAAAAAACTTCCCAACCCCCCTCCCCCAAACTGAAGAAAAACACCCCCCACCCTGCACCCCTGCGAAAAGCTAAAGAGCCACCCCAACCTGCAGTGTGCCTGTCGCCCAAGAACCCCTATTCTACACAAAGACCCCGGAGGAGGAAAGGTCTCCGTTCCACCCTCCCCCCGACCTCAGCAAGAACAAAAATAACAAACGAAAGACAGAATAATCACAATGTAGAGGGACGCCGGCCAACACTCCTGATAGCGTATACAAAATAAGACATAAGAGCCGAACAGTTAGATCTCCACACCACCTTCGGCACCACCCGGGTGAGCGGCGGAGTCAGTCTCAGGAGGACGATCAGGCAATGAGTCCAGCCAGTCATTAACAGCATCTGGCCGATCAAAGAAAAGGGTACGCTCATTGTATTCGACCCGAAGTCTGGTGGGAAAGAGCATGGCGTAACGTAGGCCCCGATCCCGAAGACGTTTCTTGGCACCACGAAACTCCATACGTTGTCTCTGAACCTGTTGAGAAAAGTCCGGGTAAAAGTTCACCGTAGCATTCTCAAAGGCCACCGGGCCCTTCACCCGCGAGGCCTGCAGGATAGCGTCCCGGTCTCTATAATGAAAAAGCTTCGCTACAATGGGTCTCGGCGGGGCTCCCGGCTTGACTTTGCCCCCTGGAACACGATGTGCGCGTTCCACCGTGAAAAATTTTGTAAGACCAGAAGGGGCCAGATGGTTCAAGACCAGATCCTCAACCAGGAGATCCACCGAGTGGGGTTCAGGGTTCTCCGGTACACCAACCAGGTGAACATTGCAGCGACGCGCCCTATTTTCAAAATCCTCCAGGCGACGGGTCATGAAGTCGTTCCCCCGACGGAGATTTCCGATCTCTGTCTGGAGCTCTGAGACGTCCTTCGTAAGGCTAGACGATTTAATATCCAATGATTGTACCCTCTCATTCGTCTTGCCGAGATCAGCACGAATCAGATTCACCTCAATAGCCACGGTGTCAAGTTTATGGGCCAAGGCCTCGTACTGTAGGCCGATGGATTCCCTCACACCCGAGATGGCGCCCATGATATCCTGTAGGGAGGGCTCCGCCGACTCTTCCAAAACTCGTTCGGACGCTATACTGGAACCAGGCAGGGCAGCTCCGGGGGACCCCTTAGAATGGGTATAACGGTCCATGACATTTGATTGAACTGGAGCTCCGCGCAGAGGTGTTTTCGTCTTGCGCGTCTCTCTGTCCCCTCTGCCCGCCATTTTGAAGATGCGTCACAGGACAAGCCACCAGGTTCGACGGGCCCGACACCCAAAGTACAGGATCAAAAGTACACTAAAAAGGGGGCACAACTCGGGTAGAGGTCGCCAAGCCAGCAAATAGGTCAGATGAAAGTCCAACAGCCGATCTGCCTCCAAGTCTCAGCCGCAACACGATATCCACACCCGTGGCCCAAGTCGGAACAGAATCGAAACCGAAACTTAGGAAGGGGGGACCCACAAGGCCAGATCTCCTGCCGTTGTTGTTCAATTGCAGGACGGCTACAGAACCGCACCCCGTCCCGGGCGCACCTCAAGGGCGGAGCCCAAAAGTTCAGAGCACCATATCTCAGGAATACGAGATCCAAATCAATTTCCGAAAAGTGCCAGGGTAATCAGCCAAACGTCCCCCACACGAATTCTTGCAAGAAATCAGGATTCAGCCAGGATAAAATGCCGGGAGCGGCGAGGGTCCGGAGAGCGCTGTGCTCACGCGGCCATCTCGGATGCCCGCCAAGCTCCTCCTCCCGGCAGGAGCGTTCTTGAGCCCGAAAGGCATAACGCAGAACTGGAAGTGTCCATCAGGTGTGGAGAAGGCTGACCTTTACTTGTCTCCATCAGTCATGGGAATCTGCCAGTACCCTGCAGTGAGGTCAATGGTACTGAGATATTGGGCAGCTCCCAACCGGTCAATCAATTCATCCGCCCGAGGGATCGGATGAGCATCGGTTTTCGTTACTGAATTGAGTCCTCGGTAATCCACACAGAATCGTAATTCTGGTGTGGTGCCAGGTGGGGCAGCTTTGGGTACCAAAACCACCGGGCTGGACCAAGGGCTGCTTGAAGGTTCAATGACTCCTAGCTCCAGCATCTTGGCTACCTCGCTTCGGATACTGGCCTTCACCTTGTCAGACAGCCGATAAGACTTTGACTTCACAGGTGGGCTGTCTCCTGTGTCCACGTCGTGGGTACACAGATGGGTCTTACCCGGGACAAGGGAGAACAGCGGAGCGAATGTCCCCAGGACCTGGCGACCTTCCCCCTGCTGCTCAGGAGTTAGGGATGGTGAGAGTTTTACTCCCTCCACTGACCCATCCTTTTCTTGAGACGCAAAGAGGTCGGGGAGAGGCTCAGTGTCCTCTTCCTCCGATCCGCCAGTCACCATCATCAGCATGACTTCGGGCCTCTCATAGTGGGGCTTGAGGCGATTGGCATGTAACACCCGATGCGGATGCCGAGGGGTCCTTACATCCACCAGATAGGTAGACTTGCCCATCTTCTCCAATACCTCATAGGGGCCTGTCCAACGGTCCTGGAGAGCACTCAGCTCCCCCGGCTCCATCACCCACACCTTCTGTCCAGGCTCCAACTCCACTGGGTGAGCATTGTGGTCATACCACGCTTTCATGACTGCTTGACTGGCTTCCAAGTTGTCAGAAGCTTGCTTCCACAACTTAGCCCTTTGGCTCCGGAAGGCCAGCATGTAGCTCACCACATCCTGGGGAACTTTCCGGGGAGACTTTTCCCAGGAGTCCCTCACCAGGCTGAGAGGTCCACGTACAGGGTGCCCGTACAAAAGCTCGAAGGGGCTGAAGCCCACTCCCTTCTGTGGTACTTCCCTGTAGGAAAAGAGCAAACAGGGTAGGAGGACGTCCCATTTCCTCCGGAGGCTTTCGGGTAGACTTCTGATCATACCCTTTATGGTTTGGTTGACCCTCTCCACGAGGCCATTGGCCTGTGGGTGATAAGGAGTGGTGAACCGGTAGGTCACTCCACACTCCTTCCACATTGCCCGCATATACGCTGACATGAAGTTGGTCCCCCTGTCAGACACAACTTCTTTGGGGAATCCCACTCGGGTAAAGATCCCCATCAGGGCCTTCGCCACTACCGGTGCAGTAATGGTTCTCAGAGGAACTGCCTCTGGATACCTTGTGGCGTGATCCACCAGTACCAGGATAAACCTGTGACCGGATGATGTCGGTGGATCTAGGGGCCCAGCAATGTCGATGCCCACCCTTTCAAAGGGGGTGCCAACGACGGGAAGTGGTTCCAGGGGAGCCTTCAGCTTCATCCCTGTTTTCCCACTGGCTTGGCATGACACGCATGACCGACAGTATGTGTCGGACGCCACCCTCATTCGAGGCCAATAAAAGTGGGGGACAAGCCGGGCAAAGGTCTTGTCCTGACCCAAGTGTCCTGCCAAGGGAATCTCATGAGCCAACTCTAATAGGAAGGCTCGGTAACACTGTGGGACTACCAGGGCCCGTGACAGTCCGTGCACTGGCGCCCTGGGTTCACTGTAGAGGAGACCTTCCTCCCAGTAAGCACGATAGTTCCCAGACTCGTTACCTGCTGCCTGGGCTTCAGCCTGTTGCCTTAGACCCACGAGGGTGGGACATTCCCTCTGTCCCTTGCTTAGTTCCTCCCTGGACGGTCCTCCCTCCACTCGCCACTCAGCGGGGATAGGTAGGTCCTCCATCAGAACCATGTCCTCCTCCGCGGACTCCGGGTCCACCTCCACAGGTGGCCTATCCGTCTCACGGGGCACGGACATCGAGGCAGGCTCCTCCTGTCCTCGAGATGCTCCCTCATCAGCAGCTGGGCGGGCCATTGTTCCAGGCTCCAACCCATGCGACTTCTCCTCCCGAGCAGCCGCAGACCTGGTACTCACACAGGCCCAATCAGGTGTACCCAGCATCTCAGAATGAGTCCGGTATTCCACCTCCTTCCAAGCATTGTGCTCCATATCATTGCCCAGCAGACAATCAACTGGCACGGCGGGGCTTACGGCAACTCGAAGTGAACCTGCAACCCCTCCCCACTCAAAGGGAACCTCGGCCACAGGATAGTGGCCCATTCTGCCGTCAGCCATCGCGGCTGGATGAAGTACGCCTGGAATTACCTGCTCTGAGGACACCAGATGACTCCTTACCATAGTCATACTGGCTCCTGTATCTCTCAGAGCTTCCCCTCTATGGCCATTGATGGTGACCCACTGCCCATACTTGGTAGTATTTGAGGGCACCTGGATCTTTAGAACCATCTCCCGATCACCCAGGGACACTAAGGTGACTCCCGCCCACTCCCTCCCCTTAACTAAGGGCATCTCCTCCCCGAGCACTACACTAGCAACTCCCGGGGCCTTTCCTCCAGTGGGAGGGGGTAGTCTCTTTGGGCATTTCACGTCTCCCTTATAATGTCCAACACCACCGCAGTCAAAGCAATGGACAACCCTTGGCTGCTGACTCTGGCCAGGATTAGGGTGCTTCTGCGGGTTAGCCTTAAAGTTGGAGAAGGAACTTTTCCCCTTAAAGTTATCTTGGGGGCCTTTGGAGAACTCATTTTTCCTATTATCTCCCCCCTCTTTCTTCTGGGGAGCGCCCTGTCCGGATTTCTGAGAATCTCCTCCTGTCCCCCTGGTGGACACTCGGGTACTTGTCCAAATGTCCGCCTCCTCAGCAAGCTTACGGGGGCAAGTAAGTTTGCTGTCTACCAGGTGTTGCCTCAGCTCGGGAAGACATTTCTCGAGTAGATGTTCTTTGAGTATTAGGTCGTACAACCCTCGATAGTCTTCCACCTCACTACCTTGGACCCACCCATCTAGGGCTTTCTTGGCATAATCCAGGAAGTCAACCCAATTCTGTGAGCTCAGTTTGTGGCTGCCCCTAAACCTCTGCCGGTATTTCTCTGGGGTCAACCCAAACTTTCTGATGAGCGCCACCTTCATGGCGGTGTAATCTACCTGCTCCTCCCGGTCTAGGGCCAATAGGGCATCCCTACCTGTCGGAGGCATGTAGCGGTACAATCCACCACCCCAATGCTTCTCATGGATCCCATGGGCTCTTAAGGAGACCTCATAGGCTGTCAGCCACTTGGCTATGTCGTCTCCAGCGGTATAACTGGCGACCACGTCCTTGGGTAAATGAGGCCTGGGCTCCCTGACAAATTCCTTTGACTCGACACCCCCCGGAGTGATGTTATGGGCCTGGAGGTCGAGCTCTCGTAGCTTGAGCTCATGTTCCATCCTCCTCCCTTCTCTCTCTCTCCTATCCTCCATCTCCAGCTTGGCCAACTCCCATCTGAACTGTCTCTCCTCTCTCCTGTCGGCTAACTCGGTCTCTGACAACCCTCTTGAGGATACACTGCTGCCCTCCCGTGAGGCTACCTTGGGGCTGATTGACATCTCACCCACCCCCAGGGGACATTCTGCAGTTACCTCAATGACAGTACCTCTGTCTGACTCCTCCTCCTCTACCGTTCCCTCCGGATGTGCTTCCACCCAGGCTCGCAGACTAGTACGGAGCTCCTCTCTTTTGGCCCCTCGCCTAACGAACACTCCCCTTTCCTGACAGAAATCCTTGAGCTGTGCCACAGTATAGGTCTCCAGCCTGACATTTCGAATTCCATCTTGTCAGTGAAAAGTGTGGACAACCACCCCAAAGTAGGTTATAAAGATATGAGACTCTGAGGGTCACCTCCACCCACCTCCAGAAGAGCATTTGAAAAAAACAAAATGTTAAATCAGAGGGCCGCTGGGAGAAAACTCCGGGTGTGTACCTGTGACGCACACTGAATTATTATGGGGTACAGAACAAGCACGGCTCGCAATCCCACCCGCTGAGCACCAATTTTATGTTGGACCTGCGATGGGCAAGCCCAGCACAAAGGGGGGTAGCTTGGCTCAAGTGTCAAGGCAGTGAAGGCTGTAGTGCTAAGCCGGCTCTGACCCAATAATAACCCCCTGCACAGTCACACTAAAAAGAAGGACACCACACCACTGCTGTAGAAAAATACGATTCATTTATGTAAAAGTTCTCTGCTTGTGAATAGGGATCAATTGGAAAGCACAGTTACATTTCACTTTTCACAAAACTCTGGGATTCAGGTTAAGAATAAATACAGGGCATAAATACAATACATAGGAATTCAGGAATACTGGTATTGCATAAATATTGAGATTAGCTCTGTTCAATAAATAGATTAAATAGCAGGCTCAACTGTCACCATTACATGAATTAAATACCACTTGTACATAGCGCATTACTTACTAGTTCATTTAGTCTTCAATGCCACATTTCCATTTTAATAACGCTGCCACCAATTAGAGAAAGTCATGCAGTTGACTCTGGTAAGTAACACACTTTTAGTAAATGGTTGTTTACAGTACTTGTGGAGTTCTGAGGACTGCCTGCGGTCACACGGTGAGCGGGGACTCCTTTTAGTTCACTCCGGAACTATGCGCGTATAACTGGAAAAACAAGGAAACCCAGTAAGTCCTTCATTCGGCCCTACGCGGCCACCGGGGAAGGATGTCCGCTGCCGGTGGGGGTTGACTCGAGCCTGCAGTGCTACTGCGGGCTCGTAGGCGGCTCAGTTCGACGTCGCTGGACGGACGAACGGCCGTACACAGGGGTTCTTGCCTTCAGCGCTCACTTAACTCAATGTCGGGCACAGTTCCACTTTACCACGGCGCACCAACAGGGGAATCAGACTTCCTCACAACGGCTGGATCGATTAGCGATTCAGTCGGGCACAGTATTCTCCTACGCCAGCATCAGGGAATTCACGGGCTCCCGGGACCTCCCTCCAACTTCCTCACATGGGGGCTGGTCCCGCCCACGGCAACAGTTTCCCGGGTCTCGGAAAGGGCAGGGACGCAGATCCCGCCCAGTAAAGGCCGGCCTCTCCCCGCCCCGGCGCACCACCTCACCTTCTCACTTTGGGCACCAACCAGGAAGCGCGCAACGCCGGTGGGGCTCGGAGACGTCCGAGTCCCCCGCGCTTGGCGCTACACGTGAAGGGGGCACAGGATGAGGTCACGGCGATCGGGCACACGCCTCGCGACCCGACTTCTTCCTCAGTCTGACGCCACCGGGGGAGGGGGGGCGTTGAGGCACACAAACTCGGCCACAGTCTTCTGGGGCACAGAGGTGCTAGCTGGGCAGGCGCTGTAGGTGCAAGGGTTCAAAATTACGCCTGACTGGAAGGCCAGTCAGTATCCACAATATTAACCCTTGCCACACTACTGCCTGTTCTCTCAGCCACCTCAAGGGTAAGTAGGGCAGGTGTCTTCTCTGGTGTCAAGTCAGGAATAGGGGTCACACCTCTTCAGCAGCTATCAGCATCTAGGTGTAGTAGTCTAATCAACTCCCCTCTCTCTTCAATAAAATGGCCGCCAGGGTCTGGGCTTTATATAGCCAGAGCCCTGAGGTACTGGCACCAGCCAGAAGGTTCTAGAACCTTCCCTGGCTGTGTCAATGGGTTGACACATTCTGAGGTGTCTTATGGTCACTCACAGCCACCGTACTGGGGCTCTGGAGCGGCCATTTTGTGTACCTGAAGAAATCTTAAGAATTCCTGTCAGGAAAGCGCGCCAACCACAAAGGGCGCCAAAACCTCAGAAGGTCAGGGTTCAAGGAGGCTCCAATGGGAGTCACTCTCATGAGGAAAATATGTGTCCACCATTTTAAGGTTAAACACACACAGGTTGCCAACCTCAGTTTTAATGGCCACAGGTTTCTCCAGGCGCCTTGTACATAGGTGCCAGAAACCTTGTGAGCAACCGGGTGTCAAGGAACACCTAGCCCCATGAAACAACACACAAAAAGGTCCTGGTAGACAAATGAAAAGCGACAAATTTTGGGAGGTACAGGGGAACAAAAGAAATTATAGTGGTGAGGGGACTCTCAGAAGCAGACGGGTCCAACACTCTTCCTTTAGGGTTCAAGCACATCTTCTTGGGTGAGGCCCAGTATATTTTCAAACACAGCGTCCTCAGTAGTGTCCTAATAGATCTCATCCAGGGAATGTTATCAACATTCAGGGATGTAATAAGATCTCTTAGGCCCAGCTGATAAGATTCAAGAGCCTCAGTAGACCACTCCTGATGCCAAAACATTAAGGGCCTGATGATGAGTTTGGCGGTTCTACAGCGGATGGTGCAACGCATCATCTCCTGTAGGAGAGCTAAACCTGTGGCCCATCTGCCACCAGATCAGGAGTTTATTCCTGGTCTGGCGGGTGGTCTGATAGGCTCATAGAAGAGCCTACCATGCAGACCGTCACTCTCAGAGCGCCGCCTGCACCTTCCTGCATGGTGTAGCATACATGCCACATTGTGCAGGAACTGGGGGTGCAAATTAAGGGGGGCACTACATGTGTCCCCCGCATGCACCCACTGGGCATTAAGCCAGCAGGGAGCCCTATGAGGGCCTCCTTAGTTGCCTAACTTTTACCCTTTTCATGGCAGGCTCAATGAAAAGGGTGGTGGTGAGGCAACTCGAAAGATGCTCCGCAGTGCCGCTGTGACACAGCCAGCATATTTCTGCCTCTGACAGTGGCACAAACACAGCTGGATCATGGATCCCTGTCAGTCACAGAGGTCCTGTAGTGGGCTAACTGCTGCAGTCGCAATACTGCGAGCAGTCCTGCAGTGATGCATGGTCGTACCACCACCAGTGATTCTTAATCAGGCCAGAAGAGTCTTCATTCTATATTGTGTAGGATCCTCCTTTGTGCCAAGTCTAAGAAAACTGGGATCGGGGAGTGCTCGCAGGGAGGTTGAGTAGCGATCTTAAGAGCCTGTGCTCAATAAGTGCTAAGCTGTCTAAGTTCCAGTTTCCCCACAATTCCGCATCATTGCAATACTGACCCCAATGCATTGGTACTGTAAATCTCAAGAGCAGGGACCACCCTTTTTGACAACGTCCATCTGTGGATCTTAGTCATACTTTTGGTCTGTTGGAGTAGTGAGACATGCATTTTTTCAAGTTGTGGAGCCGAAATCAGATTGAGAGTAAGTCTTATACGTAAGTAATCGAAAGTTGGCTCCAAATCAATGGGGTTCTCTCCCATTAACGTGCGTCACTTGCTATGTTTCCTTTCTCGTTTAGAGGAAACATTACATTTGATCTTGGAACTATTCAATTCCAGCCTCCTCTCATCACAGAAAGTCTTAAAATGTTATAGTAACTGTTGATGCCCCTGATGTGACTTTGATATCAATAGGGTGTTGTCAGTGAAGAGGAGGGCCGGGCCCTCCTCCCCCTGACTTTTGGTGCATCACACCCATCTCTATAGAGGGCTATTGATTATTGTTATAGAAAGAAGAAGGAGGTCCACATCTAAGAATCAGCTGTTTTTTAGGAACAAGCGTCTAAACCTTAATCCCTACATCAGTCAAAAGGAATTTTTAGTAAGTAAATGTAAACATCATACAGAGATATATTCGCTTCATTTATGTAAAAACGAACATAGTTTTTTGATTTCCCCAACTTTTATCTTTCAGATATATTTTTTATCAAAACAAAGAAAATAACTATATCGATCAAGCATTTATGTGTTTTTCTACAAGCTGTTAAGTAAGTGTCTTTTAGAGCTCCATATGTTTTCAATTAAGTTTCTAGCATTCTAGATTTTTTCGCTTTTTACCATATCATGGTTTAAGTATACATGTGTTTTCTTCAAGTGATGTTTTGAGTACTCAAATTTCATTTTGTTCAGGTTGTCAGTAGACAGTAGGCCGTTTGAACGGATAGGGGCTAAGTCAGAAATAAAAATTATATTGTTATATCTTAAAGGTAAATGTTCACAAATGTCCTAAAAAGAATGTATTTATATGTTCTCCTTAAATAATAGACTTCTGGGTTACACTAATGATATTTTTCAATGAAATAGTGGATTATCATAACCTAAGATAATCAGAGGCTTTGATTTTTTAAGAATATGGAATATTATTTCTATATTCACTATTACAAAGTGGTTTTAACTTTTTTATAAAACACATTTTTTGTAGGTTGTGGTAATTTCTTGAAGAAGGCGTGTGATACGCTGAAACGCGCGTCGATAATTAATTACTACAAGAAGAAATATTGTTTATATGTGTAATATTTTTGTGATTTAAATGTGAATTATTTTGTAACTGTATGTGTAACCCTGTATTTTAAGAATTGTATTGCTTATGTTATTAATTTTCAGGATGCTTTGAACTACATGGTTTTTAATATGAGTGAGAGATCTATAGATATAATTGAATAAAAACTAGTAACTCTCTTTAGACATTTTTCTATCCATTTATTTCTGGCTTATCCTCTGTATATTGGTGCATGAATGATCCTTTAGTTGCCTAGGAATTGTTTTCTACATTCATTAATCCCTGTCCTACGAACTGAACCACCTATAGTTCAGGGGGGCCTTGATACTTTCCAATATCACACCCATCTCTATCCAGATATTCCACCAACACGTTAAAATATAACTAAAACAGGCCATTGTCTGACTCCACATTTTCCTGATGGGATCCGGTAGTTGTCCCTCCTTCCACATCTAAATTTGTGAGGTTATCCACGTGCAGTCTCACCAAGATTGCCAACAAATTAGCAGGAATTCTCATTTTGGCCAACACTCTCCAGAGTTTGCCACTAGATAGCAGACCAAAAGCAGTACGCATATCAATGAAAGCAAAGAATAGTTCGCCCCTATTTATTATATCCTCCTTCTAAAAGATGCAAACAAAATAGAAAACCTTGTCCAGGGTACTAACATTAGGTCGAGAGCCTGCCTGAAAATCAAACAGGACATCTTCTTCTAATATCCATTCCTGAAGGCGTGCAAGTACAGGATCAGTGACAGAATATCATGTGGATATATTATCATGTCAAAAATATCGAGGACAAGAATATAGAGTAGGTAAGTGCAAATAGATAAGTATAAATCTATTATCTTAACTCCAGATCTATGTATCTTGAAGTTATATATCGACAAGGTGCATATATGTGGCGTTATATATAGTAAAACTTTACTCACCCATAGAAAATGACCTAAAAGACCTTCTTGTATTCGATATTTTTGACATCATAATCTGTCCAATCATATTTGTGTTTCCAATATTGTGTCCAAATACCCAAGTCCCTGTTTGAAGAAAATATTGTGCAAGGAGTTGATCAAGCTAACGGTTCACGGGCTTAGTCTGGTCCCCCTTCTTGAAAATTGGGATAATCTCTGCCGTTTTCCAAGATGTGGAGATTTCCATACCTGAAATTATAGAATTTGACAAAAGGTTGAAACAGGGGCTCCACACCTCCGGATCTTCTTTATATAAATTGTTAGGAATCCTATCCGACCCCGGGGCTCTGGCAAAGATGCATGAGTTAATCGCAGCTAAGGTTTCACTTATGGGAAGTACAAGGGCACTTGGCCCAAAAGTATAGTTTTTCTACTGTAGTGTCAAGTATGGTCAGACTCAGGACGTTATGGTTACTAGCTGTTCTTTCCACCACTTCAATGGCCTGTTCTGTGGGCCAAAGCCTTATATCAACCAGAAAATAGTCTATTTTGCTTGTGTGGCCTGGCCTATTATAGGTCATTTTGCCATTTCAATCCGAGCGGGTCCTGCAGTTAGTGGCTCTTAGTTAAAAATTTTGCATTAAAGCTAGCACATGGGCTGCTTTTTGGGAACATCTCACACTCGGAAGGTCAATCTGGGGGATTTTCCAGTTCCTGTCACACTCCACAGTCATATTGGTGTGAGGGGGCAGCTAGTGGTTCAAAGGTAGAGTTGAGATCCCCTGCCACCAGTAATAGGCTATTCCCCATGTAATCCGAGAGGGTGGATTTGAGCACATCTACAGTCCTGGTCTCGGCATTACCAGCTCCCAGTCTGTTATATACATTAGAACATTGGCATGTTGGGAGCTCCATTGAAAACAACGGAGTGCTCCGGGCTTATAATGGCTGGTATAAGCCTGGAGCACCAACATTCCAATGTTTCTTTGTTCACAGCTCTGGCAGTGAACAAAGGCTTCAGGGAACCTGAGGGGATTCCAATCCCCTCACGCTCCCAAAAGGCTTTGTTTTTTTTGTTAGAACATTCTACCCTCTAGTGACAGAATGTTCTAATAGCCTTATAGCCCTTCGTAGATGGGCTAAACCACTATTAAAGTCCCTCTCCCTTGTTAAAGGCCCTCGCCTTCGGCTCGGGGCCTTAACGCTGGAGAGGGCCTTTAATAGCCGGCATAGCCCTCTACGGCGGGCTATAAGGCTATATTAAAAGCTCTCAGAGACAAGCCAGAGTGGAGCACCAAATTGATTGTCAAAATATCAGAGGAGTCAACAGGGACAATTTTAATGTTACACTGAAGCACAGTATTTATCCAGATTGCTTAACCCCCAAAGGGTCTTAGCTTCCCAATCTGGACCACATTTAGACAGAAAAATGTGTATCCACTCCTAAAAAATAGAGAAAGGTACCATGTCTCCTGAAAGAGACATATATCATGGGTGTCTATAAATTGACCCCATTCCTCCTCTGGAAGAATTTTGGAGATCCCTGCTACATGCCATAATTTTTATCTGGGACTGTTTATTGGGAATCAAATTGAGTGGAACACAGGGGTTCGAGGCTTTGCTACCTGTACTTCTGTGTTTAATCCCCCACAGATGCCCTGTAGGATGGACACTACTGCAGACGTGACCTTGGTCGAGCCCCCTCCACAAAGTGGATGACCTTGGGCAAATTCGATGAGCCATCGAATGCCACCCACCCGACCTTTCACCCTCCAGGGAACTCAATGTACTATCCATAGGCAACCATTCACAGTTAATGGGTTTACTGTTATTGGTGTTGCCTTCTGTTAGATAGATATCGCTTTTGATACAGCCAGGCTCCTCCTGGGGTGTTCAATACCTAATCGATATATGGGTGTTTGCGTTAGAAATTGTGTGTGAATCTATACCCATTGGGTCATCGACCATCTCTCTACGAGCAAAAGAAACCTTCACCACATCATGTATGTTCATGTATTTTCGCTGGGGTGGCTAGGCTTTCAATTCTAAGCTATATCACTCCTAATGATAGAGTAGCAGTGCCTAACCCCACGGAACTAGTGCATGGCCTAATTTTTGAGTGAGTCCTGATCTTCTCTTATTCCAACATGTGTCTTAGGCATGTGTGTGAGAAAGACTATGGCCTCCTTTCTCTCTGCTTGTTTGCGAAAGTAGAACCCAGTTTGCACCACTCCCCTATTGTGTATCAAACTAGGTCTCTCATCGAGGAACTCCCAATGGTCCAGTTTGACACTTTAATAATGCATAATGAAGACAATAGTCGTCAGAGCTCTGCCTTTCAAAACTAATCGATGGTTATTTAAAATACTTTAAAATAGATTAGTAACAAATGAACATCACAGCAAAAGATAAACCCAAAGTGCCTAGTACCTTCTGGGACAGAGATGTAATCTCAAACATTTTATAATGGTTTTAAGCACTCCAGACCTTGGGATCAATGCCGGTTTGTTAGTTGGGGTCCAAGCTTCTCTGGCACTGTATGGCTCAATGCTTTTATTCAGATCAATAGTATTAACTCTTACCGTAGTTCATGATCTGCACTTGAGATGTTCCTTCCCATTTTTAGCCAATGAGGCAGACTTTATCTAACACATTGACTTGTACCGAGGGTCAGTGTTGCTTTTGTAGTAAAGTGTTGCCTCAGTCTCTCATAGAGCTCTGCAGCCAACATTCATGTTGTAAGGCGTAAGGGTTCTGAAGATCAAACCACCCATTTTCAAACCCATAAAAAACCAGAAAAGGGGTCCAAATCCTGATGCACATGGAGTGAAGTGAGAAAATGGGCCAGCAATTTGGTGAGGGTCTGATGTTCCCTCTAGAAGCCAAAGGGAAAGATGTTGAGGCCCAGAGGACCTCATGTAGACTTTGGTGGGGCTGGATCACTTCTTTACATCAGTGGTGCTGCCGCCACCCAGTTGAATTTGCGGCTCCCCTACCCTATTTAGATTTGGGAGACGTGTGAGCTTTAAAAGGTCTGAAACTACACTGGCTCAGGTAGGATAAACCTTCCACCCGGAGGCCATCAGTTAATGTGGCTTCAAGGCCTCTCAGTGGGTTGTCCCACAATATCCACTATCCGAAGCATAGGAGGACACAGCACGGAAAATGCAGGATGACTCCAAGTGCTGGGAGCAATCTCGCTGAATGTCGGATCCATTTATTTTTTGCCCAGAGAAAACCAACTCTCCCTTTAGGAGTTTGTTTTCTGAACAAAATGTAAGATGGGTGGGAGCTTGTTGGATGATCTTTTGCCAGGGTGGCAGACGTGTACAAATAGACCGTCCACCAGAGTCGAAGAAAGACCTGGGGTTCTTTGATCCTAAAAACATCAGGTAGGTGCAGACATGAGGTAAAAAGCTAAGGAGGTAACAGGGAGGTCTAACGGGACAACAGATAAAGGAGGAGAGAAAAGCAACACAAAAAAGGGAAGAGAGGTGTTATTTAATGTACATTCTCACCATTCAAAACCACTATTTTGTGTCACTTTCACAAGGAATCTGCAAAAGCATAATCAAATGCACGTACAAGAACACAACAATGGACATACCCTAGACAGGAGAAGTGAGGGGTTACAGTTATGGCGGACTAGGCTGACTCCTCACGAAGAACAGAATATTCACATGGTGTAATGGCCAGAGCTGCCAACTTTGGAGCTGGGGAGCCAGGTTCAATCTCGGCCTCACTCAACATCATGTGATTCTGGGCAAATCACTTAATCACCCCGTGCCTACCAAAAATGAATTTGTCCTTGTGGGGATGTATGACGTTACAACGCATACTTTTACAATGCCTTCCTTTACATCACAAGTTTTACAACGCATACCTTTACAACGCATAGTGCTTTTAGGCGCTGGATAGTGAATTGTTTAATTTACTATTCCAACTCCAGTCCCCGTGGATAGTAGGGAAGGTGTTGGATAGTACATTAAACCTATTCCCTATCCTAGAGCGCCCCCCAGCGCAATGCGTTGTAATGGTTTGCGTTGTAAAAGTTGCGTCGTAAAGGCACTGCGTGGTAAAAGTTGCGTTGTAAAGGTTGTTTACCTCCTTGTAGTGCTCATGTAAAGCTCTCCAGTACTTTCAGGTCGAGTTTGTGCTATATAAAACTGCAACAAAAAAAACACAAAGTGGGTCGCACACCTGCAATTGATTGACGCTGCTACCAATCAACAGTCTTCCAGAGTTTTGTGTGAGAGGGCAGTATCCTATCGCCACATTAGATGTACATCCTCTCCAGCAGATGACTGCACACTGCTAGGGGAGAAATCTGAATTTAACAACGTGCAGTACGTTTGAGGGAATCGTTATAAATATTCCCTCAGCCACAAAACACTATATAAGAGAGACTGTGATGGAAAAGCCAGGGACTACAGCTTTTGAGGCCTTAGGGGACTTCTTTTTATCCAAAAATACATGCTTAGATAGATCACCAGTTATAGTGCACAGTGGCAGTGGGTGGAGTAGTAAGACCACGCTTCACTCTGCTCTACATAGAGATTGTACATATGATTTGGCCTCAGGTGTAGATGCTCATGCAATTATGAATAGTGCCGGCTGCCTGAAAAGAACCAACAGTGAGCGCTATATATATTGGCACTTTCACCTTTTGACTTTCCTTCAATGGGGCTCTGTACTTCACACAATAAAGGACAAGAACTTAAAGGACCTTCATGAGTGTATTCTGAGAAAATAAAAATGAATGAAAAAAGCAACAATTTAAAAATACCAAGGTAATTGCTAGGGGCCCCTATTTTTGTTTCAATGAAGGCTGAATTTCCAACAAAATGTGTTCGTTATTGGCACTTACGGGCATGAGGTATATATTGGACCCAGTCAATACTGACACCGTAAGGTGAGGTATTTACTAATTCAGTAAAATGCCTCTTCAATCTGAGTTCAGAACAGGATACGGGGCAACATCAGTAATTACAGGATGTTTTCCCCAGCAAATGTTGGCAAGTTTGACCTGTGGAACTTAACAGGGGAAAATGTTTGGGTTGCAGAGTTTTTCGCACTAGATATATATTGGAGGGGGTAGACTCGAAATGACTTCCAATTGCTGACCAAACATAGCTCTGTCCAGGCACCAGAAATGATAGGTCGGGATCTAAGTGCACTTCAATTTTAGTTTAGTAAAAACCGTAAAAACCAGGGTGGGAGCCATTCTTATGACTATGAGAATGAAAAATGGAGGAATAGCTGCAGTCAATTTCAATTTATTTATTATGATTTGGAACTACGAAGAGTTCCACATAAAAACATATATCCAAATTATGAACTCAACAAACACTTAAAAAGAAGAAATTCTATTTTCATGAAAAGATAAAAAATTCATAAGTACATATTAATTACAAAGAGAGGAACAATAGGAGCACAAAATCAATTCCAGAGTCTTTTCAAGTACAAAGCTTGCAGGGGCTGGACAAAGCGAGTTAAACCCTTGGGGGCAGATTTACAAGCCCCTTGCGCCACTTTTGCGTCATTTTTAACATGTGAAAAGTGACACAAAAGTGGCGCAAAGGCCTTGTAAATAAGCCCCTTGAATCCTTAGACGACTTCAACTGTGTTTTTACGATGATTTCTAAAATATATGATTGCAATAAAACGATGAATTTAAAATTCTATAATTCGATATAATGTACACACTAACTAGCAGCATCAAGGGAGATGAAAAAGTGCAAGTGCTCAAATATCAAAATCTGCTTTCAAGAAAGAGGAATATATTTGAGTCTTCCATTGACATGCACTGGTTGCAATGGATGGGGAGAGCAGATCACCCAAATTACAAAAAATCGAGGCAAAATGCTTTTTTAATTTTCGATCATATAGATTAGAATGCTGCTCCTGCAGAAGTTCATTTAAATGTGAGTCTTACATTAAAAACAAAAAAGAATAATAGTATCACATTTACTTACATAACGAAAAATGTACAATGTTGGAAAGAGTGATACTATTATATTCTTCCGCAGATTCGGTTCCCATTTTCTCGAACTTTGATACATTGAAACCATACCGGATCCCCCCAGTATCTCTGGCCCATTCCTGAACTCTGACCTGTGTGGGGCATTTAAAAATCTGCAGCAGCTTCTTTCTCCCATCACTCTCTCTAGCTGGATATATGTGTTTCACTCACAGAGAGGGAATATGTTGTTGCATCATATGACCTGAAGTGAAAAGGCCTCCGTATTGTCCTTCACATTCCGTTCTGTGCTCAAGCTGTTACCTCCCAGATGGGCAGAGAATGTTCACCATTGGAATGCAACAGCAAATAAACAGCTACACGCAGACAAGCAGCGTCCTGCGAACAAACAATGCTCAGCAAAACAAGTCATGGCTTCACACTGGGCCAGCCCTCGCTTCCGCGCTTGTTTCGTAGTCAACCTTACAATGTAACACTTGCATGTATGGGCAGGGGGCCGAGGGGGTGTTTTTCACTAGGATCACCTCACAGGATCGGGCTGGAACAGGCCAGCCAGGCCACCGAAATAAGTGTTACACATTAGTGATTTAGCTGAATAAATGGACCATGTTTGGAATTTGGTGCAGTTTTGTACTGGGAAAGACATCCTGTATCAGTGTTTTCCAAGGTATGGGAAACTCATGAGGTTTGTGTGTTGATGCCAGCAATGTTTGTGGTAATAGGGAAATCACCAGTAAAACAAGCATTTGCAATGCAAACGGTCTCGCCTTTGGGACCTTATATGTATTGAGCTATGCAGCACCTTAGCCTGGGTGCTGAAACATCTACTGTTATTCAACATGTATACAGCATGCTACTCTCATGACAGATTGTGTCGGATGCCTGTTATCAATATAAGCAGGAACCCAGCAAGTACAATCTAAATAATTTAAAAAATACTGAAAGTGAACATGATCTCCATCCCTCTCCAAAAACCTTTGGAAGACTCCTTATGTGGATATAATAGGATCTTCTAGAATGCCCTGCAGAGTGTTTCTGAATAACCTAAAAAAGGAAATCATCATGATATATACAGAGGCATATAACAGACTACCATTAGGCCAGAGCGAGTCATGCATACAGAAGACACACAAGGCAACAACAGGGCAGAATCCAGTCAAAGCATATCCGTCCTTCACAGGGTGTTTGTCAGTTAAAAGGTTGCATTAAGGTCAGTGGGTGAGCGAAATAAAACTGGAAAAAAAAGACTACATAGTATTGCCTATTTTCAACTTTATAATCGTCATACGTTTAAAAAAAGTTAGTTCAAAAGAATTTGAGGGGGGCTCTAGAAAAAGTACTGACACAATGAGCGGAAGCTATAGGAGCGCTTTAGATGAGCACCTGTTACATTACACAGGGAGAGCTAGTACTTCTGTAGAGCCTGGTCTGCGGGGAATCTCGTGTGGCGTAGTTATTAAACGCGCACCTGGATGGATGGATGGATGGGTTTGGAGGTGGATGGATAGGGGAAGGGTGGACCAAAGTAATGGTGAAATACTGAATGACGGATTAAAAAGAGAGAATTGACCACAGAATGTAAAGGTTAAAAGGTGGACATTAGCAGGTGAATGGTAGGATGAAAAGATGAATGGATAGATTGATGTATGAGACAAGATGGGGAGGGTCGAGTTGCTTCATTTGCTTGGTGCCATAAAAGCTTTGGTTTGAAGTGGGGGTATTTTCATTTTCTGACTATTGCGTTGATCAAAAATATATAGTATTGAGCCAAAAAACAGCAATTAACAGCATGGTATGTAGAAGGTGCAACTATTACAAAACAAGGAAATGTTAACATGTCATCGTGTTTGGCTTTTATTTTGTGTAAGTACCTAACCTGTTTTATTTATATAAACACATTTTTCATGTGTTGTGGTATGTGCTGCAACTATTAAAGATGTCATTAAGTATCAACATGTCTTCCCTGTAGCCCCGCTCACTCACCACACCTCTAGCTCATTTTAATGAATACCTACACTTATTTTTGCTGATTTAAAGCATTGCCTAGAAGAGTGAAAGACTGCACAGGAAAGTGGCATGGAAAGATCTGGAGTGATGGAGACACCTCTCTCACAGAACAGTAATATTTAATTCAGTCGCACTTTTCAAAAATGAAAACTTTTCCACATTTAATTTTAATTTACATATTTTAAGCCAAGCCACTTTGAAAAGATTGCAAGATACGTTTCTTTGCCCACCCTTCTTCAAGAACCGTCTTTTTCTCCCCACCATCACCCCTAAAAAAGACCACCTTTTTCAGCCCATCTAAGCACTGCTGAGTGTTGTGTCCTAACAAATACGGAAGCTAGGATTCTAGACTCCCGTAACTAAACCGGACACCCAGAGAGAGAAATCTAGTTTCAACACTGCCACCAAGTGCTCTCGCATAAGGGGTGACACCTTAAGCTTGTCTTTACTTTTGAGCAGTTTATAAGCTGTGGTTTATGTGCCTATCATTAAAACCTAAAACAAAACTACAAGCCCCAAAATACAATGCGCGTTTGGATAAAATGCAAACAACGGGTAAAGGTGCTACACTTAATGAGGGGGCATTCGGTGGCCGTGTCAGGCTGTGACTGCACTATACTCAGTCAATAGAAGATACAAGACTCAAGTAGGCTTTCAGAATGTATGATGTTCCGAGTTCAACCTCAAACGCGACTTTACTTCGTAACCGCTCACTCGCACACATGCCACTTTACCCCTGCCTATTATTCAGATGACACTCATGCTCGCAGGACCAAGCCATGCATCTTGAAGGCAGAAAAGTCCCTTTGCTGATAGAATTGGAGATCAGGAGTCGGGACTGTGCAGAGTGAACACTGGTGACTTTGGAGCCAAACAATGTCACCATTGATGAGCGATCACAGCCCGGACCCTAGGGAGACCTTGGCAGCAAAGACAGATCATTCACATGTAATCCGCTCCGCAGGGCAGCCCTGGTCACTGAAACAGAAACAATTTGATCGGGCAGCCATTTTACCTCCTCCTCCTCCCCCTCACACACACACCCCCACACCCCATCTGGCACAGCGACCCTTGCTACCTGCACCCACAGACAAGCAAATAGGAGTGGCCACCCTCGGAATCACCCGCCCCTGTGCACCACTGGGAACCTGCGCCAGAATACCATCCCGTCCCTCTGAGTAAGGTTGTATGACATTTGGAGTCAAGAGCAGCTGTCCAGGAGGTTCAGCTTGCCGTTAATATGAAAAAAACAAGCGGGCAACACAGCGCTTTACATGAGCAGCAGCATTTAGAAGGCACAAATGGGACAGGCGGGAGGGGGCGGTGCTTAATTGTAGAAGGCACGAACGGGAGAGCGAGGGAGGGGGGTGGCGCTTTTGTAGACGGCACGAATGGGAGAGCGTGGGAGGGGGACAACGCTTTACATGAGCAGCAGTTATGCAAGGCACGAACGGCAAGGCGGGGTGGGGGGCCGAGACAGGAAGAAAATGTGTCTGTGCCTGGGAGGCACTCCATCAACATCACAACATCACGTGCTTCAAATAAACAAGACAATGCATCACAGAGACTTACGTGGGGGGTGGCGGGGCAGAGAAGAATATGGCACGCAACACAGATGGAGGGGCTCAGAAGCATACGGTGAGACAGCAACATGGAGAGTGAGGGTAGAGAAGCACAAGGCAAGAGCAACACAGAGACCGGGAAAAGAAGTAACCAAGGGACTAAACTTAAACAGAAGGCACGGGCACATTTTTTAACAAGTCAGGTCCCGGGCCGGCCAGCCAATCACAGCGCGGCCCGGGGAATGATGTCATGGGGGTGTCCCGGCCGGCAGCCAATGACAGCGCGGCCCAGGACAAAGGGGTGGGACTTAAAAAAGCCAGAGAAACGCCCCCGAATCGCGTTTTCACGGGAAAGCGTGATTGACAGCCTCTGTCTCCCAATGGCTAGCCTCCATTTATGGAGCTAGCCAATGGGAGACAGAGGCTGGACCAAAGCCCCATATGTAGGATCATGAGATTTCGCCCTGGGCGGAGCAACTGCTACACAGTTGCAACGCCAGGGCGAAACCTAAAAATACTAGCCCAGCAGACCATAAAACAGTCCCAAAAGCAGCCAAAAAAATGGTCCGGCACACTGACCTAAGAGACCAGCGCATCGGGCGCTGCCTGATTGTCCTATATGCCAGTCTGACCCTGCTACCACATGCTAGCAAGAGGGTGCCCTGCCCTTTAACCTGCGCAAGTGGATACGACTTGTTCCACTGGAATTCATTGCATGCAAGCATGCCCCTGACACCGGAGGTCGGATTACACATATGGCGCATTTTCCTTGATTGTGTCATGGGCACCTTTTAATTTAAAATGTGCTCCCGGTGCTAAATCAAGGAAATTGCGCCGTATTAGGGTGAATCTGATAAGCATACCTGCCGCCGTTCCAAGCCATCAGATTAGCGAGGGGACAGGGGAGTGGTTATGTGGGCCACGACTCTTTGCTCAGCGTTTGCTATACTATTATAGACCGACTGGAAACGTCGACTTAGAAACTGCACAATCTCTAGTTATGACTACAAATGTAAATGTAAATGTATTTCGATTTATATAGCGCACGAATCACCCAGGGGTCTCAAGGCGCTTGCTTAGGGAACCCGTCCTGGTATTCCCCTGTGAGATACCCCAGCAGGGTATTCACTAGGTGAAAGCCAGGCATCCCACCGCGAGGGGCCGTAGTGGAGATTAAGCAAGCTATTGCCCAGAGTCGCAGAGTGTGACCCCGTGAGTCGAGTAGGCACCAGAGCGAGAATTGTCGAGTCCGTGGAATTTTTGAGCCCGAGACCCGCCGAGGCGGGGAATTGAATCCTGGTCCACGGCTGATCTCAGCTTCCGGGTCTGCCGCCTCTAACCACTGAGCCACGCTTCTCCACAATCATTGTTCATTATTCCCTCCACAAATACCTAACAATGCTTGATTCAAGTGATGACTCTCTCAGGGTTTCGAAAGTGAATCCTGTCAAACTGATACTTATTTTTTTTTTTAAGCGCAAACATGACCCATGTGGGTATCAGAGAGCTTTACATAAGAGTTGCGGAAGACATAGGTAGATAGTTGAGGGAGAAAAGTAATGATATATAGAAATAACATCAAGTACAAAATCACATATTAGAGGCCGGCAATGGGGCCATACCATTTGCCAGGTAGCAAATTAATCTGCTGTACACAATAGAAGACAAAAAGAGAAAAGCTTCTAGCTCAGCGCAGTGCTAATCAGTAGAGCTTTCACTTCCCTTTTGAAGGCAAGTGTTAAAGGAATCAGTCTCGTTTCCAGAGGAAGGGAGTTTCAGATTCTCTGGGCAATACCTGAGAATGTACAATTGTAGGTTTTCATTTTCTTAAATCTCTTCGGCTTGAGCAGCAATGTACTGGAGCTCCTTGAGGACCAGGAGCCACCTGATAGTTCGAGCTTATTTGCCAGGTACAGAGGAGTGTTCAAAGGCAGTGCTCTATGGGTCATACATGCAATTTTTAATTGAATCCTTGACTCAAACAGAAGCCAGTTAAGAGATTTCAGGTCCGGAGAAATGTGGTTGGTTTTCTTGGAGCCAGTGATGAGCCTAGTCGCAGCATTCAGAGATGCTCTGAAGGGGCTAATCTGTGTCTCGGTAGCCCGCAGAGAGTGGCACTGCCGTAGTCTAGTCGTGAGATGGCTAGCGCTTGCACTGTATACTTGAAGTCATCTTGGTGAAGGTAGGGTTTGAGTTTTCTTAGGATGTTGAGTTGGAAGTTCGCTCATTTGGCAGATGACCTGATGTGATTCTGCATGTTTAAGTTCTTATCCAGCACTAATCCCAGCGACTTCGTGGAATCGGATGTGTGGTGTGCATTTGAGAGCGGAGAAGTTTTTCAGATATTTCTCCACAATGGGGGTTTGCTTAGTGGGTAAGATGAGGCAGAATTCCGTTTAAGGGCGTTTAGTTTGAGATGGTTGGAGGTTAGCCAATTTAGGGTTTTGTGCAGGGTTCCATTGAGTATCTTGACATCTTCAGGGAAAGAGATTTTCATGTACATTTGGGTGTCATCCGCATACATGTGATATTGCATGTTAGATGCTTTGAGGATTACAGTAAGAGGTTCAATGAATAGGTTGAAGAGCGTGGGGGAGAGAGAGGACCCTTGGGGCACCCCCAGAGTGCAGGGACTGGGATTGGATAGAGTTTGATTGGATTTAACTCTCTGCGTTCTGTTATTGAGAAAATAGGCAAACCATTTTAGTACAGTACCTGAGAGCTTCATCCTAGATTCCAAAAGGCTCAGTCATGTATGACAGTGTCAAACGCAGATGAGAGGTCGAGTAGTATTAGTAGGCAAGATTCATTCTGGTCAAGCATTGTGAGAGCGTTGTCCACCATATGAGTGATGGCCGTTTCAGTGCTGTGGCCGGGACGGAAGACCGATTGGAATTGATCAAGAAGTTGGAATTCCTTAATGTGGTTGCACAGTTGTTCATGGACACATTTCTTAAGGAGTTTTGCCAGAGTAGGGATGTTTGTGATTGATCAAAAATTATTCAGATTTTCTGGGTTAGCTGTTGTCGATACTTTGAAGAGTTCCATCCAGTTCTCAGTCCAGAAGGTGGGATATCCTGAGGGAGCAACAATCAAGTCTCTAGCTTTATTAACACCTACTCAATAACAGTGCTACAAACTGTCTTCTCACATCTGTTCGGTCACAGCCTGTACATTAGACTATATTTCTCCTCCAGTTCTTCCTATTATCTCATAGGGGAATCATTAGCTCCAGCCAAGCTATATCTATAGTGTCTTGAATTTGAGGCTCAAAGGCCACCGGCTTGGCTTCTATTACATCACAGGGTCCAGAGTCCTGGTACCTTTTGTATCTCTGTAGTAGACCTCAAAGTAGGGCCAAATAGTTTGGCTGTTCTTGTTAGATTCCGGTACAATAGCACGCATCTTATATTTCTATATTACAAAGGGCGAGGCTAGACGAGCCCGCCTTTAGGGCCCGGCCCCCCGGCCCACACCGCGCCGCCATTGGCCGAAGGTCCCGGGGGGCTGCCCTATAGGCAGCCAGCCCGGGAAGTACTTCCGGGTCAGAGATGGGTGACGCACGTCCGGTGGGGGCGTGGGGGCAGAGGCCATGACCTATTTAGGTCTGGGACTCGGACAACTCGGCCTCTTTCCCCGCCAGCACCGGACCTGCTCACCCACTCCCAGTCCCTTTGTTAACCTGCTTTAATCTTTAATCTTCGTCGGAGTTTAGACGACCCAGTAGCTTCCCCGCCCCATAGTCCGTCCCCACGCTTGTCGTTCGAAGGAGAAAGCGGAGTGTGGACGATCCGAGGCGAGCTGCGGAGGAGAGAGCGCCGACCAGGTCTCCAGGTGAGGTGCCGGGGTTTGCTGAGGCTGCGGGCGGGCGCGGGTGTCCGGAACAAGGTTTTCGCCCCCTCCCGCCACCTCCTTTGTAAGGTGCTAGGAGCGGAGGGCGTGGTGCGGGCCCGCGCTCGCGCACAGCTGCCTTAGAAGAAGGTAGGAGAGCTCCGGCGCCGTTGCCTGGTGGCGTGGTAGGCGAGGGAAAGGGGAGTGGGAGCAAGTGAACCGAAAGCGGTTTTTTGTTAGCCTCCAGCATGTCGGCCAGGGGGCAGAGCCACAAGCGCAAGGACAAGGATCCTGAAATCGCGCAGCTATTGTCCATGTTATTACAAAAGTTTAATAGGGAGGACGAGAGTAGCGAGGGGGAGGCCGAGGAGCTTCCTTCCGACCCTGAGGGAGGGCCCCCGAGCATTGTAGAGCGCCCACGCAGGCAGGGGGTCCCGCCCAAAGCAGCGTTCCCTCCTTTGCCCAAAAAGCCGAGAGCGCAGAAGCCTAACAGCAAACGTAAGCAGAAAGGGAAGGGGAGCGGTGGGGATAAGGGAGCGACCCCCCCTCCTAGGGTTCCTTTGGAGCCGGTGATAACGATTGTCCCTCCCTCTCCACCACAAGTGCCAGTAGTCCCTCCGGCTACACCAGGTACCCCAGCAGTACCTCCGGCCACTGAACCTACGGACGGGATTTTGAGGGAAATTCTGGGGGCCATAGCAGCGCTGGGATCTGCCCCGGTGGTGCCTGAAAAAGCGGCTGTGCCCCCGCCTGTAGAGGCGAGCCCTCCCGCCCCGCCCCAACCCGGGGGCGTGGGGTCTGGGGGCGCTTTGGGGGAAATTCTAAATGCTTTAAAAGCACTCACTCGTGCACCAAGTATAGGGCCCCCTCCCCCGCCCGTAGCAGTGGCGCCAACCATAACAGCGGCAGTCGCGCCTTGGGCCCCAGGGAAAAGGGACGAAGGCCCATTGGGCGAGATCAGAGAACAGTTAGCGTTGTTGGTTAAAGCACAATCCTTGAATGTCCCTGCTGCGCTTCCGGTGGGGGCGGCCTCTGCAAGCGCCCCCAGTACTTCAGGAGGTAAGCCTGAGGGTAGGGATCCGGAGCCCGGTGGGGGGGCGAAGGCTGGAGGAGGCCAGGGATATGTTTTATCTAAGCCAGGCCGCCTGGCCACTCACGTATCCCCCGAAATGCGGGAAAAAATTTGGAAGGGTGAATTCGTGGATATATTTGCATTGATTAGGCCCAAAAGAATGGAGGTGGAGAGCAAAGACAAGGAGGGAAAGGACAGCTCTTTTAAGGATAAGAGACCTAGGGTTGAAGAATCTATCACAAATTGGCTCTTTGGTTTCCAGGTGTTTATCACAGTAGTCATAGAGAAAAAGCCGGAGTTGGCAGGGCCGCTGGTATACTATATGCATAGGATTTTGAAGGCGCACACGACGCATGGTGGAACTGCCTGGCTGGATTACGATAGGGATTTCAGGTGGGAGAAGGTGCAGGACCCTGACATGGGTTGGGACCAGGTGGAGGTCAACGTATGGCTAGAAAGTGTGAATGCCAAGGCATGCGGGTCGCAGAACAATAGGCAGCCCTTTCGGACATCCCAAGGGGGGCCGGGAGAGAAGCGAGGGACATGTTGGCAATTCAATAGGAAAGTGTGCACCTGGCCCGCTGACAAGTGCAAATTCAAGCACGCATGCTCCTTTTGCGGGCACCCCTCGCACCCCGAATTCAAATGCATTAAAAAATCCAAGGAGCGGGGAGGGGGGGGCAAAGAGGTGAAGCCCTCTCAGCCATAAGCTGCCCACTCCTGTAGACATCGGGAAACTGGTTTTTTGGCTGAACCAGTATCCGGACCGGTCAGCAGCCAAATTATTGTACTGGGGGTTCTCGGAGGGGTTCCGCATTCCGGCACTGGGAGTCCCCCCTGTCAGTTTTTGCAATAACCTATTATCTGCTAGGGCGCGGCCTGCAGTGGTGGAGTTGAAAGTATGGAAGGAGCTTAGTGTGGGGCGCGTGGCGGGCCCGTTCCGGGCCCCCCCACTCCCTGGCTTCGTCTGCTCTCCTCTGGGAGTGGTGCCGAAGAAGGAGCCTGGTCAATTTAGAATGATTCATAACTTATCAGCTCCAAAAGGAGAGTCGGTGAATGACGCTATCGACCCGGCCCTGTGTTCAGTGACTTACTCGTCTTTTGACATAGCCTTGAGTAAAGTGAGGTCACTAGGGCCTGGTGCCATCATGGCCAAGACGGACATAGAATCTGCTTTTCGCCTGTTACCTGTACACCCCGAGGATTATCACTTGTTGGGATTCCAACTGAACCAACAGTTTTACTATGATAAGTGTATGCCCATGGGGTGCGCGGTCTCCTGCAGGTATTTTGAGACCTTGAGTTGCATGCTCCAATGGTTGTTTTCACATAGGACAGGGTGCATGGATGTGGTTCATTATTTGGATGACTTCATGGTCATGGGACCAGCCGCGTCAACAGCATGTAAACAGGCGTTGGACCAACTGGTGGCCTTGTTCAGAGAGTTTAATATTCCTTTGGCCCCGGGCAAGACGGTGGGCCCTGCTACATGCATGACTTTCCTTGGAATTGAGATTGACACAGTGGTTGGGGAATGCAGGCTACCTCCCGACAAGGTCCAGGCTTTTTCCCAGGCCATTGATGCGGCCTTAGCAGGCCCTAAAGTGACTCTACACCAGCTCCAGGTCTTGGTTGGTCAGCTGAACTTCGCCCTCAGGATCATCCCCATGGGTCGCCCTTTTTCTAGATCTATTGCCAGGGCGATGGTGGGCCTAACTCAAAAGCACCACAGAGTACGCCTCCAGGCAGAGGTGAGAGGGGACTTGAGGGTGTGGCGTGACTTTTTAAAAAATTTCAATGGCACAGTTGTCTGGCCTTCCGCACCGGTGTCAAATTCAGAGTTGGGACTATTCACGGATGCTGCAGGCAGCATCGGTTTTGGGGCTATCCTCGGGCCTAAATGGTGCGGGGCAGAGTGGCCAGAAGAGTGGCACCTGAATGGTTTGACAAAAAATATAGCCTTTTTGGAGTTGTTTCCCATAGTGGTAGCTGTGTCCGTGTGGGCAGAGCACTTCAGGAACAGATCAGTGATATTTTGGTCAGACAACATGTCTGTGGTTGAAGCCATTACCAGACAGGGGGCCACGTGTAAGAATGTGCTGAGATTGTTGAAACAGCTGGTGTTAGCATGTTTGAAGTTGAATTTGATGTTCAAGGCTGCACACATACCAGGTGTTGACAATCATGCTGCTGATGCTTTGTCTCGTTCCAAGATGCAGGATTTTCGGAGGTTCCATCCCGGAGCAGAGGATCAGAGGACAGTGTTTCCACCATCACTGTGGAGGATTGGAGCCCCGCTTTAGCGGGGCTGGTAGGTGCCTCATTGAGTGACCGCACTCGGAAAGCATATCAACAGAGTTTTTTGTATTACAGGACTGTGGTACAGGAGGCGGGTTTCTCATGTTGGCATTCTGATCAAGCAATGTTTCACTTCCTTCAGCAAATCAGTGATCAGGGCAGGTCACTCTCTTACGCCAGGACACACGTAACTTCCGTAGGGTTTTTTGCCAGATTAGCAGGCTTGTATGATCCAGGGACGTCTTATGTGGTCAAAAGAGCCTTAACGGGGTGGGCCAGGAGGGAAGGCCCCAAGCGAGACAGTAGACGGCCTTTAGAGGTGGGGACCTTAAAGAATATGCTAGACGCCCTCCCTAGACTGTGCACCTCTACTTTCGAGGGCACATTATTTTCGGCAGTCTTCTCTTTAGCCTTTTATGGGGCATTCCGCCTGGGGGAGATCGTGGGATCATCCCGCAATGATCACAGTGGAGGGCTGCAGTTCGGGGATACCAGTCTTAGAGCAGGGACCCTGGAAATACTCCTGAGAAAGTCTAAGACCGACCAGCTAGGGAAAGGGGCTTTGATCCAGTTGTGCCCGGCGCCGGATGCGCCTGTTTGCCCGGTAGCCTGTATGCAGGCATACCTGGCCATCCGCCCTGGGGGAAAGAGTCAAGCCTTGTTCATTCACGAGGGAGGGGAGTGTGTGTCGCAGTACCAATTCAAAGCTGTACTGCGGGTGGCCCTGGTAGACCTGGACCTTGGGGATTCTGGTTATTCATCCCATTCATTCAGGATAGGGGCTGCCACATTGGCAGCAGGGGCAGGGCTGTCTTCCAAGGCTGTGAAGAAGGTGGGCCGTTGGTCGTCCGACTGCTTTAAACGATACGTAAGGCCTGAATTACTATGACGTCATATAATGCCATGCTCTTGCCTGACTTTTCTATTTCTTCTCCGATTACTAGTATGCCAGGGAAGGTGGTGTGGGTATTGGGACACTCGTTCGTTCGGCGAGCAGCGGTGCGACTGCGGCAGCGGCGAGTGCGGAAGCCACCTGGGCTGGAAGGGACGGAATTTTTGTGGCATGGTGTGGGAGGAATGCGGATCCGGCACCTGCGGCGACTTGTGGAAGACATCAGGGGGCGTGAGGGGCAGTCTCCCGCATTGGTCATCATCCACTTGGGCGGCAACGACATGGTAGACAGGGGCCGCCTTGCAGTCAAGGAAGCACTGCTCACGGAATTTGCCTGGCTGGGGCGGACCTTCCCCCAGGCCAGGATAGCATGGTCATGCATGATCCCACGACGATGGTGGGGCAATGGAATCCGGCCGTATCCAGTAAATGTGTCTGTGAGGCGTCTCAACGGGGAATTGGCAAAGATGTGCTCAGGAAAGGGCCGCTTGCTACATCTCCCGCACAGGATGATCTCGGGATCTGAAATGTTTCACCAGGATGGGGTGCATTTATCGGACATTGGTATGGACGCCTGGATTAATGACATCTGGTCATTTGTGATGAACTTGGCTGCAGGGGGGAAGGGCGACGGACCTGAGGGCCCTAGTCTCCCTTGTGGCGGAAAAGAGACATTTGAACACTGATAGACTGGAAAAATGGAGTGGAGTCCGCCTTGCGCACTCCCTAGGCCAGCACTGAGGGGAGAGAGGGTAAGCTATCCGCAGGGGGATGGAGACCACCGGCTGGGGAGGCGAGGGCGTCAGGTACGAGCCTCCTAGCAGCATGGTGGATGAGAGGTGGGGCCCTGGAAATGGCGGACAAGGACCCGAGGGCTGGGGCCCATCGCTCGGGGGCGCAGGTGGGTTGCACCTGGCGCGGGCATCTTTACCTGGGGGATGCGAACCTGAAGGCTCCTTGGTGCTGGGGGAATCAAGAAGTTATGAGCAAATGCAAGTTGAAACGTATAATAAAAGTTGATGAGGAAGAGTGGATAATAAAGGAAAAATGTTGCTCATAATTTGAGAAATGTATAATAATTTACTTGTCATGTTTATGAAGTGTGATTAAACATGGCCTTTTTTACACCCACCAGTTTCCCAAGTGATTGTTTGGTGGGGAGGCGGGTGTGGAGCATGCTGGGGGATCCGGGGCCTATACAAATGGCGAGGCTAGACGAGCCGGCCTTTAGGGCCCGGCCCCCCGGCCCACACCGCGCCGCCATTGGCCGAAGGTCCCGGGGGGCTGCCCTATAGGCAGCCAGCCCGGGAAGTACTTCCGGGTCAGAGATGGGTGACGCACGTCCGGTGGGGGTGTGGGGGCAGAGGCCATGACCTATTTAGGTCTGGGACTCGGACAACTCGGCCTCTTTCCCCGCCAGCACCGGACCTGCTCACCCACTCCCAGTCCCTTTGTTAACCTGCTTTAATCTCCCACCCACCCGTCCCTTAAGGCAGTGATTTGGAGGTGTGTGTTGCGGAAAAGAGACATTTGAACACTGATAGACTGGAAAAATGGAGTGGAGTCCGCCTTGCGCACTCCCTAGGCCAGCACTGAGGGGAGAGAGGGTAAGCTCTCCGCAGGGGGATGGAGACCACCGGCTGGGGAGGCGAGGACGTCAGGTACGAGCCTCCTAGCAGCATGGTGGATGAGAGGTGGGGCCCTGGAAATGGCGGACAAGGACCCGAGGGCTGGGGCCCATCGCTCGGGGGCGCAGGTGGGTTGCACCTGGCGCGGGCATCTTTACCTGGGGGATGCGAACCTGAAGGCTCCTTGGTGCTGGGGGAATCAAGAAGTTATGAGCAAATGCAAGTTGAAACGTATAATAAAAGTTGATGAGGAAGAGTGGATAATAAAGGAAAAATGTTGCTCATAATTTGAGAAATGTATAATAATTTACTTGTCATGTTTATGAAGTGTGATTAAACATGGCCTTTTTTACACCCACCAGTTTCCCACGTGATTGTTTGGTGGGGAGGCGGGTGTGGAGCATGCTGGGGGATCCGGGGCCTAAGGGCTCTATCTAGGTTCAGATTGTGGAAGCCTTCCTCCATGTTTGGAAATCAAGTACAATTCCTTGGGTGTATCTGCAACCTGCTTCCGTTCCCCCATCAGGCATTATTGCCTAGCAAAAAACATTCGGGATAGATGTGGTTTATATAATCAGGGCCACCCAAGATGTCCACTGAGACTTGCAGTCCCCCAAGACCTCGATGTTCTTGAAAGATTGTCACAGTCTTACAATCAGGATTATCAGGTACCAAACTATCTTGGAACAAAGCACCATTTATGTGGTAAAATAAATGGAGAGTGAAGTACGTTGACAGCGATGCTGCGGCCGGATCCAGCATGGTCTTGGTTTATAGCCTCTCATCGAAGTGTGCGAGCCGCTCAAGGCACAAGCCAGGCTTGAGCCCAGTGGGTGGTTCTGACTCAGCTTGAGGTCCTCTTGGATCCTTGAGTCCAAAGTGAGCCAAGCCGATCTGTAGCTTCTACATGCTGCTCACCCTCTCAACTCAGTGTGAATTCTTGTCCCCCCCCCATGCCCACTCTGTAGCCTAGACACCCACTGAGGGGAGATAGGCTAAGACATCAGATAGTGGGAGAAAAAGTCAGTTTCTCTTAAAAACACTATTTCGAGGCATTAGTAGTGCTGACAGAAATACGCTTTCACAACCCCCCTACCATAGCGCAGTCCATGCCCTCCTTCAAATGTTCTACTCTGGAGCAACTGAGGTTTCACAGAGCCTGGTGTTATGCAGCCCTGTGAAAAAGGTGCATTCTCTGCCTACCTTTAGACCATGGGTACTCACAAACATTTGCCCAGGGGCTACAAAGTACAGTCTGTGGTGTGACCGAGGGCTGCACTGAAGCCAGCAATGTAGCGGTAGGAGGGCTGGGTGGGTCAGGGAGTGTGTGAGGAGGTGTAAAAATGTTTATATATACGGGCAAGCATTTATTTGCAGGTTAATAGATGCTTGCCCATTAATTTATAATTTTTTTCTAAATGCTAGTGCTCAGCAACTAAACAGCAGTTCATGCTGCTGTTCAACGGGGGGGGGGGGGGGGGCACGATTGCCGCAAGTGCCCCCGGGCCATACTTTGAGCATCACTGCTTTAGACGAATCAGGTCTCTTGCACTTCAAAATGCACACCCTAGCATGTGCAGGATGTGGAAGGAGTGGGTGGGGTCAGAGGAAATGACATCTGCACCCTCCTGGGAGGCTGACACAGCTTATCAAGGGGCTGTTATTATCAGAAAAAATATTTTTGCTGGGGCCTAGTGGTTCACGGACCTCGGTGTCTCCTTCAGTCCTTCACCCACCCACAGCACCACAACAAGGCACTCTAAATAAGAAACCCTCTGACTACATTTCATTTGCCCAGGCTAACCTTTTCTTAAGTGCCCTACTGCCAATTGATGCCCTCTCTACCTGTTTTGATGAGACAGTACCCTGAGATATCGCAAGACACACGGGTCAACAAGGAGTTTCCGGAACTCTATACTGCGCCCTCCCTTCCCTGATCTCATTTGTATGTTTTCATGGGAGAGGCGTTGCCCAGCACTACATCATCATGGACTTTCTACAAAATCGGCAGTACTTAATATGTAATAACATAAGTGCCAGGGCCCTCATCATAAGGCCACTGCAGTTTGCACACGCACTGCCCCTGCCAGCACTGCCAATGACAGTACCAACACAACTCTTGCTATAACACTCTCTCAAGTGTGACAATTCAGACTATTCCAGGCCCATCAAGCGGTAGGATTGGTTTAGGCAGAATATATTAGTCACTTTTAATGTATATTGAATTAATGAACAACTATGTGGCAGACTGTCATAAGTGCCGGTGTTGACAATTAAGTGCCAGTGTTGAGCACCGGAAACCATTGACACAAATTAAGCACTGAAAAGGGGGTATTGTCAGGAGCCTCAGAGCCCCTTTGTATCTCCCAATGGGGTAATTTAAAATGCATGCACAGTGCGAATTTTGTCACAAAAGTCTGTCTCCTACTGAGCGCTGCTCTTCACCTCCGTTGATGGGAATAACTCACATGGTGTTGGCTGTGCCAGGCCTTTTGTTTTGCTGGGAGGTGTAATAGCCTTTCCTGGGGTCTTGGGCCTCTTCTAAATGGTGTCTTTAAGTCAGGGGAAGCTGGTGTCATCATCATTAAAATGACAGTCCATTGTCTTCACTTGACTTAACTTTGTAATTTTAATCAGCAAGGCTTCTATTGCCAACCTCATTTAACATGTAATTCGTACATTAACGTAAGAGTGTAGAATCTCAAACAACTCACCGCAAAGCATTAATCTTTGAATTAAAAGGGGAAGTGATACCCATTTAGTCCCAGGAGTTGCACAATTTGAACCCAGGAAACCTGTGATCAGCCCCCGCTTCCCTGCTTGATCAGCTTGTGTGATCTGCAGCAATTGCTTTGTTTCATGTGCCTCCATTTTCTGCATCATCCTGTCGCAGAGCACCTTGAGAAACATCAGTTGAACTAGGCGCTGTACAAAATCTTCTCTTGTACATGCGATACTAGACTATGAGAAATGACCCCTCTATAATAACAGCCCGAGCCACACTGGGCACTTGGCACCCGACTTGCCTCTTGGTTCACTAATAGCATCATCATTGTGAGGGAGACGCATGAATGAGTCTAAATACATATTTGCAAACTTGCACTTGTAGTAAATGGCAGTCAGTCCAGCGTTATAATCGAATTTAACAAAGTGAAAAACTCCCGCCTTACGAAGAATTGCAAGCCAGTCTTATTCTTGGAAAAAGGGAAAACATCATGGAAAATAAATATGGAATCTACTGTAAATCATCACATATTAAACTATTTATCTAACGCATGCATTGTATACGGAAATGCAATCATTTTTGTTTAGCTTTTCACTGCAGCAGGCTTTGTTTAATGATTTATTGAGGATTCAATTGCAAGCTAGACCTAATAGGCTTATGAACGTTTACTTTTCTTTATTAATGATGAGAGAGCACTAGATGATGCCTGGTGCTGTAGCTGTTGTGTTTTCACTTACCTTAAAAACTTTTTTAATACTTAGTTTGAGGCTCTCGTGCCACCTGGCAAAAACAGAAGACTTAAAGCCCAGTATGTAGTTTTTGATCCCACTGCGAACAAACCTTCTGAAAGGACAAACGTGAGCAGAATTAATAAGTGCCCAACTGCAATCCATAAGTGCCATAGAAAAGCAGCAACTTCTTTGAGAGGTGAAACATGTATTCATAAATGTAAATCTCCACAGGATGGTAGGTTTTGATCTGAACAATACAGGCACATTCAGCTCTTCTGCATTTCTACTTGATGTGTGAAATACAAACATCAGAAAAGTTTAAAAGGCCAACGTTTTGGGGGGAACATCAGGCAATTCCTCCACAGGTGGGGGACCGGCCCAAGACCTACCCAAATCATCCCTCCCCTCAAATGGGAATTCCTTTAAGGGAGACAGAGACACGCAGACACCATCACTGCATTAGAGAATATACAATTCTCAGGCCGTATTTATTACAATCAACATAAACACGTCATTTTATATCAACACAATTATTTGATTATCCAAACTTTCACATGACATTTACAATATGTACATCAAGAGACTTTGATCAGGGGAACTAATACATGTCCTTTCCTAGCAACAGATCCTCAAAAGGAGTCATGACTGGCCACTCCCCAGGCACCAAGACATTGACTATTCCAAATGATTCAGGACTGTGGTCCCAATACCGCAAGGTGCATATCACAAGGCAAACTCACCTGCCCCCTCAAGATAGAGGGAGCGTGGTTCATCATGAAAACTGGACCCCCAACATAACCATGCCAGAGCCAACCCAAAAAGGGATCCCCCCCGGCGCCCAATGGGGATGGGCCTGGGCAACTGGGCCATACCTTGGACCCCTGGCACAGATGCCATCCCCTGACATCCTCCGAGGCCATGTAATGGAGAACCGTGAGAGACAAGGCAGAATCGCTGTAGCGGGAGTCCCAACCCGTACTCTACACCTCTACAGCAACCCGAGTCCCGGTTTTAAGCCAAAAGCCTTCCTAATTCAGAATTCTCCTGCACGTCAGTTACTGATGCCAAGGTTGTCCACCTGTTTTGTGACCAAACATGACTCCTTCCGTGCCCCAAAATGGAACAAGACTGTGTATAGGGATGGGAGGGTTGGAAAAAAGGCAGCTTTACGGCCACGTTCAGAGCAGCAGCACAGCAAGGTCCAGTACGAGGGCACAGCAACAAGGTCGTCAGAGGCAGCCAGGCGAGGGAAACCAGGTAACTATGTGGGGATGCACTACCCGTTTTATCCTCGTGTGGCTGCCCCCGCGACTGCCCAGGTGCCCCACTCTCCCTAACCAGCCTGCTGGCCAAACACCTATCGTGGCTGTCCTGCCCGCGAAAATTCAAAATTGCAGCACCACCGTTGGTGCAGCCGGCGCTGGACCGAACCGGCCCACACCGGTCTTGTGGCTCGCTATCGGTTGGCATTGCCCCCTGGGCCAGAGGCTGTGGCAGCAACAATACCATCTGTATCACAGAGTAAATTATAGAAGTATTTTTCATTACATGGAGAGCCAGTGAGATGTCTTCTAATGCCGTCATAATAAAAAAAACACTGATATACATCAAGGAAAACGTGTGTCCCAATGGAAAGCACTATTGCTGTGGCTGGGGAATAACATGCTCAGTTTTGGGCTCACTGTTCTCGCCCCTATAAGTGACCCAAATCATAGCTACTCTTGGTGACATGTCTCACTGCAGTCACCTTCCGCAGGCTTCATGGCTTATAATGAGGGCCACTCTAGTTATGCAATTTTGCAGCCGAGGCATTTTTTGCATAATTATGGATTTGCAGTATTTGCCACATAATCCAGTATCTGCTGCCTAATCTCCAGGTTTGAACGAAAAAAAATATTGCTAGCTCAAACAGTACTAAAAATGCAGCAACAGGTGCTGCGGTGCAGTGGAAGGCCCTTCATAAAGGTTGACAGGCCAAATTTCCCGTGACTTCATTGCTGTATTTGGGTATATACTATTAAACTGGTACTAATGAGGTGAAATCTTTGCCCAGGCAGTGTTAACATATATATAAATGACAAAATAATGAATAATACTACCCCATAACATTTCGAACAGCAAAGTCAGGGTCCACAATGTATCTGATCCCCCCCCCCCATATTTTGAAGTTAATCTCGGATATTTTTGCTCCACTACATCAGACACTATTTGCTAAATCCCTTGATTCAGGCATAGTGCCTAATAACTGGAAAAAGGCCAGGGTGATTCCCTTACTAAAAAAGGCTAATGCTGACCCTGACTGCTTAGCAAATTTTAGGCCAGTCTCGCTGCTGCTAGCAGCTTCTAAGGTGTTGGAGAAGGTGGTAAACCGGAAACTTACCTCCTTCTTAGCTGAAAACAATCTGCTCCACCCCTCGCAATTAGGGTTCAGTGCCAGCCATAGCACAGAGATCACGTTGCAGGAGGTCTCTGAGTCCATCAAGTTCAATCTGGACTCTGGCCGCAATGTGGCCCTGGTGATGTTGGACTTGTCAGCAGCTTTTGACACGAGGACCCATCATATTCAGCGGCGTAGGTTAAAACATCTAAGAGTGGTTGGCTCAGCGCTGTGTTGGATGGGCTCTTTTCTTAATGATTGCAAGCAAGTGGTTAAACCATTTGCCTCGGGAGGTAAAGAGTTGAAATGAGGGGTGCCGTATGGCTCCTCCCTTAGTCCTACTCTCTTTAATATTTATATGTCTCCCTTGGCAAATCTGGTGGAATCTCATAACATCAAGATCATTTCTTATGCGGATGATACACAACTCCTGCTCACATACGAGGGGAGCCAGAGAGGGCAAAGACTGCCTTTGCTAACAGAATGGAAGCACTGCTAGACTAGTTGAGGGCTAATAGACTGCAATGCAATCCGGATAAGATGGATGTCTTATTATACGAATGATATCCCCTTCCTGGGTGGGTGGGGGCTTGGCATGAAAGTGTTCTCCTGCCACCCCCACCGACTGCAGTGGCAAAAATTGTGGGTGTACTGTCTGACACAGCTTGCATTTAGTACACAGGTGTCAGCGGTGGTGAAATCCTGTTTCTAGATCTTTCACATGCTGAGGACGTTTCTCTATCTGCTCCCTCATGAGGCCCAAATCACAGTGGTTAGATCATTGATCTTATCTAGGCTGGACTATGCTAATGTCCTGAATCTTGGTATCCCGGACTATCTGATCAAGCGCCTACAAGTCATGCAGAACATGGCTGTCCGTTTACTATACAAAATTCCAAAGTGCTCATCAGTCTCAGCATAACGAGCTAAACTGCACTGGTTGCCAATGCGTCAGCGAATTAGGTATAAAGCTCTGTCCCTTACACATCAAGCCCTCCACAGCATGGGACCTAGGTACTTAAGGGACCGCATCAAGGCTTACTGCCCGGGGAGACGGCTGCAATCAAGTTCAAGTGGTTTAATTGTCTCACTGCAGTTTCGGAAACTGCGGAGGGGAGGCACTTCTTTCACGGTTATAGCAGTGAATCTGTGGAACAAACTCCCTGATCACTTCAGCCGGATACGGGAAGAATCTAAATTTAGAAGGGAATTGAAGACATTTTTGTTCAGAGATTAGCAGTGAATTATGGCCTCTATCCCCAGATCTTATCCCATGGGGCATCCCTAATAGCGCCGGGACACTCTCTGTGATTAGCTGAGCGCTTTAGAAATGGACAATTCAATTCAGTTCATAATGTGCCACTTAATTTGCATTTTTTTGACACTATGGTGCGCATGGTTGCCATCTCCTTCCCCTGTCCCCCCATAATCTGCCCTGCTCAACCTGGTTTATTTTAAGGTTAGTTTATAAGGCATTAGACTCCAGCTCATGAAGACATTAGGAAAGTTAACATGGGTTATTTACTGTCTTTTGTGAACTAATTCATAGCATACGTAGCACACACGTCTCCCTCCCATACATGAACTGAACCTCAGTTTTTTTGTGAATCAGGTAAATTATACTCAATTATAAATTATGCCTCCATTGTCTGTGGAACTAGTTTTTGGAGTGTTGTGAGTTCCCTATAGGGCCCACTGTAGTTCTCCCCTATGTTAGCCTAATTGTCGGTTGTAGGCTGCTTTTGCTTTGCTCACGTTCCGAAGTTGCACATTTGTTTTTGTGCCACATTATTATTTTACAAATAGAATGCACATTGTTTTCTTATTCAGCTCTTCTGCTGGAATTCAGTCTGAACATTTCATACAAGGTCGCACAGCGCTGTGCCCTGTTTTTCTCTGTGGTCGGTCACCAACACACCTAACACATAGACATAACATGGAGACCCAGCTGCTGCTTTCTATCATGGCATTTCTTATCATATAAGCCGAGACTTGCCATTTTGAAAATAGATAGGAGAATTTCTTGCAGAGAAAAGACCAAAGGACAAGCATGCCAGCCGTGTGCAATCTGAGATGCAGACCTGCTAACGGCAAATGCCAGGTATGGGGCCCAAATATAATCCCAGAGATTTGTATTATATTATTGTGCTCACGTACTGAGGTTAGGCTTAGGCAAATATATCATGTACTATGGTAGGGCTTTTCATCGTGTACAGTCTACTGATAATGAAATCATGTTACGAAGTTGCATGTTTCCTAATTGCAGCATAATTGCTTCATGATAGAGCACGATAGTTTCAATAAATACTGTAAAGTGTCCATGTGTCTTTCAGTTGCATATTATGGACATGTATGAGTGAGAGAACAAAAGTTGAAGACCTGTTACCTGGGTTCCCTGATGGGACTAGAGCATTTTGTTCTGCGGTGCCAAATTATTTCCTACTCTGGGAAGGTTAGGAGGGCATGTAAGGCACTATGAGCGAGTCAGGATTTAGGGCCATCGGTACTGAAGTTGTATAGCGACTCAGTCCCTACATACTGATGTTATGTGATCCCAGGCATAGCTCTGTTTCCAAAAACAGAATCCTTGCAACAGGAGCAACTTCTAATTTTGTGTGTTGGTTCCTTATTGTTCCCTAACCCAGTTGAAAAGTGAAAATGGAGGTGCATTAATTATTTTCAACCTGGTGTGCAGAAGGAAATGGCAGGCAGGCAAGTCTGTCATAAGGTTTCATACATCTCTTGCTCATATTGGGTGCCCATACTTACTCCTGATACCTAATCTTCTTCCTGCAGATCACCTATAAAGCAGGATCATCTGCTTTTTCGGTATCTGTGACCCGTCACTGAGTGACCCTATATTCTGGACTTAATCTCTTCTTCACATGGCATCAGAAATTAAAAATACATGTAAAAAATATTTTGGGCATTTCTATTCCATTCGTAGCCAGGTCATGAAGAACCTCATCCATAATATTTCTTCGGTAGGCATAGACTTGCAACCTCTTTGAGTCTCATACTATATGAATACTTTGTCTTTTGCCCTATTTTTCCTTACTTGGGTGGCACTGGTGTCCTCATTTCTAATACTGCTAAATATATTTAAAGTACTGTTCAGCCCAATGACAGGGATTACATGATAATATTACACATATGTACTGTGATGACCAATGGCTTGTACTCCAGCACTTATGCACCATTTCCAAATAATATTGGCTTGATGCATATCAGGATAAAGTGTTGCACCATTTTGAGCTACGGAAACGGGTAACCTTATATGGAACCTATGTGTGCACTATGATTTATAAACTGACATGATCTTTCCTTACTTATTAATTTTTTGTTGTTTCTCTATTTCCATTTTTTTTCTTTTCTGTTTCTTTTCATCTTTGGTTGTATGTTTTCTCATGATTTACTTTTATCTTCATTGAATATTTTTGGAATGTATTATTCTTCGGATAAAATTAGAGACTAAAGATCATCAAGGAAAGCAAGGTTAATAAATAACTATACCAAGAAAATGATGACTTATGGACTTTAGAATTCATGTTTTAACTTCAAATTGAAAATTGGATAGATGTAATCAAGGGGACTGACCCATATACCTAATTACTAGGCAGGAGGCAGGCAGGCTGGCTGGCTGGCTGGTAGATAGATAGATGGATGGATGGATGGATGGATGGATGGATGGATGGATGGATGGATGGATGGATGGATGGATGGATGGATGGATGGATGGATGGATAGATAGATAGATAGATAGATAGATAGATAGATAGATTAGATTAGATTAGATAGATAGATAGATAGATAGATAGATAGATAGATAGATAGATAGATAGATAGATAGATAGATACCAGAGTGGTTGACTGAGATATGCTACTAAGATGAGGTTCTGTAGTGAGTGATAGCGAGAGCAAATTACAGAACTATGGCGAGACTACGTGAGAAAGAAACTGATTTTCCATTCCCTGCTGTGCAAAGGGCAAACCAATCTGTTTTTAATGCACACGTCATTGGCAAAATGTTAGCTTAAGTAAATTTAAATCTCTGTTTACTACTTGCTTACGTCACACAGTCTATTTATATAGTCTCTCATGTTCTCTAAAATACAGTTCCCTTAAATAAAGCAATGTGCTTAAATTGTGTTTCCCAATTTTTTCATGCATCTTGCGTCAATACGAAACTATACACACTTCTGTTTATGGCTAAATAAAATAGCTTATTTTATTCTCAGCTAATTTAAAGATAAATACACCTCCTTAGTTGAAAAAGCTAATCTTTGCTCTTGCGTGCCAGGTGAACTGGTTGTTCATCACAAGCTTTGAGTACACTGGACACTGGTTCCTTTGGATGCAAGCACTGAAAAAGCCAAGAGATTTGGCCTTGGCAGGCTGATGCGATTTTTTATTGGAATCAAATGCCCAAAATTAAAAAGAAAAAAAAGGAAAGATGCCACCACCTAATCATGGCCACCACATACATGCATTAAAACCCTTCCAGATGTTTCAAGCATTTTTAGCACTATTGTTTGTGAAAGAGAAAAGAATAAATCACAACCTAACGAAGCACTCACATTTAAGGCTGCTGCATGTTACAATGTTATTTAAACACTTCAGATCAGTAACTTGAAAAAGCAGATGGAAAATAGATCCAGTTCTATCTGGGCAGCCAAAGTACAGGCAAATAAATAGCTGGGGTTTTATATTAAAATAAATCAAAAAACACCCTTTCAAAAAGCTTTCCCACAGAGGAAAAAGGAAGTATTTTTAGACTGTTGTGAACAATGTGCGCAGGCATTGTGCAGTCAATCAAGGTGAAGAGTGCCAATGGCTAAAGTGGGGTGAGCTGTTGCCCGGCTGTATACTGTGGTGAGCGGAAGCAAAATGTGAATGACAGTTTAACCGACTAACTGATCAAGCCTGGTGATGAAAAGCCCCTCGGTGTATGTACATTTTGTACTCATTTTTGGAAAAACAGTAGTCTGGCGAGACTCAAATTCAAGACCTGAAAAGTGCACATAGGATCTAAGTGTGTCTCTGAATTATGTTTAAATCCTTTTTAGGTTGAGCCTGGAAGCGCATGCGCTGGTCTGCGAGGTATTCTGTATTCAGGTAGGGACTTGAAGCTCCGCCCACTCTTCGCCCATATTTTTTATTGGCTTGTGTAATTGCCCACTGTAAACTGTGGCTGTTCATTGGTCAATAGGCTTAGTAGTCACTCCTTAGTACCGCCTTGTCTCATTTTGTAACCTCCCATGGCGACACCCCCTGTTAAGTGTGTTGTTACTCGGTAGGCTATAATTACAGCGTTTGAGCACTATTTTCTCAGCTTTGCCCTGCTTGCTATTGCAGGCAGGACACCCTCTCTCCTAATGCTTTAAAAAAGGGTTTTACAGCACAAGCACATTTCCAATGCAATAGGTCTCGCATTTGCAAGAGTTTAAGCTATTAGCATTGTAAATGACAATGCCTTTTATATATCTGTTTTAACACAACACATAAATAAAAGGCATTGTAATTTACAATGCCAGTAGCTCAAACTCTTGTAAATGTGAGACCTATTGCATTGCAAATGCTTGTTCCTCTGTTTCCCAGTAGATACTACTTTGGGCACACAATCAACCATGCACCCTCTGCCATTCTCAATCTTTCCAACTGGGTTTATCCTCATACTCTTAGCCTTGTGAACTACTTTGAGTGTTCCTCTGTCACTAAAATGCCCAGACATCAATTAATTACAACTTGCAGCCGGATCGTGTTCAAATTACACTGACTACACCACATGATGACAAAGAGTTTTCACCAATATGCTGGCAACTGCAAGGCCTGAAATATTGTTCTCTTTGCCCAGGCATGTTGAGATGGTGGTGGTAGAGCATGCATTTGAGGCAAATATGTAATTGTCTTCATGACCTTGCAGATCATGCAAGTGTCTCTGAGATACATGTGCGGGGTAAGCGAGTGTGTGAAGTACTGCAAGTTGATCCACGTAATGTAAAGTAACATAGGATTTATAACATGCCAGCATGCCATTATGCATATAATGTGAAGTAACATAGGATTTTTAACATGTCAGCATGCCATTATGCATACTACCAAGGAATTAGAGGTCTTGGTGGAATTTTACTCACAAGTATTGGAATTCATCTCCACAGGGACGAGACAAGATCTCTTACAATGCTTGCCAGAAAATGTGGGTAAAAGAACAGTGATTGGTAGTATTGAGTCAAACTAAACTATAGATTGTCAACAATATTAATTTTCCAATACCCTCATACCACATTTAGTCATACTATTTGAGGAGATGGCCATGAATGGCTGTATGCCTTCCACTATGCAAGAGGCACTATTGGTGGTCCTGTTGAAACTGGGCAAACCAGTGGACCGCTGCTCTTCGTGTAGGCTGCTGTCACTCATGAACATGGATACGAAGCTGTACGCCAAGATTTTGGCCTACCGGCATCCTTCTCTGCTGCCTGGAGTGGCGGGTGCAGAACAGGGAGGGTTTGTACCTGAGCGCAATCTATCATTCAACCATAGGACACTGTTCGGTGCAATGCAATATTTTGACCCTGAGGCCAAAGTGGTGACAGTATTTCTCGACGCAGAGAAGACTTTCGATTCTATGGAGTGGGGGTTCATGCAGGCGGTTCTGCAGCGCATTTGGGTGGATGACATTTTCCTTCCGCTGGTCAGAGTATTATATACACAGCCGGTGTTGCATTTCAGAGTGAACGGCACTGTCACGCCCCCATTACTATTGTAAGGGGCGCTAGTCAGGGTTGTCCCCTTCCCCCTTCCTCTATGTATTTGTTGCAGAGCCACTGTCTTGTGCACTTCAGGAGTAACATATGGGCTTACGGTTTCCCCTCATTGTGTCTGCATATGCAGATGATACTCTGCTGTATATTCCTGATCCCGAATGTAATTTAACCCCGGTGCTTAGAGAAGTGGTGCTCTTTGGGGGTCTCGCTGGTCCACAAGTGAATTGGGATAGGTATGTAATATTCCCGCTTACCCCCGCCATGAAGCCTATACCTTTAGACTACCCCTTGCAGTGGACAGAGGGCTCAGTAAGATATCTGGGAATCCAGGTGCATACAAATCCAGCGATAATCACGCACAATAACTATGGTAGAGTGATACAGCATCTGTTGGATGCTGTGAATCACTGGATCAGGTTGCCTCTCTCGCACATAGGGTGTGTGGCTATTATGAAGATGGTTGTCTTGCCTCACTTTTTGTTTCTCTTCTTGAATGTCCCGATTATTCTTACCCACTTTGGGGCAGATTTATGTTAACTGGCGCATCCCCAGGGATGCGCCAGTTAACATGCGCCACAGTGCGCCACTGCTCCGCCACCCATGGTGCGCCGCATTTATGATGCGGCGCACCATGGTGCAAGGCAGTGAGGATGCGTGACGCATCTCTCGGTGCACGGGCGGCGCATTGCAGGAGTCATGTCGCAAGTGCGACATGACTCCTGCAATGCACAGGGGCCATCTATTCAATGTATGGTGCGTCACCCTTACGCCTGCTTCAAGCAGGCGTAAGGAATTGACGTAGAAAGTGACTGAGTGAAATCTCATAGATTTCACTCAGCCACTTTTAGGAGGCGTTCCTGCGCAGGAAAGCCCCCCCCCTGCGCAGGAACGCCTCCTTATGGCGCAGGGGTTTCCAACGTGACGCATCTCCTAGATGCGTCACGTTGTAAATAGGGCGCATTGTTTGCGCCGCCGTTGCGTCACATTACGTGACGCAATTGCGGCGCAAGGAGGCGCAAGAGCCTCATATATTGTGTTTTTGGACAAACTAAGGGCTCTGATGGTACACTTAGCATGAGCAGATAAGCAGCCTCGGTCGGGTGGATGACTCTATCCTTGCCTTATGATATGGGGGACTGAATGCTCCAGATATAGAGGCGTACTATTGAGTTGCACAGTCACAGATTGACCATTACTGGGTACTTGGCCAGCGGGATCTACTGGATGTGCAGTTGAGCTTGGTGCTGCAGCCCGAGCACGCTGTCCCAACTCCTGTTTAGGTGCCCGACCAGGCATATGGAGTGTTTGACTCGCTAAACAAGGCCATCTGTGGTTGGCACCAGATCCTCAAGCGACAGGCGGGTTCTCTGCTATTCTCATATCTGATAATCTTTAGACTATTGTATGTTGTTCCCATTAGGCCAGGAACTTGGTACTCTGAGGGCACTGAAGGACATAGATCTGAACACAATTAGGGATCTTTTTGCTGACAGCAAAACGTGTGAATTGGCGACAATGCGCGAACATGGTGCTGAAATCTCCCAATTAAAGCAATTTTAATTTTACAGGGCACATCACACAGTGCAAGTCTTACTGGGTGAGGAGACATTGGAGCTGTCTGCCATGGTTGCTTTGACCTCGTTATTGCCTCAATATATAGTGTCAGGGCTATATGTGTATGGGCTGGAAGAGCGTAGGCCGGGAGTGACCTGTACCTGGCAGAGTAACCTGGCTGACGAAGAGTGGACGTACTGTTGCTCCATGACGAAGTCGGTATCTCTACAGGGCACATCACACAATGCAAGACTTGCTGGGTGAGGAGACGTTGGAGCTGTCAGCCATACTTGCTTTGACCTCGTTATTGCCTCAACATATATTCTCAGGGCTAAATGTGTACGGGCTGGAAGAGCGTAGGCCGAGAGTGACCTGTGCCTGACAGAGCTGTAGTAGTGGACCTCAGCAAGGCCTACCAGTGCTAGGGGTTCTCCCTTCTCTGCACAGAGTCCTCAGACCATAGAATAGAAGTTGGCACAGAAACTGGAATAGAAAATACAAGATTTATTAAACCTCATGAGGTGGAACTACATTCACACAACACCCTTTGGTAGTATATGAAGTAGCACCCCGAATGGAAGGAGCTTGGTCCTTTTATACCCACACAGGGGCTCAAATGAAGGCGGTACAAGTAGAAAATGCTCGTTTTAGGTACATATAAGGTCATACAGAAAATTCAGTCAACAAGTGGGAGGAGCTAACAGTGGCTGTTTTTGGCAAACACATCCTGACAGTTACATTCTAGTGGCAGCTGAAAAGACAGCTGCAAGCTCAACTGAGCATGTGCGAAGGTGGAAGATGCTAAATATATCTCGTCTCTAGGCAGATTTCAAGAGCAGTTAACAGAAAGGTAAGACAGAGCACATGGCAAGCACATGGTAGCACATGGCAAACAAAATGGCTGACTGAAATACAAAATGGATTCCACAAAACGGACAAAATATTCTCTAAATACAAGATGGCTTCTGCTAATGCTAACCTAATCGCTGCCAAATTACAAAAGAGCGACCTGGCTGACGAACAGTGGACGTACTGTTGCTCCCAGATGAAGACGGTATCTCTAAACAGCAGACACAGGCTTTTGCATTTCAAGTATGTCGATAGAGTATATTACACTCCAGCCAGGTTGCATTGGTACGGGCTTTGGGATGGCGCAGCATACCCACGATGCCCAGAGATTGACGCAAGTCTTTCTACATTTGGCATGGACCTGCCCAGGCATACAAAGTTTCTGGTGGGTTCCAGGAACTGGGTATTATTGTGGGCAAGCACCTGGACCAAGAGCCGCTACTGGCATTGCGTGGATGTGACAGAAAGTTACGAAGTGCTATTAGGCGACTGTCAGCCATAGGATTGTTGCTGACAAAGCGCAGAGTGGTGATACGTTGCCATTGGGGTCCACAACGAACCCTACAGGACTGACACAAAAACATGGCATATTGTAGTACACAGCCAGACACGTACAGTGAGCTCCTTCCTAGCTGTAGCCGCCCGCGCACATATGGGGACCATATCAAACCTACCTGACTGGACTGATCACCGAGGTGTCCACAGGGGGGGTCAGTGCTGGCACATCTGAGGCAAGCTGGCAATTGGCATTCACTGGATTATATGTGCTAGTTACTGGTTCTGCTGTGTACAGTATTGCTTGTGTAAACTGTAAGACTTTGTTCCCAGAGAAGAATGGCGCATGGTGAACCGTATTTTGATTTACTTATAAAGCTAATGTCATTGGGCACGTTGGTGGTGGGTGGGTCTGTTGTGGCTCTTGTGGTTATGATAATCCTGCCAGGTGATCCCCGTCATTCTGCTTATTTTTGGACTAATGAACCATAATTTATGGAGAGTTGTATGTTTATGGGTAACTGCAATAAAAGTACATAAAGTTTAAAAACAAAAAAATCCAATACCCTCTCTATTCCCTTACCCTCACTGTTCTCAAAAAGCTGAGCAAGGTATGTATTGTCAATGGCATTACGAATATTGATCATGCATCTGTTGCCACGGTCATGGACTGGCAAGATGGCCTCATAGTCGTGTAGCCCAGGGGATCATCGGAAGCCTGTAGGAACCCCCACTGGTGCCACAAAGAGGCGCCTGGACTCCTAACACCATGCACAGGCTGGGCCGACCATTGGGCCTGCACTGGGAGGGTGGGATGATCGGGCTGGGATGCCTCCTCTCCCCAATGCACAGACTCGAGCCACCACCTGAAGATCTCTGCCCCCCATAGGGGGCCCCTTGTGAGGAGTGGTCACGGCGGCTGGGCCAGGCTAGAGCCTCGAGGCGGGGTGACACCAGAGCTCCAGTTGCTGCGTCATAGACTGCCTGGAAACTGGCAGATGCCTCGTCTGCTGTACATCCCAGCTAGTGGACTCCAGGGGGCCTTGGGCAGCGGCCTGGGACCCCTGAGATTGGAAAACTGCTCTCCCCTGACCAGGGGTGGTGGTTAGTGAATGGACCAAGTTGCCAGGGCCCTGGCAGATGGCATAACCAATGAGGGGGATATGATGTTTACGTAGTCGACTGCCCAACAACTACTGAACTCCGACAGGATTTTTGAGCACTAGGCGAGGCCTCCTCTCCTGAGCACTGCACGTGGCCTACACAGTCCTATCTTGATCAAGGGGGCTGACAAGCAGCCAGAATATCATCATTGATAGCGGTGTACAATAGCTGCAGATCAAAAATACACTGGCCCCTGAGGGGACCCAGAGAAGTTCACCATTTTGCCAATCTCCGGCACTGGAGACAGGAGATACTGCTGAGCATGCTGATGGGCTGACTCTGACCCCTGAGATCGGACCCAGGTTAGAAGTACTGACACACTGCCAAGTTGTGGACCATGGGCACATGTGCCCAAAATACACAAAAACAAAGTTTGGGCGCCACTGCATCGGAGGACCCTGCTATTGAAGGCGCTGCAATGAAGGGCACAGAGATGGGTCACCTGACTCCTGGGTGCCCTGGGCTTTTAAGAGGGGCCCAGTGACTGCACCTGTCCCTGGCAGGGAAATGGGGCCTAGCTGCTAGCGATGGTCACTATAGACCGACTTGCATGGACGGCTCATGGGGCATGCACCCATGGGACCCATGAGCTGGGAGCCTTGAGGCCTGCACCCAACAATGACTGACCCCTGAGCACCGTCTGATTAGCCAAGGCTTGTCCACGTTGCTGGACGAGAGCCCTAGGCAATGCCTGGCGACTTTTGGAAAAGATAAAGGGGCGAAAATAGCCCAGGCCAAATCTAATAAAACTGATCAATACACGGTGTTCAGCCAGAGATGCTATTTTCTGGCCATTATCAAAGCGGTCCGCTGACGAGACGAACCAAGGTTCCACCAAGGCAGAACTCCTAGCAGCAATATAGGGCTCTTGGATTGCTCTGGAAGTGAAGATGGTCACGATGACACAAGATCAACCACTTGTGTTTGGACCTCCGCAACGTCACAAATCAAACCATGATGGTTGAAGAAGATGTAGTCGCCTTGAAGTGGGAGGTCAATGTGCTGAAAGCCATGGTCGAGGGCCTGAAATGCAGCACTACACGCATAACAACTAATTGAGGATGCTGAGGAGTTCTCCCGGTGCAATAACATAAGGCTGGTGGGCTTTCGTGAGTGTGTGAAGAGGCCCTCGGCGGAACACTTTCTCGAAGACTTAATCACAAAAGTACTCAAGCCCCCAAGACTGTTTAATTTCTGAGAACAATCGAGTGAGCACAATTGGCATTGGCAGCGATGCTGCTCCTTTGGGTGCCTTCTCAGGCCATGATAGCCCACCTGTTCAACCAACCATGAGCAGGATGCTATCCTTCAGCATGTCGGCACCCACAGTCCCCCAGATATGAGCATAAACAGATATTTATCCACCCTAGTTACACTCACAGAGTCCAGAACCTGTGTAATAACTTCTTGTCAGTGAACAAGAAACTGCAGGAATGCAATTTCAGATACATTGTGCTGTTTCTCGCCAAACTTGTTTTGCCCCTGTGATGTGAGGCCTGAACTCTGGCGGTCCTGCCCTGTTGTGCGGGGGTTTCAGTACTGCGAATATTGACCAGCAATGAACTGCGGAAAGCTGAGAAACACTGGAGGATGACTGAAGCGACCTACCTGTAATGATTCACCATTGCATTACTGTATATAGGTATATTTGGGGGTTACCTGTTTGTTGAATTCCAACCCTTAGGGACCTACAGACTCATGGACAAGAGCTTAATAAGTCACAGATTTTTTATTTGATTTTTTACACAAATATGTGGTGGGTGGGTTTAATTACATGCTTATGCTTTGCAGTGCAGCTTGGCAGAGGGCCAGTCCACTTGCGCCCCGCTGAGCAACAACATTTGGTCTTGCAGTTTGGGGGACGCACGGCTGGAAGGTGTTCTGCACATTCTGCCTAGGGGGGAAGAATGCAACACTACTGATTTTTTGGTTTCTTTGTTGTTCTATGGTTAAAGGGCCATGCTCTGGATGCTTACACCACACTACTACACACCACACGGCCTGGTGGGAGGTCGTTACCATATCATACCGGGTCTAGGCCAAGCATATAAGTACCTTATAGTGCATGTATGAGGCTTAAACAGACGCCAGAAATGTCACAGAATGTACCCCGCCTCAAACAGTACCATGTCTCAATCACATTCCTCCAGGAAATACATCTCTGGGGCAACTGTATAACCGCCCTGCGGCGTAAGCGGAGAGGCCATATCTATGCCACCTCATATTCTGGTTTCGCACATGGAGCTCTCATATGGTTGACCCTAGGGGTTCCTTTTCAGAAACTGCAAGTGTGCATTGACCAGGTCGGAGGATATCTTGTCCTTCATGGGACATTAGATGCACAAGAGATTTGTCTAGTTAACATCTATACACCCAACAATGACAAGGGGTCCTTCTTTGGTGACATAGTTGCATTGATACGACATTTCCTCCCCGCCGAACCAATCATGGCAGGGGACTGCAATTGTGTTTGTGACAGACAGGTGGACTGCCTCCCCGCACAACAGGGTACCAAGCCCAAACTTACAGAAGCCATGAAACAGATTATGCAAGGGGTAGGCCTCATTGACATTTGGGGAACTCAACACCCAAACACTTGTGTGTATTCTTGATACATGCTGACTGCACAGACACACAGCAGACTGGGTTACTTTCTCATACAGGCTGAGTCAGCTCCATGGGTGACAGATCCGGCATATCGAGCTAGGTACATCTCGGACCACTCGCCCCTCCGTCTGACTTACTCTCGGATTAGCTGAATACCCTGAGTCCCGCTGTAGTGCATGAAAGCTGAGGCCCTCACCCCATATATAGAGAAACGATTGCGGAATCAGGTTGTATGTCAATCAATCCAAATCTGTGCTATTTCCGCTGGGGCAGTTAAAAGACGCAGATCCCGCACTACTTCCCACTATGGGTCTGCAATGGGCAACCGACAATGTTCGATATCTAGGCATGTACATAGCACATATTGCGCAATGATGCCACACCTTTAATCTTGGCAGCGTACTCACCTGCTTCCACTTGGCCATACATTTTTGGAGCACCGTGAAATTCTCTCTGATGGGGAAAATTGCCCCATTCAAAATGGTGGTACTCCCTTGATTCCTGTATGCACTACAAGGCACTATGCTTGAAATCCCCCGCAGCATCTTTCAGGACATAGACCGACTGCTGATGCACCTCTTAGGGGCTGGGAAGAAATGGAGGGAAGGCTTGGCCACGTTTAAGCTGGAAAGAGATATGGGAAGAATGAAGGTACCTGATCTCAAACTTTATTATCTGGCGTCACACCTGTAACATGCCGTCCATTGGTTCGATGATGAGCCAAATTGGAAGACATCACTATTGTCAGGCACATAGGGTGATACTGACTTGGGGTCCCTACTATTACAGAGTAACAGAACAGCAGCGACTTTCCCCATGTGATATGACTGGTATGCAACCCTGGGAGTGGGCGGTGAGGGGGCTACTCCATAGAGCATCATATGCACCAACACTAGAATTTTGGAAGATTAAGCCATTCGCACAGGTAGCACACTCGATGGATGTTGACCATTGGTGAGTGGGTTTACTGCACTACTTTAGATGACCTATACCTGGAGGGTTGATTCATCACGTTGCAAGATGCAATTGATACGTTCAAACTGGGACAAG